>NW_022111373.1:54369913-54384253 GCF_000313985.2 Echinops telfairi
ATCATGCTCACTCTTCATTTGGGTTTCAGTAATTCCTATTGGTTATATTACCCTTGATCATGCCCTACCAGGTCTCCTACACCCTCCTCACCACTGATTTGGTTCACTTGTTGTTCCCTTGTCCCTGGTTTTGTTAACACCACTACCTTTCCCCCCACGACCCCCTCTCCCATGTCCTCCAGAACTGTCGGTCCCATTGTTTTCTCCTCCAGAATGTTCATCCAGCCTGTCTTATTTAGACAGACTTGCAGAGATAATAACATGCACAAAAACAAAACAGGACAAAACCAAGCAACCAAATAAAACAACAACAACAACAAACCAATGACAAAAAAACGAAAAACACAACAAGAAGGAAAAGCTTGTACTTAGTTCAAGGACTATTTGTTGGCCTTTAGGAGTGTTTTCTAGTCGAGTCTGTTGGGCGCCAAGCCCTGGCCCCAAAGTCTACTTTTGGTATTCCCTACGGACTTTGTTGCTCTGTTCCCTTGCTGTTCTGTTGTACACCCTTAGTGTTTTGCCTCAGTGTGGTGAGATCAGATCAGGTGGAATTCCCACACTGTGTCTCCAGTGTTGTCCCTTGTAGGGCTATGGGTCAGTGAGGGATGTCGCATGGGGCCGGCCATCTGGTCTTCTCTGTGGATTGGCTCTTCTGAGCGGAAATATTGTCCTCAATGCTTGGTGGGCCAGGATGTGCTCAACTCTCTCTTCCTCCCCCTTCATTTGCTCCCGTGTGCTCTGATTAGACAAGTCCCTTTCCCAGAGCGAGTTGCAGTCTATTCTGTGGGAACTTAAAAAATTATGTACAATATAAAGTTGCCATTTTATTGATGAAGAATTTGAGCCTCAAAGGTGGTTAAGTAATTTTCTTAATTCACGTAGCAAGTAACCAAGAAAGTATTTGTTGCTCCAAACCCCCATCTTAGTCTATGTCAGCCGTTCTCAACCTGTGGGTTGTGACTCCTTTGGGAGTCAAACGACCCTTTCACAGGGGTCACTTAAGGCCATTGGAAAATACGAATATACAACAATATATAATTACATATTGTTTTGTGATTAATCACTGTACTTTAATTACATTTAATTTATAACAATGAAAATTCATCCTGCATATCAGACATTTATATCATGATTCATAACAGTAGCAAAATTCCAGTTATGAAGTAGCAACAAAAATAATTTTATGGTTGGGGGTCCCCACCACATGAGGAACTGTATGAAAGGGTGATGGTATTAGGAAGGTCGAGAACCACTGCTTTATGTGGATTTCGTTGCCCTTCATCAAGCAACTCTGTATACTACCTTTTGACTATATTATTATATCATTTTGATTAAATGCATTGCACAACTCTTAGAAAACAAAGGAAAATCCTCATGTTATGGTTAAGTCCTGCTATCTTGAGGATTATGAGTTCTCCAGTGTTTGATTACATCATGTTGCATGTGTAAATGGTACTATATAGAATCAAGAATGAATCTTATCTACCCTGAGAACATTTTAGCACTAGACTGGTTCATCTATTTAATAGCATCTTTGCTAACAGGTTGGAACATAAGTAGCAAGAGAATTTTATTATTTCTGATTTATAATCTTAGAATGATTTTGTATGTAGTGACCTTTTGGGGAAAAAATTTGAAGTTACCTTTAGTCGACAATGTTTCTGAAATTATATGAAAACCTTTTAGTAGTGGTTGCACACATAAGCTTAGTTTATCAAAATAATGGTATAAATTATATGTACATATGTCCATAAAGGTGTCATATCTTTATATACTTTTGGGAATAGTACTGTTGTGCACATCGTCTGTCCTTATAAACAATTGTAGGAAGAATGAGATTTATTCAGAATAATTTCCATGAAATATGATTGGATGTCAAATGTGTTGGGTAGATAATATAGTACTGATAATGTGTAAGAGAGATCATTGCAGCTGGTGCCATGATGAAGTTGGGTTTCGACAGGCATTGTCAATAAGAGGATGTCAGAGAATCAGGAAGGATATGGGTGTAGTACCGATGTAGTATTTCATCCCTAGTGGACTGTGGTGGTGAAGGGCACTTCAGGGCCAGCTTATTGTCAAGTAATCCTGGCTTTGGCTCTTTAGAGTTAATGCCACTTTTAGCTTTGAGGCTACTGGAAATTTCTCTAGGATTAATTTTTAATCTTTATTATTAGAAAAATTGGAGTACATCAGTAGCAAGAAAAATAACATGACTTCTAGCCAGTGGTGGGATTCAAATAATGTAACAACCAGTTTGCTGTCCTATTGGCTTTTTTAAGTATAAAAAAAGATATACCAAAAAGTAGTTTATTATTTCATACCATTATTATTTAAATAAGACAATTAAAAGGCACACAAAACCAGATTTTGCTCTATGAATGAGTTTTAAAAGATTAATGAAAAAATATTAAATAATACCTGACAAAAACCAATAAAACTGTCACTTAAGGTATGTCCATATTCTTGAGTGGCATCCTCACAATATTCTTTGCTTTTATCCGAGCATCATTGGCTGTGTCATTTATCCTTAACCATCTTTTCTCTGTCAGAGTAGGATCTCATTCCTGTAGCGGTAGGCCAATTAGACTATAGTCATTGCGTTTGATACATTAGAAACAGGCGACTTCTCTTCTCTGAACATATTATGTTCATCTTTGAAAAACCCCTTTCTGCTTCTGCCAAACTTACAGCAGTTGTTCAGGCAATATTTTAGGTCTTTGAATACTTTCAGGATTTGCATAAGTTTACTCATAATATTTCATGGGAATTTGGGACATAGCACAAAGCTGAAAGGAATGACAGCGTGTCACCCTCCGGCTGTTTGGCTCTTTTCCTCTTTACATTTTTATGTTTACTTACTGAAGTAACAAATTGTAGCATTTCATCAGAAGTATAATGAGTTTTATGAAGTGAACAAATAAATTTTGCAAGCATAGTTTTGTCTAATTTTTTTATACCTGTAGTATAGATGGCATGAAAGGAGGCCTGGTGGGTACAGGTTGGGTTGGGAGCTGCAAGGGCAGCAGTCTGAAAACACCGGCAGCTCCACAGGAAGGGGCCTACTGTTTCCACAAACAGTGACAATCTTGGGAACTCCTGGGCAGTTCTGTTCTGTGCTGTAGGGTTGCCGTGAGCTGGCACTCACTCAATGGCAGTGAGTTTTGTTTTTGTTTTTGGACAGAGTGAACATTACTACAGATGCGTAGAATGTGCTGTTTCACAGAAGAACATTAAAAAAGAGTAAGGAATATAAATTTGTGATTTTTATGTTAGGTGGCTGCCCAGCTGCCCACCTTAAAAAGAGAACCCTGACATCAAAGAACAAAAAATTATCATTGTGTGCTCACCTCCATGATACGATCGCTGAAGACAAATAGGTGTATAAGCAAATGTGGCGAAGAAAACTGATGGTGCCCGGCTATCAAAAGATATAGCGTCTGGGGTCTTAAAGGCTTAAAGGTAAAAAAGCGGCCATCTAGCTCAGAAGCAACAAAGCCCATATGGGAGAAGCATACCAGCCTGTGCGATCACGAGGTGTCGAATGGATCAGGTATCAGGCATCATCAGAACAAAAAATCTTACCATAGTGAATGAAGGGGGGAGTGCTGAATGGAGACCCAAAGCCCGTCTGTAGGCCACTGGACATCCCCTTACAGAAGGGTCTCAGGGAGGAGATGAGCCATTCAGGGGAGATGTAGCAACAATGAAGAATACAACTTTACTTCCTAAATGCTTCCCCCCTCACCCCATCATGATCCCAATTCTTCCCTGCAAGTCTGGCTAGGCAAGAGGATATACACTGGTACAGATAGGAACTGGAAACATAGGAAATCCAGGCTGGATGATCCCTTCAGGACCAGTGGTGTGAGTGGCGATACTGGGAGGGTAAAGGGAGGGTGAGTTGGAAAGGGAACCGATTACAAGGATCTGCATGTGACCTCCTCCCTGGGGGGATGGACAACAGAAAAGTGGGTGAAAGGAGATGTCGGACAGGGCAAGATATGACAAAATTATAATATATAAATTATCAAGGGTTCAGGAGGGAGGGGGGAGCATGGAGGGAGGGGAAAACTGAGCTGATGTCAGGGGTTTAAGTGGAGAGCAAATGTTTTGAGAATGATGAGGGCAATGAATGTACAAATGTGCTTTATACAATTGATGTATGTATGGATTGTGATAAGAGTTGTATGAGCCCCTAATAAAATGATTAAAAAAAAAAGAACCCTGAGTACAGTGTCATTTTTACAAGTGCCTCAACAAACTCTGCAAAAACTTAGCAATCGGTCTGTAAAACTGCTGTAAGCCAGCTGAAGCCCAGCACTGCTTCTAGCCCTGCTGGGATCCTGCACCGTGACCTAGATGTTGGGCTGCTAATCACAAGGTTGGTAGTTTAAACCCTGAAGTTACTCTTTGAAGAAAAATAAGGCCACCTGCTCCCACAACAGTTTACAGCTTTGGAAACTCTATATAGATTTGTTATCAACACTATGATAGTTTTGTTTTTTTTAAGCTATAGCCTATTGCCTGGAACCGGTCATTACTCATATTTTTGGCATCGTGATATGATTTCTGTCAAGTTCTTGCCATACCTTTTTAATTGAGATTTTATCACCTAGACAGTTTTCTAAAACAGAGTCCTTAACATTCTGTAAGTACATATTTGAATTTGGCAACAGATGTAATTGTCACTGGTGAAGAACTGGGTCATCATAATTCCATTGACCGTGATTCAAGCCCACCTTATCTCTTATATAATCTGGCCTTTGCCTTCAGTCTTTCCCTTCCCTCCCATTTTCATACTCCTGTTAAGATCTTAAAAGGAGGCCTCGTGGCGTTGTCAGGTAAGCAGTGGACTGCTAATCAAAAGGTCGGTGGCTCAAGCCCAACAACCATTCCTTGAGAGGAAGTTGAGGCTGTCTACTTCTTTAAAGACTTGCAGCCTCAGAAACTCTGTAGGGTCACTGTGAGTCAGAAGCCACTTGATGGCAATGGGAATGCGTTCCTATCTCAAGAATGCCTTTCTCCATTTGTCCCGCCGATACTCAGTCCTTAGTACTCATCTCCCATGACATTTCCTCCTTGAAGCCTTTATTCTTAGCCAAGTTTTCCTGTTAGTATCTGTGGCACCTTCTACTAAACATGTTATAGAACCGATTATACCATTTTTCATTTTCATAAAGCTGAATTATTTAACAGCAGATAGAGTATTCAAATTAATATCCATGGTTCTCAAGATGTGTATGAGCAAATTATTTTGAAGGAATAGTAACATAAATAATCTTATTTTTATCTACTGCTGGCTGTAGTTGTTAGATGCCATTGAGTCAATTCCAACTCGAAGCACAACAGAACAACCTTATGCACGAGAGAACAAAACACTGCCTGGTGCTGTGCCATCCTCACATTTGTTCCTGTGCCAACGCCCATTGTGGTAGCCAGGGTGTCACTAATCCATTTTGTAAGGGTCTTCTTTTCTGCTGTCCTTTTACTTTACTAAGCATGACGTCCTTCCAGGATCTGCTCTCTTCTGACCACCTGTCCTAAGTATGTAACATGAAGTCTCACCATCTTTGCCTCTGAGGAGCACCCTGTTGTACTTCTTCTAAGACAGATCTGTTTGGCGTTTAGGTAATCTTTGGTACTTTCGGTTTAAAAAAAAAATTAATCATTTTACTGGGGGCTCATACAACTCTTATCACAATCCATACATCCACCCATGTGTCGGCCCATGGTACTTTCAGTGTTCTTATCCAGCACCATAAATGCATTGATTCTTCTTTGGTTTTCCTTGTCAGTGTTCAGCCTTCACATTCATAAGAGGCAACTGCAAACACCATGGTTTGGGTCAGGTGCATCTTAGTTCTCACAGTAACATCCTTGCCTTCCAATACTCTGTAAAGAGGTCCTGTGCACAAACCTTACCTAATGCAAATGATGTCTTTTGATGCCTTGACTGCTGCTTCCATGAGCATTGATTGTGAGTCCAAGCAAGACAAAATCCTTGACAACTTCAATATTTTTTCCGTTTTTCATGATGTTACCTATTGTTCAAGTTGTGAGGATTTTGGTCTGTCTGCTGCAATCCTTCATCTTTATCAGCAAGTGCTGTAAATCCTACTCACTTTCGCAAGAGAGGTTGTGTTAGCTGTATACTGCAGGTTGTTAAAAAGCCTTCCTCCAATCCTGAAGCCACAGTCTTCTTCATTTAATCCAGCTTCTGAGTCTTAGTTTAGTATACAGCTTGAATAAGTATGGTGAGCTGATACAACCCTATTGCACACCTTTCTGATTTTAAGCTGTGCGGTATTCCCATGTTCTGTTTGCTGGCAGTAGTTAGAATTAATGAAATTTTTGGGTGTGATAGATGATTAAAGTACATAACAAAGGTGCGGGGGCTAGTTCAATTCAGTTGGTTAGGCATTTATTACGCTTTTATAATTTGTAGGGGCCTCTCGTGTGCATTGCTGGAATGAGACACCAAAATGGAGAGGACCTTTAGGAATTCACAGCCTGGTGGAAGACTCTCAGTCTTGGTGAGGTGGACTGTCCTAAAGAGTTCTTAGGACAACATACCCGAATGAACCATTGAAACTGAAGAGCAGGATTAAGGTGTAAGTAGTTAACAAAATCTATTTGTTTACAGGTGCCAGTGGTCCTACATCACGGTTATAGCAGAGGTTTTCAACATTCCTACTGACTTTCCTTATCTCTCTACCTGCAAGAGGAGTCCCAAAGCCTCATCACCATGGTAGTTTCCATGTTCTGGTGTGATGCTGCACTTTCCATTTCACTCTTCCTGTTCTAGCAGAGCATCTGGCTTAGAATTTAGCTGTTTGTTATTGCATACAGCAGGGTAGAACAGAATGTGGTTAGCAGTGAAATGTTTCAATAATACTGATATTATATTTCCTTGAGACTGTGCAATATGGCTTTTTATTTTTATACTTGTTTACAAAATCCCTAAATAGTGCCTTGCTTTTCATAGCTGTTTAGCATTGTGGCTTTCCTTGAGGTAGATCTAGTTTTGAATTGCCTCTTAGTGATTTAAGAACATTTGTTTTGTTTAGGGAGCTCTTACAGATATTATAACAATCCATAATTCAATTAGATCAAGCATAGTTGTACAATTGCTGCCACATCATTTTGAAAACATTTACTTTCTTCTTGAACTCTTTGATATCAGCTCCCCTTTATCCTGTCCCTCTCCTACCCTACCACCCCTCAGGAATCATTATTATTACTATTTTTTAAATTTGGAAAGCTTCATGAATTTGCGTGTCATCCTTGCATAGGGGCCTTGCTAATCTTCTTGTATCATTCCAATTTTAGGATATGTGCTGCTGGAGCGAGCACAGGAATCATTATTATTATTTTAAATTAAATACTTTTACTGGGAGCTCTTACATCTCCTATCACAATCCATACATTCATCCTGTGTGTCAAGCACATTTGCACATATGCTGCCATCATCATTTTCAAAGCATTCTCTTCCCACTTGAGCCCCTGATAGCAGCTCCCCATTCTTGCCCCTCCCTCCCTCCCTCCCTCCCTCCCTTATGCATCCTTGATAAGTTATAGATTATTATTTTCATATCTGACATAGTCCTATGTCACCCCTCACCCACTTTTCCATAGTTCGTCCCTCTGGGAGGGGTTATAGATTGATCGTTGTGATCCATGCCCCTTTTCTCCCTCCACCTTCCCCTAATCTTCCTGGTATCTCTACCCTCATTGTTGGCTCTGAGGGGTTTATCTATCCTGGATTCCCTGTGTTGTGGGCTCTTATCTGTAGCAGTGTGCATGCTCTGGTCTAATCTGATTTGTAAGGCAGAATTGAGGTCATGATAGTGGTGGGAAGGAAGCCTAGTCTCGTACTGATTTTTAACAGTTGGTAATCTACTTTCTTATTTCTCGAAATAGTAAAGAACCATGTAGCATTCATTTGACTTGTAAGCTATAACCTCTAATAATATTTAACTAGCTCTTCAACTCTTATGAGGGAGATTCAACTGACAATTGATAACATTCTATATCAGGAGGCTGTGGAAATATTTTATTACAAAATCTCTGTATTACTGAGAATGAGCAGTGTAGCTAGTAACTAAAGAGGTTTTTTCTTTATAAGAAGTGGAATTATTTTTCAGAATTCTGTGAAATGTCAAAGTAATTTTGGATTTAGTCATACTGAATTTAATGCTATTGAGAATATTGCTAACATTAACAAGAATATTCTGTAATTTGCTCAGTTATTGCTACTGGCGATGAGGGATGTAAAGTTGGCGTGCTTTCATGTTTTGAGCACTATCATTGTATACTTCTGATTCTACGTGTCAGAAAGATTTTGTTTTAGTTAAGGCAGCAGTGGACATTTTCAGTTACAGATACAGCTCAGGGTCTGTTATTTTTACTTTAGGATACATATGTGGTGGCTTAAAAAAGTTTGTGGAAAAATTCCATTATTTTTTAAACTTCATTTTTACATGAACTTTCTGAAGCCGCTTGTGTTGAATACAATGAATGTATATAATTTTGTATTATACTAGATAGTATTTTTTATCTCATTTTGACATTTAATTTTAGTTTATCAGAACTTAGTAGTGAGACCAGCGGCACATGTTTCACTGTTATTGTCATCATTTTGTTTTGTTACTTTTTGTAACCACTGGTAACCTCATCTTGCAGGTTTAAGATATTGTTCACCAGAGAACTTTGGAAAGAGAATTGACTAGATCAGCAAGTTCATTGCCCCTGTGGAAAATAACTTGAAGCTTATGTCTACCGATGGTGAGTCTGTGTCACTTCATACATGAGAGATCATACTATTATTATTTTATGTTACAGTATCATCAGCCAACCATTTGGCTTAAAGTTTGTCTTCTAAGACATTTCTGGAAACCATATGTTGAACTGTAGTGCGTCCTTACCCGAGGAAGCACTGTTGTTACCAAAGGATAGCACAGGAAGCCCCGTAACAGGAAAACCAATGCAGGTGACCATAGGCTGCGTACCGCCTGCTTGGGCAGTGTCAGACCAGACTCATGACTGTGGTTCTAAGCTCTCGAAGGCCTGTTACATTAAAATTTTGAGAATCATACTCAATGGTTTGTAATGACAAATGTGTGCTACTTTGCCATGCATATAAAAAAATTATACCTGTATCACTATGTTAAATATGTTCAAACATCTCTGGAAGTATTTCTTTAATTTTTTTGGTATGATATGCTATACACTAAGCAAAATATTTGGCCAACTGAATTTAGATATGACATTAGACAGACTTATGAACAGAACTCTTCCATGATCTGGAGATTGCCTGAATATAATATGATGATTGCATAATGTCCAAATTACATAGTGTCCTATTTTATAGAACATGCTATGACTAATAAGCCACATGAAGTTATATACCTAAAAATAGTTTATCATATTTCTCTCTTGCCTCCTCTCTCATTTTCATATAACATATGGTAGCTACCTTATAATTATAATCATGGTGCTTATTGAATGGATATTGGTTACAATAGAATCAGGTATATTGTATGCTTATTTTAAAATATATTACTGGCTTTAAGAAATTTCAGGACAACGGTAGTGTGTCAGTTAATCATTTGGTCCGTCAACTGGTGGTCATTTTTTATTTAACATTTTATTCTGGTTTGTGTGAAGGTTTACACAGCAAAGGAGTTACCCATTCTACAATTGATACATGTTTTGTGACATTGATTGTAATCCCCTCGGTGTAACTCCAGTCTTTCTGCTTCCTCCTGGGCTCTCCATTTCTGTTTGCTGACCCATCTTTCCTGACCCCTGTGCCCTCTGAACTTTGTTTAAATGCTGTCCTTTTAGTGCTGTCGGGTGATTGTTCTGAGAAACGTGTTTCACGTGTGTGCTATTTTTCACTATATTGTTGTTAGGTTGGTTCTGACTCAGACCTGTAAGTGCAACAGAATATGAAACACTGCCCATTCCTGTGCTATCTTCACAATCATTGCTATGTTTGAGTCCATTGTTGGACTACTATGACAATCTGTCTTGTTGAAGGCCTTCCTCTTTTTCGCTGCCCCTCTCTACTTTACCAAGCATGATGTACTTCCTTCAAGGAATGGTCTTCCCTGAGAACATATCCAAAGTATGTGAGAGGAAATCTGATCATCCTTGCTTCTATGAAGGATTCTGGCTGTACTTCTTCCAAGAGATAGTTTTCATTCTTCTGCCATTCTACGGTATATTTAATATTCTTCACCGACAGCATAATTCAGAGGCATCAATTCTTCTTTAGTTTTCCTAATTAGTTGATCAGGTTTCACATGCATATAAGGTAATTGAAAATACCATGGCTTTGGTCAGGGACACCTTATTGTTCAAAGTGGTATCTTTGCGTGTTAACACTTTAAAGAAGTCTTTTGCAATACATTTGCCCATTGCAATTTACCGTTTGATTTCCTAACTCTGATAACATGGGCTTTGATTGTGGATTCGAGCAAAATGAAATCCTTGACTACTCTAATCTTTCCTCCATTTGCAGTGATGTTGCGTATTGATCCAGTTGTGAGAGTTTATGTTTTCTTTGTGCTCGGGTGTAATTCATATTGAAGACTCTAATGTTTGATCTTCATCAGTAAGTTCTTTAAGTCTTCTTGACTTTCAGCGAGCAAAGTTGTGTCGTCAGCATGTTGTAGGTTGTTAAAGAGCCTCCCTCCAGTCTTAATACGGAATTCTTCTTTGTATAGTCCAGCTTCTGAGATTATTTGCTCGACATTCAGGTTGAATACAAAGGCAGAAGGATTCATCCCTGATGCATACCTTTCCTGATTTTAATCATTGATCTGTTTAAACCAGGAGAAAGACAGGGTTTTCTACTTCCATAAAGAGTTACAGTTTTGGAAACTCACAGGGTCCTTCTGAGTCAGCATCCACTTGATGTCGGCGAGTTTGTTGTTTTATATCTGTTTAAATGAGTGCTTTTGGTCTATGTATAGGTTCCACATGAGTACACTGAAGTATTCTGAAATTCCCATTTTTCACAATATTATCCACATTTTCTTAGGATCAACTCTATTGAATGCCTCTGCATCGGTAGGCTGTTAAGTGCTGTAGGGCCAGTTCTGATTCATAGCAACCCTATGTGCCACAGAACACAACACCGCCTGGTCCTGTGCCAGCCTCACCTTTGTTGTTGTGTCCAAGCGCGTTGTTGCAGCCGCTGTGTCACTCCATATCGTCGCAGGCCTTCCTCTTTTTTCGCTGCCCTTCCCTTTTAACAATCATGATGTCCTTTTCCAGGGACTGGGCTCTCCTGATGGCATTTCCAAGGTATGTAAGACAGAGTCTTACCATCTTGCTTCTACAGACAATTCTGGCTGTACTTCCAAGACAGATGGTTTATTCTGTTGGCAATCCATGGTACTTTCAATATTCTTTGCCAGAACCATAATTCAAATGCATCAATTCTTCTTTGGTCTTCCTTCTTCACTGTCCAACTTTCATATGCAGATAAGGCCGTTGAAAACACCATGACTGGGATAGGTGTATTTTAGGCCTCAAAATAACAGCCTTACTTTTCAGCATTTTACATAGTCCATTAAATACAGGTAAACATGTATTTCTGGTATTCTCTAATTTCAGCCAAGATTCATCTGAGATGAGCAATGATATTCCATGTTCTTCGTCATCTTTTGAATCTGGCTTCAATTCTGGCAGTTCTCTGTTGACATACTGCTGCAACTTTTTTTTGCACTTGTGTAAAATTTTACAGTGTTATATTAATGATATTGTTGAATATTTTCCACATTGTATTTGATCACCTTTTTTTTTTTTTGATGAGCTTGAATATGGATTACTTCTAGATGGTTAGCCAGGTAGCACATTTAAAAAAAATCATTTTATTGGGGGCTCGTACAACTCTTTTCACAATCCATACATTCATCCAGTCTGTCAAGCACATTTGCACCTATGCCGCCATCATCATTTTCAAAGCATTTACTTCCCACTTGAGCCCCTGATATCAGCTCCCCATTTCTTGCCCATCTCTCCCTGCCCTCCCTCATGCACCCTTGATAAGTTATAGATTATTATTTACATATCTCACCTTGTCCTCTGTCACCCCTCACCCACTTTTCCATTGTTCATCCCCCTGAGGAGGGTTATAGGTTGATCCTTGTGATCGATTCCCCCTTTCCCCCCACTCCCCGAATCCTCCAGATATCTCTATTCTCATTGTTGGCCCTGAGGGGTTTATCTATCCTGGATTCCCAGTGTTGTGGGCTCTTGTCTGTAGCAGTGTTCATGCTCTGGTCTAATCTGATTTGTAAGGTAGAATTGAGGTCATGATAGTGGGGAGGAAGCACCAAAGAACTAGAGGAAGGTTGTGTGTTTCATCGGTGCTATACTGCACCCTGACCGGCTCATTTATTCCCTGGGTTGCACATTTCTTGACATGGTTGAATGAGCATGCCCTGAACT
Source organism: Echinops telfairi (assembly GCF_000313985.2). Lineage (NCBI taxonomy): Eukaryota > Metazoa > Chordata > Mammalia > Afrosoricida > Tenrecidae > Echinops > Echinops telfairi. Next base: position 54,382,379 of record NW_022111373.1, read on the forward strand.
GAGTCCATTTGTTGGAACATTTTGATTGGTACTCAGTCAATTTCTGGAGGCTTGTTTTTCACCACTGCCTTCATCTTGTAGGTTTGCCTATTGTTTGACTGAAGGTAGACTCTGGGAGTAGATTAGGGCACAAGTTTGAAGGCTGTCTAAGGGACAAAACTTCAGAGGATCCACCAGTCTCTATCAGACCATCAAGTCTGGCCTTCTTTATGATTTTGAATTTTGTTCTGCATTTTTCTTCTTCTGTTCCAGGACTTTTAGTTGTGATGCCTATCAGAACACTTGGTAATGATTGGTAGCTTGGCACCATCTACTTACTCTGGTCTCCTGGCTCCATCTAGTTATTGCAGTCTCAAGCTAATGGAGACTGTGGGGTCACATGGTTCGTTAGTCCTTTGGACAGATCACTGCCTTCAGTTCTTAATTTTCTACACTTTGCATTGGGTAGCCATGGTTAATACATCACAGGCTTGATATTGCAAATATATAGTGGATGACTATATCAGTTAAATTTTTTCTAGATTCGGTAGCGCAAGCAACATAGCAGTTTGCAGTGTAGACAATATAATTTAATGTGTATTTACTACTAGTTACTTCATTTCACTATACTGATTGCACTTTTAACTCGACCCAGTCTTATCTAGCCATGAAGCATGGTATAGATATGAGTGCATATAGATGAGCGACTGCTACACTTACAGATGCTGCTTTGCTTTCTTCTCGTTGTTTCATTTGAGTCATCGTAGTTAGTATGTCAAGGAGAGTATTCTGTCCTATTCTTGTTAGGCCTCTTTTTAATTTAATTTTTTAAACATATTTCTGCGGGTAAATAACCCCCAAGGTCAAAGCTGGTAGAACTGATGGTAGTTGAAGTCAAAAGAAAAACGTTGCTTTAGGGAGATCTTTCTGTTGTAAGTGCATGACATTGCATGATTATAATCAGCCTCACCATCTGTACTAAATGCTTTTGAAAGGGGCCTTGAATTTAAAAAAGAATAATGTAGAACTATATTTGGAGAAAAGATTTGATTGTATAATTCCCCTTCTTCCAGAAATGGTTTCAGTATTTCTGTAGTAAGACAGCACATTCTTTTACCTTGCTGTACATTAAGTATTCAGTGTAACTTGACAAATTTTTTAAAAGTTTTTTTGAAAGTAATATTTTTTAGGTGAATCATCTCAATATTATTATTATTTTCATATTGAGTCTACCCCAAGTGTTTTCAGTGGGGCCAGATTTTGGAAATTTCTGTGATATTATCATGAGGCAAATCGGTAGATTATTTAATGCACAAATGTGAATTGATCTATGGTTAGAATTATTTTTATTGTAGATATAATACAAAGAGCAATAACATCGAATAATTAATATGTTTATCTCTGTGCTAAAGTACTTTCTGAATCTGATTATATCTTCACACCCATCATGTGGGATTAAACAAAATTAATTACTGATTTTTAGATGAGGAGACTACGAGTTCAATTCATTTGCCCGAAGTCAGAGATTCAAACTATCCACTACTTCAGAACTTCTGACCAGAGTTCTACTTTAATAATGCTACTGCATTAATGTATTGAGGCTTTGATCCATACATCTGTAGACTGGGCAGTTTCACTCTTGAACCACCATCTGGATACTTCAAACCGTTTTTGTACTACTGATTAAGGTAGACTAAAATGTATCTGCTACAACATTTGATTTTGTGACTTCGTATGGATGTCACTTTTTAAAATCGTTTTATTAGGGGCTCATACAACTCTTATCACAATCCATCCATACATCAATTGTGTAAAGCACATTTGTACATTCATTGCCCTCATCATTCTCAAAACATTTGCCCTCCACTTAAGCCCCCGGCATCAGGTCCTCATTTT
>NW_022111373.1:54388557-54389611 GCF_000313985.2 Echinops telfairi
TCCAGTCTATCTTATCTAGATAGATCTGTAGAGATAATAATATGGACTCGACTTTGCTGTTGGGTTTGACAATCCATTGCAGTGGCCACACAACTCATAACAGCATTCATGATTAAAAGGGTTTATTAGGAATGTTAAGAGGTTACCACAATCCAGGATCAGAAAATATGAAGGATATAGTATGATATTTGATCCACAGCAACACCTCTCTGTAGGCAGCAGCTAAATCTGCCTGTCTTTCTTTTTTAAAAATTATTTTATTGGGGGCTGGTACAACTCATCATAATCTACACATGCATCCATTGTATGTCAAGCACATTTGTACATTTATTGCCCTCATCATTCACAAAATATTTTTTATATTTGAGCCCTTGGTATTAGCTCCTCATTTAAAAAAAATCTTTCTAATCCTCAGCTTTTCAGCCACATGATCCCTTGGCTTCTGTCTCCATGGGTCAGAAAGCCACCCCACTGATTTGATTCAGTCTTGACATTGTTCCTCTGTTCGGTTTCATGGTCTTCTTGTTTTGGCCTGACTTCCTTGCTCTGTCCCTTGGTCACCGTGTTACAGCCGTTAGTGCCTCTGGTCTTGGTTGCCATTACTCAGCCAGAGATCCTGAACGTGCTGTGCTGGTGGCTCTTCAGCCTTGATGGTTCCGGGATTTCTCTCTGTTTCTTTTTCTGAGGTAGCTCAGTCTTACAGCTGTGGGAGGGGCAACTAAAATGGACCAATTCCTTCTATTAATGTTTCACACAACTTATTTGCATATTCTCACCTGATCATTTGGTGAGAGTTACAGAGACAGGATAAAGAGCCATATTAAAAAAAATTCACTCCACCACAGTGGCCTTCGTTAAGGACTTGTTCCTTCTGACAACATATCCAAAGTACACAAGACACAATCTCACCCGCCTCACTTCTAAGAGCATTCTAACTGTACCTTTTTTCTAAGACATGTTCTAAGACAGATTTTCCAAGGAAAATGCAGAAGAAGTGTTCCTGACTTTCAGAGAAAAGTAAGACTACCATATTTTGTTGTTAGGTGCCATCCAT
>NW_022111373.1:54393968-54395612 GCF_000313985.2 Echinops telfairi
AGTTTTAGCTAAGGGAATACAATACAATGAAAGTATTAAAAGGACTTTTGTTACCAAGTTGATTTTGTTAGGTGATTTTCCTTGTTTTAGAATATATGAAAACAATTTAAGAAAATGCACTGAATTTGAATAAGCTATGATGAAACAACATATTTATAAAATAATATAATGGGGAATAAGAAGGGCTTTGGTGGAATGAAATTTTTATTGTTCAATCTATTAACACTAAGATTTGTAATTTTGTGGGATGACATTAAGTAGTCTGGTCATTGAACTTATATATCCTTTAGTTTGTTTTAATAGTAAAAGCTTTCTGAGTAAATATATGCAATTTAATTTGTGCTGCTGAGAAACAGCAATCAAAAATAGCAATAAAAGCAACATAATGAAATAAGAACACTAGGAACATCTAGGGATTTTACTATGGCCCATTATTCATTCAATTTCTGGCAGACTTCATGATTACAAATCACTTGATTGACTAACTAGACATTCTCAAAGTGAATTATGAATCAGGTTCATTTTTTCCTGGTTGATAGTTGGCACATGCCAGCTCTTCTACTTTGTGATAGATCAAATTCTTGTAACTGTAATAAGAGATATAATCAACTCTTTATTTCATGGAGACTAAATTGCCTTTTCAAAAAATGAAATGAGATTGCTAACATTTTAACAGCACAATGTAATTTCTGCTTTCACGTTCCTGGGTGGAATCCACAGTGATGACGCTATTTTTCAGGTTACAAAAAACAAAACAAAACAAAAAACCCCACAGCTTTAAAATGATTTTGCAAAGAGCACAAAACTTTTATCTGGTTTGAAACTCAGCGAGTTGCTTGGGTGGGTAATTGAGTATAGGTTGTCAAAACAGTTACATTTTATTTTCTTAGTATTTGAAAAATATATGTGATTGAGAAGGTGTTTATTTTTAATATTTTCCTGTAAAAGAAATGTAGTTTCCCTAAATAACCTAATTTGTGATGAGGCCATGATGTTGCAAGCTTAAAATATGTTGAACATTTTAATGGCTCTTAATTAGAAAGGTCTCTCCATGATGAGGGACAAAGGCTGATAGTAGCCTGACTCTTGAGTCTTTTCCTTTGAAAAATAGAATCTAGATAGTCCACTCTGATTTCAAATGCATTCTGTTCTCTGTTAACATAATAAGAATTTTTCATGCAAAACTATCCTGGCAATTGAGTGGCACGAAATTCCTGTAGTATAGCTGCATTTAAAAAATCCCATCTACCCAAGGGACTGGAAATAAAATGAATGTTCTTTAATGAGATCTATTTAAATTTGGATATCCTGCACAAAAATAGTCATTTTAAAAGTAACAATTAGGCCTTTTTGTTGAAAATTCTTATAAGAAGAAATGTAGAACCCAAACTGTTTAACAGTGTTATGAAATTCTTTTACTAATAAAAATTTACTTGTAGAAAGTAATTCTGAAGGCAAAATTCATTAGTTGTTGAAAATTGCACATGTAAGGACTATAGAATTAGACTGCCATACATCCTTCTGTGTAAAAAAGTAGAGTAATTAATACTCAATAATTTTGCAATATTTTCACTTTCTTTTGGTCTGAGATTTATAATAAAAAGTTATTTTATTGCTAGTTAATTGTCTTTAAAATCCCCCCCC
>NW_022111373.1:54397588-54398776 GCF_000313985.2 Echinops telfairi
TATAGGATACAGTAGAATGCCCCTGTGTCTTTCTGAGACCAACTGTTTGTTTTTGTTTAATCATTTTATTGGGGGCTCAGACAATTCTTACCACAATCCATCCATCCATCCATTGTGTCAAGCACATTTGTGCATTTGTTGCTATCATCATTCTCAAAACATGTGCCTTCTCCCTTTCCTGTCACGGGCGGCTCGGAGTTGGTTCGCAGGTCTCCGGGACCGAGCACTGAGTGGTTCCTCGCGCCCCAGGGCCTGCGTCCGGGCCGTTGCTGCTGTCACCATGCCACAGACTGAACATAGCGAGTTACACCGCAGCGCTCTGGGTATCGTTTGGATTACCATGAGAGAAAGAGAAAGAAGGAAAGTCAAGAGGCTCATGGATGTTCAAAGAAGGCAAAAAAGATGATTGGTCTGAAGGCCAAGCTCTACCATAAGCAGCGTCATGCTGAGAAAATCCAAATGAAAAAGACTATCAAGATGCGTGAAAAGAGAAACACCAAACAAAAGAATGATGAGAAGGCTTCAGAAGGCACAGTGTCTGCCTCTCTGCTGGACAGGGAGGGACAGTCTCGAGCTAAAGTGCTTTCCAATAGGATCAAACAAAAAACGAAAAGAGAAAGCGGGGAAATGGGAAGTCCCTCTGCCCAAAGTCCGTGCCCAGGGAGAAACTGAAGTCCTAAAAGTTATTCGAACAGGAAAGAGGAAGAAGGCCTGGAAAAGGATGGCTACTCGAGTTTGCTTTGTTGGGGATGACTTTACACAGAAACCACCAAAGTATGAACAATTCATCAGACCCATGGGCTTACGTTTCAAGAAGGCACCTGTGACACACCCTGAACTTAAAGCCACCTTTTGCTTGCCAATACTTGGTGTAAAGAAGAACCAACCCTTCGTCCCCACTGTACACAACGCTGGGTGTTATTACCAAAGGGACCGTCATTGAAGTGAATGTGAGTGAACTGGGCCTGGTGACGCAAGGAGGCAAGGCGATTTGGGGAAAACATGGCCAGGTTACCAACAGTCCTGAAAACGATGGGTGCATAAACACGGTCCTGCTGGTTTGATGGCACATTATACACGGAACCCCCTTTATTTGTGAGGATGACAAATGAATCAGAAAAACCACCATTATTACCCTGTGCTTCTGAGTCCTACCCAACAGTTTACATGTCTGACGTCAGCAGGAGA
>NW_022111373.1:54414227-54416080 GCF_000313985.2 Echinops telfairi
TCGATATATTTGTTTGTTTTGGGTATTCTGATGTCTGCTATCTTATCCCATTGAAACCTCATGATCACGCAGGCTGGTGTGCTTCTTCCTTGTGGGCTTTATTGCTTCCCTGCTAGATGGCCGCTTGTTTAACATCAAGCCTTTAAGACCCCAGATGCCGTATCTTATAATAGCCGGACACCATCAGCTTTCTTCACCACTTTTGCTTATGTACCCATTTTGACTTGTGATCATGTCAGGAAGGTGAGCATTACCGAATGTTCTTGCATTGAGGGAGTACTTGAGTAGAGGTCCAATGTCTGTCTGTTTCCTGAATACTTAACATTTAAATATATGTACATAGACCTATATTCCTATCATTATATATTAATGTATTTACATATATACATTCCTGTATTTATACCTCTATAAATGTTTTTTGCCTCTTTGTTCTTTCCTTTATTTTTTTTTACTCTCCTCCTGTCCCATTATCATGTTCGCCCTTCATTTGACTCTCAGTACTTTCTCTCAGCTACATTGTACTTGATCAAATCCCACGAGGTATTCTACGCCCTCCTTGCCATCAAATTTAGGTCTCTTATTTTTCCCTTGTCCCTGGGTTTGTTGTCTCTCCCCTCCCTTTCTCCCACCTTCTCCTCTCCTATGTCTCCCCAGAGCTGTTGGCCTCATTGTTTTCCCTCGGGATCGGTTATCCTTCTTATCCTATATGGACAGACATGAGAAAAAGAAAAAGGGAAGCAAGAGGGAGAGAGAGAAAAAAAAAACCCAACCCTGTAAATAGTTCCAGGTCTGTCTGCTGATCCCTCTGAATGTTTTCCAATCAGGTCTGGGAAAGTGCCACACCCTGCCCACTGCTTTGGGTACTTCATTGTTTTGCTCCCCAGGCTGTTCTGCTGCACTCTCTTCATGGGGCGGTCAGTCCAGGCACAATTCCCATTCTGGAAATATTGCTTCTCTTTTAAAAGTAGCTTTTCATTGCGTCTAAAATATCAGTTATAAGATGTATTATTTATGTGCTAAATTAAAAGTGGTGCCATGGGTTAAATATTGGGAGTCTAACTGAAAGGTCAGCTGTTTAAACCCACCATCTGCTCCATGGAATAAAGGAATGGCTGCCGGCTTCTGTAAGGATTTACAGTCCCAGAAGCCCTAAGGAACGATTCTACTGTGTCCTGTCGGGTTGCTGTGAGTTGGAATTGACTTGATGGTAGTGTGCTTGGTTTGGGGGTTTGGATGCCTTAGTAATAAAACTGTACTATGAAAAAAAAGAAGACTGTATGATGTATGAATTGGTCCTACTGACCTTAGTACCTTCACAATTTTAAATTATTCCATAGGATTTGACAAACACTTCTGTAGTAACATTGCCTGGCCCGATTACATCTGCATGTTATCTCTGAAAGGAAGTATAGCACAATTTTAAATACTTGGTCTTTCCTTCTTAGTCCTATGAATACTTATTGTTGCTTTTCAATAAAATAATTACCACTCATTTAAGGTCATTATTTCAATTAGGGATATTTGTGTAACTGCTATCAGATTTTATGCTTCTGCAAACATAATGTTTTCAAAATGAACTATTGAATGGTATGATATGTAAATTATGTGCCAATAAAACTGTTGGGGAAAAAAATTGTTTGTGAAGTACCGTATACATCACAATAGATTTTCTATGCCAGATCATAGTTTTTGGAGACATAGTAAGCAGCAATTGAACCAAACATGCTTATGATTAACAGTGCATAAAGTCAGCTGTAACGAAGATAGCGTGATATTGATAACATATTCTAACAATGACAAATAAATATGAAGAGGCTTCACAAAATTCATGGGAAAATTTATTATCTTTTAAC
>NW_022111373.1:54416641-54418972 GCF_000313985.2 Echinops telfairi
TGCTCTGTACAGTGCAGTGAGACTCCCCAAGGTATGCAACAATCACCACTAGCAATTTCCAATGCTTTCCCATCACCTTTAATGAAAACGTTATATCCCATAAGCAGGAGTCCCTGCTTTCCTTTCCACCCACCCTGGTAAAACTATGAACTTTGATCTCTCTGCATTTGCCTTTCATATCAGTAGGATCCTGCAGTATTTGTTATTTTGTGTGAAATATTTTACTCAGGGTTTATTGATGTCATGACATGTATCAAAACTTCATTTTTCTCTATCGGTAAATAATATCCTATTGAAATTATACCACATTTTGTACATTTGTCTACTGATGGACTCTTGGATTGCATCTCAGTTATAGCTATTGTGAAAACGTTGCAGTGAACATTGGTGTACAACTATGTGTTTGAGTTTCTCTTTCAGTTCTTTTATTTTTCTATCTAGGAGTGGAAGTTTGGGCCACAAGGCACCTTTGAGGAACTGCCCTACTGTTTTCCATGGTGGCTGTACCATTTGACTTAGAGCTGTGTTCATACTGAGGTCACATTTTCCATCTGGCATGCTTTGTCTTGGGTTTTGTAGGCACGATCAGGACTAGGGTGAAGTGAGTGAGGCAATTGCCTTGGGCACAAAGTCCATGATGAACAAATATCAAAATTATAAAGATAGATTCAGTGCTGTGTCATATTGGAACCTGAGGCAAAAAAGAAAGAAAATGGACTCTAATTTTATTTAACATTTTGATATATTGTTCATTATATATTTTTATGTTAATCTTAATTGTCCAAAGTTCATTGAAATATCACTTGTCTTGATAGCTTTGTGCCCCATTAATTTTGCACCTGCAGTGCCAATGTCTTGCTTACCTTATTTTAGTCCTGGCCCTGCTGGATAAGGGATGCTGACCAGGCAGATCACACAGGATGAAGAGGCTGGGGTAACACTAGACTTTGTTTCTCGGGTAGCACAAGTACAAGAGTTGCTATCCTAATATTATAGGATTGGAAGAGTTTTGAGGGACAATGGTATAATGCTTAACAAATGTTTCAGTTATCCTTAGTTATACTTTGAGTAAAGAGTATTTGGGAGGGGTGGTGTCCATGGTGAAGTCACAGAGGCCCCACTGTACCAAGCCTGGCAGTAAGAAACTGATTTGATAATTTCAACGTAAGAGAATAGGCTTGTACAAACTAATCAAATGATTTCCTTAAGAGAGTCATAGCAGCTGGGCTTGTCATAAAGGATTATGTTAGGATTAAAGTTGTGTGTTTTGCTGAGGGACATTGAAAAGTCAGGATTTACAAGGGAACAAAAAGTGAACTCAAATCAATGGAAGGAAGGTCGTAGGATGCCTAGTAGGGGCTTACTCAAGGGCAATGTAGCAGCGAGGAAATACTAAACCTGAATGAAGGCCAAACATGATGGTGGTACAAGAGGAAAGTAAAAGGAAATAGAGGAAAGAACCAGGAGGCAAAGGGCATTTATAGAGGTCTAAATACAGGCATGTACATGTGTAAACATATATATATATAAAACAAGAAGGGAACAGAACTATGTACTTATATCTATATGATAAGAATTAAGGTCGCAGATGGACATTGGGCCTCGACTCAAGTACTCCCTCAATGCAAGAACACTTTTTTCTAACATCCAGCATTCTGTGATGCTCACCTTCCAGACACCATTGCTGAAGACAAAATGGGTGCATAAGCAAAAGTGGTGAAGAAAGCAGATGGTGCCGGCTATCAAAAGATAAAGTGTCTGGGGTCTTAAAGACTTGAAGATAAACTAGTAGCCAACTAGCTGAGAAGCAACAAAGCCCATATAGAAGAAGCACACCAGCCTGTGTGATCACAAGGTTTTGATAGGATCAGGTATCAGGCATTGTGTTAGTCTGGGTTAACTAGGGAAACAAATCCACAGAAACTCATATGTATACGAGAGAGTTTTATATAAAGGGTAAGTGTACATTAAGAAAGCATCCCTACCCAGTGCTGTCCAAGCCCATAAGTTCAAGATTAGCCCATATGTCCGAAACCAATCTACAAAGTCCTCCTCAATCTCAAAACACACACAATGACGCCAAATGCAGAGGAAAGCCGAATCAGTAAGTGTGTAAGCCTATCAGCATGGGCAGGGGTCTCCACACAGCTACTCCAGTACCCAGGGCTGCATCAGGGTAGGTCCATGTGGCTTCTCCTCAGGAATGTCTTGCAGAAGTGAGCCTTGTCAGCTGAAGTGGGGAACTGGTTAAGGCAACTGCACTGTGGTCCGACCATCAGAAAGCAAGAGACCTGAGAACTCAAAAGGTGAGGCTCACCAAGCCATTTATCT
>NW_022111373.1:54419997-54421434 GCF_000313985.2 Echinops telfairi
CGGGGGTTTAAGTGGAGAGAAAATGTTTTGAGAATGATGTACAAATGTGCTTTACACAATTGATGTGTGTATGGATTGTGATAACAGTTGTATGAGCCCCTAATAAAATGTTTAAAAAAAAAAAGCACCATAATTCAAAGGCAAAAATAAATAAATAAATAAATAAATAAAAGAAAAGAAAAGGGTGGCATATGTTCAAAAGTGCTTAACCCACTGGATGAATGTATGGATTGTGATAAGAGATGTAAGAGCCCCAATAAAAGTTTTAAAAAAAGAAAGAAAGAAAGAAAGGTCAGGATTTAACATGCTATTCAAAGGAGTGGGGGCGGGGAGGTACCTATATACTCGAGTATTCACCCCACCTGAATATCAGCTGAGGCACCTAATTTTACCACAGAAACTGCATAAAATGCTAGAAAACTCAGCTTATATACAAGTATATACGGTAATCACCTATCCATTCTGACTGGGGTCATAAGAGGCAAGAAAAGGCTTAGAAACTTGGGTATTGTTATCACATGGGATGGGTGAGACTCACATGACAAAGTGGAACCAGTGAGTCAGCATTTACCATCCTCCCCGCTGATGTTTCTCCAGCTTACAGCAGTGAATGATTACATGGTAAAAGACACTAATTGTATGTTGAAGCACTTCTGGCATTTTTTACCTTAGTCAAAATTAACTCAGAAGCCAAGTATGGTGTGTTAGTTTGGGTAGACTAGGGAAACAAATTCATAGAAACTCATGTGTATAAGAAAGAGCTTTATATCAAAGAGTAATTACATATTAAGAAAACATCCCTGCGCAGTCCAGATCAAATCCTTAAGTCCGATATTAGCCCACATGTCTGATAATCAGTTTACAAATTCCTCTTCAGACTGCTGCAACACATGCAATGACACTGAGTGCAGGAAGATCACAGGCTAGTAGGTGGGAAGTCTTGTGGATCCATTGGCCGTGGAAGCATCTCAGCACTGGCGTGGGTCTCCATGTGGCTTCTCCAGCTCCAAGGCTCTGGCTGCCATCAGCGTAGCATTATGTGGCTTGTCAACAGATATGTCTTGCAGGAAGACAAGCAGAGAGTGTGGGCAGTGAGTGAACTATTCCCGGAGCACCTCCAAATGAGATCATCAAGCTGCAACCTGATCGATGGGCTAAACTCCCCCCCTTCACTCTTAATAGTCTCAAGTTGATACCAGATTATGTAACTACCACCTATGGTGCGTGAAATGGCTTGATACTGCCTTCTATCCATAGTCTTTGTAATTCCCAGCAAATGACTGGGTGGGAGGGGTAGGAGCATGTAATTACGGTATAGTAGAGGATCGGTCAGTTTCACCATTCCTCTGGGCATATGAGAGCCATTTTGGAAGCAGGAAGTGTATCTCATGATCAGCAGGAAAAAGAGTCACTAACAGAGCACTGGGGAGGTCTCTT
>NW_022111373.1:54422811-54424041 GCF_000313985.2 Echinops telfairi
AGACTTGCAGGGATAATAATATGCACAAAAAACCAAGACAGAGCAAAACAAAGCAACAAAAGAAAAGAAAAGAAAACAACAACAAACCGATGACACTGCACAAAAAAGGCTGCAAAATGTTCAGGTCTGTTTGTTGACCTTTAGTAGTGTTTTCTGGTGGAGTCTGATGTGGTGTCATGTCTTGGCCCCAAATTCTATTTTTGGTACTCCCTCAGGACTTTCTTGCTCTGCTTCCCTTGCTGTTCTATTGCATGGCCTTAGTGTTTTGCCGTGGTGTGGTGGGGTCTGATCGGGCGCAGTTCCCGCACTATGTCTCTAGTGTTGTCCCCGTAGGGCTATGGGTCAGTGAGGGATGTCGCTTCTTGTTATGTGGTCCTGTCTGTGCATTGGCTGCTCTGAGCAGGGATATTGTCCTCAAGGCTTGGTGGGCAAGGAGGAAGGTTTCTTCTTGAAGCAGTGGAGCCAGCAGAGGCTACAGCAGGAGTTCATGAGACAGACTAGAACAGTGGTTCTCAACCTGTGGGTCAGGACCCCTTTGGGGGGTGAACGACCCTTTCACAGGGGTCACCTCGATTCATAATAGTAGCAAAATTACAGTTATGAAGTAGAACAAAAATAATTTTATGGTTGGCGGGTCACCACAACATGAGGAACTGTATTAAAGGGTGGCGGTATTAGGAAGAATGAGAACCACTGGACTAGAGGACATCTCTATGTCAGACACAGTGGTTGGCTCCCTGGCCCATGGAACAAGTAAAGCTGAGTGCCTTTGGGCAGTAGGCTGGTTTGTAGAGTGAGTGCCTTTACTAAAGGCAGGGCAGAGGCCAAGAGGCCACATGGGAGAGCGGCTGCAGATTGGAGATATGCTGTGCTGTCCACAGAGACATTACTGTGGACAAAAGGACTATATACTTAATATTTTCTGATCCTGACTCTTGTGACTTTACTTTCTTGATAAAACCCTGGGAGTGAGAGTGTAGTCCGTGAGTTCTTTGTGGACATTATAATGGATTTTAGAACCCAGCAGAGACTGCCTTGGGAGGGATAGCTGGTGTCATAACAGGGCCAAGAGGACACTGGACTAGAGGACATCTCTATATCAGACATAGTGGTTGGAGGGTAGAGGCCTTACCTCTGCCTATTATAAATCATCCTTGGATAAGAACTCTCAACACATGGAATCCCGGACAGATAAACCCCTCAGGAACAATAATGGAAGTAATGATACCA
>NW_022111373.1:54424361-54446292 GCF_000313985.2 Echinops telfairi
ATGTATGGATTTTTATAAGAGCTGTAAGAGCCCCCAATAAAATGATTTATTAAAATAAAAAAAATCATCCTTGGGCAGATGTGCCATTAGATTTCCCTCCTTTATGTAGCCAAGGAGTTCAGATGAGGGACTCCAGACCATTTCCTTACCAAGGTAGGAGAGTAAACAGGTGGAGGGTATGAGATGGGTAGACCTGTCTGAGAAGTTCGGAAGTCGTAGGATGGAGAAATAAAGTGAGGACAAGTGTAGGAAAGTGCTCTAAAGCATTTGTTCCTAGACTATTAAAGTGAAAATCTATATATTTTTTATTAAACCAGCCTTTTGTGTGCCATCATAAATATTCATGCACTTTTATATACAGCAGAATAGAATGACTCCAACTTTATAAATGTTCTTAAACTTTTACCCTTAAATCTCTCAGCTTCAATTGTATCACAACATTTTATTACATTTTACAGTGGGTGTATTTCTGCCCCCCAGCATTATTATTGGCATATAATTCACAAACCATACAATTCAGTAGTTCAGTCATCCCAAGAAGAGTTGTACAATCATCACCAGAGTCAGCTTTAGAATATTTTCTTCATTTTTGTAATTATTATTAGCTCCCCATTTCCTCCCAGCATTCCCTGCCATACTCCCAAGGTACTGTGGGCATATTTTATCCTACTTGGAGTTCATTATAGATTCATGCTCTTTGTCAATTGGGAAGTTTTCTACCACTAATTCCTTCAGATGTTCTTTCTATCCCTTTTTCCCTTTTCTCCTTCTGGACCTCATATGAGTATGCTGATTTGCTTAAGGTACCCCCAATTCCCTTAGACTTTGTCCACTGTTTCTTTTCTTTTTGTCCCCTTCTTTACACTCGATATTTTCAATTTTATAATCTACTTCTTTTAAAAGTCATCTTATTGGGGCTCTTATAGTTCTTATCACAATCCATCCATCCATCCATCCATCCATTGTGTCAAGCACTTTTCTATATATGTTGCCATCATCATTTTTAAAACATTTTCTTTCTGCTTGGGCCCTTAGTATCAGCTCATTTCCCCCTTCTCCCACTCTCCCTCCCTCATGAACCCTTGATAATTTATAAATTATTATTTTTTTCATTTCTTACACTGACCACTGTCTCCCTTCACCCACTTTTCTGTTGTCTGTCCTCCTGGGAGGAGGTTATATGTTGATCATTGTGACTGGTTCCCTCTTTCTCCCCTGACCTTCTCCTTACCTTCCTGGTATGCCTACTCTCATTATTGGTCCTGAGGGGTTCATCTGTCCTGGATTCCATGTGTTTTCAGTTCTTCTCTGTTCCAGTGTACATGCTCTGATTTAGCCAGATTTGTAAGTTAGAATTGGGGTCATGGTAGTGGGGGGTGGGAGGAGTATTAAAGAACTAGAGGAAAGTTATATGTTTCGTTGGTGCCATGCGGCATGCTGACTGGCTCATCTTTTCCTTGTGATCCCTCCGTGAGGGGATGTCCAGTTGCCTACAGATGGGCTTTGGGTCCCCAATCTGCATGCCCCCTCCTTCACATTGACATGATATTTTGTTCTGGGTCTTTGATGGCTGATACCTGATCCCATCGATACCTCATGATCACACAGGCTGGTGTGCTTCTTCCATGTGGGCTTTGTTGATTCTCAGCTAGATGGCCACTTATTTATCTTCAAGCCTTTAAGACCCCAGACACTATATCTTTTGATAGCCGGCACCATCTGCTTTCTTCACCACATTTGCTTATGTACCCATATTGTCTTCAGCGATGGTGTCTGGAAGGTGAGCATCACAGAATGCCTGATTAGTATTCTCGTGCTGAGGGAGTACTTGAGTAGAGTTCCAATGACCTCTGCTATCTTAAAACTTATATATATATATAGTTCTATTTCCCTATTGTTATATATAAATATATTTACATATGTACATGCCTGTATTTAGACCTCTATAAATGCACTTTGCCTCCTGGTCCTTTCCTCTATTTCCTTTTACTTTCCTCTTGTCTCACCATCATGTTTGGCCTCTATTCAAGTTTTAGTAATTCCTCTCAATTACATTGCTCTTGATTAAGCTGCCCTAGGCATCCTATGGCCTCCTCACCATTGATTTTAGACCACTTGTTATTCCCTTGTCCCTGGGTTTGTCAAAACCCACTTCCTTTCCCCCACTTCACCCTCTTCCGTGTCCCCCTGGAACCTATGGTTCTGTTGTTTCCTCCTTTGGTGTCAGGGGAGCCAGCCCCTAACCAATCATCACAGACCAGTAGGCGCAATTGTACAGCGATAATAAATAAAGATTATAGTAAAGTCATAGAGAATATGAGAGATAGAAGAGAGATTGAAATAATGGAGTCAGACACATTTCATGGTAGCATGCTCACCTCTGCTCCTCTTTGTGGTACAGGGCAGGAGAGAGAGGTGGCGGGGAAGGAGGACAAGGGGAGAGGGGACAGGGGATCAAGGACTGGGGGAGAGAGCACCAGGAGAGAGAGCTCTTTATTTCTAATCAAGGCTTATATATCTTTGGGGGGCATACAAGCCCCCTAATTACAGGTAAAGACATACGTCACAGGAAGAGGTTGTACTATAGGTAATACAGTAATGAGAGAGGGACGATCTAGGGGTATACACGCAATAGGAAGGGGAGGGATTGGGGGTACACATGTGACAAGATGGGCAGATCCTAGCTTTAGGATGGCAGCCTAATTTTGGAGGTCACTGAGCAATTTTTATCTTTTCTCTGGCTTTCCGTGGAAAGGATTACTATCCTTATCAGTAGGGTGTGAGCCCTACCTATAGTGGACCAGAGGCCTTCAGGGAGAATATCTCTAAGCATCTGACCTCCCATCATGTGCTGGCAAGTAGCCTCTGATGTTTTGCATATCTTTGGTGGGAGATAAAACTGGGGAAAAGTCTCTTATATCCCACACTCTGGATTGTTTATCCCACCTATCTTATCTAGAAAGACATGCAGAGACAATAATACACACAAAACCAAGACAAAGCCAAACAAAACAACAAAAAGAGACAAAACCAAAAAATAATATAATAACAACAACAAAACTAAGGGCAACCCTCCCCCCCCCAACCACCCCCGAAAAGCCTATAAATAGTTCCAGGTCTGTTTGTTGTTGACCTTTAGGATTGTTTTCCGGTTGAGTCTGATGGGGTACCACGCTCAGGCCCCAAAACTTATTTTTGATATTCCTCAGGGATTTCATTGCGCTGCTCCCCTTGCTGCTCTGTTGCATACCCTTAGTGTTTCACCCCAGTGTGAGGGGGTCAGATCAGGCACAATTCCTGCACTGTGTCTTCAGTGTTTTCCCCTGTAGCACTGTGGGTCAGTGAGGGATGTTGTGTTTGTGTCTTGTGGTGGGGCTGGGCCTATGGTTCTCTCTGTGCATTGGCTGCTCTGAGAAGGAATATCGTCCTCAGGGCTTGTTGGGCCAGGATATGTTTCACTCTCTTTCCTCTTCATTTGCTCCTGTGTTCTCTGATCAGATGTCCCTGTCTTCCTGAGCTGTAGCTTCAGTGCGGTCCTCTGAAGTTCATTCTTTTGGGGGAGGCAGTGGGGTGTCCACCTGGTTGGGATTGGAGCCGGCCCCACAGACCTCTCTTGGTTCCCTGCTTCATGCTGCTATGTTGTATTCAGGTCTCGGCACACTGGGTTGGACCTGGTCCCTCCTTCCCTCTCCTATGGAGATATAAACAATACCCTCTCCCTGGGTGTGTTAGTGCCCTGCTCCCCCGTACCTCTGTTTTCTTTTTCTTTTTTCTCTTTCTTCCTGAATATACCTAGACCCTGACATTCTGCTCCCCAGCGTGCCCAACTAATGTTCTCAAAGAGTTTTGCTTCTACCCTAGGGGGAGGCAGAGAAACAAAACTTCTAGTTTTTGCGAATTGTCTCATGCCTTGGCCCCTTTTTAGTTCTGAGACTTGTCTGCAGTATGTTTAGGGGTCAAAGCAAGGTGAAAGTATAGTTTTCTTAATTGTTTTCTATGCGTGCATCTTGCCAAACAAGGTTGTAAGGCTTTCTCAATCTCTGCTTATACACAATGATTTTGAAAGCTCTGATTCCCTAAAGATACTCTCACACCAGTTCCTTTTTTCAACCTTAAGGCATTAATTGTATGCTCTAATCACACTTTTTAGCTTCTGATGACTATGGGTGGCTACAGTCTTCAGGCATAGCTGTCTACTTGTACACTGCAAGGGCTTCAGTTGGGCCAGAGAGCTATGCCCTCCTGCAGTCTTTCAACCAGCCCTCAAACATACTGGAAAAGACGCACATAATAGTCTACTTGTAAAGTCTGTTCTGTTACCCCAGAGCCAGATATCAGGCCCCACCTCTCTGAGAGTACAGTCCTCCCCTGGCTACCACTTTAAGATGACCATGCTGCCAAGCTGGAGGTGTGCAGACAATAGGAAATCAAATATTTTCTACTGTGTCAAAGTTGCCTTTTTCTTGATTCAGCATTAAATCTGTTGCTGTAGCCTTCTACCTACTTTTCGGTGT
This sequence comes from Echinops telfairi, assembly GCF_000313985.2. Classification (NCBI taxonomy): domain Eukaryota; kingdom Metazoa; phylum Chordata; class Mammalia; order Afrosoricida; family Tenrecidae; genus Echinops; species Echinops telfairi. The sequence continues at coordinate 54,428,876 of NW_022111373.1, forward strand.
TCTTGAAAAGTTGAGTCTATGAAATTTCTGCTTGTTTTTCTCGACAGTTCCGTGTAGGGATGGACACATGGAGCTTCTCGGGCTGTCATCTTTCAGGAACCTCTTTTTGATTTATTCTTTTTAAATGGCTAATGTTTCATTATTTTCCTTATATCTTTATTTCTGCTCTGTTCTGTTTATCTATTTCTGTTTTTATCTCTATATGCACTCAAACACTCTTTTACAGTATTGCAGTGGCTACAGCTGTGGCACAGGCATGTACTAGAGAGTGCATCACAAGTGAGCACATGTAAAGTTGAATTCCTTTAAATTCTCGAGTGGATATCTCAGTCAATGTACTAATCTACTGCCAGTGATGACTCATAGCAACTCAGTAGACTGAAGAGATGCCTCTTTGGGTTTCTGACATGGAAAATCTTTACAGAAGCAGAAAGTCTCAAATTTCTCAAGGAGTGACTAGTGCACATGAACTGCTGATTTTGCTGTTAGTAGTTGGATGCGTAGCCCACTACACAACCAGTCTAAGATGAACTCATTGCCAGCAGATTGATTCTGACTCACAGTGACCCTAAGGGATGGAATAGAGCTGCCTTTGTGGGTTTCTGAATCTTTAAAGGAATAGAAAGCCTCGTCTTTCTCCAGTTGAACAACTGGTGGTTTTGAACTACTAACCTTGTGGTTAGCTGCCACAAGGTTATAATCCACTTTGTATAATCCACTTTGTATAATCCACTTTATAATCCAAGTTGTAATCCACTATGCCACTGGGGGCTCCTAGTTTAAGAATAGCCTCCTAAAAATCTCTTGCTTTGTTGCTATGGGTACATAGGAGTTAACCTTTCTTAACATACTTTTCTGCCCTGCACATATTATATTGGGACATATATTTTTTCATAAAATTTCATACTATTTAACTCTTATAAGTGCTTATTTTTTAAATCTATGGTTTCTGAAACAGATAACCATTGGATTTTGGACAAAAGTGACAGTAGGGAACTAGGAATTAGGAGCGTTCTCTTGAGGCGTGATCTTTCATTTAATATATGCAGTCTAATTTTATGGGAGCAGGCAGCCTCATTTTTACCCCATCAGAATGCCTCATAGATTTGAACCACCGACCTTGCAGTTAGCTACAATGCTTTTGCAGCTCAAGGGATCATTTGCTAATAATGTAGGTGATGGTTAACCCTCTTAAAAGTGTCCATGGGAGATAGAATAGTAGAGGTTCTAAGTCAAATGCAGTACAACCTTTACACCAGCCTTTTGCTGATTCAGTTATTTCCTGAGTCATCCACTTCTCTGCCTTACTGGGCACAGGTCTGCTCTTTTGGCATGATTCTCAGTTCTTTTCCCTCATTATTTGAAGTTAGAATATATTAATGAACTCTCATTCTGGAAATGGTATTTATTTTCAGTGAAATATTTTACAAGAATATTATTTTCTTTTAATGTTTAATTGAGGAAGCATTTTCTTTGCATTTCTTTTATCAGTCTTGATAGAAATTCTTAATTTTAATTGTCATGTGAATAATCCTTCTTAGAAAAGATTTGAGTGTAAAGTAAGGAGACTAAGTAGGTAGGAAAATCTTAAGGCTTGATTTTAGAAGGTTTGGCATCTTCACCGTAGTCTTTGCTAGCCAAGTGATCTTGGCTGGATCAGTTAAACTTTCTTAGCTTTAGCTCCTTCATCTGTAAAATAGGAATGATGCTATTGCTTCACAGGATTATTGTGAAGCTCAGATGAAGTATTTTTAAAGGTGCTTTATAAACCACAAAGTATTATACGTGTTATAATTCTAAGTAATAGGTTATTTTCTGCCGGCTGGTATTTAGAGTTTGAGAGATAGTAAAGTTAAGTGAGATTGCTTGTGGTCAAATCTCAAGTCTTAGTTCATGGGTGATACAAACCACTTTGAGCCCAGTTTCCTCTTCTATAAAATTAAAATTATCATTACATCTATTTCATATGGGCTCTTTGAAGATGAAATCAGCTAATCCATGTAAAGCATTTCCAACAGTGCTTTTGAGCCCATTTGATAAATGTTAGCTGTTATCATCATTATTCTTAAATTAAAAAGGGAGTTCTTTTTCTAAATTAAAATCCATATTTACCATTTATTAAGTGGCTACCCTGTTGAGAAGCATAAATGCAATAAATGCAATTTTCCTTTAATGATGTATACATATGTAAATAAAATAATATCATTTTCTTGACTTCAGAAACTCCCAAACTATGCTGATTTCACACAGATGTTTTTGATAAGTTGTTTGCTTGTAACATTTTAGGAAATTTAGTTATACTATAAATACAGTAGAGGAATTCAGAAAATTAATCCTGAACATAAATTCATTAAAAAATAAAGAACCTATTGAAATGTGATTTTGCTCTCATTTATCCATTCTGAAAATCAATTTTCAGTTAACCAAACATGGCAATATTTATATTCACAAATTATTTGTGAGAATTAATTAACCAATTAATTAATTTTGAAAAGCATCACCAAAATGATCATGCCAACAGTCAGAAAACTTAGTTTAAAAATGCTGGGCATTTTATGTCACTGCAATGTAGTGAATTATTTAATGGGGCCCTCTGTAGCCTTTGTTACTGTCACAAAATGACTCCCTTTCCTAATGGGTCTGGGTAAGAAGGTGGGGTAAGATACTGACTGTATTATGTAATTCAGCTGTGAGTGACTGCCATCCTACTGGGAGAAGTGAGCCATTGCAGAAGCACTAAATAGGAATCTCACTATCAGCAAGAATGAACACCTAGAAATGAGTAGAGCCTTTTCATCCAGAGTTCCTTGTGCAATGCATGCCCTTGATCTAAGAGACAGCTTTTGACACCAGAGGAGCAGCAGCAGAACCAGGAGCCAGAGCTTGAGACAGAACAGTGAACTTTCCAGCACACAGAGCAAGTAAAGCTGAGTGATTTGGGGTAGGAAGCTGACTTGTGTAGTCGGGTGCCTTTTGGCACTTAATTAGGGTAGCTGGGTTTGATGATCCCTGGATCTGAAGCTGAGTGCCTTTGGGTTGACACTTACTGGAATGGGAAGCCTCTGGGCACTTAATTCAGGAAGCTGGGTTTGCTGATCCACAGAGCTGGAGCTGAGTAACTTCAGGTTGAGCCTTACAGTGGAGTGTCACGCCCCTTGGGCTTTTATAAGCATCCCTAAAAGAGCTCTATAACATGTGCTCATTGCACAACAATATCTTGAGCATTTCTTGCCTGAATTTTAACCTATTAACTTCCATAGTAAACCCCTTAACCATGAGCACTGTCTGTGAGCTCTGTGTGCTCACTGCAATGAAATACAGATGCAAAAGTAGAGAGTGCTATAAGGTCAAATTTGACTAAAACAGACTGGAGGTTTGAAAACACATGAATGTGTGACTTTTTCTGTATACTTGTAAACTTGCCAAGAACTATGGAAGTATAATACTTATTGCCATTGAATTGATTCCAACTCATAGTGACCCTTGAGAATAGTGTAGAACTGCTCTGTAACGTTTCTAAGAGTTGAGATTAATTTATAATGTTTAGGTTAAAAATTTATGCTTTCCCCACTCTTCCATGCAAGGGAAGACAACTTATCATTCAACTAGAATTGCTTTTACAGTTTATGTGTTAATACGTTGGTGACATGTGCAACACAAAAGTGAATTAAAATGATTGATGATTGTTACACAGTCCAACACTGATTTCAAGGAGTTAAAATGTTGTAGGTTTGGCTTAACTACAAGAAGAGACTGAGGCTTCTGTGACAAACCAAGGTCACATGACCTGGATATGTCCTGCCAAATCATTCCTGTGGAGTAAATAGGCTGTTTGTAAACTGGATGGCTAAGAATTCTTTTACAAGATTTCCAGTTCACAAGCTTGAGGCAGCTGGGTGAAAGGTGAAAGGTGAAAGGTAACACGTCATTTTAGGCCTGTTCTTTTGTGGAGCCTTTGGCTGCCTTTCAGACTGAAGTCTTGGAAATAGTTCACACACAGGCGTTCTGCCAACAGACTACTGAGACTTGGATCAGACAGGACTGTATTACAAAAATTCCCTCTTCTCTTTCTCCCGCCTCCATTCTTCCTCTATCCCCACCTACCCTCACGCACCGTAGCCACTCTCTTTCCATATCTGGGTGTTTGAAACTTATGAAAACACAAAAAACTTAATAAAGACTAAGTGTATAAAGTAAGCAAACAAATGAATCCATGTTTTATATAAAATAAACTTAAAATTTAGACGATTTAGGAAGAGATCCCCAAATGGAATCATTATACATATGTACAGCATTTATTACTAAAATATTGTAGAATATGCGTATTTAAAAATAGCTAATAAGATAATAAATATTGGTAGAAAATTTGGGGCAATTGTAGACTTCTTAAAAGGCAGTATCTCTAGTCCACCAAAGCTACAGGAGACAGTCATTTGAACAAGTCTTCTGGGATATTGTATTTTGTGTGCTCATCTACTATGAGGGGTTACCCCCCAAAAAAAAACCAGAAAGAAGCTCTACTGGGTGGAGCTTTCATAGTACACATTTTTCACACTAGGCAAGCAGCTAGCAACTTGCTCTAATTAACTTGCTCTGAGTTAGTGCACCCAGTGGCATCACCTGGGAAGGTTCTCTCTGGTCACGTTGAATTTTTTCATAAAAGCAGTTTCGCTTATACCTAGTTTTTTGTGATGGCTGATTTAATAGAGCAGCATGAGGCTGTGAAATTTTGTTTCCTGCTCAGGGAAAATGCTGCAGAACCTGTTGTGATGTTGAACATAGCTTACAAGGACAGCGCTATGGGAAAAACTCAAGTGTACAGTGGGGGAGCTAGAAATCTTGAAGTTAGAAAAAGGTGACAGGAATGTGAAGGGTGAATCACAGGCCCTTTTGACTGTAAATATACTCCTTTGGGATGGTAAGAATTACAGAGAAATGACCCAGTTATATGGAAAAACACAATCTTTTCATTATGAAATCTAGGCGTAGGAAAGTTGGGACTTTCCAGTGTGCCCTATAAAGTCTGATCCCCCCCCTTTGTAAAACAATAAATTTTTTTTCTTTCAAACAGAATTTTAAAAGAATATCTTAATTTACAGATGGTCTTGTCTTTATCTACTTTCTTCAGGAAACTCTGAAAGAAAGAAAAAAAAATTCCCAAAGTTTGGGAAATTGCTTGCCATTATTTTCCTTTCCTTGAATTTCTTGAGGTCATGAACTATGCTGAAATATGAGGTGTTACAGGAGTACATATTAGTAAACAGATTCCTCTTCTATTTTTTTTATTAAATGGGATGACAATTTTCCCCCTTCTTTATCTTATTGACTTCCACCAGACTGTATTGGACAAACTAGAAAATAATAACTTTTAAAAGAATATACTTTAAAAACATGGGCAGGTCTTTGCTGTATGCTATGAAAAAGTTGTTAATGAAGACTTGAAAAATGTTTAGTTGTTTTTAAAATATTAAACTTAACAAAAGTATTCTTGGGCAAGTGACTCTCTCTGAATTTGTTTTTTTATGTGCAAAATGAAGGCTCGAATTCTGTCTTTAAGGGTTTCCTCAGTTCAAACTATCATATTTTTAACCAAATTGTACTTCTAGGACTGAAGCACTATCTGGATTGCTATCAAATTTGGTATTTCTGTCATTTTTCTTCAGTGGATGAAATGTTAGAAAATATATCAGGGCCTTGAGTCATGAAATATGCCATTAGGCCATTGAAAGAGGAGGTAATTAGCACTGTTACCGCTCTCTTTCCGTATGCCATTCTTATTACTCTGATGGGGCTTCAAACAGTGTGTGGAAAATTTTCATTAGCTTTTAATTCCAGTTTCTCCATGAAAATTTTGAAGCTCCCTTTAAAGTTTTAGCATTGTGTCTGCTGCTGCCCCTCCAATGAGAGCAGTAGACTCAGCTGATGGGGTCAGGAGCGTGACCTCTATCTGGCCTAAAGGAGGAGTCGGCTGATTCTGGATGGAATCAAAGATTCATGTTCCTTTCACAGAAATCCCCTTTCAAGAGCCAAGAATAAAACTCCAAATTGTGGATGGGAGGTAGGCCGTCTAATCGAAATTTATTCAAGGCACAGATACTAGAATCTAAGCTTCAGTGTTTCGATTATGACTGATTTATTTTGGAGCAAATCATTTAATAAGTTTCTACCACAGCTTAATTTGTGAAATGGATATAGGACTGGTGTGAAGACACAATTTATGTGCAAGTGCTTTGTAAACTATACAGCTGATTATGAAGGTCACCTACTATTTTCAAAGAGGGTAGAAAGTTGGGAATATTTGTAAAACATACTTAAAATCACTTTCCCTGAGAACATAGCAATTTATATTTTATATGAACAGATCTACATAAGCAAAAGTGAGGCTAGGCTTTTAATATTGTATCAGCGCTGAGTTGGGAGCTAACAGACTATAATATCTCCATGATATGAATTATTATTTTTTAACTGAAAATGGGGTATCATCATGTGATTAAATAATTCACCTATACTTACTTTGACCTTGCCCCTCCAGAAAAACAGAAGTAGAGAATTGTAGGTACTTTCCAGTAAAAAAAAAAAAGGAAAAAAGAGACTTACTTTTTGGGCCCACTCTCTGGTTGTTCAATTAAGGTAATTGCCAAAGTATTCACATGAAAGAACTAACTTCAGCTGTACTGAGCCAGTGGTAAGCACGAACAGATTGGGAGTTTCTTGGTTCTAGTGTCTTTCTCCTAGCATGTATTACTTGGCATTTGTTCCCTTTCAGTATCAGTTAACATTAATTTTGGTAAGCCCATACCTTTAATTTCGGATGCTTCCTAAAGTTTTATTTCTTATTTCTCCTGCAGTAATAACAAGTTTTATCAATTGTCATTTATGTTGTGTAAGAGATAGTGTTACTGTCACTAACCTAGGCTATCTGGCTTATATCTACAAAGACAGCACATAAAATTATAAACACACACCCTCACATTTCTTCAGCACTCACATCCAGTTTTGAATTGTACTAGAGTAAAAACTAAGAATTATGTATGAGATTTTTCATTTTTACTAATGGTTGTCTTTTTTTAGATAATGAATTAGTTATATCATCACTCTTTAAATTTAGAAAGAAAGCATTGCTGTTTTTAGTTGATACTGAGTCAATTCCAAACCATGAGGACCCCATGTGTGCAGAGTAGAACTGCCCCTTAGGACTTTCCAGGCTGTGATTTTTAGAAGGAGATTGCCAAGCCTGCCTTCTGAGGCGCCTCTCCAAGGAACAACAAACTCACTGCCTCGAGTCCATTCCAACTCGTAATCAGACCCCATAGGTCAGGGTAGAACTGCCCCTGTGGGCTTGTGAGACTGCCACTCCATACAGGTGTAGAGAGCCTCACTTTCGCCCACACAGTGATAGTGAGTTCTAACTACTGTCAGCCATAAGCATAACCACTATGTCACCAGAGCTCCTGGTACCTCTAGATAGGTTAAAATCATCAACTTTCCGTTAGTAGTCAAGCACTTAATTGTCTGTGCCGCTCAAAGGCTCAAAACAAAGCATGTATGTATGTACACACACAGATAAATTCGCATATCTCATATGTGTATGTATACATACACAGATATAATTAAATACTTTAGACATGCTGTCAGGAGAGTCAGCCCCTGGGAAAGGACATCATGCTTAGTAAGCAGAAGAGCAGAGAAAAAGAGGAAGACCATTAAGGATTGACACAGTGGCTGCAACAGTGGGCTCAAACATTACAATCGTGAGCTTAGTGTAGGACCAGGCAGTGCTTCCTTCTGTTGTACACAGGGTTGTATGTGTTGGAACTGAGGCAGTGACACCCAATACACACATGTAGCCAAAAAACCCCACAACCCCCCCCCCCCACCCCCACCTCACCCCCCAGAATCGCACTGGGTGGAGCAGAACTTGTATACATTTTCCCCTCTAGGTGAGTGTGGTAGTTACATAATCTGTTGTCAATTTGAGATTACTATGAGTGAAGGGGTGGAGTTTAGCCCGCCAATCAGGCCGCAGCTTGATGTGTTCAATTGGAGGTGCTAAGGAGTAAATAGCTTGCTGGAGGTGGGACACACACTCTCCCTGGGAGACAAGCCAGATGGGGCTATGCTGATGCAGGCAGAGCCCTGGACCTGGAGGAGCCAGGTGGAGACCTACGCCAGCGCTGAGGTGCTTCCACCACCACTGGATCCACAAGACTTTCCATCCACTGACCTGTGATCTTCCTGTATTTGGCATCATTGCATGGCTGCATGAGTCTAAAGAAGAATTTATGGACTAGTATTGACATATGGGGTAATATTAGACTTATGGACTTGATCTGGACTGGGCAGGGATGTTTTCTTAATATACAATTGCTCTTTGATATAAAGTTCCTTCTTACATACATATGAATGTCTGAGTTTGTTTCTTTAGTCAGCCCAGACTAACACAGTGAGCATCGAGCAACTCATTCGGGGTTGGTGCACCTATTGCATCACCTGGGAAGATTGTCTCTGATCACAGGGAATTTTTTCATAAAAGCAGTTTCACTCCAACTTCGTTTTTTTGTGATGGTTGATTTAAGAGAACAGTGTGTGGCTGTGAAATTTTGTTTCCTGCTTGGGAAAAATGCCACAGAAACCGTTTTAATGTTGAACACAGCTTATAAGGACAGTGCTATGGGAAAAACTCAAATGTACGAGTAGTTTTCTCCTTTTAAAAAAGTGGAAATGTTGATTGATGACAAACATCATTCTGGAAGTCCGTCAACTTCCCAAACAGTCGAAAATGTTGACTCAATGCATTTGGAGTTCGTTCCACCAGGTCAGACTGTTAATCAAGCGTTCTATTTAGAGGTTCTGAAAAGGTTACGTAACTGTGCGACAAAAAAGGCCTGCTTTGTGGCAAATGGTGGGCTGGTTTTGCCATCACGACAGTGCACCTGCTCTGAGCCAGTTTTGGGCAAAAAACAGCATGTCTCTCTTGTCCCACGCACCTTACTCACTTGATCTTGTTCTGTGTGACTTCTTTTTGTTTCTGCAAATGAAGATGGACGTGAAAGGACAGTGATTTGATGAACTACAAGAGGTGAAGAAAAATGAGGGAGGTGCTGTCAGCCATCCAAACAGATGAGTTTAAAAAATGTTTCCAAGAATGGAATCACAGATTTGACAAAGTTATTAAGTGTAATGGAGAGTACTTTGAAGGTGATATGGTTGTTGTGTAAAAATATTTAAATACATAGTTTTGAAAAAAATTAAAAATTCCAGTTTTTTTGGTGTACCCCTTCACATATTTTATATATGTATAATAAAAAATAGTAAATATGTAGTAGTCCTGGCCCACCATTTATTGGGCACCCTCAAAGCAAGAGATCCAAACCAAAGTCCAATGGCCACCAGTTCTATCATCTTCGGCTAACAATCATCTGCTTCTTCTCACACTAAGGCATTTCAACCTTATGTAAGAGCATATATGCATTCCTTAAACCTGCTACAGGTGAGTTTAAGAAAAGCCAAGTTTCTTAGTGGGGTTTCCAAATCAGATCTTTCTGATGTGGCCTCTGAAGTTGTGCACCTCCAAAAGGCAGAGTCTAAGTCCCAGTTGTCTGCAGCACGCAACATGGGTCATCAAGGACTACGTAGAAAGTAAGTCAAAAGGGTCCAATTTGGAACACAATGCAGGGCGCATCCTCCCCTTGAGTTCTACATACATATTGCTAAGCAATTTTTTTCCATAGCAGGTTGCTCCACCTGGTTTACTCACCAACAGAAGTGTACTTGCCTTCTGACACACACACACACACACACACACACACACACATTATATATCTATATATAGGAGCCCTGGTGGTGTAGTGGTTACGAGGTGGGCTGCAATCTGCATAGGCAGCAATTTGAAACCACCAGCAGCTTCTTGGGAGAACGACTGAGCTTTCTACTCCTGTAAAGAGTTACAGTCTTGGAAACCCACAGAGGGTTGCCATTGACTCGATGTCCGTGGGTTTAGTTTTGTGGAGATAGAGATATCTACCCCCTCTCCACCCACCCACACATCTTGACATGAATTTCCAGTAAAGTTTTGCAGATCACTTTTGTAGAAGTGTTTATTGATTTGACGTGACTTCACAACAATGCTGTATGGCAGCACCTGATTGGTACTCTCCCTCTCCCCTTATCTTGAGAAACTGACCCCAGCTGAGGTCTGGCCCTGTCTGTCAAAGTGGTTTTTAAGATGTTCAAATAAATATATGTATGTATGGTTCATGGGCATTCAGCAGACTCACTACCTCGTTGCTTGGGAGACTGGATTAGAAGAATACATGACCTGAGAGCAGAAGCCTGCCTTTTTCTTGGTGCTTATCTTATCGTAGTGGACGCTTACAACATTTGCCCCTTCATGATTGACTGCTTCACTCTGCATCATGGTTGCCAGGTCTGTCCATGACAGAGGTTGTCATGGTTTCCTCACTTAAACAGTTTGCTTTGTTTCTGATAGAAGATGGAAATTCACTCGAATGTGCTGGTGTCTCTGTCATGTTTGATACACATTGACTTAAGAGCTCGTGTGCTGCTTTGAGTATTTTCTTTTTCAGACAGTGAAATCTGATATAAAATACCTTCTAACTTATATTATTACGATCTTTTCATTCATTGAGAGCCCAGATGCTTGTATTTCATGAATGAAAAAGGAGACTTTTAATATAATAAAGTTGCATTTCATTTGATTTTATTAAATATTGGTGACTAAACTACTTGCTTCAGAACTTTTCTCTGGATCATGGAGCTTTGTCAGTATGTGAAAATGGACTATTGGATTTGTGCTTTTTTCAAGTGGATTTGGCACTGTTCAGAAACAGCAGAACATGGAAATGTTCACAAATTAAAAAGTGAAGACAAAAAAAATCTATTCCCAAACTTAAAATATGCGAAAGTCAACAACTAAATTTGAAAGTTAAAAATTAAAAATTTAAATACCTTTAGTTTTGAGCACATGGAAACTATTAATATTATGTAAGCATGCAGTTTCATTTTGAAGTATGGTAGAGTCCCAGTTTTCTTTTTGAATGATTTGATTCACATGGAATTTAATAGGATCTATAGAGTAATATGGCCCTCGGTGACACAGTGGTTAAGTGCTTGGCTGCTAACCAAAAATTTGGATGTTTGAACCCACTGGCTGCTCTGGGAGAAAGATGTGGCAGCCTGCTCCTGAAAAAAACTTACAGATTCGAAAACCCTATGGGGAAGCTCTCTTCTGTCCTGGAGATTTGTGTTTGGATTGTGTAGGATTGTATGCGCTGGAATTGATTTAACAGTAATGGCTTTATGTATTACTGTAAAATATAGTGATATGAAATTATGTCTTAAAAATCATGATTTTTAACATTGATAGATACCAGTAATGCTTAATTTGTATTTCCATAAATAAAGAGGATCTTTAAAAACCTCTGCTGGGAGAAATGTCAATTTGTAGTGAGTCATCTTTGATGAGTAATATTCTACAAATCATTTCTCTTCGTTTAGATTTTTAAAATGTCACTCTAATTTTTTAAATGTGTGTGCTATATTTTAAGTATGTATTGAGCAAAATATTTTGTAGTCATTGTTTCAGAATGCTTTCACATTGGTTACACATTTATTAGAATCGTGTTGGATATTTTCCTTAATGTTAATTATTAAGAAATACTGAGTAATAGCAACAGATGTTGCAAAAGGAGAGCCCAGTCCCTGGAAAAGGCCATCATGCTTGGTAGAGGGGCAGCACAAAGAGGAAGGCCCTATTCAAGGCAAATTGATACAGTGGCTGTGAGGTCCAGGAGCTGTTTCGTTTTGTTGAATATAGGCTCGCTGTGAATCAGAACTGACTCAGTAACCCCTAACAACAATAGCAGCAGCAACAGATGTGCAGCCCTAACATATCTGTCTACATAGAAAGCATTGGTTTTTAAAAGTTTTAATATTCATTTGTGTATACTGTATTATTTTTAATGGGGTGAGATTAATAAACTAAATTACCCAAATAGAAATAGAAATAGAAGATCCTTTTAGCAATGTGTAGTATAGGCACACTGTAAACAATTAAAAAAATTTTGATTTGAGTCAAATTTTATAGAGCAAATTAGCTTTCCATTCAACAATTCATACAAATTTTGTTTGTGCCATTGATTGAAGCCCCACAATATCACAGCATTCCTTTTTCCTTCCTTCCTGCGTTTACTGTTTGCGTCATCCTGTTTTCCTCTCTTCTGGCCGCCTCCGCTTTCTCCCTGTGCAATGCTATCCTTTTGGTCTTTATCTCTGCATTATGTGAATGTTGATAGGGATATATATCACCGTGTTTTTCTCTTTTAATGACCTATACAGTGGAATCACATCGTATGTTTACTTTAAATACGTACTGTAAAATGAAATGTGTATGACCTCCTCTTCATACGGGGGAAGGAGAGTCACCATTATCTGGGATTAAATCAGTCCACTCAGAGCGTATGTGCCCTGCAGTGAGAGCGGCTGGTCCCCAGCCAGTCTCCGCTCTCCGCCAGCCTCTGGACTGAATGGGAATGTAGGATTCACAGAGGTATTTCCTAGTGCAATATTCAACCAAAGGAGAAAGATGACTAGCTCTGGGGGAGAGTATGTTGCCTATGAGCATGCCATTGCCTGAAGAGATTTGGACCATGAACAGTTTTCCTTTATATGCTGACACTTTCTGTAATGATTTTAAAATGTAAATAAAAATTTAATGATTGTGCTAGCTTTCTACCACAACCCTGTACTATGAATAGTTCATTTTTCTTTATTTTTTTAATTTAATTTTTAAAAGATCATTTTATTGGGGGCTCTTACAATTCTTGGTACAATCCGTACATCAATTGTATCTGACATATTAGTACATGTATTACATTGTTCTTTTGTAGACATTTACTTTCCATTGAGCCCTTGGGATCAGCTCCTCTTGTGCCCCTCCCCCCTTAACCCTCGTGGCCCCTTGATAGATTATAGATTATTATTTTCAAATCTCACACCAACTGCTTTCTCCCTTCCCCTCTGGTTTCTGTTGTTCTTCCCCCTGGATGGGAGTGTGTGGTTATGTTCCATTCATTGTGATCGGTACACCTTCCCTCCCCACTTCTTTCCCCTTCCCCGTACCCTTTTGGTATCTCTATTCCCTTTCCTGTTCCTATGTTCCATGTGTTGTGAGTTTTATCTCTTGCCTATACCTATGCACATGCTTCCATCTAGTCCAGAGTGGGAAGCAGCACTGGGGTCATGATAGTGGGGAGTGAGGACAACTCAAGGCATCAGAGGTATATTATATGACCCATTAGTGCTCTACTGCACCCTGTTGACTCATCCCCTCCCTGCAACCCCTCTGAGGGTGGATATTCCATTGTCCACAGATGTACTTTGCACATTTTTATTTCTAATGCTTATTTATGATAGAGACCTGAAGAAGCAGGAGCTGATGCTAGGGGCTTATGTGGAGAGCAAATGTTTTGAGAATGATGAGGGTAATGAATGTACAAATGTGCTTTATACAATTGATGTTTGTATGGATTGTGGTAAGAGTTGTATTAACCCCCAATAAAATGATAAAAAAAAAGACCTGAAGAAGCTTTTTCCTTTGCCTCAATACTCAATTTTGGTATTGATATTTGGTATAATTCCAAACTAGTTTTGTTTATCTGCTACTTTCCTATATGTTTGGATTTGTTTTTACATAGTGTCCAAAATATTTTCAACAAACAAGTTATTTAATCTTGCCTCTAATGTAATTGATATTCACTAAATAACTGAGGAATGAACAAGCAGCTGTCACATAGGCTTAATTATTCTGATTTTAAAGATAAAGAAACTAAAGTACAAGTGAAGAAAAAGATATTATATTGGAACTAGAAAATCTTGGTTCATAGCCCACTTCTGAAATTATGTAATTTTGGGGAAGTCCCATTGTCTTTTTGAATCTGTTTTCTCATATGTACAATTAGGATACTATTTCTTCAGAAGGTTGTTGGGTGGCTTGAATGAAATCATCTCTGTGAAAATTCTTTGAAACCAAAAGGCTTTATACAAATATAAGGGCAAGATTACAGTATATTATATACCATCAATTGTAAATTCATCAGCTTAATAACATTTTGGGCATAATGGGAAGAAGAGTTCAGTCTCTCTTGTTTCAACCCAGCCTCAAATCTGGACATATTAGATCTAGTTAATCTATATCCAATTACTAATATTCATAATAAAAACAATTTTGCAAAACTTTTGCTGACATGAGCCAACACTTCATAGGTCGTTTTATGCCTGAAATATATGTGAAAGTTCTTTGAATAATAATTAAAAAGAAACCCAGATAAATACCTTTGATTCTTTCCCACTGTAATTTATTCCAGTTTGTAACACACAAAAAGGGATATAAATCATCTACCTAGTCACAATCTTGCTGATTTAACCGGATCGTTCCCAGAATATGGAATAAAAGGCCTGGTGATCCACTTGTTAATTTCATTCATTTCTTTGAGAAAGAATATACCTATATTTGTTATGACATTTAAATTTTATGATATAGGTGTATGCCAGGTAATTTGTTACTTATTATTTTTCAGTAAGTAACATTCTAAATCTGTAAGAAAAGTTCTTATTTTATAATTTTCTGTGTAGGAAATCCAAGATAGAGACAATAACTAAATGAATAGCTACTTAGGGTTATGAGGGTTATGATAGGGGAGGTTGAGAGGAGTGGGGAGCTAATAACAAAGTACATATCAAGATGGTCTTTAAAAAGTACCTGTTTTGTGTTTTTACATTACTTTATTTTATTGTGAGATTTTGGAGGATATTCTATAATGACAGATTTGCTTTTATAGGTCTTAAATCCATAATACAATGCACTTTGAGATAATGGGATGACACTTTGAAATATCCAATAAATATATCAACAAAAAGTAAACACCAAAGGAGAAAATGTGGGAATGAAGTATGTAATCAAATAAGTGAGGGGAAAACAGCTTTGAGAAGGATTGTAGAGGAGTCACAGGCGATATAACCGGTGTGCTTCTTGTTTTCTTTCAGGAAAAGTCTCATCAGCTGGAGAGCATTGCTCTTTTCTTTGAACTGCGCTCTGGTTTCTCTGAAATCAGATTTTGTATTCCCAGGGCTCCACTCTGCAATGCCAGCACAAACATACATCAGCAGCTGCACAACACTCTAAAGACGGTATCTAGCAATTACTTATTCCTTTTTGGAAACCTAGCCATGATATTTAAAATTTTTTTTTTGAGTTTTAGGGGGTGGGAGGAGGAGTAAGACAGAGTAAATATACTTCGTGAATGGTACATGTAAAATAATGATATGGATTAATAGAAAAGATTGCTTTTAACAGTGAAGGAGTCAAGATAATTGTCCTATTTTATTCCTTTTAAAACAAAATTACAAAATGATTTGTATTAGCTGTGTAACTGAGTGGATTTGTTTCCAGGTTTCTAGTATGGTAAGTAGGTGTCATGTAATGAATCTGTTGTTGACCAGTGAATTGTAATATGAAAGCAATGTCATAATTCTGCATAAACTTACAAGATCTCTTTTTTAATAGCATGAAGGCTCAGAAATATTCAGCAATAGTATTTAAACTCTACCAAACCAAAACCAAAACTCACTGCCATTGAGCTGATGCTGTCTCATAGAGACCCTATAGGACAGGGTAGAGCTGCCCCTGTGGTTTTCTGGGACTGTAACTCTTTACAGGAGTAGAAAGCCTTGTCTTTCTTTCATGGAGTGCTGGTGGTTTTGAGCTACCGACCTGATAGTTAGCAGCCTAATTCATAACCACTATACCTCTAGGGCTCCTCTTCTAACTCCACAGAAGTATTAAGAAATAATAACAAAGCAAACCAAAAACATTCAACTAATGGCCTTAAGTTGTTATAATTTACTCTGACCCCATGAGTAGAAATGTACTCCATGAAGATATCAGTGGCTGCTTTTTTTAAGTAGATCACCAGGTCTCTTTTTGTAGTGCCTCTGGGTAGACTTGAACCACCAACCTTTTGGTTACCGTTTGAGAGTGTTAACTGTACCTTTACTGAGGTGTATTGTTAAAGCTCGGTATTGCTAGTATACATTTCAAGTATGAGCTCTAACTTTATGCTATGAGTACTGTTTGTGGTGCAGTGAAAGATGAAGAGCAGAACATTTGGGCTACAGTCTTGGTTTTCTACTTAGTAATTTTGTGTCTTTGACAATGTTCTTAACTTCTCTTTCTGTTTGTATCCTCATTTATAAGAGAGATTGAATAGAATCTACTCACAAACTCATGGACCACAATGACCCAATCCTGTTGTGCATGGGGACTTCATAATTTGAGAGTTGAGTTGATAGTAGCTAGAGCAACATATAAGAGGCGACTTCAAAAAGTTTGTAGAGCTATGGAATCAAAAGATAAAGTAATTTTTCCATGAACTTTTGGAATCACCCTCATATAACTTACAGTGTTATGGTGAGAATTTATGTGAAAATGCCTTTTAAATTTTAAAATAATATTAAATATACCACCTAAAATACGCCTTAGGAGCCGTGGTGGTGCTGCTGGGTAAGTGTTGGGTTGATGATCACAAGGTCAGCAGTTCAAATTTACCAGTGGTTCCTTGGAAGAAAGTTGAGTTTATCTGCTTCTTTAAAGGTTTACAGTCAGAATCAACTCAGTGGCAGTGAGTTTTAAAGTACTCATACTTTATATGGATAAAAAGAGGTTTAAGAAATGTGTGTAATGATCTCTGAAGACAAAATGGGTGCACAAGCAAATGTGGTGAAGGAAAGCCCGACTGTCAAAAGATATAGCATCTAGGGTCTTAAAGGATTGAAACAAGACCACATGGAAGAAGCACACCACCTTGTGAAACCATGAGGTGTCAACAGGACCAGGTAACAGGCATCAGAAGACCCCCCCAAACAAACAAACAAACAAACAAACAAACAAACAAAAACATATTGTTGAGAATGAGGGGGCTTGGAGACCCCAAACCCATCTGTAGACAATGGGACATCCCTCACAAAAGAGTTGCAAAGGAAGGATGAGTCAACCAAGGTAAAGTATAGCACTGATGAAACACACATTCCTCTGGGTCCTTGAGGCTTCCTCACCCTCACTATCTCGACCCCAACCCTGCCTTTCACCGTGGGCTAGTCTGGAGCATGTACACAGGTATAGATAAGAGCTCAGGACACAGAATCCAGGTCAGATAAACCCCTCAGGAACAGAAATGGGAGCATAGTGATACCAGCAGGGTATGGAGAAGGTGGGGAGAGGAGGGAAGAAACCTTGGGGGAAGGGAGACTGCAGTCCGTGTAAAATATGAAAATAATAATAATTTATTAAGGGGTCACAAGGGTGGGAGGTAGGGAGGATAAAAAGAGGAGCTGATACCAAG
>NW_022111373.1:54447667-54448996 GCF_000313985.2 Echinops telfairi
AAATGTTTTGAGAATGATGAGGGCAATGAATGTACAAATGTGCTTTACACACTTGTTGTATGTATGGATTGTGATAAGAGTTGTATGAGCCCGTAATAAAATGATTAAAAAATATTTTAAAAGAGTTTAATATAAAAAAAATTATGTCATGTCTAAAATCTTGTTGTTAGATACCAGTAAAATTCAAACACATTGATTCTTCTTTGGTCTTCCTTGTTCAGTATCCAGCTTTCACATGCAAATAATCATTTGAAAATCTTGTAGCCTTACTTTACGATCTTTTTGATTACCTTTACATGTATGTACATATGTGCATGTGTTCATGTATAGTCTACATGCAAAATGAATGCTAGTATGGAGAAAACTTACTTAATTCCTTCATCCATTAGTTCTATAGTTATTTGTGTGAGGCTTAAGTCAATTGTCCTCGTTTTAATATTTGATCACTTTTAGTATGAAAAAATTATCTCTTAATATATTTACATAATCAGGGATTTTTGTTATTATTGTTAGGTGCCATTGAGTCAGTTCTGAGTCGTAGTGACCTTACGTACCACAGAGTAAAGCACTGCCCAGTCCTGTGCCATCCTCATAGCCGTTCCCATACTCGAGCCATTGCTGCAGCCACAGGGTTAGTCCATCTTCTTGAGGGCCTTCCTCTTTTTGTACTGCTTCTCTGTTACCAAGCATGATGTCCTCCCGGGACTGGTCTCTCTGATAACATGTCCAAAGTAAGTAAGATACAAATCTCGCCACTCTTGTGCCTCGGAGGAGCACTCTGCCCATACTCTTCTTCCAGGACAGAGTTGTTTGTCCTTTCAGTGGTGCGTGTACCTTCAGTATTCTCCAGCACCATAGTTCAAAGGCATCAATTCTTCGTTGGTCTTTATTCAGTGTTCAACTTTAACAGGCATATAAGGCAATTGAAAATACCATGGCTTGCTATTTTCATGTGATATCAAGCATTGATTTTCATGTAAATATAAATATTCAAAGTATGTCTTTACAACAGATCCTTCTCATCTTTTTTCTAAAACCATTTTTGGAGCTAATACAGATATCATTTTATATTTCAATCACATCAAGCAGTATTATACAAGTGCTACCACAATCAGTATGAAAACATTCTCTTCCTTCTTGAATGCCTTGACATCAGCTCCCTTTTACTCCTACCCCCTAATATCCTTATCATTTTTATTAAATGTAGATATTCAACTTTCAGTTTATTACTGTATAGTTACCTGTAAATTAGAAATGGTTTACATGTATATTTTCTGTTGAATGCACAGTTGCACTTTGAGGAAGTTCTTTTAGCATCTCTATTTAATT
>NW_022111373.1:54449381-54451001 GCF_000313985.2 Echinops telfairi
ATTTGTCTAATCTGAGATTTTATTCTTGGAAACATTTTTCAAACTCTTCTGTTTGTATGGCTGACAGTATCTCCCTCGTTTTTTTCCTTCACCTTTTCTGTGTAGTCAAATCACTGTCCTTTCATGACCCTCTTCATTTACAGAAACAAAAATAAGTTGCATGATGAGCGGTCAGGTGAATAAGGTGTGTGGGGCAAGAGAGGCAAGCTGTTTTTTGCCAAAAACTGGTGCACTGAGATGATTGTGTGAGCAGGTGCATTGTCATGGGGGAAAAACCAGTCCCCTGTCTGCCACAAATCGGTCCTTTTTTGTCACACACTGTTACACTATCTTTTCCGAGCCTCTACATAGAAAACTTGATTTACAGTCTGACCTGGTGGAATGAACTCCAGATGCTCTATTAGTCAACATTTTCATCTGTTCAGGAAGTTGATGGATATCCAGAACGAGGTCTATCATCAATCGACATTTCACCTTTTTTGAAATGAGAAAACCATTCATACACTTGAGGTTTTCCCACAGTGCTGTCCTTGTAAGCGGTGTTCAACACCACAACAGTTTCTGCAGCATTTTTCCCAAGCAGGAAACAAAATTTCACATCTTCACACTGTTCTCTTAAATTGGCTATCACAAAAAAGTGAGATTTGAGGGAAACTGCTTTTATGAAGATATTCAGTGTAACCAGAGAGAACCTTCTTAGATGATGCCACTGGGTGCAGTAATTCAGAGTGAGTTGCTCGATACTTGCCTAGCAGGAAAAAATGTGTACTACAAAAGCTCCACCTAGGGAGCTTTTTCCATCTTTTGCGGAGGTGGGGGGTGGGGAGGTGGTAATACCTCATATCTGTATGGGTTTGTGGAAGCATACAACTTTTGGAAGAAATAAGAAAAGTAATAGGTACATATTATTTAAAATAATAGGGCAACTACCCATGGTAATCTATTTCAACATTATTGTAGATATTGTGTATATCATAGAGTTCCATTGGTATGAATTCAGATATTTAAAAATAGGTTATACAATAGAGAGGTCTGAGTGGCCAGTCCCAGTCCCAACTATGTGGACAGCTCCTCAACCTCTCCCCATCCCAAATAATTTACTTCAGAGGACAGCACTGAAGCTACAGCTCAGGGAGGGACATGTCTGATCAGAGCACATAGGAACAAATGAAGGGGAGGAAGAGAGAGTGGAGCACATCCTGGACCACCAAGCCTTGAGGATGACATCTCTGCTCAGAGCCGCCAATGCACAGAGAGGACCATATGGCCAGCCCCAGTAGGAGACATGACATCCCTTACTGACTTATAACCCTATGTGGGACAACACTGGAGACACAGTGCGGGAATTGTGCTCTATCTGACCCCACCACACCGTGGCAAAACACTAAGCGTGTGCAACAGACTAGCAAGGGGAACAGAGCAAAGAAGTCCTGAGGGAATACAAAAATACATTTTGGGGCCAGGGCATAGTACCCCATGAGATTCAACCAGAAAACACTCCTCAAAGTCAACAAACAGACCTTGAACTATTTACAGGCTTTTTTTGTTGTTGTTGTTTTGTTTTGCTCTGTCTTTTTTGGGTGCATATTATCTCTGCAGGTCTCTATAGATAAGATAGGC
>NW_022111373.1:54451563-54458834 GCF_000313985.2 Echinops telfairi
AAACAAGCGGCCATCTAGCTCAGAAGCAAAAAAACCCATATGGAAGAAGCACACCAGCCTGTGTGATCATGAGGTGTCAGTGGGATCGGGTATCAGGCATCAAAGAACAAAAAATCATATCATTGTGAATGAGGGAGAGTGTGGAGTGGATACCCAAAGCCCATCTGTAGGCAACTGGACATCCCCCTAAAAAGGTTCTCGAGGAGGAGACCAGCCAGTCAGGGTGCAGTATAGCAATGATGAAGCATACAACTTTCCTCTAATTCTTTAATGCTCCCCTTCTCCTCCCTCACACCCCCATCATGATCCCAATTCTACCTTACAAATCTGGTTAGACCAGAGGATGTACACTGGTACAGATAAGAACTGGAAACACAGAGAATCCAGGACAGATAAACCCCTCAGGACCAACAATGAGAGTAGCGGTACCAGGAGAGTAAGGAGAAGGTGGGGTAGAAAGGGGGAACCGATCACAAGGATCTACACATAACCCCCTCTCTTGGAGACAGATAACAGAAAAGTGGGTGAAGGGAGACATTGGACAGTGTAAGACAAGACAAAATAATAACTTATAAATTATCAAGGTTTTGTGGGAGGGGGGTTGGGAAGGGAGGGGGAAAAATGAGGAGCTGATACCAAGGAGTCAAGTAGAAAGAAAATGTTTTGATAATCATAATGGCAACAAGTGTACAAATGTGCATGAAATAAAGGATGGAGGTATGGATTGTGATAAGAGTTGTAGGAGCCCCCAATAAAATGATTTAAAAAAGAAAAAAATAGGTTATAATACAATTGGAAGTAATCTTAGTAATTTTTTATTGTCTAGATAAACTTAAACAATTTTAATATCATAAAGCGTTAGGTACAGTAAGACTATAAAAAGAATATTAAATACAAAAACTGGGCCATTAGAGAAAACTGTTTTATTTCATCTGCTTGAAATTGGTAGAATAAATTCATATGCTTTATGATTATCCTTTTTTACACACTTCTTTTTTACAAATTGTGTTTTAGGTGAAAGTTATTGCAGTAAGTTAAATCCTTTAATAATTTTAAATCATAATTGTTCCATGCCATAGGTTATGAAGTTTACATTGTGAGAACATTCTAGTTATTTCTTTTCTGTTTGCTCTGTTTTCACTCACCTGGTCTCTCTTCCCCTCCTTGACTGTTCATCTACGTTTTGGGGTAAATGTTGACTATATAGTTATTATTTACAGGAGCACATTACTCACAGATGATCTTTTCCTTGCATGTGAAAGTTGGACAGTGAATAACGAAGACTGCAGAAACATTGATGTATTTGAATTACTGTGGGTTGGCCAAAGAGCAAACATCTGTTTTGGAAGAAGTACAGCAAGAATGTTCCTTAGAGCTAAGGATGACAAGACATCACCTTTGGACATGTTATCAGGAGGGACCAGGGTCTGGAGAAGGGCTCCCTAATAGTAAAGTAGAGGATCAATGAAAAAAGAAGACCCTCAGTGAGATGGGTCCTCACAGTGGCTGTAGCAGTGGGCCTAAACATGGCAACAATTGTGGCAGTGGTACAGGAACTAGGCAGTCTTTCTATCTGTTGTATGGAAGGTTGCTAAGAATTGGAACTGGCACCTAACAACACCAATAACATCTTTTACTTGACTGCAGTTAAAGCTGCAGAAATGACTGTAATTCCACGTTCCGAGGTAAACCATAGTTAGAGTGATAGTCTGGAGTTTTCTTCTAGTCTACAGTAGTCCAGGAAGTCTGGCCTTTTTTAGGAATTTGAATTTTTTATCTATGTTTTCTTTCATTTTATCTATTTTCTATTGTGTCCTTGGTCCACATGATCAGTAGTGGTAGCCGACATCAACTAAATTGTTCTGGTCTTAGGTTAAAAGAAGTTGTGATTAATGCAGGCTACTAGTCCCATGGATTAGTTTAATCTTTGAGTTTTTGATTTCCTTCATTCTCTTTTGCTTCATATGAGCAGAGAACAATAGTTATTCTTAGATGGAGATCCCAGACACTACTTACCAATCTAGGATGTAGAACATTATCCTTGTGAACTACCTTACGCCAATCTTTGATACAATTGGTCTCAGGGTACCTTACAAAAAGTCTTATCAAAACTGTGGCTTTTGAAGGACTCTACTAGGCTAGTTTAAGGCAGAGAGGCCCATTCAGGTCATGGTGAGTATTTTGGGGGATTCCCAAAAGGTAATCTTGATTTTCTTAAAGGACGTGTTTATTGGGAAGATGTCTTAAGAAGGCTGACAAGTGCACTGGCGAGAAAAAGTACAGGAAAGTGTGCTGAGGATTTTTTTCCCCTTCCAACAATGCACCCTACTCATTCTTTGAGGATAGCAAGGGATGCCCTCTGAGACTTCCCCATCAACCTTACATTGTCGGTCTTGCTCCTCCAGACTTTTTTCTGTGCCCCCAAAGCGAAGAACATTAAAAAGGAACCTAATCTGAATCCCTGGATGGTGCCAAGACTGCTGTTTTGATGTGGTATAAATTGTTTCGTGCAGAGTTCTCAGGGGAAGGATTCTTGTTGCTGTGATTTGGAACCAATTTGATGAAACCTGAAAACAACAATCAGTACTTACCAGTAATATCTGTGCAGTTTGCATTATTTAAAGGGACAAGGAGGTTTTAAAAAATATTTATATAAAATTATATTTGAATACAGCTCAGACAAGTTCTTTGCCACTGCATACAAAGCATTATTATTTTTTGCTTTCTTTTTAAAAAATCATTTTATTGGGGCTCATACAACTCTTATCAAAATCCACACATACATCAATTGTGTAAATATACCTTTGCTGCCCTCATCATTCTCAAAACACTCGCTTTCCGTTTGGGCTCCTGGAATCAGCTCATTTTTCTTTTTTTTTTTCCTCCCCCTCCCTCCCCTCTTCTCCCTCCCTGTTTTTTTGTTTTTTAATCACTAGTGAAATATCAGATAGCCCTGTATCTGAAATCGCTTTTGTTGTTAAGTGCCATCAAGTTGGTTCCGAGTCATAGCAACCCTATGTACAACAAAGCTAAGCACTGCGGGTCCTGTGCCATCCTCAGCCACTGTGCCAATCTGTCTTGTCGATAGAAAGGGTTAGAAATATGGACTGGTATAGTCACAAATGCATCACAGGATATACTGAGAAACAATTGTTTCACACTTAGATATTTTTGTTCAATAGAGGTTTCGATGATTTTGCAGCAATACTTTCAATTTCCCCTTGTATTTTGCTCACTTGTTTAAGTGAGTTTCTTTTTCTTGATCTGATTTGTTATTGTCAGCTGTCTCTGAGCCGTTAAGGTGTTGCCTTCTTTGAGTGGAGACAGTCTTCAGGAACTGTTTGGGTGTGGGATATGTGCTGTTGCATTGTGTGGACATTAGATGAGGGTACAAGGACATCGTGCTCACTGTTAGGGATCGGTGTAGCTCCCGCTATCAGGATGTGATTGCTATCAGGTGTTGCTGCTGAGGTGATGTGTCTACTTGTGGTCATTTGGGTGTAGGTGCAGGGAGTGTTCTTACTGGTCACTGGGTTTAGTGCTCTGTGTGTGGACTGCTGTTTGGCAGGTGATCAGGGCAAGAATGTACAAATCACCAGCTCCTGTGTTGGTTCATGGGGATTTACATATCAGGTCATTGGCTGAGTAGCAGGGGTAGCAGGATGGCTTAGCAGTGCTTGGAATGAGTGAGCATAAGGTTCTTGTAGCTCTGACAGTTTGTGAAGCAAGGGACTTGTGGGCATAGCTGTGAGAGGATGGACTGGGAAAGCCTCTGGTTTCAGGGCTATTAGCTATGTGGCTCCATGGGAATAGACAGGGGTAGGTGCAAGCCTCAGGCTGGAGGTCTGATAGTATGATAGTGTGTGCCCTGTGGATCACGGGTAGGACAGAGAGTAGCTCTCTGCTGGTCTCAGGGAACGAGGAGCTGAATGTGTTATCCAGTTTCTAGTGTGTATGGTAGGACATTACCTACTGAGTCAGCCAGCGATCAGGGTATAGTGGCAACTAAATATGGGGAAGGGGTGACTGACTGTTCAGAGCTTAGTCATGTGGGAAATCTCTAGCCACCACTGCAAGGATCCTCCATTTGGTTAATGCCAGCTACCCGAGTGATCAGGGACTGATGCTGGTATGTTCTAGCCTTGTGTTCTGGCTCGCCCCTTGATCTGTGGTCCCTTGCATCCCTAGGGCTCTCACCCACCTTCTTGTTCTTTCTGTTCTTAGACCCAGCTCATATTTTGCTCACTTTACTTTGCTCTGGGTTTGTCTGTATGTATCTCTGCTCCTCTGGGGAGTCTGTGGAGCTGCTTTTCTTATCCCTGATGTGGAAATGCTGCTCACTTTGTCTCATGGTGGATGCATGGAACTGGGCTGGTTAGTATGGGTCCTCCACATCATGAATCTCCTTTTCATTGTTTTCCCTTCCCTTTGGTGTTTGCTCTAATTCTCCATCCTTCTACTCGTTGTTCATGCCTAGACTGTCCGCTCTATCTGTCTGACTTTATTTCTTGGTTCTTTGGTGAAGGTGGATCAAAATATGAGGGCAGACTCTCCCCACAAAATGGAAAAAAAGCTCCACTGGGTGGAGCGTTCATAGTATGCATTTCCCCCCTAGGCGAGCATCGAGCAACTCGCTATGAGTTTATTGCACCCAGTGGCATCACTTGGGAAGGTTCCCTCTGGTCACAGTGGATTTTTTCATCAAAGCAGTTTCGCTCAAGCCTCACTTTTTGTGATGACCAATTTAAGAAAACAGCAAGCAGCTGTGAAATTTTGTTTTCTGCTTGGGAAAAATGATGTTGAATACAGCTTATAAGGACAGCACTATAGGAAAAACTCAAGTGTGCAAGTAGTTTTCTTATTTCAAAAAACGGGAAATGTCGATTGATGACAAACCTTGTTCTGGACATCCATCAACTTCCCAAATGGATGAAAATGTCGACGCAGTGCATTTGCAGTTCATTCCACCAGGTCAGACTGTTAATCAAGCTTTCTATTTAGAGGTTCTGAAAAGGTAGCATAATAGTGTGCAACAAAAAAGGCCTGATTTGTGTCAGAGAGGGTACTTGGTTTTCCCGCCATGACAGTGCACCTGCTCATGCAGCCATCTCAGTGCGCCAGTTTTTGGCAAAAAACAGCTTCCCCACGTACCATCCTCACCTGACCTCTCTCTGTGTGACTACCTTTTCTTTCTGTGAATGAAGAAGGACATGAAAAGACAGAAATTTGAAGATGTAGAAGAGGTGAAGAAAAAAACAAGGGAGGTGGTATCAGCCATCCAAACAGATGAATTTGAAAAATGTTTTCAAGAATGAAGTAGCAGATTTGACAAATGTATTAAGTGTAATGGAGAGTACTTCTAAGGTGATAAGTTTGTTTTGTAAAAAAAAAGTAAATACATAGCTTAAAAAAAATTCCAGTTCTTTTTGGGTACCCCTCTGTGTGTGTGTGTGTGTGTGTGTGTGTGTGTGTGTGTGTGTGTGACTCAGCTGTCATCTTGGGCCAACTCCACATATAGTACTTTCTTTTTCTTTTTCCTTAAAACACAAATTACTTTCTTATACTGGATTTCTTGCTCTTATAAAGAAGGCGAATATGACTTTGGAATACATAAGGCTGACTCAAAAGTTCTTTTTCTAGAATATTTATACCATATATACTCGAGTTTAAGCTGGCCCAAATATCAGCTGAAGCACCTAATTTTACCACAAAAACTGCATAAAAATGTGCTGAAAAACTCGGCTTATGCACAAGTATATATGGTACTTTTGTTGAAATCTAACTTGTAAGGGACAACCATTAGTTTTTCTTTAAATCATTTTTTCCTGTTATGTAAACTATCAATATTCTTATTTGAATTGCAAAGATGATAAGAAAATCAAACATTATAAAATATCTTTTGTTTGCTTGATTTAAGTTCCCATCTCAATTTTTAAGAACGTTTTTTATTTCTGCTTATATGGTTGCCTCATATGCCTGTGATAGGTGCACGTGGAATAAGGAAGACCAAGGAAGAATTGATACATTTGAATTATAGTGCTGGAGAGGAATAGTGGAAGTATCACGGGCTGCCAGAAGAACTAACCAATCTGTCTTGGAAGAAGCATATCCAGAATGCTCCTTAGAACTGAAGCTATAGAGAGGCACTTTGTCTCACGTACTTTGGACATGTTATCAGAAGAGTCCCTGGAAAAGGACATCATACTTGATACAGGAGAAGGCCAGTGGCAAAAAACCAAAACCAAAACCCATGATCCTCAACAAGATCTGTTGACATAGTAGCTGCAACAGTCGACTCAAACACAACGGCTGTGAGGGTGGCGTGGGACCGGGCAGTGCTTTGCTCTGTTGTACGTAGCTTTGCTAGGAGCCGGAATATATGTGACAACATCTAACAACAACAACTTACCAGAGTTTATGTTAGATATATTTCTTCAGGTATTGAATGCAATATGTCAGCAAGAATCACCCCAATTAAAATACGTCTTTGGCTTAAGTGGAATAAAAGGGATAATTTGCAATAGTTAAGTTATTATTCATTACTGACATGGCAAGTGATGTACAAAGAATACCAAAGTGTATACATTCTCATACTTTTGTTGGTTTACAGAAAATGCTGGTCAGATCTTAGGATTGCACCTCTCCATTACTCGAAGAGCTCCCTGAGTGAATTTCAATTTTTGATGAGTACATGAGGTAAGAATCCTTTGGTGAGTTGGAAGCTGGGAGAAGAAAAATTTATGCCTCAGGACTAGATATTTTAATTGTGAGTTTAGTATAGTTTGTGCTCACTTTTTTTCTTTCGTTGGCTATTTCAATTTTGACTTACCAGAAAGTAACAATTTATTATATATTTAGTTCTTGGTATAGAATATTCAATACTAGTGCGATTAGAAATAACAAACTGAAAATATTCTTTTCTCTTTTTCCTCTCTGTCATTGACCTTAAAGAGTGCTCCTATCAGTAGTCCTATGTTCAACATCCAGCGGTATTATGCTAACTTTGAATATATAATAGAACATGAAAGAAAAGTTCAATGTTCCAAGATCAAGTCCATAAGTCTGATATTAGCCCATATGCCTGATACCAGTCCTCTTCACACTCATGCAATACATGCAATGACGCTGAGTGCAGGAAGATCACAGGCCAGTGGGGGCTCATACAACTCTTACCGCAATCCATACATACATTCATCATGTCAAGCACATTTGTACATTTATTGTCATCATCATTCTCAAAACATTTTCTTCTACTTTAGCCCTTGGTATCA
>NW_022111373.1:54460315-54472410 GCF_000313985.2 Echinops telfairi
TCAGACAGTGCAAGATATGACAATACCTCTATTTTTATGAATTAATATATTTACATATGTACACACCTATGTTTATAGGTCTATCCATATCTTTGCTTCCTAGATCTTTCCTCTGTTTCCTTTTACTTTTGGAGACTAGCTATTTTTTAAAAATTTTATTATTATTTAAAAAATAATTTTATTGGGGCTCATACAATTCATCACAATCCATACATACATCAATTTGGTAAAGCACACTTATACATTTGTTGCCCTCATCATTCTCAAAATTCACTTTCCACTTGGGTTCCTGGAATCAGCTCATTTTCCTTTTTCTCCTCCTTCTCCCTCCCTGCTCCCCCCTCCCTTATGATAGTTAGGTTTTGTGTTAACTTGCCTGTGCCAGGATTCTCTGCTTTGAACATGGAGGCCTAGTAATCCCTCATGATGTGACCTAACATATTGTAATCAATTCCATAATATCAGCAACACAGTTGTAAGGAGATTAGAGTGGACTGCAACCACCTACCAGTAACTATGGTTATAGCCCTGATGCGTGGAAGTGTTCTCAGGGGTGCGACCTAATAGCTATATAAGTAGACTCTGTTGAAAAGCGTGCTTGCTTCTTTCTGGGTCTGGGTCCTGCATCTGGGTCATCAGTCTCTGGTTCTTTGGACTTAAGCCAGTAGTCTCCTAACTTGCTGACCTTGGGTCCATCTGTTTCTGCAACCTGATGATATCAAATTGTGTTCCTGCCAGTCTTTGGTTCATTAAGACCTGAAACTGTATGAGCGAAGAGAAGCCAAGAGAAGCTCAACATCTGACCCACAGAGCATGAATTGGACTTGTCCACTTCTACAACTATGCAAACCATTTTCTTGATACAACTCTCTCTAAGCATCCCTGGTTTCGTTTCTTTAGAGAAGCACACATTGGGAATTTTTTTCATACCTACATCTCTTACCAGGAAATAAGCTTCCTTTATGCTATATTGGGCTGATGAGCAAAATTTTTGTTTTTGTTTCCAACTTCCTTTATCAAATAAAGGAAGTGACTGCTTACAACTTTGTATCCATTTGTTGAAACATCCTTTGTTATACTATTAATCCTGGAACTTTTTTTTGCCAGTGACTTCCATGTATTTTTTAGGGTTCTTTCTTTAATATCACTGATTCTTGATCACATGCTTTCTTCTGAAATGACTGCATATCAACCAATAATTTTAGTACAGCCATATTATTTTCATCTCCTTTTGATATTTCTTACATAGTTAAACATTTTGCCCCTAGAATCATCCAATATTTCAACCCAAGGCTTGGGTTTTTTCCTTCATTTTTTAAAGCTTGCGAAATGCAGACTATGTTCACCTTTTTTGGCTTTCTAATTCTAGGTGTATAATAAGCATTTTATTATAATGCTTGGTATAGTCTTTTCAACTACCCTTTGAAATCTTCTGTTACTTTATCATGTTTCATATTCTCTTTAGATATTCTGTATTCAAGAGCAATCTTCATAGTCCTCGTGACATCTATTTTGATCTTTCTTTCCTGAATTTTTAATGGCATTTTACATTCTTCATGAATGATGTCTGTGTTAGTCCGGGTGGACTAGATAAACATATTCATAGACACTCATATGTGTGTAAGAAAGAGCTTTATATAAAAGAGCAATTGTATATTAAAAAACATCCCAGCCCAGCCTAGATAAGTCCTTAAGTCTGATATTAGCCCATATGTCCAATACCAATCTATAAATTCCTCTTCAGACTCACATGCAATGACATTGAATGCAGGAAGATCACAGGCCATTAGGTGGAAAGTTTTGTGGATCCAGTGGTAGTGGAGGCTTCTCAGCACTGGCAGGAGTCTCCACTTGGCTCCTCCAGCTCTAGGACTGTAGTGTAGCTCCATGTGTCTTGTGAACAGGAATGTCTTGCAGGGAGTGAGTGTGTGTCCTGCCTCCAGCAAGATATTTATCTCCTTAGCACCTCCAAGTGAGGTCATCAAGCTGTGACCTGATTTATAGGCTAAACTCCACCCCCTCACTCTTAATAGTCTCAAATTGTCAACAGATTATGTAACTACAATGCCCTTGATGTCATGCCACAACTGTGTGTTCTGTCATTAGTGTTCTGTGCACTAAATCTGTTCTTGTCATGGCCTTTAAATTTATGTAGAATATACACAAGTTTGTAGTTTGGCTGTCATGACTTACTTGTTTTAATTTTCTTTAACATCAACTTGAATTTGCATATGTGCATTTGATGGTTAGTTCTGCAGTTGGCACCTGATCTTGTTTTGATTAATGATACTGAGCACTCCACTATCTTTTCCCACACAGGTGGGGGATTTAATTCCTGTGTATTTTATTTGACAAAGTCTATGTGTATAGCCATCATTTATGTATTGAAAGATGGTATTTCTAATGAGTGTGTCATTGTTCTTTCAGTATTCTGTCATGATATTTGGCATGATTTCTATCAGCAAAGCCATATTTTCCAACTACGGAGCCTTCTTCCTTGTTTCCAACTTTTGTATTTCAATCACCAATAATTATCAATGCATCTTGAGTACATGTTTGATCAATTTCAGAGCGTAAAAGTTGCAAAAATCTTCAATGTATTTATTGTTGGCTTTAATGATTGGTGTAAAAATTTGAATTACAATCATGTGAACCTGTCCTCCTTGTAAGTATTTGGATATTATCCTGTGACTGACAGCATTGTACCTCAGGATATATCTTTTTGCTGTTGTTTTTGTGCAAGTGATTTGTGGGCATATACACACAAACTCTGCACATGCATATAGCACCAACTTCTGTCAAATTGACTCCTCTTTATGTCAACTCAGGATAGATCTTAAGATGCTCTTTTTTATTACGAGTATAATTATCATTCCTTTTCAATTTGTTATTCTTTGCCTAGTAGACCAACTGATTGTGTGATTCAAAATAGGCAATACCAGGCAAATTCAGCCTAGAATGTTGATCTTCAAGCGTTCCATTTCACTTTTGATGACTTCCAATTTTCCCAAATTCATATTTCATAGAGTTCACATTCCATGTTCCAGCAAATGCTCGATTTGTTTGAAGTGCACTCTTGTCTATGGAAAGACATTTGGAAGGCAGCTGTTGGGCCAACTTATTGAAAGAGATCCTTATCTGTGCCCATTCCAAAGAAAGGTGACCCGGCTGATTGTGAAAATGATCAAATATTTAAAAATCAATATGACATACAAGTAAAATTTTACTGAAGATAATTTAAAAATAGTTGCAGTGATACAGCAACAGGGAATTGTCACAAATTCAAGCTGGATTCAGAAGAGAATATAGAATGAAAGATATTATTACTGAAAATGTGGATCTTGTCTGCAGGCATAAAACACCAGAAAATTTTACCTGTGTTTTACTGACTATGCAAAGGCATTCAACTATGTGGGTTACTACAAATTAACGAATAACATTGCAAAGAATGAGAATTCTAGAATACTTACTTGTGTTCCTTTAGAACCTATACATAGGACAAGATGCAGAATAAGGGGGGTATTTAATGGTTAAAATCAGGAAAAGTTTGCTTGTCAGTGTTATCCTTTCATCATATGCTGAACCAATAATCCAAGAAACTGCATTATGATTAGAGGAAGATTCATTAACCTATTCTTTTCAAATGACACAGCCTTGTTTTCTGAAAGGAAAGAGGATGTGAAGTACTTACTGATGTAGATCAAAGGCTATAACCTTCAGTAAGAATTACAACTCAGTGTAAAAAAAAATCCTTACAACTGGAACAATAGACAACATCATGATAGAGGAAGGACTGATGTTGTCAAGGATTTTATTTTACTCGGATCCATAATCAGCTCCCATGGAAACAGCAGCCAAGAAATCATTGGGCAGATGTACTACAAAAGCCATAGTATTTTCAACTGCAAAATGTGTAGGTAAACGCTGGCCAACAAATATGGACGATTAAAGAAGAATTGACGCCTTTAAATTATGGTGCTGGTGAAGAATATTGAATCTCTCACGGACTGACAGAATAATGAGCAAATATGTATAGGAAAAAGTACATCAAGGCAGCTTCCTTAGTTGCAAGGATGGCAAGGATTTGTCTCATGTACTTTGGACATGTTATCAAGAGGGATCAACCCCTGGAGAAGTTATAGAGATCATGCTTATTAAAGTGCAAGGACAGCAAAAAAGAGGAAGCCCATTCGGGAGATGAACTGACACAGCGAGTGCAGCAGTGGGCGGAAGCATTGCAATGGTCATGAGGGTGCTGCAGGACCAGGCAGTGTTTTGTTCTGTTGAACATAGGGTTGCTGTGAGTTGGAAGGAAATCTACAGCACCTAAATCCAATGATAATTTCATAGAATAAGCCCTCTTTTGCATATCTGAGCTTTTTATTCAAAATATATAATTTTTAAATTTCTTTCATCCAAGATATAAATTTCTAAATCCCCTACTTGCATGGGGGCTAAACAACACATATTGTCACTATATATGGTCCTTAAAATCTCAGCTGACCAGTGGTGTGAGTGGTGAAACAGGGAGGGTGGAGGGAGAGTGGGTAGGAAAGAGGGAACCGATTACAAGGAACTATATGTGACCTCCTCCCTGGGGGACGGACAACCGAAAAGTGGGTGAGGGGAGACATCAGACAGGTCAAGATATGACAAAATAACAATTTATAAACTATCAAGGGCTCATGAGGGAGGGGGGAGCGGGGAGGGAGGGCAAAAATGAGGACCTAATGCGGGGGCTTAAGTGGAGAGGAAATGTTTTGAGAATGATGAGGGCAATGAATATACAAAAGTGCTTTACACAATTGATGTGTGTATGGATTGTGATAGAGTTGTATGAGCCCCTAATAAAATTATTTAAGAATATACAAAAGTGCTTTACACAATTGATGTGTGTATGGATTGTGATAGAGTTGTATGAGCCCCTAATAAAATGATTTTAAAAAAAACTCAGCTGCTGGCCCCATTCTTTGCTACTACATACGAGGGGTAGCCCCCAAAAAGTGGAATTTTTTTTTTCAAAGCTAGGTATTAATTTTTTTTTTTTTACAAAATAGCCTTCTCAATTTAGGAGTACTCTCCACTACACGTAATCCATTTGTTAAATCTGCAATTCCATTCTTGGAAACATTTTTCAAAGTCATCTGTATGGAAGGCTGACAACATTTCCCTTGTTTTTTTTCTTCACCTCTCCTACATTGTCAATTCTCTGTTCTTCCATGTCCCTCTGCATTCCCAGGAACAAAAAGCACTTACATGGAGCAAGGTCAGGTGAGTAAGTTGCATAGGGCAAGAGAAGCAAGCTGTGTTTTGGGGTTTTTTGCCAAAAACTGGTGCACTGAGAAGGCCGTGTGAGCTGGTGCATTGTCATGGTGGCAAAACCTAGTTCCCCCCGCTGACACAAATAAGGCCTTTGTTTCATGTGTTGGCTGGGCAAATCAGGCCTTATTTTGTCACATACTGTTACACAATCTTTTCAGATTAGAAAAGACTTTAAATATTTTTCTAAATAGAAAGCTTGATTAACAGCCTGACATGGTGAACGAACTTGAAATACACTATAAGTTGACATTTTCATCTGTTTAGGAAGTTTATGGACATCCAGAACAAGGTTTGCTGTCAATTAACATTTCCCCTTATTTTTGAAACGAGAAAACCACTCATATACTTGAGCTTTTCCCCTAGCGCTGCCCTTGTGAACTGTGCTCTCCAATACCGCAACAGTTTCTGTAGCATTTTTCCCGATCAGGAAACAAAATTTCGTAGCCACACGCTGTTCTCTTAAATCGGCCATCACAAAAAATGAGGTTTCAGTAAAACTGCTTGAATGAAAAATATTCACTCTGATCAGAAAAAACCTTTCCAGGTGACGCCACTGGGTGCTCTCACTCAGCAGGGTACTCAGAGCGAGTTGCTCGATGCTCACTTAGCAGGGGAAAATGTGTACTATGCCAGCTCTGCCGAGCGAGCAGATTTTTCCAGATTGGGGGCAGATACCCCTTGGATTTGTAGTACATATATATGTCTTTCTTAGTTGTCGTACTTGACTTGCTTTCCTGTAACTCTGGCTGTGAATTTCCTCTTTGTTGCTGGAACCTGGGTATTTCTAAAGTTCTGTACTGTATTTCTTTTTCCAGTAATATTTTAGCCAGCATTTCTGTGTATTTGGAACATGAACACTTCAGTTTGTCATGCTGCTAGGAATATATCAGCCACATTAGCTTACTTTTTTTTAGTTGTAGGAAGGCTTTTTTATTTGTTTTGTTGACACATAATTTGCATACCACACAATTCAGTGATTTAAATATATTGAAAAGAGTTGTGCATGCGTTTACTTTCCATCTCTCACACCTATCATTCCCTTTCTGTAATTAACTGGTTGAAGGAAAACACATGGAGAATGAACCTATCCGATAAATCTTTTTTTTTTTAAAAGATAAATCTTTTAAGTAGAATTATGATGTCTTCTACTAAGTATTTTACTCTTTCTTTCACTTGGAAACATTCTTGATATGCTATAGTAGTTATTTCAAGGTTTCAGCATATCTTCCTCATTCTCCACTGCTTAGGTTATTTTTCTATTTTAAAAATAAAATGTCTATTGGGAGAATTCAAATTAATTTTAGTTCATTTTTCAAAAGGGTGTTAAAGGCACAATGCTTTTATATGATAACATTATAGTAAAAATGAAGTTTTAAAAATTAAAGTAGAATAAATAACCTAAGTATAATTTGTAGGTACTAGTGCAGATTCTGGCAGGCGTGGTGGTGTAGTGGTGATGCACTGGGGCTGTGATCCCTGGAAGAAAGACGTTAAGAGTTAGAGTCTCGGAAACAGTTCTCCCCTGCCCTATCGGGTCATTGTGAGTTGGTATTGACCCAATGACAGTGAGTTAGGAGTTTTTGGAGTGCAGATTCTTCGCTCAGGATTTTTTGTGTCTCTTAATCTTTATCCAATTACATCCATCCCTGTTTGATCTTGTCTTTGGTTCACTTGTGTCCTCCTATAACTCGTCTCTTCTGTGTTGCTGCCGTTTTGTTCCACCTCTATTTGCAGTGCAGGTGTTTCATTAAAGCTGCATCTGGAATTGACATGCCACTCAGAGGAACTTTCGTAGTCATAAATGTCAACTCTTTTGCTCTGTGGATTTGGGGAAGTTTAAGTATAGAGGTAATGTTGATATGCAATAAATAGATTGAAGTGTATAAGTCATAGTTAAATCTGCTTATCTGTCAAAGAACCTTGTAGCTTTCAGAAAAATTCTCTGAGGAAGAAACGTTTACATAAATTTAAACTTTCAGTAGAGGTAAGACTTTTACAAAAGTGTGAAAAATGGTTTCAAACATTTTTTAGTTTAAGTGATAAGCTAACAATAATTTCAGTTCTCACATATAATGCTTTATCCAAAAAAAAGACAACAATACTAGAAAGACTATTAAATCTTTCTTTAGACTACTACTTAAAATAGTTTCAAGGAAAGAGATAATATTCAGGGTTTCCCTAAAGATGTTTTCAAAAATAAGACCTATTCTCTCTTTATTATTTTTTTAATAAGACTCTTTAAGAAGCTTTGATGCATAATGTTTTTTCTTTTAAAAAAATCATTTTATTGCGGGCTCTCAAAGCTCTTATCACAATCTATACATCCATCCATTGCATCAAGCATATCTGTATATATGTTGCCACCATCATTTAAAAAATCATTTTATTGGGGTTTCATCCAACTCTTATCACAATCCACATCCATCATCATTTTCAAAATATTTTCTTCCTACTTGAGCCTTTGGTATTAGCTCCTCATTTTTTCCCTCCCTTCCTCACCCTCCCTCCCTCATGAACCCTTGATAAATTATAAATTATTATTTTCATAACTTAGATCATCCGCTGTCTCCCTTCACCCACTTTTCTGTTGTTTGTCCCCCTGGGGGGCAGGGTTTATATGTTGATCATTGTGATCGGTTCTCTTTCTCCTCCCATTTCTCCCTACCCTCCTGGTAACGCTACTCTCATTATTGGGTCTGAGGAGTTTATCTGTCCTGGATTCCCTGTGTTGCGAGCTCATATCTGTACCAGTGTACATGCTCTGGTCTAGCTGGATTTGTAAGGTAGAATTGGGGTCATGATAGTGGGGTGGGGAGGAAGCATTAAAGAACCAGCAGAAAGTTGAATGTTTCATCAGTGCTATACTGCACCCTGACTGGCTCGTCTTTGCCTGCGACCCTTCTCTAAAGGGATGTCCAATTGTCTACGATGGGCTTTGGGTCTTCACTCTGCACTCCCCATCATTCACACTGATATGACTTTTTGTACTTGGTTTTTGATGCCTGATACTTGATCCCCTCGACACATCATGATCACACAGGCTGGTGTGCTTCTTCCATGCGGACTTTGTTGCTTCTCAGCTAGATGGCCACTTGTTTATCTTCAAGAGGCATAATGTTTCTTAAGCTATTTTTGTTCAAACAACATTTAGGAAATCTAAGGAAAAAATAGTGCACTATTATTTTAAATCTGTGCTTCAGAACATGTTGATCAGTAAACTTGGAAAATGTTATGTTTTCTAATTTATCCTTCATTTTTACAAAGTTCATGCAGTGTAGCCATTTACTGATATGTTTTATGAAAACAGAATTTGAGAAAGTTAATAAAAAATTTCCTTGAATTTTAGGGCTATGATATTTTCTGTCACATTTTATTTACACATTCATTAGATCATGTGGGTTAAAGTTATATACCCTCGTATTTATGTATGTATATATTACACTAAATATACCCTGAAAACAGTGTCTACTTGGAACCATAAGATACATGTCAATTATTAAATAAATACAAGTTTCAAGAAGAAAACTATTCCAGGTTCTCTAGTTGTCACTCTTTTAGAATGGAGAGAAAGCTTAATTTTCCCTTTAATTGAATTTGCCAAAGCAGGATCTTTCATCCACATGTCGAAAGAAAGAGCTTTTTTTATTTTAGAACCTGCCAACCAAGTAGTTGAAAGATTGACAGCTAGGTGAAAAGAACACTACTTTTTTTCTTCCAGCATATAGAGTTTTAATCACAGTTCTGCTGATGAGGGGACCAGGAAGACTGACCTTTCACACAGAAAGGTAACAAACACAGCGTAATCTCTCTCCTGTTATCCAAGTCATCTTCTGTTTTCACATTCTTCATCCCTGTTCTACACATCGCATTAATAAAAACATACCCACAGATGCTAGACTTTCAGTCTTTCTGTATCTGTCACAGCCTATTGGAATGACAAGATAAAGCTACCACAGATCCCAGAAACGTGGAAGATTTTTACCTGAAACAGTTCTGTACTAATTGCAATGAAAATTTTAAAGAAGGGACCATTTTTTAAAAGTAAATTTTTGGGGACAGAGTATTTGGGATCATTGCGTTTCTTCTCATGCAGTTTTCTCAGTATGTAGGGTGCCGTATTGAAAATTGGCACCATGTAATGAAGATGTCTGTATTCCCAGTGAAGAGGAGGCTAGTTAAAATAAACACTAGGAAATGACCCCTGTAGCTGACTATTATATGACTTTATTTTTTGCTGTTAAGGAAGTGACTATCTCTTTATCATGTCTCTGAAGATTTTATTTCCAATAAAGAGATCAGAGCAGGATAAAAGTTTGTTATGATTTGAGTTGCCAAATATGAATCACAGACATCCTAGTGTGTATATGAAGATTGCGTGGGAGCAATTACTTTACATAGCAAAGTCAGTAAAACATTAAAAACACCTATTTCTTTGTTTTCAACTCATGAACTAAGAAATGCAGAGGACATGTTTAGCAAAGAGAGAAAACAAATCAAAACAAAAATTCCACAATGCAGATTTCAAAAGATGATGTCTAAACTATTTCATAATACTGAAGATAGGGAGACATGATAAAGAAGAAAAAAATAATAACAGAAGTACTTGAATCAAAGCAATTTTGACAAAGAAGGGCATCTTTTTATAAGATCCAAGCCATGCCATGTCCCACATGCTGATTTCTTGAATAGATTTCTTGCCAAGATACATTTTTTCCTGGATCCTAGAATTTATTGGATACGCTTAGGTAGCATTAGCAACCCAGCAGTTTCTTGCCCTCACACAGATCTTCTTGAGTAAAAACAGGATACCAACAGTTAAGATGTTTTTCTAATTATTTACAAAAAGACAAATATAGATGAAACACTCTTTTTGTGTGTATTTAATTTTATTGCCTGGTTTGTAAAGACAAAAAGGAATTGAAATTTTCTCCTAGTTCATTTTACTTTAATTTTATTAACTTTCAGGAATAACATTTATATATATATATGTACATATATATATAATGCAATACTTATATGTAGGTTTAAAGAAGTAATTACTTTTTTATTCTAAGCTTTCAGCATAGTGATAATGACTGTTTTCTTTATGCTCAGATCATGGTTATAATGTAGCACAATAATGCTATGTACTTTCTATAGTAGGGAACCTCATGGCACAAAAGTTACCTTGAACCCACCAAACAGCTCCTTGGGACAGCCTTGAAAACCCTATTAGGAAGTTCCATTCAAGTTGAAATTTATCTGATAACTAAGTCTGTACTTAGTTAATGTTGTGTGATGTTTTGTCAATTCGGACCCAAAGTATTGGTATATGACATAGTACAACTGTTTCATAGAGTCACTGTACCAAAAAGAATGAGTCAACATTCATCCATTTCAAGAGGTAGCATATGATCAAGACCCAGTGGTACTGAAGGATTAAGTCCAAGCTGCACTGAAGATATTAGCTATAAACAAGACTCCAGGAAATTGTGGAATACCAATCAAAGCTGAATAAAGCCCTGGAAGCACTTACTTGTCTATACCAAGGAATCTAGAAGACAATTCCTTGGCTAACTGATGGGAAAACATCCGTATTTGTACCCATTCCAAAGAAATGTGACCCAACAGAATGTGCAAATTGTAGAACAATGTCATTGATACCACAGGCAAGTAAAATTTTTGCTGAAGATCATTCAACAACAGTTGGAGTAGTACTTTGACAGTGAGCTGCCAAAAGTTCAGGCTAGATTCAGAAGCAGGTGTGGAACAGGGATATCTTTGCTGACATCTTGGCTGAAAGCAGAGAACACCAAACAGATGTTCACTTGTGTTTTATTGACTATACCAACCCATTATACTGTGTGAATTATAATAAACTGCAGATAGCCTTTAGAAGAATGAGAATTCCAGAACACTTCATGTGCTCATTTGGAGCCTCTGCACAGCTCAAGAGGCAGTTGTGTTAACAGAACAAAGTAGTCCTGCCTTGCTTAAATTAACATCAAGAGAGGTATGCATCAGGGTTGCATCTTCTTACCATATTTATTCAATATGTATGCTGAGCAAATAACCCCAAAATGCTTGCTGATGATGATCGAGGACTGCAGCCTTCAACATGGATTGCAATTAAATGCAAAGAAAACCCAAACCCTCACAACTGGACCAATAGCTAACATTTTGCTGACAAATGGAGAAAAGATTGAAGTTGTCAAGCATTTGCTCTTGCTTGGATTCACAGTGCTCTTAAGACGCAGTCAAGAGCTCAAATTATGCACTACATTGAGTAAATTTGAATGACAAGATCTCTTTAACAGTGTTGAAAAGCAAGGATGTTACTTTGTGGACTAACGTGTACCTGATGCAGGCCATAGCATTTAAAAAAGTTTTATTGGCATGCAGTTCATGTATCATAAAATTTAATAGTTCAGTCACATCAAGAGTTGTACAATCATTACTATGGTTAATTTAAGACATTTCTTTGTTCTTGTACTAATTGCTCTTAAGCACCGCATTTCCCCCAACCTTCTCTGCTATGCCCCCAAGGAACCATTAATCCGGTTACTGTCTGTATAGGTTTACCTCCCTTAGATTTTATACACAGAAAAACTAGCAGTAAACAAAGTAAACCCGGGAGGGTGGAGGGAAGGTGAGGGAGAAAGGGGGAACAGATTACAAGGATCTACATATAACCTCCTCCCTGGGGGATGGACAGCGGAGAAGTGGGTGAAGGGAGATGTTGGACAGTGTAAGATATGACAAAATAATAATAATTTAAAGATTATCAAGGGTTC
>NW_022111373.1:54473002-54501908 GCF_000313985.2 Echinops telfairi
AAATGTACAAATGTGCTTAGCACAATGGATGTATGTATGGATTGTGATAAGAGTTGTATGAGCCACCAATAAAATGATTAAAGAAGCAAAACAACAACAACAACAACAAAAAACAAAGTAAACCAGAACAAAACCTCATTCGAAAGCTGAAAACTAGAACATATTTTAAATGGATCAAAAGGGAGATCAAATGATAAAAGGTGTCAAGTTTTAACCTAACTGCATCTGCAGTCATTATCTTTCCAATGTATTATGCATGATAAGGCTATAGGCATCCTTGTTCTGTGGGAAGAGGGGATTCACCAGAGGCTTAATCCACTCCCCCCCCAAACATTTTTCTTAAATTGAAACAACTTTAAAATGCTCTCTATCTGATAACAAGACTATTCACATCCCTCAACTATGACCAAAGGGCATTCACCAGAGATTTAATCTATATGTGAACCGTGCATATGGATTTTGGGCTTCCACTGTCAAACATAGTGTCCTCACTTCTATAAGTGAGGTGTTCATAATTTAAGATCTGATAACACTCCCTTCTTTGGATTTGGATTTTATTATTTAAAATCCTTGGATCACACAGGCTGGTGTTCTTTTTCCATATGGACTTAGTTGAAACCTCATGTCGATGGATGCTTGTTTGAAGACAACCCCTTAAGACCCCAAACACTATTCCTTCTGATAGGTGGGCACTATCTAGTTTCTTCACCACACTTTGCTGTAGCACTTCTCTCTTAGTGATCTCTTCATGAGGGCAAGCATCAAGCAGGGCCATGTCCCAAGAACTAATCGTTATTAGTTTGGGCCTAGAATTAAGTGCAAGCCCCAAGTCCATTCATATATCAAGTTCTATAGCATTTTCAATAATTTCACATACATGTAGAAGTTGGACATTGAGTAAGGAAGACCACAGAAGATACATTTGAGTATAGTGCTGGCAAAGGATATTGCAAGTACCATGAACTGCTATAAGAACAAATGAATCTGTCTTGGAAGAAGTACAGCCAGAATGTTCCCTAGAAGCAAGGATGGCGAGTCTTGGTAAAAAGTTCAAGGGACAGCAGAAAAGAGGAAGACCCTCAACAAGATGGTTTGACACAGTGGCTGCAGCAGTGGGCTCAAACATAACAATTGTGAGGATGGGACAGGATCCAGCAGTGTGTCATTCTTTTGTACTATGAGTTACTATGAGTCGGAACTGAATGGCATGCAGCAGCAGCACCACCACCACCACCAACAACAACAACAACAATGTTATGGAATCAGATTGCCACATGCTTTATTTGCATGGAGCTAAGTGGGGTGGGTGTGGGTTTGAACCTCAGACCTTTCATTTATAGCTGAGTGGTTAATCCTTATGCTACCAGCATTCCTTACTTAGTTTATAGGAAAACAAAAGTATTATTATCCTTGCTTAAAAGTTGTAAAAGAAAATAAAATCTTTTGGAGCAGAGCATTTCTAAAATTGTAATGTTGTTAGGCGCCATCGGGTTACTTCTAACTCACAGTGAGCCCGTGTCCAATGGGAGAAAACAACACCCAGTCCTATAGCTTCCTCTTCATTGCTGTTCTGTTTGAGCCTGTTATTGCCACTTGTCCATCTCATTGAGAATCTTCCTTTTTCACTGACAGTACTTAGCATAATGCCTTTTCCTGAAAACTTGTCCAAAGTACCTGTGGTGAAATCTTGCCATCATCCCCTCTAAGAAGCATTCTGGGTAGACGTCTCCCAATACAATTTTTGTTGTTGTTCTAGTAGTCAGTGGTGCTGCCAGTAACTTCACCAAGACTGTAACTCCAATACATCGGTTCTCTGGTCTTCCATAGTCTCTGTCCAGCTTTCACATGCATTTCAGGTGATTAAAAGTACTGCTGTATAGGTCAGATAAGCCTTTGTTCTCAAGTGACATCGTTACTTTTTAATCCTTTAAAAGGCCTTTTGGAGCAGATATGCCCAACACAGTATGCCATTCGATTTCTTGACTGTTGCTTCCATATGTGTTGACTGTGGATCCAGATAAGATGGAACCCTTGACAACTTTGAATTTTGTGTATATCAGGATATTATCTGCTAGTCCAGTTGTGAGGATTTCTGTTTTCTTGACACTGAGTTTCAGCCCAGACTGAAGGCTCCGATCTTTGATCTTCATCAGCAAGTGCTTCAAGCCCTCCTCATTTTTAGTACACACGGTTATGCTACCTGCATGCTCAACTTTGCTAATGAGGCTTCCTCCAATCCTGATGTCACATTCTTCTCACAGTCTAGATTCTTGGATTACTTGATTGGGAAATTTATTGAATAAATATGATCAAAGGATATGACCTTGGTGCATAGCTTTCCTGATTTTAAACCTGACTGTATTCCCTTTCTGTCTCTTGACTCATGTACAGGTTTCTTATGAGCACAATCAGGTATTCTGGATTTCCTGTTCTTTGCAATGTTGTTCATAATTTGTTATGACCCATATTCAGTTGCTTTTGCATACTCAATAAGGTAAATTAAATATCTTTCTAGTATTCTCTGCTTTCATCCAAGATCCATGTGACATCAGCAATGACATCCTCATTTTATGTCATCTTGTCAGTCCACCTGGATTTTCTGGTAACTCCCTGTTGATGTACTGCTGCAACTATTTTTGAATTATCTTTAGCAAAATTTTGTCTGCATGTGATATTAATGATATTGCTTGATAATTCCCATATTCTTTTGGGTCACTTTTCTTTGGAATAGGCACAAATATTGTTCTCTGTTCTCCTCTAGTTGGTTGGCCTTTATATTGAACTTACTCATTTTTTCTTTCTTTCTTTTTTTTCCCACTCACTTTTTCTATTCACCCACTGCCATGGCATTGATTCTAACACCTTAGTTACCCTATGTAACCCCCTTAGTGGCTCTATGGAGAGCAACTGGTGGATTTATTTTGATGAAGCAGTACAAAACAGAATATACACAAATATAAAAATTTCCACAGCTAAAATTCAGTGACATTGATTATGTTCTTCAAATAGTTATATTTTTCTTGACATTCTTTTCTGAATTATTTCACCCTCATTTACACCAACTCACTATCCTTAAACTTCTTATTTCACCTTTCTAGTTGTTTGTGAATTGGATCACATATAGTTCTTTTAAAAAGCACAATGCTCAAGGCAATCTTTTCTAATTAAACCAAACTACTGTTTGGTTTAAAGATGACATCAAGAATATTTCCAGTTTAAGGTTTAAAATTTCCTAAGAATAAACAAAAATTTTTTTCCACAGAGCAATAGTTTCAGGGGTCATCTAGCCACAATCACTTTAGCAAAATCCTCATTGGTCTGTGTATGTTCATTTTTAAATTAATATCATTTGATGCATAAAATCCAAGATAGATAAACCCTTCAGAAATAATAATGGGTTGAGGGACAATAATGGGAGTATTGATACCAAGAGGGTGGGGGAAAAAAGGGGGAACTGATTGCAATGATCGATGTATTACCACCATCTCCCCACCCCAGCGTGACAAACAACAGAAACATGGGTGAAGGGAGACAGTGGATGGTCTAAAATATGAAAATAATAATAACTTATAATTTATCAAGGGTTCATGCGAGTGGGAGGTTGGGGGAGGCAGGAAAAAACGAGGAGCTGATTCCAAAGACTCAAGTAGAAAGAAAAGGTTTTGAAAAAGATGATGTCAACATATGTACAAATGTGCTTGACACAATGGACGTATGTATGGATTGTGATAAGAGTTGTATGAGCCCCCAATATAATGATTTAAAAAAAGAAGAAGAAATAGTAACAGGAATAATGATTCCCTGAGGGTACGGGAGGATGCAATGGGAGGGGAGGGGAATTGATGGCAATGATGACTGTATAACCCCACTTGAGGGGAGCAAATAACAGAATTGTAGGTGGAATGGATACATTGGATGGTGTAAGGTACAGCAACAACAAAAAAAGTATATATATAGGGTTTCTTGGAGTTAGGGTGGGAGAGGGAGGGGACAAAGGGGAGCTGTTATCAAATAGTTTCAGAAGCAAGAAAATATTTTGAAACTGATGGTGGCAGCAATTGTACATTTATGCTTGATCTAATTGAATTACGGATTGTTACCATATCCCTAAGAACTCCCAATAAAGTGATTTAAAAAATCCTTATTGGATGAAAATGTGAACATTTGTTCTACATTTTACCCCTTTTGATCACAATTCTACTTTCTTCTGTAGAATCTGTGATTAAAATGTTCAGAGTGGTAGTCAGGGACCGTCTATTCTGGTTTCATGTCAGAGAAGGCAGTTAGTTAATTGTTCATGGAGACAATTAGATGTGCATTCTAGTTTTCCCTCAAATTCCTGACCCTCCCTTTCCTCTGCTGCTCCAAGTCAACAGAGATGAACTGTTAGGTATTTGGTGACCACTCATACAGCTTTAAGATTACAGGCAATATAGCAAGTTATGATGTAGTAAAGTGAAATGAAATAAATATTGACAAGTGATTGAAATATCCTACAAAATCCTAAACTTCTTAACCAGCAAAACAAATTTCTAGAGATAGTTTGGTTGTACATAAGCAATATCAGCATCTGCTTACAGAATCACATCTGTCATTTCAATCTTCAGGAAGACAGCTCACTGGTATCTACTGCATCAGTCACGTTGTGCCGCCTTTCCCCTTCATTGATGGGGCGTTTTCCTGAACCAGAAACGGAAACTCAATATTTTCCAAAAAAATAGGTCCAT
This sequence comes from Echinops telfairi, assembly GCF_000313985.2. NCBI lineage: Eukaryota > Metazoa > Chordata > Mammalia > Afrosoricida > Tenrecidae > Echinops > Echinops telfairi. The sequence goes on from NW_022111373.1 coordinate 54,477,730, forward strand.
TGGTCCTAGTAACCTCTTGTATCTGGTGACCACTAAAAAACTTTGTTTTCTGTATCTATTTTTGACATTATTTAAGTGAGATAATACAATATTTGTCCTTTTGTGATTGACCTGTTTCAGTTAATATAATGCATTCAAGGTTCATCGATGTTATAGCATGTATCAGGACTTTATTTCTTTGTCTGAGTATAAATACCACATTTTGTTTATTCATTGGTGAGCACTTAGTTGTTTACATTTTGGCTATTGCGAATAGTGCTGCAAGGACAATGGGTGTACATATGTTTGTTTGCATTAGTGCTTTCAAATCCCTTGGATATATGCATAGGAGTGGAATTGCTAGATTACATGGTGGCTCTTTTTAAAAATGTTATGAGAGTGCCAGTTTTTCCTTAATGACTATGTTATTTTGCTTTCCCACCTGGATTGGATAAATGTTCTACTTTCCTCACATCCTACTTAACTTTTTTTTTTTTTTTTAATTTTAAATCTTAGGTATCCTAGTGGGAGTGGTGCAGTACCTTATTGTAATTTACATCTCTTTGATAGCTGAAGACTTTAAGTCTACATTTGTTGCCCATGTGAATAACTTCTTGATGAGATTTCTATCCAAACCCATTGCCTATTTTTGACTGGATTATTAGTGTTTTTGTTAAGTTGTGGAATATATGCATTTAGTCTTAGACTCGTATTGGATATATGATTTTTTCATCATATGGTTGGTAGTTTGTTCAGTATGTGGTTGTCTAGTTTAAGGAGTTCTGCTGTGTAGTGGTAACTATTTGGTTTACCTGCAAGGCCAGCTGTTGGCAACTACCAACTGCTCCGAGGGAGAAAGACGGAGCTTTCTGCTCCTGTAAAGAGCGATCTTGGAAACAAACTCACAGGGTCAGTTCTACCCTGTCCTATTGGCATCAGTAGCAGTGAGTTTAGAAGTCTTTTTTTGGGGGGAAGAGTTATCTGTAAACTGAGTGTACCTAATTCAGGGACTGCCTGTAGTAAATATGTTTTGAAGGCAGCAGGTGTGATGGTGCTTGGTTGATTCATTTTTTTCACAATTGTTTTCGTCTACCCATGGGGGCATAATGGATTATGTCTGGAGAGAGAGAGAAAGATGAGGCTTGGAAAGCCAAGGAGTGCCTTGACTCGTTCTATAGAGTTCTCATGAGTTGCGTCAACTTGATGGCAGGAACTTTTGAGCCTTTTCATGTAAAAATTTGAGTTTGGAGCCTTTCCATATAAAATTGAAGATTACCTTTTTGATTTCTTTTTTAAAATGCTGTTGGGATTTTAATCAGAATTGTATTTAATCTATAGATCACTTTAGGTAGTATTGACATCTTGACAGTATTAACTCTTCTAATCCATGAACACAGAATGTCTTTTCCTTTATGTAGGTCTTCTTTTAATCTCTCTCAGAATTTTTTTATAATTTCCATTTGATATGTCTTTCAACTTCCCAGTTTATTTCTGGGCATATTATACTCTTAGGTGTTACTGTAAGTGAAATTGTTTTAATTTCCTTTTCAGATTTTTCATTGTGGGCATTAGAAATCAATTGATATTTTGTGTGTTGACCTTATATTACGCAACTTTGCTAACTTCTTTCTTTTTTATCTTAAGAGGACAAAAATCAAGCATCAGAGAGAGACTAAAATAGAAGAGAATGAAATACTGGAATGAAGAGCCATGTATATCCAAAGCCTGTGGAGATTGTGGTTTAAGTTCCATGTAAGTACGATATCATTATTTGCACACTGCTTGATGTTTGAAAGGATCAAAAAAACCACACAGAACCTTGTAAGTAGTTATTTAAGTATACTAGTATTCCCATAATTAGTGCTGATTCTATTTTGGAATTTCTGTTGTTTGAAAGGAAGTGATAACATGGTTCAAGTACTAAAGCAAGTCAGAACAGAAGAATGATCTCAACAGCCTCTTGAGTCCTGTGATTTACTCAGACGGAGAGGCACAATGTGAAACACATTTCTTTCTCCCGGTTTCCTCCTTCTGTAGGCTGGGAAGAATTCTGTTGCCTAATCAGTTAAACTACAGCATGTTTGAACACCCATTAATATATTACTTATTCTATATGTTCACAAATTGAATTGGAAAATAAATAGAAAACTTAGCCTTCCTTTATCTTGGAATATGCATAAAACTGGAATATACATAGATTAATGTAGTACAGATTGAATACAAAGAACAACATGTAAGAAATATGAGTGGAAAGTGCCAATGATAATGTTTCATTTGTAACTCAGTTGTGAAGTTAGTTGACAGATGAAATAGGAGAGTTCCGGTTTTAAAAGATATGATGGTTAATTAAGTCTTATTTGCTCAATTTTTGCTTTTTGTCACATATTCATAGAGATGAATATATATTATGCTACATAGCCCAAGCTTACACAACTACCCAAGGGGATTTAAATGTTAAATGAAGTAAGAAGTAAAATTTGAAGTCATTATAATACCTAAGTATTCTAAGTATTTAATTTTGAATATATTAGGAGGAAAAAATTATGTTTAGATTATCTTATCTTTGACTCCTGTCATTGCTAGTTACATTGGAAAGAAAACAACAACAAAAAAACATTGGAAAGAAAATTTTCAGTATAAATAAAAGCTATATGTATCATTTCAAGACTCTTGCAAGTGATAAAGTTTAAACCATTTTTGGTTAATCAACTTTATGTACATAGAGTAGCTTGAGAACCATACTTTCCATTTAATTAGATACTTCTGCATCCTGCCTTTACCTATTAGTAGAAGTTCCTATGTCCTACTTTCCCCAAGATCATCCTCATTTATTAATTTTTCTCTCTTTTTTTAATTAAAAAATATTTTTTAGTTTTTTCTCTTGACATTGAAGTATTATTTTTTTGACATAGTATTCTTAAAAGAGTTCCAATTTGGACAATTAGTTATATGTTCTTTTATTGTTACTTAAAGAAAGGGCTAAGAGAAAAAAATGTAAACAGATATAATGAGCCCTGGTGGCATAGTGGGCTATCTATTAGGTTGCTAACCACAAGGTCAGCAGTTCAAACCCACCATGAGGATAATCAAGAAATATTTGTTAAATGCACAACAACTGCAAGGAATCAGATGAATAATACAGGCATGTTCTAGTTTTAGTTCAATATGGTTTTTACCCTTTAGGAAGTTTTCTTATGGATCCAGTATTAGTGCAGTGAATGCCTTTGGAACTATTGGCAGATTATGGTGACTGTAAGTCTGAGTTTAGATATGAGGCATTGTCATTGTAACATGTGAATGGGCCGGTGGTGCCTGAGAAATAGCCTTAACTTTTGTTGCTGACATGGGTGCCATATTGTCTGTCTTTCCATTTGTTCCCCCTTCCCAAATCTGTGGGTGGGTTATGAAGAATTGCTTCATGGTTGTGTACAGTTTGTAGGCCTGATGTTGTGTAGGCCTGCTATAGCCCTCTTTAATTGGGCTGGAGAGTTGCTGCATTGGCTTCTCTCCCATTTCAAACATCTGAGTACCTGCTGGTACTGTAGCATTTCTAGTCTATGCCAGCCTGAGAAGCAAGATCCTAGGATTGGGAATCAAACGAGGGGCTGCACATGGTGAGGAATAGCACTACTATATTTATAATTTTAAGGAGGTACTTTCCTGAAAGTAGATTAGTGTGCATTTTCTCATTCTGGAAATTAATTAAACATCAGTGGCTTTTTACAGTCCCACTTAAAATGATTTTCATTAAAGTTTTTGATAACTTCAGAAAAGAGTAATGGGGACTACATTTGGAGAAAAAGTGGGAGATGTTGGGTTGGCTGGCTAGCTGAGTATCTCTCCTTTCCCATACTCTTAGAATACCACCGTATTACTTTTTCTTTTAAAAATATAAACATATAAAAGTAGAAATGACTTGTTTGCTTTTTTCCTTTATGTTAAAATTAATAGGTTAATTTTGGTAAAATGATTTTCTGTTTATTTAAGTAGTTATATATATAGTTTTTTCTGATTCTTCTTTTTTCCCCCATTTTATTGGGGGCTCTTACAACTGTTGTTACAAACCATATGTTAATTGTATCCGATATATTCGTATATTTATTCCATTGTTCTTTTCTAGACATTTACTTTCCATTGAGCCCTTGGGATCAGCTCCTCCTTTTCTCCCCCCATATCCCCCCCACCCCTCATGGCCCCTTGATCGATAATAGATTATTACTTATTTTCCAATGTCACTCCAACGGCCATCTCCCTTCCCCTCTGGTTTCTGTTGTTCTTTCCCCTGACTAGGGGTGTGTCGTTGTGTGCTATTCATTGTGATCAGTGCCCCCCTCCCTCCCCACTTCTCCCCTCCTTCCACTTATCCTTTTGGTATCTCTGTTCTAATTCCTGTTCCTAGGTTCCATGTGTTGTGAGTTTTATCTCTTGCCTATACTTATGTACATGCTCCCATCTAGTCTAGATTGGGAGGCAGCACTGAGGTCATGATAGTGGGGGGTGAGGAGGCCTCCAGGAAACAGAGGTATATTACGTGACCCATTAGTGCTCTACTGCACTCTGATTGACTCATCTCCTCCCTGCGACCCCTCTATGGGGGGATGCTCCATTTTCCACAGATGGGCTTTGGCTCTCTGCTCCAACCCTCCTTCATTCTCACGAATGTATTTTTGTTTGTTTATGTACTGTTTGTTGTGAATATTCTGATGCCCGTTGCCCAGTCTCGGCACCTCACGATCGCACCGGCTGGTGTGCTTCTTCCATGTGGGTTTGTTACTTCACTGTTGGAAGGCAGCTTGTTTAACTTCAAGACTTTAAGACCCCAGACACTATATCTTTTAATAGCTGGGCACCATCCTCTGCCTTCACCACGTCTGTTTATGCACCCATTTTGTCTTTAGCGATTGTTTAGGGGGTGGTGGGTGGTGGTGAGCATCACAGAATGTCAATTTGTTAGAACAATGTGTTCTTGTACTGAGGGGAGATAAGAGCTGAGGCCCAAGGCGCATCTGCAGCTTCAGTGTATTGCCTTATAATATATGTACATGGGCCAATACCACTATTGTTATGGATTAATGTATTTGCATAAGTGCACACCTCTTAATCCCCCTCTCTGTGCCTTTGCTTCCTAGAGCTTGCCTCTGTTCCCTTTTGCCTCCTCCGGCCCCGCCACCACTTTCCCCCTTCTTCCACCTCTGAGTGCTTCCTCTCCACTAGCTCGGTGTTGCTCTAATACTCACAGGACCTCTACCCTCTCCTACATGCTGGTTCCACTTCCCTAGTTGTTCCCCTGTTCATGACACCACCCGCTCACCACACCCTTCTCCCCATTAAGTAGCTGTTTTATGGTTGAGTTTTAAACTTTTGAAAAAAATGGTTGTGAAAAATGAGCTATCTTATATGAAGATACTTCATATAGTATCTGTACAGAATAAAAATGTCATTAAAAACCTGATTATAATAATAATAGAATATCTAAATTATAATCATCTACTAATAAAAAATGTTTAGTCATTTTTCATAATCTTCCATATGATGTTTATGTGATAGATATTAGTTTGATGTTAGAGTTTAATTTTACTTTCTCTGGCTTTAAAATTGCTAAAACTAAGCAAAGCCACAAAACCCTTGAGAAGCCCCCAAAATATACTTCAGGTTAGGAGGGGCAGTTCCCGGAATCCTCTAGGACCTGTGGGGAGGTCGTCATAAAGGTCAGCTGACAGACTTGTCAGCTATGCCTTTTTTTTCTCTGTTTATTCAATCTTTTGCTTTCTTTTTGTTTTGTCTCTGTTATTGTTGTTTTGCCTACCAATGTAAGATAGGCATTGAAAGCAAGCCCGAGGAGAACGCCGTGGGACTGATGGTTCCAGAGGGACCTGGAGGGAGGAGGAGGAGGAGGGGGAAAGGAGCAGTGAGAAAACATCACCAAAGAGAGGGAAACAACTAGGGAATTAAAACTAACAATGAGGAGGACATAGAGATTCCAGTGATGTTGGAGCAACAGCAATCTAGCTGAGCGGAATTACTAAGAGGGAGAAGAAGGGCGAGTGTGATGGTGGGAAAGGAGGAAGGTACAAGGAAACAGCGGAAAGATCTAGGAAGCAGAGCTATGAATAGAGGTATAAACATAGGGGTGCACTTATGTATGTATATTATTAATAAAAATAGAGGTATTTGCTTATGTATATATATTTATATGGCAATACATTGAGGAAGTGGACAGACTTTGGGCCTCTGCTCAAGCCCTCCCTCAACACGAGAACCTTTGTTCTTACCTGACATCCTGTGATGCTCACCCTCAAAACATGATTGCTGAAGACAAAATGGGTGCATAAGCTAATGTGGTAAAGAGAGCTGATGGTGTCTTAAAGGCTTCAAACGTTATAGTGTCTGGGGTCTTCTTAAAGGCTTGAAGTTAAACAAGTGGTCATCTAGCAGAGAAGCAACAAGCCCACATGGAAGAATCACATCAGCCTGCGTGATCATTAGGTGTCGATGGAATCAGGTAACAGGCACCAGAAGACCCCAAACAAACAAAAACAGACATATTATTGAGAACCAGCGGGGGTTGGAGCAGAAAAGAGCCCACAACACATGGAATCCAGGTCAGATAAATCCCTGAGCAGCAGAACTGGGAGTAGTGATAGGTAGGGGGTGGAAGGGAGGACGGGGAACTGATCACAGTGATTGACACGTAACCCCCCCCAGGGGGGCGATGAACAACAGAAACGTGGATGAAGGGAGACAGCAGTAGGTGCAGTTGGTGTGTAATTTATCAAGGGATCGCGAGGATGGGAGTGGATGAGGGAGGGAAAAAAGAGTAACTGATACCAAGGGTTCAAATAGAAAATAAATATTTAAAAAATGATGATGGCAACATATGTACAAATATGCTTGATACAATTGATGTATGGAATGTTATAAGAACTGTAAGAGCTCCCAATAAAATTATTTATATTAAAAAAAAGTTGCCAACAGCATAGCTTTGGCAATAGCTTTGTTAATGTGTATTTATATATTTAAATATGCACCATAAACAGTTTTTCTAGTGATCCATTTTCATTGACTGATGGGACTCGTTCAGTGCTGGCATTTTAAAGTAATCTTATATTCTATTTTTGTATTGTATATGCAATGCAACATGTTCCCACCTGAGATTTCCCCTAAGTTTCATTTGAGAAACATGTTTTGAAAGACGTTTTCTGTTGTATGTTGCTCAAACCAGGCGTTGCTTTGAATCAAACCAAAGGATGAAACACTCCAGCCTCTTCCCAGCATAATGCAATCACCTTAAGGCCTAGAGTAAAAAGCCCAACTAATCGACAACCCTTGTCATTGTGTTCAGTTAGCAGAGATTCTTATTAACTAACGTCCTTTTTTAATTCAGAAGGGTGGGCTTGCATTTAATGAACTAACAGTTAGACAATCTGAAAATTGAAAGTCTGTGTGGGTTGTCTTCTTCTCCAGGGGACACACCCTACTGCTGGGCTTGTGTGAAGTCATGATGAGACACCGTAAGCAACAGCAAGACTCATGTCAGATGGTGCTCCAGTAATGCTAGGAGGAAAGAAGCAGCTGATGTATGGGATATTGAAGGCAGATTAAGTTGTTAATGTATATTAGTATATTCTTAATTTCCTTTTAATTGAAAAAGACATATTGACTTTAATTAGAACCATTTCACAGGAACTGTCAATTAGCACATGTCAAACTAGTTAATTCAGAACAGAATTCTTTTAATTAGGGTCTGCTTGCTTTAACTATGGGGCCAATGAAATAAGCCTTTACTTATCTAGATTTTAAATGTCTCTAAGACATACAATACAAATGTAGACTCTTATCTATTATTAGAAGCCCATATGGATAACATTAAAATGATGATGCTGGCATTGTTCATGCAGCACAAATCAGAGTCCCTTTATGACTGTTTGGGAAAAAAAAATGGCTTTGAACAAAGCCTATTTTAAATACTAGATTTATCCTACTTTAAGGAGACTACTAAATTTATGACATGCATGTTCACATTTAAAGTATTATTTAATACGTCTGCTCAAATAAATGGGCTATTCAAACCTTTTGTGTGTTCTGTCAGCTGAAGACACATAAAACATTGTCAAACCACACAGCTACATTTTTTCCTTAAGTGAACTGTAATCAAAAAGGGAAAACAGACTGAATTTTTTTTACAACGTAGAACAGCACTGTTAACTTTCACTGCATCCAAAGATTTAACACCAATAGTCGATACAGTGACTAAACCACTAACAGTGTGCTAAAGCGATTCGCAGGATTCAGATGTAGGAAATCTGAAGCTTGCCTCTGCTCGGTGCAGTGATGTGGCATTACCGCGTTTAGTTACAGTGGCATTAGGTATGGGTTACTCTGCAGTTCACACATACAGTGAGCTGGATGAGGGCGGACTGTGCGACATTCACCTAAAATATAGGTGTGTTCAAGATTAAATGAAGAAAATTAAGTAATGCTGAAAAGAGAATGAGTGTAGTAAAATCTAGCTGACTTTAGCCCAGGAGATTTTGTCACTGTTTTATTGACAATGACAAGGGACTATTGTAAAGATTCATAAGAATAATATTTAATAAACTAATTTGGATTCCAAAAATGATCTAATAATTCTTTGTGTACATTTTGTTTATTCTGGTACAGGTTTCTGTTACTTCATGATAGTAGTAGTGTACATCTTTCTGACCTGTAGTTTTATGGTGCCAGTCAAGTGAAATTCAGAATTGTAGGTATCTGCTAATTTTGCTTAATACAGACAAAATAATAATGTCAACAAACAAAAAATGAAAACAAGACAAAAATAAACCCAGGAAATACCTCTGTCCCCTGTCAGAGTTGATTTTCCTCTCTGTAACAATGCCTCACTCACTCACTACACTGTGTTCAGGTTTGTGACTTTCAACATTTTTGGTATCATATTTATCTTTTTCCAGAAAAGTCCACATATGCATATACACATAAACATACTAGATGGGAATTCAACTTTAGGTGTGGCCTCTTTCTAGTTATTGTCTTAGTTTGCCAGGCTTTGAATTTGAACAATGACTAAGATTGGCTTGCTTACTGGCAAACATATATATCAACACACGTGGAGTCTATTAATTTTATTGGATAGTTTCGGTTCCTTTGTATCTTAAAATTTTATGTCTCTAAGAATATGGTATGTGTACTGCTAAATATATATATGTAAGCATATTTATATGTTTAGTATTCATACACAAGTATAGTATAATATCAGTACAAGTATAATCTCAGCATGTTTGAAAGCAAGAAATATTGCTACAAATCAAAAATACTTTTATTAAAAATATCAAAATGTGAAGTTATTTTTGACATATCCTCTTCCTAGGTCTATACACTTTTTCTCTTTTACACAAAGAATTCTGCATGCTTCAGTGTACACCATGTCAAAATGGTTATGAAATCCTGGAGGAACTCAAATTGTGTTTGTTTTCAATATTCTTTGAATTTGGGGAATGAAAAGAAATCTGAAGGGGCAAGATCATGGTTGTAAAGTGGACAGAGTCAAGTGTCCCACTGAAGTGCTCATAGGCGAGCCCTTGCCCCCCTTGAAGAATTAATCCCTTTACCAGTGGTAGAATTCAAATAAAAAAACCAGTTTACTACCCCAATGAGCATTGTAATATAAAAAATGATATTCCAAACGTTAGTTTATTATTTCATACAGTTAATACTTAAATTAGATCAATAAAAGAGAAACACAAAACTAGATTACGTTATAAGAAAGAATTTTAAACTATCAATGAAAAATATCAAATAATAACCTGACAAAAAACCCCATAAAACTGCTACTTAAGACAGCTTCTGAATTGGTGTCTTCACTTGCAATATTCTTTCCTTTCATTCAAGCATCAACAGCTGTGTGATTTATCCTTAACCAGCTTTTTGCTGTAGGAAGAGGATCCCATTCCTTTAGAAGTAGGCCGATTAGACAACAGTTATTTTGTTATTATATAAAAACAGGCGACTTCTCTTCTCGGAACATTTTATGTTCATCTTTGAAACATCCCTTTCCGCTTCTGCTGAACTGACAGCAATTGTTCTGACAATATTTTTAGTTTTTTGAATACTTTCAGGAGTTTCACTGATTATTCATAATATTTTGTGGAAATTTGGGGCTGAACACAAAGTTGAAGCAAATGACAGCATGCCACCCTCTGGTTGTTTGGAACCTTTTCTTATATATATTTGTTTATATATAAGAATATATATATATATATTTATATATATATAAGCAACAAACTCAAGGGAATAAAACTAATAGTATTTTATCAAAAGTATAACAAGTTTAATGAAACAAATAAATATTACAAGCATAGTTCTGTCTAGGTTTTTATACCTATGGGTGAAATGAACATTACTACAGGCATTTAGAATATACTATTGCACAAATGAACATTAGAAAAAAGTAGGGGATGTAAATGTGTGATTTCCACATTGAGTGTCCAGCCGCCCACCTCAGGGAGAATCCTGATTACAAGTGCTATTTTAACAACTGGTTCACCAAACTCATTAAAGAAATTCGATATTGGTTCTACTGAGCCTACTGGAACCGACTGAATCTCACCATTGCCCTTTAACCTTGAGGAGTTTTGTGAAGGTGGACATTTCCTCAGTGCAGCTTTCTGGGCCTTTTTCTCTCCTGCCCAAGTTTCAGTTTTCTTAAAACTTCATCATAACTCCTCATGGTCATCCTGTATACTTCGAGAACATCTTTCAGGATTCTCTCTTTGGAACCCTGAAAGCACTTGTCACAACCTACTGAGCGGACCACTCTGCTTGGGATGAAACTGACCCGGGAACTCCCCTCTTGAGCTGCTGGTTTGTTTAGCCACATTTAGTATAGCTTTAACATAAGGACATGAGAATTGGGTCATGTTGATAGATCTTTTATGAGGTACTGAGAAATATAATTTTATTTAGCTATTTTTCCAGCATCCATCTAGGCAGACTAGCAGCCAGTTTACTTTTATTGTAGTATGTGCATAGCAGTCATATGCTCTCAAGGTAATGCAAAGGGCATAGGAAAGGAAAGAGAAAACATGAATTTTGTTTTGCTGTTGTCATTTGGGATTTTCATACTTTCTTTGTACATTGGGCACCATTTCATTTTTATTGCACTCTCCTGATAGCAGCGTCACATTTCATTAAGTTGACACCAAGTTAGTAAAAAAGGAAAGCAGAAATTTTGTTGCTATTACCATTGTTTAAGATTTCATCTTGTAAGTACTTGCCTTTTATGGCTATGAGTTCTTTCAGAAGGGGAATGCATTGGGGAGATATATTATGTTGTAAGCCTGATTAGCCTGCTAATCTAAAATTTGGAAAATTAAAAAAATTATGTTTAAGGTGAAAGTTTGAATATCAAATTAGTCTTCAATTTAACAACTTTTCCACAAATTTTTCAGTGATGTTGATTACATTTTCACAATTTGTCTGTCAGAATTTTACCAGAATACATGTACATATATATGTATAAAATCATAATAGCTGTTCGAGATGAAGAAATGGCAATAGTAATACATTAAACAGATACTTTTGCTGACATGTAGATGGGCCTTAGAGGGGAAGGAGTACTTGCCTGATGAGGGCAAGCTTCAGAGAGACAAATGTACGCGTGGGGTGGCCCCTGGGATGCTAGATAGAAGCATGAGAGCCCTGGAGACAGGAGTGAAACTGGATGGCACAAATTCTTTGAGGGGAATGTACAAGTGGAAAGCAGTTTATAGAAGAGAAAGCAAAACAGGAGGGGGAAAAGAGAGCAAAAATGGGTCGGTATTGGAGAAGGAAACGAGAGAGGAAAGGAGCTGAGAGTGAGTGGAAGAAAAAAAGAACGTCTCCTCCGTTCTGCTGCTCAGGCCTTTACCGGGTGAGTGGCCTCCTTCTGCTTTCGCCTCCACTCTGGTTCTGGGCTAGCTCAGCTCTTCCGGCTTTCCACCGTTCTCCCCGTGCTTGAGGTTCAAACTGAGATTTTTCTTCTCTCTTCTATCATTAGCATTTGCTGAAAGCAATAATAATAAAGCCTTCCTACTTAGCTACTAAATAGTTACTTGATGTCAATTATATGTGTGTTTTAGGCTCTGAAGATATAATGGTAAATGAGATGAAGTTCCTGTCTCATGGAGGTGACATGAATAAGTATGTGTTTGATTCTGTGGTAAAGAGAAAACGGTTTGCTATGAAGAACAAGAGAGAGAGTAATAGAATATGCTGCTTTAGAAAGGGTAGTGCTATCTCTGTGGAGGTGATATTTCAGTAGCAATCTGATGAGATGGGAGGACAGACCGTTTGGCAGTGGTTTGTGAGTACGTGGTGATGGATGAGTCAAGTACATAAGTTCATGTGCTTGAGCGTCAGCAAGAATAGTGGATGGAGCCGGAGAGTGGTAGGAAACAAGGCAGGGCCCAGGTCGTGCAGGACCTCAGACGCTGTATCCACGTCCTTCAGTGTTGTTCACTTGGAGGTTGAGAACAGAGTCAATGTGATCTGCTTTAGTCTACAAATATTTTCTTAGATGAAAGCAAAGCCTCAGTAGATTGGGAATATTAAGGTGTTGTGCACTTACAATTATTACTATAAATCCTGAAGTAAGAATGGGAGATAGTTGTCCAAGGACAGCCCACACTGGATGACACTATTGACGGTCTGTTTTACCTTCAAAGGAATTCCTCAATACCATGATGGACTGAAAATTCATACTATACTATGCCTTTTTTTTAACCTGAATTACTGGAGTACTTGTAACAGAGTAAATTTGAATATCAATCATATTTAATCAGCTTATGTGCTGTTAAATTTCTAGGAATATTTTAAGGGATTAATTAAAAGATTGTCTTCTCTCAAACCATATACTTTCTAATTATTTTTTAATAATAAAGGGATGTCTGGTCATTTTAGAAAAAAATGTTTTTAGAGTCCATCAAATTTGTTCTGACTCTTAGCGACACTATGTGCAACAGAAGGAAACACTGTCTAATCCTGAATCGTTCTCACCATTGTTTGAGCCCATCGTGTCAATCATTTTTGTTGGGGGCCTTCTTCTTTTTTGGCTGCACTTTATAAAGCAGATATCCTTTTCCTGGGATTGGTCTCGCTTGATAACATATCCAAAGCACCTGAAGGCAATGCTTTCGCAGTTATAAGGACTAGTAATCCCCCATGATGTGACCTACCACCATGTAATCAACTTCATAATGGGATGTACTCTCAGCAGCCAACCAATGGTAGGAAGATAAGGTGGAATCTAACCTCCTTTCATAGGTCATATCCCTGATATAATTGAAAGGATGTTTGCTAGGGGGTATTCCCTAATCTCTATATAAGTCAGCAGTTCTCAACCTGTGGGTTGGGACCCCTTTGGGGCTCGAACGATCCTTTCACAGGGGTTGCCCGATTCATAACAATAGAAAATTACAGTTATGAAGTAGCAATGAAAATAATTTTATGGTTGGGGGGTCACCACAACATGAGGAACTGTATTAAAGGGTCATGGCATTAGGAAGGTTGAGAACCACTGATATAAGTGGATGTCATGGGCATTCTATGATGCTCACCTTCCCGACACAACCGCTGAAGAGAAAGCGGGTGAGTAAGCAAATGTGGCGAAGAAAGCTGATCGTGCCTGGCTATTAAAAGATACAGTGTCTGGGGTCTTAAAAGCTTGAAGGTAAACAAGTGGCCATCTAGCTCAGAAGCAACAAAGCCCACATGAAAGAAACACACCAGCCTGTGTGATCACGAGGGTGTCAAAGAGATCAGGTATAAGGCATCATCAGAACAAAAAAATCTTACCATAGTGAATGAGGGGGGAATGCAGAGTGGAGACCCAAAGCCCATTTGTACGCCACTGGAGATCCTCTTGCAGAGGGGTCTTGGGGAGGAGACGAGCCAGTCAGGGTGTGATGTAGCAACGATGAAAAATACAACTTTCCTCTAGTTCCTAAATGCTTCCCCCCACCCACCCCCCACTATCATGATCTGAATTCTACCTTGCAGGTCTGGCTAGACCAAAGGATGTACACTGGTACAGATAGGAACTGGAAATACAGGGAATCCAGGGCAGATGATCCCTTCAGGACCAGTGGTGTGAGTGGCGATACTGGGAGTGTAGAGGAAAGGTGGGTTGGAAAGGGGGAACCGATTACAAGGATCTACATGTGACCTCCTCCCTGGGGGATGGACAACAGAAAAATAGGGCAAGATATGACAAAACAATAATTTATAAATTATCAAGGGCTCATGAGGGAGGGGGAATTGGGGAGGGAGGGGAAAAATGAGGCCCTGATGCCAGGGGCTTAGGTGGAGAGCAAATGTTTTGAGAATGATGAGGGCAATGAATGTACAAAGGTGCTTTACACAATTGCTGTATGTATGGATTGTGATAAGAGTTGTATGAGCCCCTAATAAAATGATTAAAAAAAATAAGTGGATGCCATGGGAGAGCTTGTTTGCTTCCTGCTGGATCTGGATCCTGCATCTGGCTTGTCAGCCTCCAATTCTCTAGACTTAAGTCACTGGCCTGCCATATTGTCTGCAGACCCAGGGAGCCATCAGCAGCATGCCATCTGACCTTCAGACCTTGGATTCACCCCTTCAGTCACAAGCTTAACCTGTTGACATTTTATTCAACTGCCTCTGTAACCACCAGCCTTTGGTGTTCCTAAGGACCCTGAGCTTATAGGCTCCAGAAGTTATCCCAGTCAAGAGAAGTTCCAGCATAACATCTGACCACAGAGTTGAAATAGGATTGGATTTACCAGTTTCTATATTTACCTGAGCCATTTTCTTAACACGAACTTCTCTCTCCCTCTACAAATGTGTGTGTGTATATAAAATAAACATTACTGGCTCTTCTTCTCTAGAGAACCCAGTTTAAGAATGGAGCATCAGTGATACATATCATTAAACTAAATTGTAAATATATGAAGAGTCATATAGTTATGAGTGTTAGAGAGAGTGGAAAATATTTTGTCAATAATAGATGCAGTTTAAACCAAATTAATAATTTGAGGGTATAAACTTTTAGAATAATTTTTCTCTTTAAAAAGACGAGCATTTCAAAGTGTTATTAAGTGAAATTACATAACATTTCTTGGGGCACCCCCCCATAAACCCCTCCAAGATGAATTTTTTTTCAAGATAAACTTGATTAGTAAAGGATAAATGAATCAGAAACACATGAAATAAGTTGTATTTGTATTAGGCAACGGAAGACCCAAAACAAACAATCATATCAGTGTGAACGAGGGGGTCACAGTGGAGACTCAAAGCCCATCTGTAGACAATTGGAAATCCCCTCACAGAAGGGTCACAAGGAAGGGACAAGTCAACCAGAGTGCAGTATAGCACACAACATTCCTCTAGTTCTTTGATGCTTCCTCTACCTCCACCCCCACTATCACGAACCCAGTTTTACCTTACAAATCTGGTTAGACCAGAGCATGTTCACTGGTACAGATAAGATCTCTCAACACAAGGAATCCTGGACAGATAAATGCCCCAAGAACAATGATGGGAGTAGCAATGAGGGTATGGGGGAGATGGGGGAGATAAAGGGGGAACTGATTGTAATGATTGACATATTAAACAACCCCCCTGGGGTGATGAACAGCAGAGACATTGGACAGTAAGATATAAAAATAATAATTTATAATTTATCAAGGGTTCATGAGGCTGGGAGGATTGGGGAGGGAAGGGAAAAATGAGGGCTCAAGTAGAAAAAAAAAGTTTTGCAAAGGATGATGGCAACATATGTATAAATGTGCTTGACACAATGAATGTATGGATTGTTTTAAGAGCTATAAGATCCTCCAATAAAATGATGTATTAAGAAAAATGCCTGTGTACAAACTTTGAGAATTGGCTTAATAGCTTTGTTTTGGGTTAAGTGTGTTCCAGGCTTTATTAAATTCTTACATTAAAAAGTACAGTATATGCAGAATCTTCATTTGGAAGTTATCCATTCCTAACTTAGAATTCTAGAAAAGAGTTTAGAAATAATGTCTAGGAGCTACTTTCTAGAGCTTGATATGCTGCAAATCTAGTTGTGAAATTTACCCATGGCCTTTCCTAGTAGCTAGAACCATCCACTGAATTCCAAGTTGGAACAGTAATACGAAAAATATAGATATGAAAGTTATTTTTTATTTTTATTTTTGGTGATGAACAAAAATAGAACTAAGGGCCTTTATAAAGTATTGTTTCCACTTAGGTACCTTACATCTCAATAAAATGATATTTGGTCTTAGTTCAGGGCTCTACTAGGTATTTCCTTCTTTATATAAAACAATAATCAGTGATGTCAGCAGGCCTCTGGAAATAGCATCTCTTAGTTTGTGTTTACTCTGCTGGATTTGAAGTAGGTGAATAGAAAACACTAATTCTGCAAAACAGTTGCTCTTTCCTTTTAAGACGTAGTGAGGTCACAAGAGAATTATTTTTTTAAGTGGCAAGATTTATAGTGATTTACTTGTTGTTTACTGGTTTCTATAATCATTATGCTTTTCTGTTGTCTCTAAAGTATTTGACGGTAAATACGTATTAGCTTTAATAAACATACTGCAGGTGAACTTTAAGACAATATAACTGGTAGATCGACGTATAAAACACAAGACCAAAATATGTTTTCCTGTGTGCTTTAAAAAAAAAAAAAAAAAAAAGAATGCATGCTCATAAAATAGTCAAAGAAATATAAAAAAGTGTACATGTCACAAAGTTGCTTGTAATAACGCTGATGGTGCCCAGCTATCAAAAAGTATAGCATCTGAGACCTTAAAGGTAATCAAGCGGCCATCAAGCTCAGAAGCAACAAAGCCCACATGGAAGAAGCACACCAGCCTATGCAACCACGAGGTGTTGAAGGCATCAGGTATAAGGCATCATCAGAACAAAAAATCTTACCCTAGTGAATGATGGGGGGAGTGCGGAGTGGAGATCCAAAGCCCATTAGTAGGCCACTGGAGATCCCCTTGCAGAGGGGTGTCGGGGAGGAGATGAG
The DNA here is from genome assembly GCF_000313985.2 of Echinops telfairi. NCBI lineage: Eukaryota > Metazoa > Chordata > Mammalia > Afrosoricida > Tenrecidae > Echinops > Echinops telfairi. The sequence continues at coordinate 54,494,744 of NW_022111373.1, forward strand.
CCAGTCAGGGTGCGATGTAACAACGATGAGACATACAACTTTCCTCTAGTTCCTAAATGTTTCCTCCCCGCTCCCACTACCATGACTCAAATTCGACCTTGCAAGTCTGGCTAGACCAGAGGATGTACACTGGTACAGATAGGAACTGAAAATACAGGGAATCCAGGGCGGATGAGCCTTACAGGACCAGTGATGTGAGTGGCGAAACAGGGAGGGTAAAGGGAGAATGGGTAGGAAAGAGGGAACCGATTACAAGGAACCTTGTGTGGCCTCCTCCCTGGGGGACAGACAACCGAAAAGTGGGTGAAGGGAGACATCGGACAGGGCAAGATATGACAAAATACCAATTTATAAACTATCAAGGGCTCATGAGGGAGGGGGAGCGGGGAGGGAGGGGAAAATGAGGACCTAATGTCGGGGGTTTAAGTGGAGAGAAAATGTTTTGAGAATGATGTACAAATGCGCTTTACATAATTGATGTGTGTATAGATTGGGATAACAGTTGTATCAGCCCCTAATAAAATGTTTTAAAAAATAATAATAATAAAAAAAAAAAAAGAAAGAATAAGGTAAGGTGATCTATGTTGTAGGGGTACATTCTTTCACCATACTTATTCAATCTGTATGCTGAGCAGATAATCTAAGAAACTGGGCTAAATGGGGTAGAATACAGCATCAGGATTAGAAGAAGGCTTATTAACTTGTGATATGCAGATGACACAACCTTGCTTGCTGAAAGCTAGGAGGATTTGAAGCCCTTGCTGATGAAAATCAGCTCAATGTAAAGAGAACAAAAATTCTCACTACTCGACCAATGGACAATCTGATGATAAATGGAGAAAAGACTGAAATTGTCAAGAATTTCATTTCCTTAGATCTACAATCAGTGTTAATGGAAGTAAGAGTGAAGAAATTAAAAGACACATTGAATCTGGCAAATCCACCCCAGGCCTCTTTAAAGTGTTAAATAGAAAATATGTCACTTAAGGACTAAGATTTGTCTGAACCAAGCCATGGTATTTTTTATCACTTCCTTTACATGTACAAATGTGGTAGTTACTTAATCTGGTGTCAACTTGCAGAGGGGTGGAGCCTACCCTGTCAATCAGGTTGCAGCTTGATGAACTCATTTGGAGGCATCAGGGAGATAAATAGCTCACTGGAGGCCAGATATACACTGACTCTCTGCTTCGTCTTCCTGCTGACAAGACACATGGAGCTACGCTAAAGCCCTGGAGCTGGAGGAGCCATGTGGAGGCCCCTGCCAGTGTTGAGAGGTTTCCACTGCCACTGGATCCTCAAGACTTTATACCCACTGGCCTATCATCTTCCTGCATTTGGCGTCATTGCATGTGTTTGGTGAGTCTGACGATGAATTTATAGATTGGTATAGGACATATGGGGTCATATGTTGGACATAATATTGGACTTATGAACTTGATCTGGACTGGGCTGTTTTCTCAATGTACAATTGCTCTTTGATATAAAGTTCTCTCTTATACACATAAGTGTCTCTGAATTTGTTTCTCTAGTCAACTCAGACTAACACAAAAAATTAGGCAGTGAATATGGAAAACTGCAGAAGAATAAATGCATTTAACTATGCATCTGTAATGGAGAACATGGCTACCTTATGAACAAAAATCTGTTTTGGAGGAAGGACAACCAGAATGCTCCTTAGAAGTGAGGATGGTCAGACTTCATCTGAAACTTTGGCCATGTTACCAGAAGAGACCAGTACTTGGAATAGGATATTATACTTGGTGAAATAGCTATTATCATCGTTAGGTGCTGGTGAGCTGAGTCTGACTCATAACAACTCTGTGTACAACAGAATGAAACACCGCTGGGTACTGTGCCGTCTTTACAGTTGTTCACATGTTTGAGCCCATTTTTGAAGCCATTGTGTCCGTCCATCTTGCTGAAGGTCTTCCTCTTTTCCATTGCCCCACTAATTTACCAAGCATGATCTCCGTCTCCAGGGACTGACTCTCCTAGCAACATGTATAAAATATATGAGACCAAGTCTTGTCAACCTTGCCTCTAAAGAGCGTTCTAGCTGTTCCGCTTCCAAAGTAGCCGGTCAGGGAGAAAGAGGAAGACCCTCAAGGAGATGGATTGATGCTGTCTCCAACAATTACTTGAGCATTACAGTCGTAAGGATGGTGCGATGCCACATGAGTAGTAATTTACATTCTCTCCCTCCACCTGCTACCCTGGTAACCATCAACTATTACTTTTTGTGTAAAAACCTCTGTTTGTTAACTTAAAAAGAAATAGTAGTCTCATAGAATATTTATACTTTTGTGATTGACTAATTTCACTTAGCATAGTGTCCTTTATTTACAAGGTTTTATTTGCAAATTAATTGTTCTGTAACATTGCGCTGTTCTTTAACATTGCATTGTATGTATATGCACCAAGGTTTATGTATCCCTTCTTTCAGTGATGTACATTTAAAGTTCTGTCCTTTTGCTGTTGTGAATATGAGTGTACATATATCCATGTCACAGCTTTATTTCTTTAAGACATGTACCAAATAGAGATATTGCTGGGTTATATGGTATTTCTTTTCCCAACCTGTTTAGTACTTTCCTTGTCACATCCAACAATGGGCGCACCATGTTAAAGTCCCGTCGGCAGTGGATGAGGGTTCCCATCTCTCCTCACCCTGAGCAGTGTTTGTTGTTTTCTGCTTTTTTGAATTTTGCTCTTAAAGCTAGGACGAGGTGGTGATGGTTTTGATCTCCATCCCATGAATGGATAATGATTGTGAGCATTTCCTCATATGTGTGTTGGCACGTGACTGGCTTCTTTGATGCACTTTCTATTCAAGTCCTTTGTCCATTTGAAAATTGGATCATTTTTTCCCTCACAGTTTCATTGGCATATAATTCACATATCATGCAATTCAATAGGTTAGTCACACCAAGAAGAGTTGTGTACTCATCACCACAATTCGTTTTAGAACATTTTCTTCATTATTAGCTCTCCATTTCTCCCCAGTCTCTTCTGCCATACTCCCAATCTATCATTGAATTAGTGCCAGGCTATTTTGACAATTGTGGCTGTGAACTAGGTTTTGAGATTGAGAATGAGAACTCATCTAGTCTGTTAATCCTCTTTGCTGGTGCCTTGGGAACCTAGGGTCTCTCTCCTTTCTATAGGTGTTAGACAGGGTTTTCTAGAGAGACAAAACCAGATTGCTAATAATTTTATATATATATATATTTATATAGATAGATATATAACACAAGAAATAAACAGTTAAATTATAAAACAGTACAAATGGCTCAGTATAATTCTTTAACTCATTTTCCAGATTTCTCATGCATATGTGGTGATTTATAAAACTACAGTTTGGGTCAGGTGCCCCTGAGTCGTCAAAGTGACATCGTTACAGAAGTCTCCTGCAGTAGATTTGCCCAGTGCTGCAGTACGTCCTTTGATTTCTTGACTGCTGCTTTCAACAAGTGTTGCTTGTGGATCCAAGGAAAACTCTTGACAACTTCAGTCTTTTCTGTGTTTCTTATGAGGAAACACACAGAAGAGACATCAATTCTACCTTGAGAGTCAGAAAAAGCTTCCTGGAGGATATATGACCTAAGTTAAGCTATGACGAAGAAGCGGCAAATTACACAAAAAGTCGGGAAAACCTGTCATAGGCAGAGAAACCCTTACGGTTAAAAGATGAACGTGGAACAGACTAGTTCATCTGACTCTGCCACAGCCCACCCTCAGGGATTAAGGAGGCGTTTAAAGAGAACCCAGCTGACTGCCATTGAGTCAGTACTGTTGCATAGTGACCCTGTAGGACAGGGTAACACTGTCCTGTGAGTTTCTGCTGTAACTATGGGAGTAGAAAGCATTGTCTTTCTCCCGAGGCGAGGCTGGTGTTTTTGAACTACTGGCCTTGGCAGTTTGCAGCCTACCATACATACTAAGCCACCAGGACTCCTTTAAAAAGAACAGAAACTTCTTTATTAGGAGCCACAAGGCAAAAGCAAAAGGTACATGTAACTGTAGTGCAGAGCACCTATTCCCTGTCTAGTAAAAAGTAACGTTTCTTTAAAACGGGCATGAGCTTCATCAAAATAAATGTGGCTACCGTTGAATACAAGGGTAATAGCTCTTCTTGGTTATGTTGGGTCCTTATTTGGTTACTATTTAAGAAGATGCCACTGTGGTCAGCTGGGCTGCAAGCTTATCTGATTAAGCCAGAGAGGCACGATGGCACCCGCACAGAGGCTCAGCCCTCTCCAAGTGGTCATTGCAGGCCGTCTGTCCACCTCTCGCCTTTGCTCCAAAGTCTTTCATGTTTTCTTTTCCTCCCTAGGGGAGACAATTAGAAATAACGTTTCATAAACATCCTATCTAAGTCCTGACTATAGAATATCCTGTCATCCCAAGAAATGTGGACTTTACCTGAGGGTAAAGTCATGACGTAATCAGGTCATTTCAGCTACAGTGTGAAGAATGGAGTGGAGCAGGGCGATACTGGCACCATCGACAACTACGCATCTCTGCTGTTAGAGTTATTTGGTGCTGTTGACTTGGTTCCAGCTCATAGCAGCCCTCTGATCTTTTAGTTCCATTGTTTCCACGAACTTTCTGAAGCCCACATATATAACACAATGATCACTGCTTGGTCCAGTGTCCTCCTTAAAATCAGTGCTGATTTCGCAATTCCTATTGCCATTGTTGCAGTCACGGTGTCAGCTTATCTTATTGAGGCTTTTCCTCTTTTTCACTGACCCTAGATTTTACCTGGCATGATGTCATTCTATAGGGACTGGTCCTCACCAGTAACCTGACAACCATGAACTGCTAAAGGACAAACAAATCTATCTTGGAAGAAGTGTGGCAAGAGTGCTCCTTAGAGTCAAGGATGGCAAAACTTTGTCTTACATACTTTGGACAGACTTTGGAGGGACCCCTCCCAGAAGAAGGACATGGTGCTTAGTAAGGTAGTCGTGCAGCAAAAGAAAGGAAAGCCCTCAAGGGGGTGGATTGTCACAGTGGCTGCAACAATTGGCTCAAGCACGGGAACAATTGTGAGGATGGCGCAGGACCAGGCAGTGCTTTGTGGGCATGAGGTCGCGATGGGTCAGACGGGACTCAACTGCACCTAACAACACAGTGCGTGAGAGAAAGCCTCATCGCTCTTTCTCCGAAGGAGTATACGGACCTTACTTCTCTTCAGACCTTATGTTCTGATAGTCCGTGGCATATTCAGTGTTCTTCAGTGTGTCAGTACTTTTGACTTTTCGTTGTCCAACTTTCACAAGCATAATTGGTGATTGAAAGTACCATGGCTTAGGTCAGGCACACCTTATTTCTCAAAGTGCTATCTTTGCTGTTGAACACTATGTAGAGATCTTTGGTATCAGATTTGTCAAATGAATTATGCTATGTGGCTTCCTGACTGCTGGTTCCATGGACACTTTTATGTGGATCCAAGAAAAATGTTTTTGACAACTTCACTCATTTTTCTTTTATCATTATGTAGTTGATTGGTCCAGTTGTGAGGATTTTTGTTTTCTTCGTGTTGAGATGTAATTCATGCGTCATCAGTAAGCTCTTCAACTCCTCTTCATTTTGAGCAGGCAAGCTGTGTGATCTACATGTCACAGGTTATTAACGAGTTTTCCCCAATCCTGATGCCATGTTCTTTTCCATAGTCCAGTTTTTCAGATTATATGCTTAGTATTCAGAATAAGTGTGGTTAAAGGATACAAACCTGATATAGATCATTCCTGATGCTAAACCATTCCACATCACCTTGTTCTATTTGAAAGACTGCCTATTGGTCTATATAGGTTCTGCATGAGCACAATGAAGCATTCTGGATTTTCTGTTCTTTGTATTGGTATCTGTAGTTATCATCTGCATGTCAAATGCCTTTGCACAATCAATAAAGCACAGGTAAACATCTTTTGGGTATTCTTTTATGTCAGCTAAGATCCATCTAATGAAAGAGTGGATAATGACCTGAACTAAAGTAAAGATGGTAGGAATGGAGAGACGTGGATGATTTGGGATAAGCTGGAGTAAAAGAAATTGGACTTGGTGATTGGGTATGGAGGTGGTGGCTGGTGAATGAAGGGCAGTAATCAAGTTTTTAACTAAGCAATGGAATAGAGAGTAGTGCGTGTACAAAGATTGAGACTATAGAAGGAAAACAAAGGTCAAGCAGATACTAACATTTCCTGACTATGTCCTTCTTCAGTTTTAGGTAAGCTCCTGATATTTCCACAGATTTAACTGATAAGGAAACAATGAACCTTTCTCATGGCAATGTAAGCATTATGATCTCCATGTTTGCGGCAGTTCCTTAAGTACCGTGGAGTCAATACAGAGTGAAACAGGGAGATGCTGGGCACAAAGTCGATCTGTGTCTGTCTAGTCTTATAAACGAACATTTGTACACCTGCCTAACCTTTTGCCCTGGTTAAGGAAACAATATGAACTCAGTCTCTCTGGGATACACTCTCTCAACTTCCAAGAGTGTTTGTGAAGCAAGCATTCTTGAACATATAGAGACAGAAACACCAAGAAAGAACGTGATTTCAGTTTTGGATGTATTAAAATTGAAGTGTCTATGGCTGCTAAATACAAATGTTAAGTGCACAATATTCACTTTATATAAACATTCAATCTAGAGACATGTTTAAACACATTTTGCTTGGAATAAACCCATGCATGTATGAACTAGAATTTTATAATACTTTTTGACTTACAGCATTTACCAATAACACCCCTTATTCTTGTGTACTCCTTAGTGGTCATCATGTACCTTAGTCACATTGTGTGCTATTTACCCACATTTGGTATTGTCGTTCCCATCCCCCCGAAATCACAAGTGTATATTGTCTATTGAGTAATTTTACCTCTGTTTCCATCTCATCCCTGGTAAACACTGATGAATGTTGATTTTCATAGGTCTAGCTATTATGTAATAGAAGTGGGATCCTACAGTATTTTTCCTTTTGTGATTGACCATCGTTAAGCACAACATCTTCTGGATTCATCATGTTATAAGATATTTCAAGACCTCATTACTATTCTTTTTAGCTGCATAGTATTCCATTTGTAGGTCTCTACTTCATATCATTTATGCATTTATTTGTTATGCACTGAGGTTGTTCCATTTTTCATGTTTTTT
>NW_022111373.1:54502333-54504214 GCF_000313985.2 Echinops telfairi
CCCTGGATTCCCTGTATTTCCAGTTCCTCTCTGTACCAGTGTACATCCTCTGGTCTAGCCAGACTTGCTAGGTATTCATTTAAAGATCTGAAATCTGCTGATGGTTTTAGAGAAAGACTAGTTAAGTACTTTGAAAAATTTAAGACCTTCTAAGCAACTGATGATACATGGTAATGACAGAATTGCTTTGGGCAAGCTCACTGTAAGTCATGACCCTTGCTATGCTTTTTAGTGAAAACACCTTTAACTCTATAATCCAGAAAAGCAGTCAAATGGAATTGTTTATTGAGAGAATATGCTCAAGGAAATGTAAGCTTCTTTGCTGAGTGTCTTAGTGAAAGCACTTGATTACTTGTAAAGCCTGTTGGCATCTCTTTGTAGTTGATTGTTATATGAAGTTGTCTGGCAAAGGATTTTTGTTGTTTGTTTTTAAAAGACTACTACTTTGCGTCACTTTGTTTTCCTCTGTCTTGTTTTTGTGCATATTATTATCTCTGCAGGTCTATCTAGATAAGATAGGCTGGATAAATAATCTGAAGGAGAAAACAACAAGACCGATGGTTGGGGTGGGAGGCATGGAAGAGGGGAAGGTGGGGGAAAGGGAGTGGTGTTAACCAACCCAGGGACAAGGGAACAACAAGTGATCCAAAATCAGTGGCAAGGAGGGTGTAAGAGGCCTGGTAGGGATTGGTCAAGGGCATGTAAATGAGAGGAATTACTGAAACCCAAATGAAGGCTAAACATGATAGTGGGACAAGCAGAAAGAAAACGGAAATAGAGGAAAGAACTAGGAGGCAAAGGGCATTTATAAAGGTCTAAATAAATAAATGTACATATGTAAATATATTTATATATGAGGATGGGGAAATAGATCTACGTGCATATATTTATAGGTTTAGTATTAAGGTAGCAGGTGGACATTGGGCCTCCACTCAAGTACTCCCTCAGTGCACAACACTTTATTCTGTTAAACTGGCATTCCATGATGTTTACCTTCCTGACACAATCACTGAAGACAAAGCAGGTTACTAAGCAAATGTAGGGAAGAAAGCTGATGGTGCCCAGCTACCAAAAGATATAGCGTCTGGGGTCTTAAAGGCTTGAAGGTAAACAAGCGACCATCTAGCTGAGAAGCAACAAAGCCCATATGGAAGAAACACACCACCCTGTGTGATCATGAGGTGTTGAAGGGATCAGTTATCAGACATCAAAGAACAAAAAATCATATCAAGTTCTCACTTTCCCGATACGAACGATGAAGACTAATGGGCGCATAAGCAAATGCGTGAAGATGGCTGATGATGCCCTACTATTGAGAAGTATAGCATCTGGAGTCTTAAAGGCTTGAAGGTAAACAAGCGGCCATGTAGCCCAGACTCAACAAAGCCCACAAGGAAGAGCACACCTGACAGTGTAATCATGAAGTGTCGAAGAGATCAGGTATCAGGCATGAAAGAACAAAAAAATCATATCATCGTGAATGAGGGGGAGTGCAGACTGGGGACCCAAGGCCCATCTCTAGGCAACTGGACATCCCTTTGCAGAGGGATTGTGGGGAGGAGACGAGCCAGTCAGTGTGCAGTGTAGCAATGATGAAACACACAACTTTCTTCTAGTTCCTAAATGCTTTCTCCCTGCCCACTATTGTGATCCCAATTCTACCTTACAAATCTGGCTTGATCAGAAGATGGACACTGGTACAGATAGGAGCTGGAAACACAGGAAATCCAGGACAGATGATCTCTTCAGGATCAGTGGTGAGAGTGGCGATACTGGGAGGGTGGAGGGAAGACAGGGTAGAAAAGGGAAACCGATTACTAGGATCTACATATAACCTACTCCCTCGTGGATGGACAATAGAAAAAATGGGTGAAGGGAGAT
>NW_022111373.1:54504973-54506756 GCF_000313985.2 Echinops telfairi
TGGTTAAATCACTTTTAAAATGAGTTGTGCAATCACCATCAGTTCTAGTGCTCCCCCACTCCCACATAGATTGTTTGTTCCCCTATCCCCTCCCCATCCTTATCTCCCCCCCATCTCCCCTATAAACCCTTGAATCTATTCTTATCTCTATGCAGTTACTCCTTCTGTGCTTCACAAATTGGAAAACCTAACAGAAACAATAAAAAACAGAAACAAAATAAAGTGGTAAGGATAAAATAATAATAATAAGACAAAGATAATAACAAAAATAGTGAATAAGAAAGAAAAGACCCCGTGAATATTTAAAAGTCCAAGGAAGAAATTTTTGTCATGAAACAAGCAAGAAATACTTGCACCTAGAAGAATTTCAGGTTGGGTCAAGAGGGAGGACCAACTGATCAAGTATCAAGTTCAATCCAGTAGAATCACAATTTCAAGGATATGCTGTCATTAGTTTCAGATTTGTGTTATGCCCCAAATTCCCACAAGAGATTATGAATGAATTATTCAATTCCTCAAAATATTCAAAGAGCTAAAAATATTGTCAGAAAAATTGTAATTTCAGCAGAAGTGGAAAGGTGTTTTTCAAAGATTAATATGTTCAAAGAAGAGAAGTCATCAGTTTCCAATATATCAAACACAATGACTATTGTCTAATTGGTGTACCTCTAAAGTAATGGGATCCTCTTCCTAAAGTAAAAAGATGGTTAAGGATAAATTGCATAGCCATTGATGCTCAGATAAAAAGGGAAGACAATTGCAAGTGAGGACGCCAAACCAGAATATATGGAAATGTTTTAAATGACAGTTTTATTTATTTATTTATTTAGGTCAGGTATTATTTAATATTTTTTCATGAATATTTAAAGATTCTTATAATCTAATTTGGGTTCTTATTGTTCTTATTTAAGCATTGACTATATAAAACAATAAACTACATTTTCGAATATCACTTTTTGTATTTAAAACTTTCATTAGGGCAGTGAAATGGTTGTTAAATTATGTGAATTCCAACACTTGGCAATAGCACTGAATCAGGAAGTCAAAGGCATTCAGGTCCGGGTATCTCCTTTGTTTCTATGGTCCAGAAGAATTGTGTGTGTATACCAGCAAACATTCTAGAAAGTTGTCAGTTTGACAATCCACTGTGTTACCAGAAATCTAACTGCCACTGAGTCTATTCCAACTCACTGTGACCATTTAGGATGGAGTAGGACTGCCCCTTATGATTTCTGAGAGTTTTAAAATCTTTGTGGGAGCAGACAGCCTCATTGTTCTCTCGAGGAGCTTTTGGTGGATTCCAATTGTTGGCTTGTTCTAACAGGTCAATGCACAGCCCACTATACAACTAGGGTTCCTATAATAAGTCAATGATCTGATTAGCTGAGTACTTCATGTTTCTGACAACCATTCATGGGTTTAAAGGCATTGCCACTTTCTATCTTACTTTGAAGTAAAATTTCAGGAATGAAATATGAGGGGATACCCCTTCCCCTCCAAAACCAAAATCCAAAACACAGAAAAAAACTCTGCTGGGCAGATGTTCCATAGTATGCTGTTTTCCCGCTAGACAAACATTGAGTAACTCACTCTGAATTAGTGCACCCAGTGGCATCACCTAGGAAGGTTCTCTCTGGTCATAGTGAATTTTTTCATAAAAGCAGTTTTGCAAAGTAGAATTGAGGTCATGATAGTGGGGGGAAGGAAGCATTAAAGAACTAGAGGAAAGTTGTATGTTTCATCAGTGCTATACTGCACCCTGACTGGCTCATCTCTTCCTTGT
>NW_022111373.1:54506918-54509186 GCF_000313985.2 Echinops telfairi
CTGATACCTGATCCCATCGACACCTCATGATCACACAGGTTAGTGTGCTTCTTCCATGTGGGCTTTGTTGCTTCTCAGCTAGATGGTTGCTTGTTTATCTTCAAGCCTTTAAGACCTCAGATGCTATATCTTTTCATAGCTGGGCACCATCAGCTTTCTTTACCACATTTGCTCATGCACCTGCTTTGTCTTCAGTAATCATGTCAAGAAGGTGAGCATCACGGAATGCCCATTATTAGAGCAAAGTGTTCTTGTGTTGAGGGAGTACTTGAGTAGAGGCCCAATGTCCATCTGTAATCTTAATTCTTAGCATATAGATATAAATACATAGATCTATTCCCCTCTCATTATATATAACTATATTAAAAATGTACATGCTTCCTTCCCTCCACTATCATGACCTCAGTTCTACCTTACAAATCAGATTAGACCAGAACATGCACCCTGCTACAGATAAGAGCCTGCAACAGGAATTCTGGTTGGATAAACCCTTCAGGGCCAACAATGAGGATAGAGATACCAGGAGGATAAGGGGAGAAAGGGGAGCGATCACAAGGATCAACCTAAAACAACTCCCCTCAAGGGGATGAATGGCAGAAAGGTGGGTGAAAGGTGACAGAAGATGATGTAAGATATGAAAATAATGGTCTATAACTTATCAAGGGTTCTGGAGGGGCTGCGGTTGGGTGAGGGAGGGGGAAAATGAGTTAATATCAGTGTCTCAAGTAGGAAGGAAATGCTTTGAAATGATGATGGCAGCATACGTGCAAATGTGCTTGACACAATGGATGAATGTATGGATTGTGATAAGAGATGTAAGAGCCCCCAATAAAAGTATTTAATAAAAAAAAATTTAAAGCAATTTTGCTCTAACCTCATTTTTTTTGTGATGGCCGATTTAAGAGAACAACTTGCGGCTGTGAAATTTTGTTTCCTGCTCAGGAAAAATGCCACATAAACTGTTGCGATGTTGAACACAGGTTACAAGGACAGCGCTATGGGAAAAACTCAAGTGTACGAGTAGATTTTTCATTTCCAAAAAGGTGAAATGAAAATGGATGACAATTCAATTCTGGACATCCATCAACTTCCTAAACAGACAAAAATGTCAACAAAATTTGTGCATTTGTGCATGAAGAATGACGACGGACCATTGAAGAGTTGGGGAAGTTATCTGGACTAATTTGGAACTCGGTTCAGTGACAAAGATTTGGGAATGAGAAGGATAGCTGGGAAGTTTGTGCCTCGGGTTCTTACTGACCAGCAAAAAAGAGCGTTGAGTGTAAACATGCCGTGCTTTGAAAGAACCGCTCTGAAGCAACCCAGACTTTTCTTCCAAGGTCATTACTGGTGACAGGGCATGGTGCTATTCTTAAGACTCCAAAGCAAGCATCCATCAAGCCAGTGGAAGATGCCATTGTCACCTCACCCAAAATGCTGCTCAAGTGAAATCAAAGGTGAAGGCGATGCACTTGCTCTGTGCAACTTTTTTTGTTTCCACGAAGGTAGGACAAGAAAGGACAGCGATTTGATGATATAGAAGAGGTGAAGACAAAAATGAGGGAGGGGATGTCAGCCATCCAAACAGATGAGTTTGAAAAATGTTTCCAAGAATAGACTAGCAGATTTAACAAATATATTAAGTGTAATGGAGAGTACTTTGAATGATAATGTTGTTCTGTAAAAAAATTTAAATACATAACTTTGAAAAAATTTTGTTTTTTTAGGTAGCCCCTCCTATTTACCATCAAAAGTGTTTTAAAATAAGGCCTTTAAAAGTTGAAACTATGAGTCTATAATAAAGCTGGTCAGAATTGGCCTCTGAGAGAAGGGCACATTTAAGTGATGACTGGATGGAATGGGAAAGCCTTGCAGATTTTATGGCGAAGAGGATTTTATGTAGAGGGCTGGTGGCCGCCCAACCCCTAGTCAGGTACACTTTACAGGTTGGAGGGATCTGTGAGCACCATCTTCCTGACTGCTAATGTGCTCCAGTCTAGGGGTCAGCAAGTGGGTTTCTGAGCCTTATTTGCCTCTTGTAGTACATACATGTGGCTCTGAAGTAAAACTGAAAAAATGTAAAGGATATTATTCAGATAATGGGAATTTAATTTGTTTGTAAAAATATATTTATGACTCTTGAATAAATTTTAAATTTTGTGAGGGACAAGATCGGCTTCCCTGTCTCAGAAGTTTGCCAACTCCTGCTCCAGTCCATTGGTGCTACCACTGTGCCATCTAACCTACCGTGTTTCCCCGAAAGTAAAA
>NW_022111373.1:54509623-54523551 GCF_000313985.2 Echinops telfairi
GCAACAGGGTAGAAAGCTCATCTCCTAGCACTGTGTCAAACAATATTCTTCCATGACCCAGAGACTTTCATCAGCAAGTTTGGGGGAGTAGATGGCCGTCCCTCTCTTGTGGCAGCTCTACTAAAATCTGGCCACCATTTGAAGTACTGTTGGCACAGCTTCCATCATCATCACAACATGCAAGCTACCACAGTGCAATAAATTTATAGGTGGCAAAGGGGGTAGGATCCCAACTAATAAGTGTGAGAGGAGTGATAATGTTAGAACATCACTGTTTTGCAACCGTCGTAAAAATAAGTGATTCAGTCAGTAAATGCTAACTAATACCTGTGGGGGAGAATTAGATGAGAACAAGGCTATTTATGAAATTAGTTTTTAATTCCTAAGGAAATAATAGGAAATTTAAAGCAGTAACTTAGTAGATACTGCCGTAAAGTATAACATCAAAGTTAAATATCACAAGTAATTGGATAAACCAGTTATCATGTGCTTCCTGATGTAATACAACTGAGAGAAACACATCATATGTATGTTCCTGCTAAAAATGCATGAACTAAATCTGTGCGAAAATATGAAAAAAAGCCCAAATTGAGGTATATCTTACAAAGGAAATGGCGCATAGTACCCATAAGTGTCCAGTGGTGTAGTGGTTACGAGTTGGCTTGCAGTCGGCATTGTTGGCAGTTTGAAACCACCAGTCGTGATGAGGAAGACAGATTGGGCTTTCTACTCTGGGAAAGAGTGACATTCTCGGAAACCCACAGTGGGATTTCAATCTACAAAATTGGCTCATTCTACTAAAAGAAAAGGTATACATAATGGGAGAGAGAGAAGAAGAGAAAGGAAAAGATGGGGAAGAGTAGACAATAATGATAAAGCAAATGTTAACAAAATGTTAATCATCTGGATTGAGCACACAAACCGTTTGTTATGCTTGCAACCTTTCTGTAAATTTGAAATTATTTCCAAAAATAAAAAGTTCAAAACAGAAAATGAGGGTATGCTTCGTTAATTGGGCCTAGAGTATCCTCCATTTTGTTTCATTTTCACCTATTTATTTATCAAAAGCATCTGTAAAGAACACTGGGTATAATTTGAAAATAACTGTACTAACGTTTCTTTCAGTAATGAAAAGGGTGAAAGGAAATGGTTTCATATATAAAATGTTATTATTATTCAAGCCCTATATATATTATATATTCAGGGAAGGATTATATGAAGAAGAATATGGCATCAGGAATGGCAGGATTGGAGGAATGGTTATTAATAACCTGCAATGTGCAGGTGACACGAGTTGCTTGTTGAAAGTGACAAAGATGTGAAGCACTTGATGATGGAGATAAAGGATTGTAGCCTTTAGTAGGAATTGTAACTCGATGCAAAGAAGACCAAAACCCTCACAACTGGACTAAAAGGTAACATCATGATAAATGGAGAAAAGATTGATGTTGTCAAGGATTTTGTCTTGCTTGGATCCACAGTCAATGCTCATGGAAGCAGCAGGCAAGAGGTCAAATGGCATGTTGGGTTGGGTAAACCTGCTGCACAACATCTTTTTATAGTGTTGAAAAGCAAGGATGTGACTTTGAGGACTAAGGTGTTCCTGCCCCAAACCATAGTATTTTCAGTGGTCTTACATGTCTGTGAAAGGTGGACATTGAATAAAGAACGCTGGAGAAGAATCGATGCGCTTGAATTGTGGTGATGGTGAGCAATATTGAAAATGCCATGGACCACCAAAGGAACAAACATAATCTGCCTTGGAAGAAGTACAGAATGATCCTTAGAGGCAAGGATGGCAAGACATCATCTCCTGTACTTCGGCAGTCCTTGACTGTAGAAGGACGTAAAGCTTGTGAAAGTCGAAGGGCAGGACACAAAGGCAGCAGCCTCTTGACAAGATGGATGAACACAGTGACTGTAAGAGTGGGCTCACACATAAGAACAGTGGTGAGGATGGGGCTTGACCGAGCAGTGTTTCGGTCTCTTGTCCATAGAGTCACCATGAGTAGTAGGGTCTTGATGGTACCTAACAACAATAACAACAACAATGATTTTAGGTAAGAAGGGGCCATCTGAGATTTCACTCCCTGTAAGAAAAGGCTACTTGTCCCTTTAAATAACGCAAACTGTACAGCTATTGTTGCTAAGTATTTTTGTTCTTTGGTTTTGTTGAATTGGTTCCAAATCATAGTGACCCCATGTACATCAGTATGAAACACTACCCATTTCTGTACTGTCCTTTCATTCACTCCTATGTTGTTGCCCATTTTTTTGCCGTTTTAGAACTCCTTACTTGGCCTATGGTGAGATTGCCTTTAAAATGAATTGTGTCATCACAGTCAGTTGCTTTTGTCCAATTTTACAGCCACTGTGTCTTTCCGTGTTTCTGAGAGTTTGTTTATTTCTTGCGGCTTTCTCTGCTTTGCTGAGCATAATGTCTTTCTCTAGAGACCGGTTGGTCCCGCGTGATTACATAGCAAAAGAGGCATGTTAACAGGAAGTGAAGACATCGCATGAGATGACGTGTTAATATCATCTGGTCTAGGGAGCATCCTGGCTGCACTTCTTGTCAGATGTTTTTATTTGTTCTGAAAGTCCACGGTGTGTTCAATATTCTTTGCCAATAGTCTTACTGAAAGTCACCAGTTCTTCTTAGTCTTCTTTGTTCCTTGTCCCACTTTTGCAAACATAGATGAGGTGATTGAAAATACCACAACTTGGGTCAGGTGCATCTTAATCCTCAACGTGACATCATTGCTTTTTAGCATTTTAAAGATAGCATTTGCAGCAGCTTTGCCCAATGCAATATGCCATTTGATTTCTTGATTGCTGCTTCCATGGGTGTTGATTGTGCATCCAAATAAAATGAAATCCTTGCTAGCTTCACTGTTTTCTCTATTTATACCTATGTTGCTTATGAGTCTAGTTGTGAGGAGTTTCGCTTTCTTTCTGTTGAGGTGTAACCCATGCTGAAAGCTATAGTCTTTCATCTTTGTTCGGAAGTGCTTTAAGTTTTCTTTGCCTTCAGTAAGGTCTCGTCTGCATATCACAGTTATTGATGAGCCTTCTTCTAATTCATATGTCATGTTCTTCATATAATTCAGATCCTCTGATTGCTTAGGTATGACCCACACTTTTCTTAACTTCAGTTACATATTCAGTATGCCTTTGTTTTGTTAAAAAGATTTCTTCTTGGTCACGTTTCAAATGAGCACACTTAAATGTTCTAGAATTCTCATTCTTTGCAATGTTATTCATAACTTGTTGGTCTTCTCAGTTGCTACTTTCTTCTCTCAGTCAAGATCCATCTAATGTCAACAATGGTCTCCTGTATTTCACATCCTCTTCTGAATCTGGCAGTTCTTAATCATGTACGACTACAACTGCTTTTGAATTATCTTCAGCAAAGTATGTATGTATGTGATATTAATGATACTGTTTGATAATTTTCACCTTCTGTTCAATCCTATTTATTTTGGAATGAGCATAAATAATGGATCTTTAAAAAAATCAGCTGACCAGGTAACTATTTCCAAATATTTGACATAGGCAAGTGAGCACTTCCAGTGTTGCATCAGTTGATTGAAACTTAAAAGAGTATACGTAGCCAGTAAGGAGCCCTGGTAGCATAATGGTTATGCATTGGGCTGCAATCCACAAGATCAGCGGTTCAAAACCAACAGCAGATCCTCAAAGAAATATTTAACTTTCTACTCCCATAGTTATAGTTGGTCTTTCTACTGGTGGTGGGGGTTATGTCCTCAAGGTTACTTCAAGGAGCTGGAGCATTGACTGCTTAGGCCTGAGGGCCCATAGCCCCAATGGGGTGGCCACAGCCTGCTGCGTGGTGCCTGGAGACGGCATCCCTGTGGATGACGAACAGGTGATGGGGCTGGAGAGGGAAGTCACAATGGCTGCACCAAAGGACTGGATCCATACAATATGTTTGCTCTGAAGGCAACTACAGGTACCAAAGAGGACCCTAGTTTAGGCCCCTCCATTACCAACAAGCAGACCAGGGGCTGCATCTGTGAGGAGGACAGCAGTCCTCTCCTCTCATTTTGGCTGCACAAAGTGATGCCCTAACGGTGGACCACATTACAACTGGTGCCCCCTGCACTGACTTTCTTCTCTTCAATGAAGACTAGCCATTGCATTGGCTCCTTCCATCCCCAACCCACCCTCTCACCCCTAAATAATTTCTGTCTCGGAAACTCACAGGTTCTACCTATAGAGATACTATGCGTCAGTACCAACATAATGGCAGTGAGGTGTTTGTTTGTTGTTTTCTTTGAGTGAGAAGGCAAAGTATGTATTTGGTCAAAGACTTTAGGGGATTGTAAGAAAGACTATTCACAGGTAGTTAAGAATAAACCCATTTTTGGTAGTTGTAATGCGTTTTTCTTTGGATTTTCTGTGTAACAGAAATAAGTCATAAGAAGGAGTGAAGTGTGGACATTCTGATCAGTATAATTATTTAGGTTTTAATCATGGTCAGGTGGCTGCTCTCACTAATGACATCACAGCATTGTTGTTTTTAAATGCCATCGATTGCCTCCAATCTATGGCACATCTACTAGTATTTTTGATTTGTTGCTAGGGTTACAGATCATACACACCCAAGTTTAATCTGTACAAAATGTGCTTAAACATGCCTCTGTGATCAGTGGATGACTGAAGTTCTTTCAGTAACACACTTGTCTTGGCCTTCAAGGAAAATAGAAGAGACCAGGTAAAACCTGGCTTCTGAGTGAATCTGTGGGCCAGTTAAAGTTAAGGCAGGTAATTCCACTCAGAAGATTATCATGGGATTCCAAAAGGGTTATCTTTTTTCTTTTTTTTTAAACAGGAAAATGACCACTTTATTTGAAATGATGAACATTAACACCTTTTCCAAGCCGTCAAACAAAAAGGAACATCCACAGCAGCTTTGACGTTCCTAGAACTTGCCAAACTCTGCAAATTGTGTTATTGTCAGGTGTCATTGAGTCGGTTCCAGTCCACACAGACCCTCTGTACAACCGAACGAAACACATCCTGGTCCTGTGTCCTCCTCACAATTGTTCTTATGTTTGAGTCCATTGATGCAGCCACTGTGTCAGCCTTACCATGCCGAAGTTCTTCCTCTTTTTCATGGTTCCTTTACTTTACCAAATAGAAGGCCCTTTCCAGGGACGGGTCTTTACTGCTCATCTGAGCAAAGTATATAAGATGAAGTCTCACCATCCTTGCCTCAAAGGAGCATTTTGGCTGTACTTCTTCCAAGATAAATGTGGCAGTTACATATCTCTTGTTAACTTGTGAAGGGGTGGAGTCTAGCCTGTCAATCAGGCCATAGCCAGTGAGGCCTCTGTGTGGGCATGGCCTTCTCCGGAGGATTCTGGGAACTCCTGTATTCCTCCCTGGAGGCGGGAGACGCTCGCTCTGCTTCTCTTCCTCCTGACACTCCACATGGAGACCCCTGATGGAAACAGAGCCCTGGAGCTGGAGAAGCCACATGGATACCCTGCTGAGGTGCTTCCACTGAGATGCTTCCACTGCCACTGGATCCACAGACTTTCCACCCACTGGCCTGTGATCTTCCTGCATTCGGCGTTGTTGCATGTGTTGTGTGAGTCTGAAGTGGAAATTATAGACTGGTACTGGACATATAGGCTAATATCAGACTTATGGACTTGATCTGGGTGGGGCTGGGATGTTTTTTAATATACAATTGCTCTTTTATATAAAGTGATTTATTACACAAATATGAGTGTCTCCCTCAATTTGTTTTTCTAGCCCACCTGACTAACACAATAGATTTGTTTGTTTTTTTGGACAGTTCATGGTACTTCAATATTCTTCATCCGTACTATAATTCAAATGCATCAGTTTTTCCTCATTCACTGTCCAACTTTCACATGTATAAGGAGATTGAAAATACTCTCTTGGATCAGGTGCACCTTAGTCCTCAAATTAATCTCCCTCTTTTTCAGCATTCTAAAGAGGTCTTCTGTGGCAGATTTACCCAATGTAATGTGTCATTTGATCTCTTGACTGATGCTTCCATGCACATTGTTTGTGGATTCAAGCAAGAGGAGATTCACAACAACCTCAATCTCTTCTCTGTTTACCATAATGTTATCTACTGGTCTACTTCCAAGGATTTTAGCCTTCTTTACTTTGAACTGCAATCCATACTGAAGGCTACAAAGTCCGCCTCACTTTCAACAAGCAAGGCTGTGTCATCTGTCTATTGCAGGTTCTTAATAAACCTTCTTCCAATCCTGATGCTGAATTCTTCTTCATCTATCCAGTTTCTCTTATGATTTGCTCAGCATGCAATTTGAGAGGGTACAACCCTGACACACACCTTTCTTGATTTAAAAAAAATCATTTTATTGGGGGCTCATACAACTCATCATAATCCATACATACATCAATTATGTAAAGCACATTTGTACATTCATTGCCCTCATCATTCTCAAAACATTTGCTCTCCACTTAAGCCCTTGGCATCAGCACCTCATTTTCCCTGCTCCCTCCTTCTTCTTCCCTCATGAACCCTTGATACTTTATAAATTATTGTTTTGTCATATCTTACACTGCCTGAAAACAACCTTCACCCACTTTTCTGTTGTCCGTCCCCCAAGGAGGAGGTTATATGTAGATCCTTGTAATTGGTCCCCCCTTTCCACCTCACCCTCCTTCCACCCTTCCGGTTTCACCACTCTTGGCACTGGTCCTGAAGGGATCATCTGTCCTGGATTCCCTGTGTTTCCAGCTCTGATCAGTATCAGTGCACATCCTCTGGTCTAGCCAGATTTGTAAGGTAGAATTGGGATCATGATAGTGGGGTGGTGGTGGGGGTAAGCATTTAGGAACTAGAGGAAAGTTGTATGTTTTAACGTTGCTACACTGCCCCTTGACTGGCTGTCTCCTCCCTGTGAACTTTTCTTGATTTTAAACCATGTAGCATGCCCTTGTTCTATTTATACAACTGCCTCTTGATCCATGTACACCTTCTGCATGAACACAATGAAGTGTCCTGGAATGTCCATTCTTCTCAATGTTATCCATAATTTGTTATGGTCTGCATAGTCAAATGCCTTAGCAGAGTCAATAAAACACAAGTAAACACCGTTCTGATGTTCTCTGCTATTAGCCAAACTCCGTATGAAGTCAGCAATGATGTCCCTTGTTCCACTCTTCTGAATCCAGCTTGAGTTTCTGGCAGCTCCCTGTCAATGTACTGCTGCAACCATTGTTGAATAATCTTTGGCAAAGCTTTACTTGGATATGATGTCAATGATATTGTTGTATACTTTGAGCATTCTGTTGTGTCACCTTTCTTTGGAATGGGTACAAATAGGGAACTCTTCCAGGCTGTTGGCAAGGTAGTTGTATTTCAAATTTACTGACATAATTGAGTGAGTGCTTCGTTAACTTGTTGAAACATTTCAATTGGTGTTCCATCAATGCCTGGAGCCTTGTTTTTGGCTTATGCTATCAGTGCAGCTTTGACTTCTTCCTTCGGTACCATTGCTTCTTGCCCATATGTTACCTCCTGAGATGGTTGAATGTTGACTAATTATTTTTTGTACAGTGATTCTGTGTATTCTTTCCACCTTTTTAAAAAAACAACATGTTATTAGGAGCTCTTAGAGATATTATTACAATCCATAGTTCCATTAGATCAAGCATAATTGTACAATTGCTGCCATCATAATTTTCAATATATTTTCTTTCTTCTTGAACTCTTTAATATCAGTTCCCCTTTATCCCCTCCCTCCCCCACCCTACTACCCCCATGGACCCTTAATATATATTATATATATATATTTCCCCCCCCCCATATCTTACACCATCCAATGTTGTTTGTTCCCCTTGATGGGGTTATACATTCATAATTGCTATCAATTTATCCCTTCCCCCGCTCTTCCTGTGTCCTCAGGGAATCATTACTCCCATTAATGTTACTAAGGGGTTTACCTCTCTTGGATTTCGTGCATTGAAAGATCTTGATTGTACTACTGTACATACACAGGTCTAGCAAGGTTAGTGAGGCCAAACTAAGGTCATAATAGTGGGGGGAGGAAATATTAAAGAACTAGAGCATAGTTATGTGTTTCACCAGTGCAGTACTGCACCCTGAATATATCATCCTTTCCCTGCGGCCCTAAAGTGAGGACTGTCCAGTTATCTTACAGGTGGGGTTTGGACCTCCACGTTGTCTATGCTCCTTCCATCAATTTGATTGCGTGCTTTTGAACTTCTGAAACCTGTTCCCATCAACACCTTATGATCGCACAGGCTGGTATGCTTCTTCCATGTGGGTTTTGTTGCTTCCAAAAGGATCATATTGATAAATTTTATCAAAGGATAAAGGATGATATAGAGGCTTGTTATGAAGAAGTTTTAAGAAAATTGAAAAACAGGTCGGCGGGGGGGAGGTTTTGACAAGTAACAAACTGTTGCATATGAAACTGATGGTTGGAAATGTAAACCTTCCACCTAATTCACAATCAAAATTATTTTAAAAAAAGAATTGAAAACTGTAAGGGTGAGAAAAGAGACAGGAAAATGGCACCAAGGGATTTCCCCCCAACTTAATGCACCTGCTCATCCTCCCAGAGTAGTAAGGGCGGTCTTAGGAGGATTTGCTGGGAAAACTTACCTAGGTCCATCCTACAGCCCTGATATTTTCCCTCCAGATTTCTTTTTGTCCTCCAAAGGAAAAAAGCAAAAGGAGCATGAGTTGAGTACTTTGATACTGTCACAACGACTGTGTTGATGTCATGTCACTCCAAGAGTACAGAATTACTGAGGGCTTAGTTAGAGAGATGGGAACACTGCCTTCAGAATTCCATAGACCTTGATAGAGGATATGTTGGAAAACAGTAGTTTCATGTTTTGCCAATTTTCTTTAATAAGGGCTTCTATGATTTTATAGCCTTACATGTTGACTTACCCTTGTATACATAACAGACGAATATTTCTTGATCCTGTGCCATTCCACAATTGTTGCATCCTATCAATATTATTGAAACTCCTCCTCTTTTTGTTGACTTTATACTTTTAAAAGTTGGAGCATAGAAAAGGAATAATTCACAGTGGCTCAGAGGACAGTCAAATGAGTAGTGTTAAAGGTACCATATTTGAATTTACTTGAATATTTGAGTCAGTATAGCCTATGCACTTTTTGGATAGAATACATAATCTTAAAAAGATAAAGAGTCCTAATCAAATACTCTAATGGACAGGATATCTAAGCAGGCATCCTGTTTCCTACACATATACCATGAACCCTATTTAACACAGTACTTTAAGAGGGAAAAGATTTGACGGTCTGGAAAGCAGAGTGGAACTGGTGAAATTATAAAATTTAAGCCTATGAATAGCTATGGAAGGTGTTAGGTTGGCTGCACGGGAATTCTTGCTTCCTTCAAGGAAAACAACAACAAAAAAGAAAAAGTAAGTCATCTTCTTTGGACCTAATTTGTGAACTAAATGCTCAAACCTTGTAAGAGAAGAGATAAAGCACAAGTGGGGAAATTAATATGCAAGCCCCAAAAGAACATTATCCTTTCAAAACTCCCACGTTGCATTAGAAATTGTAAGGGGCAGTCACAGAATAGAGAGAAGATTAAGAAGAAACTTCATTAAAGGTGAGGAACATATATATCAAAGTGAGCAGGAAGAGCAATAATGTACTAATGACTAGATGAACAAAACCTGTGGTTTCTTGGCAATTTGAAAAATATTCTCATGAAAAATGATTTCTTCTGGCAAAGGTAATGTACTTAATATAAGAATAAAAAGCACCATTTTTACAAAATAACCTTAATTTTAAAGATTTGGAAAAATAACAAAGATGTTAAATGGGAAGTGATTTGTAAATTGTACTTTGTGGGCACTGTCGGAACTAAGTTGTATCATACTGAAGAGGAAGCATTCTGACAAGAGTGATTGTTACTGGAGCCGGGGCCAGATGGGTCTGCTTTGTGGAATGGGAACATAGCCTCAGTGGCAGTGGAAGAAAGGAATAGAAGAATGGACAACGACTGACCTTTTATATTCCTGGCTTTCAGATATGATGAGAAGGGCAACCAAAGACAGTGCTCCCAGACACAAGTTGGGGGTGGGGAGGAGTTCACCTCAGTGTTTGTTTGTCAAGCAAATTTCAGTTCTTCTCTCTTTGCTATTCCATGTCTCTCATATTACCATCACCTGTCAATCATCATTTGTTGGACTGTGGTTACTTAAGTGTTGCTGTGATGCTGGAAGCTGTGTCACCAGTTTTTTTTTTAATACTGCAAGGCCACCCAGGAAGACAAGTTTCAGTGGAGCTCTAGAAGAGACTGCAAAGAAGGAACATTTCTGAGAGATTAGCCAATGACAATCTTCTAAGTAGCAAGCAAGCATTGTCAGCTCTAATGTGGAAAGATAGAACAGGGTGTCCACTCCTGAGGACTTAGCCACTGAAAACCTGGAAGCTGAGCCCCTCAAGTAAGATTGGGGAAGAGCTGCCTCTCCACATAAAGTCGACCGTAATGATGTGGCTGGAGTAAAGCTTCTGGGACCTTCATTTTCATTTGCTGATGGAATATGAACCAGCATGCGAATAGCTGTAACTATCCATTACTGCTCAGACTGCGGGCTGTGTGAAGTATGAATGTAGGAAAACAGGAAGTAGTGCAAAATGAAATGAAACACAGAAAGATGGATATCCTAGGCATGCCCTCACTGCCATTGAGTCCACCCGGTCTCATAGAGACCTTGCAGCACAGAGGAGAACGCCCATATGTTTCTGAGACCATAACTCTTTACAGGAGTAGAGAGCAACGCATTTCTCATGCAGAGCGGCTGGTGGGTCAACCTGCTGACCTCGTGGTGAGCAGCCTGATGATTAACCCTCTGTGTTGCCAGGGCTCCCTAGGGAGCTGAGATGGCCTGATGTTTGTCATTTTGAAGCAGACAGTGAAGAATGAAAAGTTCAAGAGGAATGTAGTATAGCGAGACTTTGTCTCATGTACTTGGATATGTTATCAGGAGATACCAGTTCCTGGAAAAAGATATCATGCTTGGTAAAGTAAGGTCATCAAAAAAGAGGAAGTTTGTCAAGGCGATGGATTTTCACAGTGGCAGCAACAGTGGGCTCACACGTAACAGTTGTGGTGATAGTGCAGGACTGGACAGTGTTTCATTCTTTTGTACACAGGGTTGTTATGAGTTGAAACCAATGACTTCATAGTACCTAACAACAACAGCAACCACAGTACCAGGGTTTGTCTGCGGTTGTCTGCAGAACTCGGGCTCGGAGGATTCAATAGTCCATTGACTTCTGGAACATCTTGTATTTTAATGACTGTGATAAATGCTTGGTAAATAAATGGCAAATATAAAGATTCTTAGTAGAATTAATGACTACATCTGTGTTTTAATTTTTTTTGAAGTGGAGTTTTTACTTGAATCAGGTTTCATGATGATTTCATAGTCGCAGATTTTATTGACAGTTGACTGTACGTAACATCTGACATTTTTGATTCTTATAGTGGACTTGGATTTAAACACAGAAACCACAGTTTTGTCCAACGAAAAGCACAGGTGTTCTGAGAAGGAATGTTAATGAGTAAAATGTGGAATTTTTTATTTTGTAAAATAGTATCTATATCTATATATATCTATAATTCAAGGATCCAGAGTACAAGGCTGATTTAATGGCAATCACATTTTAGTGGAATTTACTTGATTGTAACATTTTTCCTTTTAGACTGGAATATGGTATCTTCAGGAAGATCACAGAAATTACTCATTCTGAGAACAAAGACTTTTGAGAGCTGTCAGCCTGCTGACAGTTATGATGAACATTTATTTCAGGCTTATAAAACATATTAATCAAACTTGTTCATAGGGTGGTGGCCAAAAGAGGAGTATTTTATTTGGGGAGACACTTTAAATAAATGAAGAGCTCTAGCCACGTGTACTCCATGAGTACAACACCGCAAGTTTTTTTACTTCTTCAAAATGAGTGAGTTCTTTCCCTAGGATTACAGAGTAAAGCATACCGTAGGAATCTGTTTATTACAAGAATATTTGCAAAAAACCTATACAACATTCATTGAGCATTGAAAAGATACTTGAAAATATGGTTGCATTTGCAAACTTCAGAGTATGACATGGCAAGCTGGCAGGCTGCCTGGCTTCTACTTAAAGGATTGTCATTCTGGGAAAAATAAATTTCTCTAACTAGACAAAAGTCAATGTTTTCATGTTTTACTGCAATCAAACTGAAAGAGCTGACAATTTAATGTCTCAACACTTAAACTATCTGTGGGTGATCAGTTACCTCAATCAATTATAAACACAAATCCTCCTACAGGTATCTCCTGCTTTTCAAAAGTTTATTTCATGCCAATTTTCTCTTATGAAAGACCTACCGTATATACTTGAGCATAAGCCAAGTTTTTCAGCACATTTTTAATGCAGTTTTTGTGGTAAAATTAGGTGCCTCGGAGGATATGTGGGTTGGCTTATACTTGAGTATATATGTTATGTTTCCACTAACCAAAAGACATCTAAGCAGAATTTTTGCTTTGACAGAAGAGTGATGAAAAGCAAACTAGTCTTCAGCATTTGTTTTGCAGTGAGTCGTTGAAAAGTTGGAGCAAATTGAACAGCAAGAGTGGCCATTGCCAAGTTCTTTCCCTGGGCATTAAACTCAACCTCTCAACATCAGGCTGCCGTATCTTTGAACCGCGTGAACCCTATAAGTTGTATATACTTTATTTGGTAGGCTAGTTTTTAAGTCTGGGAACAGTCAAGAATTTTCCATATAGATGAATGGTAATGGAATGCTTATTTTACACCATTCTGGCTAATGGAAAATATTGTAGGAAAGGTCTGCTTCAGATAATGGGAGAAACCTGTATTTTTCAAGCCTGTCTTTCTGCGGCTAAGATATAAACTGGTTTGGTGAGACCATTCCCACATAGCACCTGACCATTTATTCCCTACCAGCTTCTTCATACTTCTGATTTGCCTTTATCTATACGGATAAGTATACACATTAAGCACCTGGAAATAATTTTTAACAACATAAATGTGATTGTACTTCGAATCTTTTCTTTCAATCCTGTTTTATTTCATTTTTACGGAGTGCTTAGAATTAAGCCTGTCAGAAGAGTGTGGAAGTGTGCTGACATTCTACCTTAAGACATCATTATGAGTGAAAAAGCGCTCAAGGCCTTTTCAAAGTGAGCACTGAAACGCACACTTCCTTTTCTGACTCCAGGGGATGCTGGGAGCTACCCCAGACAGACACGTATTTGGGGGTCAAATGGCATAGTGCCAGGCCCCTTGGGATTTCTTGGTCAGCACACTGAACGACTAGCTTCTGGAACTGAATCACCACGGCAATGGTGATGAAGCGAGGAGGCGGTGACAACAGCACCGAAAGGTGCCTGAGGAATTGGGTTCCAGCGAGCACAGGCTTGGCAGAGCTGACAGGCTCAGGTCCCTAAGCTTTGGTATTGAGAATGATGGGTAACTGCCGACAGTTTTAGAAATCTGTTTCTGTTAAGATTTGTTCTAGGGTTTCCGCAACACGAGGACACGTTTACTGGGCACACAGGTTTTCTTTCAACACGATAAGGATTGACTCGGATTGTTTTAGTGACTTTGAACACTCCATAAGCCAAATTCTTTGTTTGAAATGTTCTTTTCACATAATTTTTGTTTTTGTTTTATATAGTTTTGTTTTCTTTTTTAAAAATCATTTTATTGGAAAAATATTTTTTAAAAGTCATTTTATTGGGCACTCGTACAACTCTTATTATCCATCCATCCATCCATCCATCCACCCACCCATCATGTCAAGCACATTTGTACATATATTGCCATCATCATTTTCAAAGCATTTTCTTTCTACCTGAGTCCTTGGTATC
>NW_022111373.1:54524905-54529057 GCF_000313985.2 Echinops telfairi
TAGACATGCAGAGACAACAATATGCACAAACAAAAGACTGAGCACAACAGAGCAACAATAGAAAATAAAACAATAGCTACAACAACAACAAAAGGCAACAACAAAAAAAGAAAAGCCTATAAATAGTTCAAGGTCTATTTGTTGTCCTTTACGAGTGTTTTCCAGTCAGTCTGATGGGGCGCCATGCCCTGCAACAGTCTGTTTTTGGTGTTCCTTGGGGACTTCATTGCTCTGCTCCCCTTGCTGCTCTGTTGCACACCCACGGCATCTTGCCTCAGTGTGGTGGGGTCAGGGTGGGCACAATTCCCACCTTGTGTCTCCAGTGTTGTCCCCTGTGTTAATATGGGTCAGTGAGGAATGTCGTGTCTCATGGTGGGGCTGGCCCTATGGTCCTCTCTGTGCATTGGCTGCTCTGAGCAGAAATATTGTCATCAGTGCTTGGTAGGCCAGGATGTACTTCACT
The DNA here is from genome assembly GCF_000313985.2 of Echinops telfairi. Lineage (NCBI taxonomy): Eukaryota > Metazoa > Chordata > Mammalia > Afrosoricida > Tenrecidae > Echinops > Echinops telfairi. The sequence goes on from NW_022111373.1 coordinate 54,525,369, forward strand.
CTTTTTTCCTCCCCCTTTGTTTGCTCCTGTGTGCTTTGATCAGACTTGTCCTTCTCCCTGAGCTGTAGCTTCAGTGCTGTCCTCTGAAATGAATTCTTCTGGGGTGATTGGGTAGGTGGGTGGGGCTATCCACTTAGTGGGTAATGGGACGGCCTCTCAGGTCTCTCTATTTATTCCCTGCTTCATGCCAGTGTGTTGTGTTCTTGTCATGGAGCACCGGGTTGAAGTCTTTCCCTGTGGAGATATAAACAACACCCTCCCCATGGGTGGGTTAGTGCCCTGTCCCTTGGCTACCCATGTCTTTGTTTCCCCCCTCTCCTTTTTAGTTGGCTATCATGTGTATCCCTGGGTTTAGTCTGGCCCCTGCCATATTATCTGGCTCTCACCCCAGGGATGTATATATACAGTAGCTTCTTTCCTATGCCCCTTTTGGGTTTTTTTACCTTACCTCAGCGGTGTCACTTTTCACATAATTTTTAATGTATGTTTATACATCGACACATTCACCACTACTGGCGTAGTTTTAGCACTCTTAGGGCAGCATCTTTTAGTTGCCCATCAGGCTGGGTTGCGAAACAGTCAATCTTGCTCTTGCACTCACTTGGCGCAAGTGCCAGGACATGAAGAGTGTAGTGCTTTGCTCTTGCCATGAAGACTGGGTGACAAAAGTTTTTACAAGAAGCTGACTGTATTTGGGGTTATGAATATGCAATGACTCTCATTAGTACTGAAACGCCAGAGTAGGGCCTGACATCCCCCGCCACTCTGAGTTGCTGTGGAATCAGCTAATGAATTGTCTCACTCGTTCACTCGCACGGTCTGCTGTTGTGGCTTCCAAGTTCTAAGGGGAGTTGCCCAGTCTGAGAAGACCATTGACCACAGAAATTAATTGTCAAAACTACTCTTCATTTTTTGAAACATAGGTTGTTAAAGCAGAAAAGCATATAGTGTATCACAAATAGGAAGATTTAGAAAGAAAGACATGAGAATGCATATATATATATATATATGGATATATATGTATGTATACATACATATGTGCGTGCATATGTGCGCGCACACGCTTGCACACACACACACAGCTCTTCATTACTGTATAGAGAGATGCTTCCATCCTGGATCATTCTGCAGTATATGTAGCTATATATAGAGGAAATCAAGTCGTTGAAATCTGACATTTTGCTGGTATGTCTATTATCCTTCCAAATAGAACAAACCGAGATGATAGAGAATTCCCAAAATGAACAGAGCTGAAACACAAAGCTATTCCATCAACGCCTTACTGCATTCTTTGCCAAACGTTTTGCAGCACATACACATACATCTTTCATGAATGTGTTACTGATAAGGATATGTTTCTAGCCACTGATTAAGATATCTGAGCTGATTTGCAGTGTGAAAAAAGATGCGAAAGTGCTCAGAAACCATTTAGAATGATCTCTTTTCAATAGGATAAATTAAATGTTTTTCCACCTTCCCTTTCTCCCCCATTGAAATTTCTTTTCAACCAGAAGAGAGCTTCTGTGGCTTGTTGCAGATTGTAAAAGATGAACTGAATTGCAATTCATAATATATGCTAAAAGGTACGGGATATGTTAGAAGCTTTGCAGATGTGACATGAACAAAGAGTAAGTCCTAATATTAAAGTATCACCTCTTCCGTATTTATTTAATCTGCGATGCAAAGGCATCCCTTACAAAGCAGCAGATGGGTGTTATGGTTGTAGAGCTTTCAAGGGCAGTTTCATTTTAATTGCTTGATCAGTTTGATCTATCACTAGAAACAAAAATTAAAGCCCAAGAACATATACATATGCGTATCAAGTACATAGTTTAAAAAATGTAGCTCTGACAAAGTGGCTCAAGTATCATATATCAAACACTTGTTACCTCTGCTGGCCTTACTGACTGCGCATGACTAAGAACACATCAGCACTAGGATCTCAAGAAAGATGAAACAAGTCTGGGTCTTTGCAAAGACCATCCGTCATTCTACAGAGCCAGAATATTGCTAGCTCAAGTAATCCTTTGCCTCCTACTTAAAGACATAATAAACCCTTAGCCCTAGACCAAAGCCACTGAGGGGAAATGTTTTTCGGTTTTTAAAGTGGACATGTCTTAGAGAAGACTAACAAGATCTGATCACATAACAAACTACTGAATTATTCAGTTATTTTAATTATTCAATAATTTAATTTCCATATTTGTATTTTCACTGCACTATATTATCAATATATGGTTTAAAAAACGGTCTGAAAGAACCTACATTTAATAAGTTGTACATATAATTCACAAGATGTTCTGATTTCTGTATGCTTTTTTCCCAAGGCATGCATATATTTTTTACTATAAGACAAAGGTCTCCGCAGGTATGTCAAAATACAGTATTCATATATTTTTAAAAATATAAAAGTATAAACAGGTCAGCTGAAACAATTATGTACAAATATAAATTATTAAAATTCAGTGGAATTATTAATGTCTGTTACTATGAATAAAGACATCACATTATAAGTGAAAATATTTTTGTTTTAATTGCAACTGGGATGGTTTCGATTTGAGTCTGTAATTAGCATCTACATACTAGACTTTGTGACTTGTGAAAACGTTATTTATGGAAGGTTTATCCAAATATAATTTTGTGCTTATTGCTTTTATCAAGTATTGGAGTCTAATGAAATAAAATGCAAAGAACTTGTGCTTCTCACATATTTATGAGTGTTTTGCTAGCAATCATTTATTGCACTTTAGCAACGATACACAACCACAATTACAACAGCATGCAACAATATGTTACATGACTTTTATTCATATTATGTTAAACTGTTTTACCCCATACCTGAACTATAATTTAGACATTTTCAAGGGAACAACAAATATATTTATATGAATGTAAGAAATTATTTGATTCCCTTTCCTACATGCTGTAATATACATGCTCATAATTAGTATTTTGAAATAGGTTTAAGGTGGGGACTCAGAGTTGTTGAGTGCCTTATAGGAAATCAGGGATACACATTTCCTGTCTCTGGCTCTCTTTGCTACTCCCTCTCCCCGTGCACATATGCATGTGTATACACACGCGCACATGGGCACCGTGGAGAAGAAAGCATCAGAGAGGTATTGGTGGCCTTGATGAGCTTCCCTAAATGTTTTCAAACATTCAAAAAAGGGAAGCTCTTTTATTTTAGAATATATATATGTATATATATGTGTATATATATGTGTATATATATGTGTGTGTATATATATGTGTGTGTATATATATGTGTGTGTGTATATATATATATATATATATATATATATATATTTCGTATTGTAGAGTCTAGTAAGTTGTTTTTATTTTTAGTTACATGTGGGCGGGCAGAGGACCATGATCTTTTCATTCTGTAGGGTCTCTAGAGGTCTGGGTCTGACCTGGGCTAGGAAACAGTGGAGATTCATTTTCAGAGTTTGATTGTTGTCGGTAGTGCCATTGAGTGGGTTTCGACCCATAGCAACTTTATATAGAAATGACTTTAAAAAGCTCACAGAAAAATTCCAGTATCTTTTAATTTGATTTTTCAAAAACTCTACAACAAAGCTAAACACGACTGGATCCTCCTCTAGCCTCATAATCACTGTTGTGTTTGAGCCCAGTATTGTAGCCATCAGGTCAACAGTGAGCATAGCTTTCTTTTTCACTGTCCT
>NW_022111373.1:54529830-54534445 GCF_000313985.2 Echinops telfairi
CTCTCCATGTAAGCCCCTAGCATCAGCTCCTCATTTTTCCTCCTCCCTCCCTGCTTCTCCCTACCACATGAGCCCTTGATAGTTTATAAATTATTATTTTGTCATATCTTGCACTGTCCGACAGCTCCCTTCACCCACTTTTCTGTTGTCCGTCCCCCAGAGAGGAGGTTATATGTAGATCCCTATAGTGGGTTCCTCCTCTCTACCTCACCCTTCCTCCACTCTCCCAGTATTGCCACTCTCACCACTGGTCCTGCAAGGATCATCCGTTCTGGATTCCCTGTGTTTCCAGTTCCTATCTGTACCAGTTTACATCCTCTGGTCTAGCCAGACTTGTAATAGAATTGGGGTCATGATAGTGGAGGGGAGGAAGTATTTAGGAACTAGAGGAAAGTTGTATGTTTCATCTTTGCTACACTGCCCCCTGACTGGCTTGTCTCCTCCCTGCGACACTTCTGTAAGGGGATGTCCAGTTGCCTACAGATGGGCTTTGGGGCTCCACTCCGCACTCCCCCTCATTCACACTGATAGGATTTTTTGTTCTTTGGGTATCTTCAGTAGTCTTTGCATAATTCAGAGGCATTCATTCTTCTGTCTTCTTTATTCATCATCCAGATTCCGAATGCATAGGAAGCAATTAAAATTAAGTCTTGGGTCAGAACTCACCTTAGTCTTCAAAGTGACATCCTTGTTTTCTAATGTTTTAATGAAATGTTTTATGTTTCTTTTGCAGCAGTTTGCCCAGTGGAATATATCACTTGATTTCTTGACTACTATTTCCATGAGCTTTGCTTTTAGAGCCCAGTAAAATGAAATCCTTGCCAATTCAATCTCTTTCCCATTTATCATGATGTTATTTATTGTCCCAGTTGAGAGAGGACTTTCATTTTCTTTATGTTGAAGTGTGATTCATATGTTGAGGTGTAATCCATACCAAAGATTGTATTTTTTTATCTTCATCAGTAAGTCCTTCAAATCTTTGCATTTTTGCAAGCAAGGTTGTGTCGTCTGTATATCACTAGTATCAACAAGTATAAACTAATTTAGGTCACACTTAAGTACAGAAGTAGCAAGTTGATTAAACACTTGGCTACTAATGGAAAGGTCCATGGTTTGAATCCATTCAGTGGTTTTACCAGGAGTCATCTAGCAATCAACTCCCATGAAGATGAAAGCCCAGGAAAACTTGTTCTACTCTGCTGTCTCGGGAACAGTTCTCTCTCCTCTTGGAGGTTGCTAGGAGTCAGCATTGACTTGATGGCAGCAGATGGGTAATGAGTCGGAATTGACTCTTGGCACATTAACAACCACAATAGGAATTGCACAAGTGGTTCTGGGCTGCTATTGAGATGTGAGATTTTCATTTGTTTATGTATTTAATGATTTTGTTGAGGGCTCTTACAGCTCTTATCATAATCCATACATCCATCCGTTGTGTCAAACACATTTGTACATATGTTGCCATCATCATTTTGAAAACATTTTCTTTCTACTTGAGCCCTTAGTATCAGCTCATTCCTCCTCCCCGCCACCCCCCAGATGTGAGATTTTCCCAAGAACTTTTTAAAGCTCCTCCAGGAGTGACAGCTATAGGAGACAAGTTGCTACTTGGATTTTAAAAATCTAAAGCTCCTATTAAATTCTAGCCTTATTTTTTAAAACAAATCTATAATGTATCTGAAACTCCCTTTTATAAAATTGAATTATAGCATTTATTTCAGAAGTGATATGATTTGGAAGTTTATAGTTTTGTGTTTCTAGTATTCTTTTCACTTTTTCTCACGTACAAAGTAGTAAACTCAGAACACAACCAAAAAACCTCCGCCCAAATGTGTGTAGGACAACTTTGTTGTTTTTATCTGCCTTGGTACTGGACCCTGACTCATGTGATCCCACACACAAGGGAGCGAAATGCTGCCCAGCCCTATTCCATCTCTGTTAAGCTTGAGGATAGCCCATTGTCAGCCATAGGATCCTCACCAGCTGATCTTTCAAAGTAGACCACTAAGCCTTTTCTCCTAGTCTGTCTGAATCTGAAAGTTCCACCCAAACCTGTTCAGTATCATAACGAAGTCCGAGCCTCCACTAAGAGATGGGTGGTTGGTGGCTGGACATGAGGTGTATTGGCCAGAAATGGAAACTGTGTCTCACAAGGAAGGAGAGAATTCTACCACTGAGCCAATAAATATTCATTTCATTTTAACTCCTTTTTATAATTTTATTGCCATATAATCTACATATCATACAATTCAATAGTTCAGTCATATCAAGAAGAATTATACAATCATCACAATCCATTTTAGAACATTTTCTACCCCCTCCCCATGGATAAATCATTTTTAAAATGAGTTGTGTAATCACAATCAGTTCTAGTACTCCCTGCCCCCACTTGCATACATTTGTTGTTTCCCCAACTTCCTCACCCTCTGTCTTTCTTAGCCTCCCCTCCCTTCTACCTCTATAAACCCTTGCCTCAGTTATTATCTCTATGCATCTACTCCTTCTGTATTTCACAAACTGGAAAACCCAGCAGAAACAATAAAAAACAGAGACAAAGTAAAATAGTAAGAATAAAATAATAATACAAATAATGAGTAAGAAAGAAAAGACTATCATCAGTATTTGAAAGGCCAGGGAAAAATTTTTGTCCATGGCACAAGCAAGAAATACTTGCACCTAGAACAATTTCAGGTTGGGTCAAGAGGGAGGTCAACTCACCAAGTGTCAAGTTCAATCCAGTATAATTACAATTGCCATGATCTCTATCTGACAGTAAAGCTGTTTGAGACCCTGGCCTGTGGGTAGAGGGGATCTCCTAGAGCAGTGGTTCTCAACCTTCCTAATGCCGCAACCCTTTAATACAGTTCCTCATGTTGTGATGACCCCCCAATCATAAAATGATTTTTGTTGCTACTTCATAACTTTTTTTGAATTTTGCTACTGTTATCAATCAGGGTGACCCTGTGAAAGAGTTGTTTGACCCCCAAAGGGGTCGCAACACACAGGTGGATAACCGCTGTACTAGTGGCTTAATCTGTTAAGATACTCCACAGATGGGTTTTGGGATCCCACTGTCCTCCCTAGCCTTCTACAAATTGGGTGTTTGACATTTAGGTTTTGATACTTTGCTCCTTGTCATATTTGAATTTTATTATTATTGTCATTGGATCACATAAACTGGTGTGCTTCTTCCATATGGACTTAATTGACTCCTCACTTAGATGGTTGTTTGTTTGAATACAAGCCTTTTCAGACCCTAGACACGATTCCGATTGATAGCTGGGCACCATCTGCTTTCTTCACTACACTTTGCTGTAGCACCCTTATCTTCCGTGATCATTTCATGAAGGTGAGTATGGAGCAGGGCCATGTTATCAGAACTAACTGTTCTTGGATTGGGGCTAGAGTTAAGTGAGGGCCCAGAATTCATCTACTTGTGTTCAGATATGCATGACTCAGGCTTATTTTGATGGTCGTATTATGACAAATTCAAAACCCAGTAAGATCAACTACTCCAACAGCAACAAACCAACTAGCAGACAACCCAAAATAAACGAAATAAAGTCAGGAAAACAAAAACCCATAGAAGCAGAAAAGTAAAATATTGTCAATCATGCCCCTGAGGTATAAGGTGATTATACTGATAACATCATCAAGCTTTCCAATGACACAACACTCCGACACTGTTGATAGCAGAAGTCTATCTAAGTACAGTTCTACCTGGAGCCACAAACCAGAAGTTGTTGCACTACACAGTTCAATCTCCCATTCAGTTGAGCTCTGTTTATCCTAAGTCTGGGGATTGGTGCAGGGGGACACTTCCTGGATCAAGTATTCCAAGTTCAGGTCCCTGTCCAACATATCAAAACTTGTCATGTCACTGGGGGTGGGGAAGTGGGGAGTGGGAGGTAGTATCAAGGTACTAAATATTCTGGGTTCCTTTCCATTGGACACCCACTAAGCTGGGGTTCCTATCAAGGTCCAGTGACTGCCACTTACATAGCCCTCTGCTTCCTCTCCCGTTTGAGTACCCTAGTCCTCAGTCCAGGGTTGCAGGCAACTTTGAGGCAGGGTGCAGTTCATTCTGCCACGCCTCTATGTTCTGGTGTAGCCCCTTCCTTATGCCATGCTACCTTCAAGGTCAGCTTCCAAAATCATCATGATGCTAAATCCATGGCGGGTTGGATAGGAACATGGTGTGTCTATCCAGGACCATAAAATCTGGTCCTTTGTTCCCCTAAGTTCCCTACAATCAATGTTTAGCATCCTGCCCTGATATGAGATAACTATTCCCTTTAAATGTAAAGAAGTGTGAGTGAAGGTATATACATGAAAAAAAATTAGAGTGACATTTTTTTTTGGTCACAAAATATATTTTTTAATAGTTGGCTTATTTAAAACAGGTTTCACCCAAGGTAACCAATCATATGACATCATTATTAGATATCTTTAGTCTCATCGATTCTATAGCAATTCCCCTTCACATACGTTTCCCTTTGCTACTGACTTGTTGAATTCAGTACTTTTATTTATTTATTTATTTATTATTTTAAAATAATTTTATTAGGGGCTCATACGACTCATCACAATCCATACATACATCAATTGTGTAAAG
>NW_022111373.1:54537583-54538778 GCF_000313985.2 Echinops telfairi
ACCTGATCCCTTCGACACCTCGTGGAAAAGGCCAGTTTTATATCCATGTACCTTGTCTTTTAAATGCAGATTTATTTCTGGGAGATTTTAGTCTTTGTTCTCAGTTTACTCAGTTAAATCCAATGTAGTGAACAATTATTGAATACCTGCTGTTTATCAGGCACAGTGTTAGATTATTGGTGGTATTCAAAGATAACCTATTTAGGGAGAGAAAGAGACAGTATAAGTCATTATAAATAACTACAATATGATTCATTGAATGCTGTAATGGAGGCATATGCAAGGTAACATGGGAATACATATATGAGGGAATAATTAGCTCTGCCATGAGGGAAGATGTCAAGGAATGTGATATTTGAGCAGAAACTTGAAGGACAAGAATCAAGAACTTCCCAAAAGGATAGAAGAAGGAGGGTGAGTTCATTACAGGGATGGAACAACGTGAGCTTGTTTGTGAGCCCATGCCTGTGATGCTAGGGGTATGGGAACAGTGGCAGGTGTGAGAAATGGCCACAAATCTTTGCCTTCATACTCCTGGTATTGTGATCCTGCAGATCTCTCTAGTAAGAGCCAGGGTCTGTTTCCGTATCATTAAAACCAGCAGAGATTTGAAAAGTGCTTATGCCTTGGGTTCATGATGTTGAAATCCTGTGCTTGAATTCCCGACACCGCTGTATGGATGATCCCCAGGTTGTTTCCGCTAAGATGGGCCTGCCTGACAGTTTGTTAATCAGTAAACATGAGGTCACCTTAGATGATCTAATTGCTCATTGCCTCCTCTTTGATCACAGACATATGAAAGAGCGCAAGGGAAATCAGTTGAGTCAGTCAGACAGGAGAAACACCCCCACACCCGCCCCACCTCTGCCCCAGCCAATTCTCAGAAGTGTGACGAAATAAACTGCTTTAGTTAGTGCGGAGTAGCTTGTTATACAGCAAAGGCTGACTGATACATACAATATGCTAGTAGAATCAGAGAGTTCAGGAGGGTGACAAAGATGCTTAGAGTTTAAGTATTAAGGAGTTCAGACCTATTTTGTAGGACCCAGTTTCCCAAACCACTGAATTGTCATTAAAATTATATATATATATATACACATATATATATACTACTTGTATACAGTGAACCCTCATTTATCGCGGTTAATCGGTTCTAGACCCTACCGTGATAAATGAAATTCCGCGAAGTAGGATT
>NW_022111373.1:54538917-54541036 GCF_000313985.2 Echinops telfairi
AAACATTTTGGACGTTACAATGATCATTTATTATATTATTTATGGCATCAAGCGTGTACAGTATGAGCCAATCAGTGGCAGTAATGACAGAGCATGCGCTGTTACGCAAAAACCGGGATAGAGTGAAGCCGCGGAAGTCGAAGCGCAAAGTGGCGAGGGTTCACTGTGTGTATATATATATATACTACTTGTATATATATATATATACTATTTGTATTTAATTAGTTTTTCCTTAGGTTGTCTGATTTTTATACTGAAATTATTTTTGACAATTTTAACAGCAAGTAATGTTGATGTGATATCCCTGTTTAATGTGTTATTCCTACTCCTCTAAACTTCATTATTCAAACTGCAAACCAGACTCACTGCCATTAAGTCGCTCTGACTCATGGTGATACTTTCCGGACAGAGCAGAATTGCCTCTGTAAATCTTCATGGGAGTAGAAAGTCTCATCTCTCTCCCATGGAACAACCAGTGGGTTCAAATTGCTGACCTTGTGTTTTGCAACCCAACCTGTAACTCAGTACACCACCAGGGCACCTAATTTTCTTATTAGAGTAGGTAAATACAGAAAAAGAGAGATTATACTACCTAAAATCACCTTTGGTACTATGAGTGGTGCATTCTGGGATTTCCTGATCCAATCAGTAAAAGATTCAGCAGCATGTAGGGCCGAGGGAGAAGTGGAAGGCTGCTGGTAGACAGGGCTGAGGGAGCTGCTGTAGAAGTCAAGGTGGTTCAGGGTAGTCAGAATTAAGGTGCATTCCTGAGGAAGAAGTGAAAGCACCTTATGTGACAAATTTTATACATGTGGATATGACCATCGAAAGTGTGTAGGAGAGAAAGGAGAAAAAAATATGGCTGCGGTTATTGGTCCTGGAGAAAAGAAAATAAAGATAATAGGGTGTTACACACTTGTTGAGTTTGAAATAGTAGGTTTATGTGAACACAGAGGTCCAGTTGACATTTAGCGATGGGAGTCTTGGTTGAAATATTATTTTTGCAGTCAACAGCACATAGGCAATAGGTTGTTGTAGCCATTGGAATATATGGTATGACTTGGAGGAAAAAAATCTCCCCACCTCAAAAGATCCAAGGGATATGATTTATTGCAGGTTCGAAGAATGAGAGGTTCATCTACATAATTCTCAAATGGATATGGGGAATATCTGTATTGTTTGAAAAAAGATCCCCCAAGTACTTTTGATATTACCTCTCCCATCATTGATTCAGAGTTGAGTGAGGCAAGGCTGAATGATGGAAACTCGTAAAAAGGGCAGCGTCGTCTACTCTAAGAGGGAGAGACTTAAAAAATAGTCGGAACTTTAAGACGCAAGGGTGAGCCATGGTGAGAGAGATTCACTAATTAGAGGGTTAGTCTTTAATCAGAACTGTTCATCAAAGTATGGTATCTGGCACATATCAGGAGCACTGTAAATGTCTGGTGAATGATTTATGTAAAAGTTCCTTATATTAGCAACTCCATAAGCCTCATCATCTTCTTTAAACATCCAAGTCAGGCAGGATTTCTAATTGTACGGTTATGAAACCCAAAATAAATGAAAGATTTAAAATGTTCCCTTTTCTATCCATGATTAGTGTCTTAGAAGAGCACCTATTTGGGCACAGTAGTCTTGGTCTCATATCCAAAGCTTATATTCTCGGGAAATAATGATAACTCACTGCCATAGAGTTGTCCTATAGGACAAGGCAGATCTGTCCCTTGTAGTAGTGGCAGAACTGTCCCTGTGGGTTTCTGAGACTGTAACTCATTATGGGAGCAGACAGCCGAGTTTCTCTTGGAAATAATGACAGGGGGAGGATATGGGTCTTTGGTTAGGACCACTCTACTAATGTGCCTCCTTACCTCCGCTACCATGGTTTCTGCAAGTAAGTTGCTTGTCTTATGATAATTTGAGTTGATGAAATGAATATGCTTCACTGGCAGAACTGGGATTCTATGAATTTATCTGCTTCTCAGGCAGGCTTTGCACTCATATTAACAGTTTCTTTTATTGTTATTATTTGAAAAGCAAAATGAATTTCCTCCTGAGTTGGTCTGCCATGAAGAAAAGTCCCAAGATAAGGCAGCTGAGTTTCCTCAGAACCATCCTTTGC
>NW_022111373.1:54541136-54551797 GCF_000313985.2 Echinops telfairi
CACCCCCCACCCCCACTACATCCTGCTTAGAGAATTCTCAGCTGCACTGGCTCCATTTGACATCTGGCACTCACGTTTCCTGTGAGATTGGCTCCCTCCTAATGTGCCCTGAAAGCAATCCTGCTGGGCCCCTTCTGTCCAAGTGTAAGCACACCAGAGAAATGAACAAGTTAAGACCCAACTCTTTGGGAAGGAGTCAGAAACCCCTCACCCAGCCAGAAACCTGCATGTTGCTCTCCTGTTTCAGGGAATCTGCCCAGCCATTTGGGCAGAGGCTACTGCATGTACACTTGGCACCTTAATCCCTTTCTTCTTCAAGGACTCCCCAAGTGCTGTCCATAACTTCTCCTCCAACTCATCCTGCTGCAGGGTAAAGTAAGGGTTGTCTTTCCCATAGAAATGGAGCACGTGTGGCTCACAGCTTGGCTGAAAGGTCAGTTGTCCCCTTTTTGCTTTGAGTCCACCAGCCACCGTGTGGGAGAAAGAAGTGACACTCTGTTCCCTGTAAAAACGTACAGCCTTGGAAACCTACGGGCAGGTCTGTTCTGTCAGATAGGTTTGCTCCGAGTTAGAATCAACTGGCTGGCATTAGGTTTTCATTGTAGATCCACTCGTGCAGCTGGGGCTAATTATTTACTAGTATAAATGTGACACTGTGTTTACTGTAGTAGGGGACACATTTAAAAATGGAAGCAGTCTAAATCTATAAACATATTCATTTATTACTCATTTTAATCCAAAGGTAAAATATTAAAATTGTAAAAGAGAATGAGTATGGAACAAGGAAATTAGGACGCCCTTTCCCGTGTCCTTTGTTCCTGTGCCCTCTTCCCAATTCCACGTGAGCTGCAGACTCATGAATGCGTTCTAAGTCAAACCCGGCGGCTCCTTTTGCTCTGTCTTGCCGCTACTACAAATATCATTGTGGCCCCTCCTTTAGATCCACTTCCCAGGAAACACAAAACTTGAAACTCCTCCCACATTCCTTCTGAACTGGCTGCTGTGCTGCAGTGCATTCTGGATCCAGTCCCAGGGGGAGAGTTGGAAAACTCAGCAGTGAGAGTGAGCCCTTCCCTGAGGGAGTCCGGTAGCCAGACCTTGTGTGAGGATGTGGGTGAGCCCCAAGCACTGGGGAAAGAGGGGGTCATCGCTAATTTTGATGTGGCGAATCGGGAAGGTTCTTCTACAGGCCCGGCTACTGGAATATTTGGCAAACAGCTGGCTAAGCCCTAGGTGTGCGCCTCTTGATTCGCCTCCTCAGATGTTCAAAGATAAAATAAGGCAGCCCACACTCCAGCACATAGCCTTGCAGTCAGTTTTAAATTTAGATTTGAATTGTGATATCAATGTCATGGTGGCACATGCTTTGAGAAAGTACTTACAGAGAATAATTGAAAGATTCAGTGTGAAGCTTCTGAAAGCCATAATTTAAAGTTCCAGAAGCCTCCATATTACTCTCACTATTAAAATTTAAAATGACAGAAGCCCAATTATGTATGGTTATTTTCTTAAATAAAGTCATATTTCTACCCCAAGTGAAAGATTCATTGCTGCCCACTAATCTCCATCAGGAGGGCCCATCTCAGTGGGTCTCAGCTTCTGCGGAGCAGCGGAGCCGGAAGCCTGTGAAAAGGGAGGAGATGCGGAGGGCCAGCCAGGGAAGCAGAGGCAGGCCCCCACGGAGGAGCTAGACTAGCGGGAGGCTGATTTGCATGATAATCACTATTATGGATCCTTTCTGGTGCCAGCCTCCACACTTAAGCAAATGCAGTATAACTTTAATAGCAGCTGAGCAGCCAGGGCTGGGCTGTAGCACACATTTTGCAAAGCCTGAATGACGTCAAAAACTGTTAGTTAGATGGGGCAGCTGATTTTAAAGCTAAACCAGACTGAGAAATGGAGACTTGGAACACAAATTAAAAACCTGATAAAGGGGATATAACTCTGGGGAATTTTCCTTTTCCTGTCAAGCCAAGGAAATGCACTTACCAGAAATCTGTCTTACTGTGGCCTGACAGTGCTGTTGTGTGCCCTTGAGTCGATTTTGCCTCTGACTCTATGTGACATGATGCTAGATCAGCCAATATATAGAAACATCTCCAGTGTGGAAATGTTAGTTTCTATCAGATGGAAGTAGGGAACCAGACTTTGAGACTTTGCATCTTTCTATCACTTTCTTTGGCCTGTTTGATTTCCCTTTATTCGGTATTGTGAGTTGGGGAATGTGGTGGAACAGTAGCATCATGTGTAATGGAAAATTACACAGGGCCAGATGAACTTAGTGAGCCAAAGGGAACTCACTGCCTTTCAGTCAATGCCAATGCTCAGAGCGATCCTGTAGGATGTGGTTGAACTGCCCCCGTCACTTTCTGAGACTATAACTTTTACAGGAGTAGAAAGCTTTGTTTTTCTCCCAAGGAGCAGCTGGTGATTTCAAACTGCTGACCTTGTGGTTAGCAGCCCGATGGGTAACCACTACGCCATCAGTACTCCTAGTGGAGCTTAAGCTTATTTATGAAAAACTCAATTCTTAGACAAAGGAGCATGTGAATGAGCTAATACGGTGCATGATGTTAATGTTCAATGTTACAGAGAGTATATATACATCAATACCAGTGTAAGCAATACTAATCAAGAGTTAGAAAACAAAGAAGGAAAAGCACACTTAGCATATCTTATACTGAGAGAACTGAAGAAAAAATAATCAAGCCTTAAGGTGTGGTGTTGAGAGATTCAATGGGCAAAAGTACTGAATGATGCAGGAAACCTCAAAAGAAGATGTAAAGAAACACAGTCACTGTACCAGAAAGAACTAGTGGGCATTCCACCATTTCAGGAGGTAGCATATGAGCAAATACTAGTGGTACTTAAGGAAGAAGTTCAAGCTGCACTGAAAGCATTAGCTAAAACCAGGGCTCCAGGAATTGATGGAATACCAATTGAAATATTACAACAAGCCGACGAAGCACTGGAAGCACTCACTCTTCTATGCTAGGAAACTTTGGAGACAGCTAGTTGGCCAACTGACTGGAAGAGACCAATACTTGTACCTATTCCAAAGAAAGGTGATCCAACAGAATGCTCAAACTATAGAGCAGTATCATTTTTTTAAATCGTTTTATTAGGGGCTCATACAACTCATCACAATCCATACATACATCAATTGTATAAAGCACATTCATTGCCCTCATCATTCTTAAAACATTTCCTCTCCACTTAAGCCCCCGGCATTAGGTCCTAATTTTTCCCCTCCCTCCCCCCTCCCCCCTCCCTCATGAGCCCTTGATAATTTATAAATTATTGTTTTGTCATATCTTGCCCTGTCCGACGTTCTCACTTCACCCACTTTTCTGTTGTCTGTCCCCCAGGGAGGAGGTCACATATAATTCCTTGTAATCGGTTCCCTCTTTCCAACTCACTCTCCCTCTACCTTCCCAGTATCGCCACTCACACCACTGGTCCTGAAGGGATCATCCGCCCTGGATTCCCTGTGTTTCCAGTTCCTATCTGTACCAGTGTACATCCTCTGGTCTAGCCAGACTTGCAAGGTAGAGTTCAGATCATGATAGTGGGGGCGGGGAGGAAGCATTTAGGAACCGGAGGAAAGTTGTATTTTTCATCATTGCTATATCGCACCCTGACTGGCTCGTCTCCTCCCCGAGGCCTCTCTGCAAGGGGATCTCCAGTGGCCTACAAATGGGCTTTGGGTCTCCCCTCTGCACTTCCCCCATCATTCACTGTGGTAAGATTTTTTGTTCTGATGATGCGTTATACCTGATTCCTTCGACACCTCATGATCGCATAGGCTGGTGTGCTTCTTCCATGTGGGCTTTGTTGCTTCTGAGCTTGATGGCCGCCGCTTGTTTACCTTCAAGCCTTTAAGACCCCAGACGCTATACCTTTTGATAGCCAGGCACCATCAGCTTTCTTCGCCACATTTGCTTATGCACCCATTTGTCTTCAGTGATCCCGTCAACACCTTGTGATCACACAGGCTGATATGTTCTATAGAGCAGTATCATTAACAGCACATGCAAATGCATTTTTGTCAAAGGTCATTTGACAATGATTGCACCACTACTTTGATAAGGAGCTGCCAGAGGTTCAGGTGGGATTCAGAAGGTTCAGGTGGGACATGGAACAAGCGATTTCATTGCTGATGTCATATGGATCTTGGCTGAAAGCAGATAATGGCAGAAAGATGTTGACTTGTGTTTTATTGATTATGGTAAGGCATTGGGCTGTGTAGCTTCTAAAAAACTGTGGTTAACGTTAAGAAGCATGAGAATCCCAGAACATTTCCTTGTGCTTATGCAGAACTTTTACATGGATCTAGAGTGTACTAGTTGTGAGAACAGAACAAGGGAATACTGCAGGAAAGGTGTCAGGGTTGTATCCTCTCACCAAACTTATTCAGTCTGTATGCTGCACAAATAATCACAGAAGCAGAGTGTATCAGAGAACCTCAACAAGAACAAGAATGCCGCATCAAGATTAGAGCAAGGCTTATTAACAGCCTGCAGTAAGCAGACGACAACCTTGCTTGCTGAAAGTGAATGAGATTTGAAATACTTGCTGATGAAGATCAAGGATTGCAGTTTTCAGTGTGGATTACAACTCAATGTACAGAAAACCAAAATCTCACAACTGGACCAATAGGTAACATCATCTTAAATAAAAAAATTGATCCTGTCAAGGATTATGTCTTGTTTGGATCCATAATCAATGTTCATGAAAGCAGCAGTCAAGGGGTCAAATGATGCACTGCATTGGGAAAATCTGCTGCCCAAGACCTCTTTAAAGTGTTGAAAAGCAAGGATGTTACTTTGAGGACTGAGGTGCGCCTGGCCTAAGCCATGGTCTTTTTTTTTTTGCCTTTTAATCGTTTTATTAGGGGCTCATACAACTCATCATAATCCATACATACATCAATTGTGTAAATCACATTTGTATATTCATTGTCCTCATCATTCTAAAAACATTTGCTCTCTACCTAAGCCCCTGGCATCAGCTCTCACCTCCATGAAGATAAATGGGTGCATAAGCAAATGTGACGAAGAAAGCTGATGGTGCCTGGCTATCAAAAGAAATAGCATCTGGGGTCTTAAAGGTTTGAAGGTAAACAAGCGGCCATCTAGCTCAGAAGCAACAAAGCCCACATGGAAGAAGCACACCAGCCTATGTGATCACGAGGTGTCGAAAGGATCAGGTATCAGGCATCATCAGAACAAAAAATCTTATCATAGTGAACGAGGGGGGGGAGTGCAGAGTGGAGACCGAAAGCCTATTTGTAGGCCACTGGACATGCCCTTACAGAAGGGTCTCCGGGAGGAGACGAGCCAGTTCAGGGTGTGATGTAGCAACGATGAAACATACAACTTTCCTCTAGTTCCTAAATGCTTCCTCCCCACCCCCACTATCATGATCCCAATTCTACCTTACAAATCTGGCTAGACCAGAGGATGTATACTGGTCTACAGATAGGAACTGGAAACGTAGGGAATCCAGGGCGGATGATCCCTTTAGGACCAGTGGTGTGAGTGGTGATACTGGGAGTGTAGAGGGAGAGTGGGTTGTAAAGGGGGAACCGATTATAAGGATCTACATGTGACCTCCTCCCTGGGGAACAGAACAAAAAAGTGGGTGAA
Organism: Echinops telfairi; assembly: GCF_000313985.2. Classification (NCBI taxonomy): domain Eukaryota; kingdom Metazoa; phylum Chordata; class Mammalia; order Afrosoricida; family Tenrecidae; genus Echinops; species Echinops telfairi. Next base: position 54,546,785 of record NW_022111373.1, read on the forward strand.
GGGAGACATCGGACAGGGCAAAATATGACAAAATAATAATTTATAAATCATCAAGGGTTCAAGAGGGAGGGGGAGCGGGGCGTAAAAATAAGCCATGGTCTTTGCAATCATTTCTTATGCATGTGAAGGCTGGACATTGAATAAGGAAGTCTGAAGAAGAGTTGATACATTTGAATCATGGTGCTGGCAAAGAATATTGAAAGTACCATAGACTGCCAAAAGAGCAAACACATATGTCTTGGCACAGATACAGCGTGAGTACCCCTTAGGAACGAGGAGGAGGATGGTTTGTCTCGTACTGTGGACATTGTCAGGAGACACTAGTCCCTGGAGAAAGATCTCATGCTTGGCAATGTAGAGGGGCAGTGTCAAGAGGAAGAACATCAGTAAGATGGATTGACACAGTGACTGCAGAAACAGGCTTAAATATGAGAACAATTGTGAGGATTGCGGGTAGTATTTTGTTCTGTTGTACATAGGGTCAGTATGAATTGGAACTGATTGGATGGCACCTAACATAGGAGCTATGAAAGGTTAGATTCACCGTAGGTGTGCAAGATGATTTGCAGCATCCCTCATGGCCCTCGGCAAATAGGCCCTCCTGTATGCCTTATTCCATGTGTAAGGGACTTGGTGAGAGTCCAGCCAGACTACAAATCTGCTATTTGATTTCTCTACTTATCAAAGCACATTCAGCTCTCAAACAAGAGTTGGGTTCTCCTCACCTGGATTTATTTGCTTGTACCTTCAGGGTATTTCCTTGAGAGGCAAATACCAGCTATTCTACAAGATGGTCTAAGGAAAATTTAAAAACATGGTACAAAATAACAGAGCTTTAGGATCTCACGGATTTTAGTTTGCACCTCCAAAGCATATAGGATTTCTCATGACTATTTGCAACACACTGATGACCTACAAGGGAGAAATCCTGTATGTTATGGAACGGACAGGAGGAGAAGCAGAAGCAGAAGCAGTGCTGCAGACATGGACTTGACTGTCACATCTTGTGCATTCCCTCCACTCAGAGTGCATGTGTCTTCATTAGAGACAAGAGTGATGTGAGTAGCAAGCATGTCCATGTTACACAGTCAGGAGTGATCCCAAAAGGTGCCTATTTGTACCACACAGCAGACAGAACCAGGCGGGCTGGCTGTGTCACATCGTTTCACTGCTCACCAAAGAGATTTGAAATGGACTTTTAATTATGATTGCCAGTTAGCTATGGCTAGATTCTGTAATATGAGTATCTAATTAGGATTAATCTTCTCTAATTGATTAATAGAGTGTTGAAACTTACAGGGTTGAATTTGCAATATGATATTCTGACTTTTTGCTGGAGGACAAATTACAAGCACTCCGTACCAGTTTGAGTTTTGAGGTCACTGTTCTTCCTTCCTTCACCTTTGTATGGCTTTTTAGATTTGTTAATGGAGATAGAGCGGGGCTAAGTGACTATTAAACTCTTTTCTATATACAGTAAAGCCCATTAACATAGACCCCACTAAATTTGAAATTTAGGATAATGAAGGTAGGGCCTGGGTTAAAGTTTACTTTTGCATTGTCTCTGATTGCTGAGCTAATAAATAGTCTAAATAAAATTGCAGGGAGATGACACTATTACTTTAAAAAGCAGACTTTCCCAGCACTTTTAGAGAAAGGCCTTGCCAGGGAGGTAGTGAGGTAGTGTGACAGAATGGCTGAATGCTAAGACAGTGCCACTTATGAGCTATGTGACCTCAGACAAATTGCATAGCTTCTCTGAGTGTCTTTTCTCCCATCTATAAAATTGAGATAGTTACGAAATATACAGGGCTGCGAGGGGGTTAAATTTAATTTAAAAGTACTTGGATAATATAGGCATAAATGGCAGGTAATTTTTACCTACCGAAAATAAGTGGTGAACTAATTTCAATGATTTCTCATTGCTCATTGCTTCAAGGTCTTTGGCATCTTAGAGTTGTGTTAAGCTAATCTGATGTATTGCCTTATTATTATTGATTGAAGGGAAAAATCAATAGTTTGATATAATTGTTAAGAACGTGGGCTTTGGAGTCAGACAGAGCAGTCCCACCTCTCATTAGGTGTACAGCCTTGGGCCAAGTTACTTCCCATCTTTCAGATGTTGTTCTCTAAATCTGCTCCAGGATTGTTGTGCGGACAAACTGAAAATGCATATGAAGTTGCAGCTCAGTCACTGTCAAGTTGTAAATGATCAAATATCAACTCCTGTTATGATCACAGGCTTTGTGAAATTGTCCAAACTCTTTTCATTAATTCATACTTAGTTTCTTGAATTCACCAAAGTTAATAAGTCTTTCTCTAGATGTAATTTCCATCCTAGATGAGAATTTTAAGAAAGTAAAAATGTCATATAGAATCACATATAAATAGCAAACTCACTGTCATTGAGTTGATTCTGACTCACAGCAGCCAAATAGGATGGGGTAGAACTGCCCCTGGAGATTTCCAAGACTGTAAATCTTTATGGGAATAGAACATCCCATAGAATGGCTGGTGGGTTCAAACTGCTGCTCTTGTGGTTAGCAGCCCAACACGAACCATGTATTGAGCTGCTAACTTACAAGGTCAGTAGTTCGAACCCACCAGTTGCACCACAGGAGAAAGACCATTTATTCCTGCAAAGATTTAAAGTCTTAGGAACCCAAATGGGGCTATTCTTCTCTGTGTTATAGGGTTGCTATGAGTTGGAATCGACTCAATGCCAGTGATTTTTTTTAACATATAAATAGAATGAAAGAATACTATTTTAAAAGTGAAAGCCCAAAGCCTCCTGTTAGCATAAAATTACTCAATAGTGTATTTTGTGCATAGTCTTTGTATCCTTTAGGGAAAATCTTTATATATGTTAGCTAGGATGAATATAGAATTTAATATATAAATAGAAAAAAGCACGGGCTGATGACTGCACAGACCATTTGTTGGAGAGAGAAGTAGTAAGTCCACATTCAACTTTATTTTTATCCTCTTGCTTTCCCCACATGCTTCATGGCTGTAAGGATAAGAATGGAAGCATGATAATGTCCTGCGTAGAGATGATAATCTATCCTCCCCTTAATGACGGGCTTCCACAGTTTGTCAAAATCCATCACCTCAGCAGATCAGACCGAATTACTTCAATAACTGGCAAATGGGTGCCACTCAGAAGGAAATGAAAGCAGCCAGGTGTATGTGTTTATTAAGTGCTCTTCAATAGGAAAAATGGGTTTTACTGACAACTCTCTTCCATGCTATTTTGTGGAAGCAAGAAGTGTCCATCTTCCTTAGGGGAAACAGATGAGTTACTTTTCCTGAGATTCTGTACAAGTTCACAACTGTAAGTGTAAAAATCAAGGATTTTGTTTGTTTGTTTTCCTCACCACACCTACTTTCGGGGGAACTTGGTGGAGTTGGGCCAGTACTCTTGAGACTATGTGTATTTCACTTTCTAGCGCTGCCCCCATTTAAGGGGGACGGTTTCAAAAACTAAAGTGAATTTCTTACGTTGGCATTGAATGGTTTAACACATAAAACATTTTATGTAAATAATTCTGCAACTCATAAAAATATCTTTTGTCAAATATATTTTATAAGATTTGGTGCACCCCATGCTGATTAGTTGTACTATATCAGATCTTTATTGGATGCATCTAATGTTAGTTGTTAAGTGGAATATGGTATTCTTTAGATCTGGCAGATCTACAAGAACAGAAGGAACTAGTATCTATTGGTTGGCTCATTATGTGCAGGCACTATGCTAAAATTATGATTATTTTAATGGGAACACAAAACAGAAAATACAGGCAAAAACAAACCAACCAGACAACATGGTCCCGTGTTGCTGACAACAATTCTGTGAAGTGGGTATAAAGAAACAATTTTGTAGCAGTTCAGTGCCAAGGTTAGGCGCTAGTACGTGGTAGAGCTGGAGTTAAAGTTCTTTGTTTGTTAAGAGACTAAACTGCATCTTGATTAAGAGACCCCAAAACACGTGGCTTAAACAAGATATTGCTTATATTTAGGTTGCTTCAGAAGGGGGAAATAAGCTTTTGCCTTAACTTCTCAGTTATCTGATGTTTTTGCCTCATTCATATAGCTACAATTGTATACCCATTGTCTTTAAGAATATTCCCTGGAAGTTACACTCCCTCACTTCCACTAATATCCCACTAGCCATACTTAGCTGCCAGGAAGATCTGGAAATATAATCTTTGTGGCCCTGTATGCCTCAATACATGGTGAGGGGAAGGATGAGTATTAGGGGAACATTGGAAGTCCCTGTTCACATGCTATTCATGAGCATTGTTTCAAAGTGGAGTTTTGGCTACAGTTGACTGATAAATTATTTCATGATTCTAAGATTGACCTAACTCCATTGTCTGTTTATTTTAAACTTTCATATCATGGTTTGTGTTTGTATATGTGTACGTGGTGTGTTGTGAGGTGATGTTGAATTGATTTTGACAGCCTCCCTGTGAGGAAGGGTAGAACCGCCTGATAGGATTTTCTAGGCTGTCATCTTTAGGGGCACAGACTATCAGATTTTTTTCCCCATGGAACCAGTGGCAGCCTCAAACTGCTGACCCTTTGGTTAACAGGCAATTACTAAATCATCGCACCAGCATCCATCCTTGTATGTAGGGTACGATGTCCTTATGAGATGTCATATAATATCACATGATTTTAAAGTGAGCTCTGGTCATCTGCAAGTGCTAATGGAAACTTTCACAGCAAAAAAAGGTGTGTTTGTTTTTTAAGATTGAGTGAAATATTTACTTAATACATGAATAATAAATCATTGTGACTCAGCTTTAAAGTTACTTAGAGATTTTGGTCTATTCTGATAACATTTGCACACGCAATATAGAAAAATCAAAAAGTATTTATTGTGAACACATTTATTTTATTTTATTAAATAATCATTTTATTATGGGCTCATACAACTCATCACAATCAGTACATACATCATTTGTGTCCAGCACATTAATACATATGTTGACTTCATGATTCTCACAA
>NW_022111373.1:54552595-54554819 GCF_000313985.2 Echinops telfairi
TGTTTGTCTTCAAGCCTTTAAGACCCCAGATGCTGTATCATTTGATAGCCGGGCACCATCTGCTTTCTTCACCACTTTTGCTAATGCACCCCCTTTGTCCTCAGCGATCAAGTAGGGGCAGGCTGGTGTGCTTCTTCCATGTGGCTTTTGTTGTCTCTTAGCTAGATGGCTGCTTGTTTATCTGCAGGTCTTTAAGGCTTCAGGGGCTATATCTTTTGGTAGCTGGACACCATCAGCTTTCTTGTGAACACATTTATATATTAGTTGTGTTGATGTGGACCCACAGATTCTTGCTTGGCTGTCTCCTGAAGCCCTACACACTTAGAGGAGACAACCCCAGTAATCCCAAGCGTATAGACACATCCTTATTACCTGGGCTCTGGAGCCCCGCCCCCACTCTAATCCTAAAATCGTCCCTGAGGAGCTTGCCTGTCCTTGTGGAGCCACTTACATCAGGTGGGCCTTGCACACAGGCTAGCATGCTTTTCTCCTGGGTCCAGCTCTTTAGATCCCACTTTCCCGGTGACGAGATACAGTGGGGAAAAAATACAAGGAAAGATAAATGCTTAAGGTAGAGCTGGTCTAATTAACTAATCCACTAAGTGTGTGACTACTGGGTATAAGGCTGGCAGTTCTAACCCACCCAGTGGTCTCATGGAAGAGAGACCTGGAGATCTGTTTCTGAAACCCCTACGGAGCAGTTCTCCTCGGCTCACATATGGTCACCCTGGATTGGAAGTGACTTGATGGCAACAACAAAAGTAACAACAAGGAAAAGCACGGATGCTTACTTTGAAGACTAAAGTGCCCCTGAGCCAGACATGGTATTTCAAATTGCCTCAGATGAGTGTGAAAGTTGGACATTGAATAAGGAAGACCTATGAGAATGGATGCATTTGAATTATGGTGTTGGTGAAGAATATTAAAATTTCCCAAGGACTGCCAAAAGAACAAATACATCTGTTTTGGAAAAAGTACAGCCAGAATGCTCCTTAGAGGCAAAGGATGGCAATACTCTATCTCACGTACTTTGGACATGTTGTCAGGAGAGACCAGTTCCTGGAGAAAGTCACTATGCTTGGTAAAGTAGTAGGGCAGCAAAAGACAGGAAGACCTTCAGCAAGATGGACTGACACCGTGACTGCGTCCATGGGCTCAAACACGAGAACAATAGTGAGGATGGAGCAGGACTGGGCAGTGTTCTGCTTTCTTGTACATAGGGTGACCATAAGTCGGAACCGGCTCAATGGTACCTAACAACAACAACAACAACAGCGGCAGTAAGGCTTGTATGAGGAGAGAGGGATCTCTCAGGAGGGTTATGGTTCCAGGCCTTCTCGTCACACTGGCCCATGAAAGTAGAGCAGAGCAATCCAAAGATAACGCGAACACCGGAGGTGAAGCACAGAGGGACCGCAGCTCTCGGAAATAAAAACTTTATTTCGCCATTTCCCCTCAGCACACCCCAAACTCTATCCCCCACCAGAGGCTTAGTTCTAGTCCCTTAACATGATTCAGCCATCTTGTCCCTCTGCTCCTGGGGCATCATGGGCTAGGGAATGAAGTCGAGGTAGAGAGACAGTGATTGTGGAACTTCACCGGTCCTCCAGAGATCAACACAAGGCTGGAAGCAGGCACAATAAGTAAAGGACAGGGTCTCCATCACAGGTCTCATAGAAATAACAGTCTGTCTGGGGAATGGACATTAAACATTTAGAGAACATCAACTACTAAGCTATGTGAGATTGGTTATTCTAGAGAAATCCCCATAAGGGATAAGGTAGTATGGATTTGTTTTTTTGGAAAGATTTACTGTACATACTCGTGTATAAGCTGAGTTTTTCAGCACATTTTTAATGCAGTTTTTGTGGTAAAATTAGGTGCCTCGGATGATATTCAGGCTGGCTTATACTTGAGTATATACAGTAGTTGAGAATGTATCAAAACGAGAAGTCAAAGGATCAAAAAGAGCTCATTAAAGAGGAAGTAGAGAAGACGGCCCGAGCACAGGTTCAGGATGCGCTGATAGCGCTGTGGCTCTCTGTGCTTGCACCAGAGACCTCACGTGGGGTCCAAGGAAGCGAAGTCAAACAAGGAGTTGCAACTGTCAAAAGCCAGGCAGAGGAGTTTGGGTTCAGTGGGCATGGAAAGAAATGACGTGAGGCTTGTGCTGACCACCTCTGGCTTCACCAGGGGGAAGGAAGAGACAACTCTGCATCAGCAT
>NW_022111373.1:54558006-54575054 GCF_000313985.2 Echinops telfairi
GGGGTGGGGATGGGGGAAAAGAGTGGTGCTGTCCACTTAATTGGAAATGGGGCCGGCCCCTCAGGCCTCTCTGTTGGTTCCCTGCTTCATGTCAGTGTCTTGCGCTCTTGTCTTGGAGCACCGGGTTGAAGTCTGGTCCCTCTTTCCCCAAGGCTGAGGTCAGACATACCACCACCCTCCAACCACACCTCCCAAGACACTCTGCTGCACACATAAACTAAGGTAATGTTACCTACTGCCACTTCTTTTGTGGAATAGAAAGAGGGTAACGTAATAAATGACCGACTGACTCCTTGCCGATGGAGAGAATAAATTATAGCACTTGCAAACATGGTACAGTGTGACAGCGTGTCTGGCAGGGAGAAAGGAGTTCCTGGACAAGGTCTCAGCAACATAGGCTGGCAGGGGACTGTGGGAAGCCAAGAGTAGGTATATCAAGGACTGGGAAATTGCCTTTACTGGATTATCCAACAATCCAAATCTCAGTGACCAGGAGGATGTGATGGTTTGGGGATTGATTCTGGAATATATTGATATCTGAGGAGATCTAATTTAGCAGGAGTGTTGGGCAGCTGGATATAGATAGCTGTTGAGATTCAGAGTCAGGAGGACTGGCATTATGGTATTGGGCGATCTACTCACCATTGGATCTTGACCAGCAGCTGGGGTTCTGGAATCGAATCTGGAGAAGGACTGCATCAAGGCCCTAAGCAAAGAGTTTTACATTTACGGCAGGGCAGGGCAGGGCACAGGCCTTGAAGGGAACCAGTAAGCTAGTCAGGATGGAAATGAGTTCTAAGGATTGAGGGAACATGGCCAGCGCTGGGAGGGAAACTGAAATGAGGAAGTAGTGAAGCAGAGGACATTCAGGGCAACTCAGTGCATCTGTGGCCAAACGTGAATGCCAGGCTCCTTAGCTAGTGGACTGATGCTGCTCCTGTGTTTTCTGCCCTGATAATATGGGCTGAGGGTCCTGAGCCTCTTAACTGGAGAGTTAAGGAGCCCCAGCTCATAGGAACCTTGGAGTGAATGACTGAAGTGGAGGCTGGAAGTTGTTGAGACTACAGCAGAGGAAACCTAGGTACAACTAGCAGTCTGTCATTTCTTAGGCTAAGGAGATTAGGGCTTGGCGAAGGCAGATAGAATGAAGGAACAGGCTTCCCCAAACTCACTATAGATTCCTACTCATAGCGACCCTGTACATTAGGGTAGAGTTGGCCCTGTGAGTTTCCAAGACTGTGATTCTTCACAGGGATAGAGAGCTGCGATGTTTACTATAGGGCCCAAAGAAGAATGAGCCTAAAATGATTACAGGTACATTTTATTTGCATTTTTCTTTAGCAGGCAAGTCGGTTTTGAGGTTTTAAGTGTCACAGTATTTGCTTTTTATAATACCCTGATTTTAAACAAAGATCTATCAAGTTTTACACAATGGGAGATACCAAAGTTGGTTTCCATTTGAGCTACTTAGTATCAAGATGAATTTTAAATGCTCATGTAGTATACTTTCATGAATTGAAGGGTGTAAAGCGAATTTTGGGAATAATGAGGGCAACAAATGTATAGCTGTGCTTTACACAATTGATCTATGTATTGTGATGAATTGTATGAGCCTCAATAAATTGATTAAAAAACAACAAAAACAAATATAATTACTTTGGACTCATTAAAAAACACAAAAACAACAACCAAGTAAGTCTAAATTTACTGTGTGTTTCTGAGCTGTATGGCTTCCTTTAGTTAGATCTGCAGTGAGTCCAAGAGAAAATATCCCCTGAGCATGTGAATGATTAGAAATGTTTCTTGTAAAATGTCAGTTTCTTCCTTGGTGCAAGATGGTGTTACTAATATTCAGTTGATGGGATGGTGTGGCTGACAAGCCCAACGGGGGAGCCACTTGGGCCTTTCCCTAGTGCTCTCCTGGTCCTCTGTGGCTGCTGCTGCTAGTGGAAGCATTGGTATGTTCCTCTGTCTTTCCCGTCTGGTTAGTTAAGAGCCTCAACTGAAGAAAGTGTGCTCTTGTCTGGCTGGATAGCTTTACAATGGGCGTCTTTGTCTCTAGCTTCAGTTCCCAAGCCACCCCCTGTGATAACACATGATAGGATGAAGACACGGTGTTCACTGTTTACCAAGGCACAGGACTGAGATTTCAGGAGGGGCTGTGCAGTCTTCCACTTGATTTTCGTTCACTTGGAGTAGCAGAGAGAAGAGAGTCAGGAATTAGAGGAGGAAATGGAATGTGTGTCCAATTGCCCTCATGAATTCCCTTCAAAGCCATGAGACCAAAAGAACTAACTGGTGCCTGGCTGCCATAAGTGAACATTTTGGTCACGTATTTTGTAGACAAATTATGATCTAGAAGGGGAAAATGAGGAGCAGAAGTTTAACTTCGCAATGAAACTCATGCTTTTAGAGGTTCAACGAACCCCTAAAACTTAAGACTCAAAACAAAACAATTCCCTGATGTCTTCTTTGAACCCAAACTCCCAAACCAAACCCACTGCCATCAAATTTATGTTGACACATAGTGACCCTATAGGACAGTGTGGAACTACCCCTGTGAGTTCCTGAAACTGCAAAAACTGTTAACAGGGATAGAAAGCTCCGTCTTTCTCTCCCAGAGAGGCTGGTGGCTTTGAACTGCTGACCTTTTTGATTACAGCTCCACTCATAACCACTATGCTAGGGCTCCAAATGATAGCTGATTAGTAAAGTGTATGGTGCATCATCCTCTTTTAAAGAGCTACCTATGTAGGATCACATTGACAACAGCAACTCAAAAGTTAAATGAGAAACTTATAGACTTTCCGGATATGCTGATGGTGGACTAATTTGTAGAAGGATAGTGAGAACGGTTGAACAACTTATTGTAGCAATTGTACAAGAAGAATTGTTGATGTGGCTTACCATTGTGCATATTTTTACCCAAAAGAAATAAAGTAAAATGAGAGGCTTTATATGCATTTATTAAGGCAAAGAAAAAGCACAGAATACTTATCTGGGTATGGAAATTATCTTTTAAATGTACTGATTATAGTATTTCTAATTTTGATTAGGTCTGGTTAGATCTGTGCTTGTGGTTGGGGTTGGTTTAAAAGTCATTACTTAAACCCAAACAATATTAAACAACGTTATCAACAAAAAATACCCTTGTGTCAATATTTTTTTTAAATGTTGAGCTAAATAAATTTTAGTGACCAGTGAAAACCTATGTACTTTTGCAAAGTTGCTCTTGGACAGGCTTAGATGAATAACTGTTTCCCATATTGTTCACAGGTGCAGTGCTCATGGAACTGGGGCACACAACTACACCGAAACCTGCTTCAGGGCACCCTTCGCATTTATCTGCTGGCGGGCTAGCCAGGAGTGGAGCATCTTGCTTTTTGTTCACTAGAAATGGAGGCGAATGAAGATACTGAGAGTGCCACCCACAACGGGCAAGCAGCTAATGGCCATTGTGTCTTAGGAAGTCTTCTTCAAAGGATGTTTTTAAGACTGTGTATTTCTCTTGCCAGAAATCAGAAAATCACACCTATTGTTTTGTTTGTTTCACCTGCTCCTTAAATCAGTGTAACTCCCCAAATCAATGTGAATTTAAATATGCATCGCCTTTCAACTTAATTGCATACCTACACCTACTACATGTTGCTCATTGAGCAAAATGTGACAGAAAATGAGAGAAATAAGATAGGGCCCTTGCCTTTAATTAATTTACAATTTGTTTCTAAGTATGCCTTCCCTTCTCTTAATGAGCTGTGTTTGTAACACAATAATAATAATAATAAAAAGTTGTATTTCTGTATTTTCAGTCCTACCTTTTAATTTAAAAACAATGTAAAAACAAAAAAAAACCCCAAATGGGGCAACTCTTGACATTTCATTTCCATTTTTATTGGAATTCTGATATGTAAAACCAAATAAAAACCAAACCCATTGCCATAGTCAATTCTGACTTACAGCATCCCCATAGAGCTGAGAACTGCCCCATAGGGTTTCTGGGGCTGTACCCCTTACGGAAGCAGACTGCCACATCTCTCTCTTGCTGAGTGGCGAGCTGATTTGCACTGCTAATGTCTCTGTTAGCTACCGACTCTTAACCACTGCCGACCCATTCTAAATTAATTTCATAAACACCCAGTTTTAACTTCAGAGATATTAAAACATTATAGTTTGGGTTAGTTGATTAAAATTTTATTTTTTTCCCTTTAGGTATGGATTGTCTGTTGCAAAAATGTATTGGAAGCAATAACATGTTTTTATTAGGGAATGAGAGGGGAACGATACCTTCTGTCCCTGGCAAGCTTTTACTTTCCATGCTTTAATCCAAACCCAACCCAAGCCTACTGCCAATGGAGTGGATTCCCACTCATCGTGACCCTGTAACAGGGTGGAGGAGGGCAGCTGCATCAGGTGTGGAGACAGCCAGCCTCATCTTTTCCCCTGGGAGAGGCTGGTGGGTAGGAACCGCAGCCCATGGTTAGCAGCCCCAACGCTTGTATGCCCTACAGGGCTGCTGTTCTTCCAGAGCTATTAGCATGGAGGCGGGGAGGGTTAAGATCAAATTTGAGGGCGTGCTCCCTGAACCAAAACCACGCAGAGAAGCAAAACTGTGTATATTTACGTCACTGTTCATTGTGCTGAATGTACGTTTTTGTAAGTTGATTGTCTATACAATTATTTCTAACCTGTGGATAAGTATGTCATGATTTTTCTAGTGTTAAGACATTAATATGAGTGTAGACACGAACTATTTTTTTTTAATAAATCATTTTCTTGGGCCCTCACACAGCTCTTATCACAATCCATACATCCATCCGTCGTGCCAAGCATGTTTGGACATTTGTTGCCATCATCATTCTCAAAACATTTGCTTTCTACTTGAGCCCTTGATATCAGCTCCTCATTTACCCCCCTCCCCCCGTCCCTCATGAACCCTTGATAATTTATAAATTATTATTTTGTCATATCTTATACTGTCCCACGTCTCCCTTCACCCACTTTTCTGTTGTCCATTCCCCAGGGAGGAGGTTATATGTAGATTGTGGTCATCGGTTCCCCCACCATTATCATTTTCAAAACATTTTCTTTCTACTTGACCCCTTGGTATCAGCTCCTCATTTCCTTCCCTCCCCCAGCCTCCCTCCCTCATGAACCCTTGATAATTTATAGTTGTTTTTTTTCATGTCTTACACCGACCACTATCTCCTTCACCTACTTTTCTGTTGTCCATCCCCCTGGGAAGGGGTTATATGTAGATCATTGTGATTGGTTCCCCCTTTCTACCCCAAACTTCCCCTTCCCCTCCTGGTATCTCTGTTCTCATTATTGGTCCTGAGGGGTTTATCTGTCCTGGATTCCCTGTGTTGGGAGCTCTTATATGTACCACTGTACATGCTCTGGTCTAGCTGATTTGTAAGGTAGAATTGAGGTCATGATAGTGGGGAGAGGGGGAGGAGTAAACATTAAAGAACTAGAGGAAAGTTGTATGTTTTATCGGTGCTATACTGCACTCTGACTGGAGCGTCTCTTCCTTGTGACGCTTCAGTAAGTGGGTGTCCAATTGTCTACAGATGGGCTTTGGGTCTCCACTCTGAGCTCCCCTGTCATTCACATTGATAGGATTTTTTGTTCTGGGTCTTTGATGCCTGATACCTGATACCATGGATACCTCATGATCACACAGGCTGTTGTGCTTCTACCACGTGGGCTTTGTTGCTTCTCAGCTGATGGCCGCTTGTTTATCTTCAAACTTTTAAGATCCCAGACGCTATATCTTTTGATAGCTGGGCACCATCAGCTTTCTTCACCACCTTTGCTTATGTACCCTCTTTGTCTTCAGCAATCGTGCCAGGAAGGTGGCCATCACAGAATGCCTGATTATTAGAACAAAGTGTTCTTAGGTTGAAGGAGTACTTGAGTAGAGGCCCAATGTCCATCTGCTACCTTAATACTTAACATATAAATATATGCACATAGATTTAGTTCCCTATCATCATATATAAATATATTTACATATGTACATGCCTGTTTTTAGACCTCTATAACTGTCCTTTGCCTTCTAGTTCTTTCCTCTATTTCCTTTTACTTTCCTCTTGTCCCACCATCATGTTCAGCCTTCATTTGGGTTTCAGTAATTCCTCTCAGTTACAGTGCCCTTCATCAAGCCTTACCAGGCCTCCTACACCCTCCTCGCAATGCTAGCTATTTTTAAAATTTTTTAATAAGAATTTTTTTCAATAGTTCAATCATTCAGTAGTTTAATCATCCAGTCATATCAAGAAGAATTGTTCAGTCATTACCACAATCAATTTTAGAACATTCCCCTGCCCCCATGGCTATATTGTCTTTAAAATGAGTTGTGTAATCACAATCAGTTCTATTGCTCCCTCTCACATTCTGCTTTTTTTAAAAAAAAATATTCACTTTATTGGGGCTCATACAACCCTTATCATAATCCATACATACACTAGTTATTTTTGTAAAAGGTTCATATTCCAGGTGTCTAGCATAGTGTTCGGTAAGTGTTTAGTGGTTAAAGGATGTGAAGTAGGCTTTTTTTTTTTTCATGTATGGTTGCGTGTAAGACAGACAGGCATCGCTATCAGAATCGCACCCTTATGGGTTGGTGTTTACAACCAGTCTACTCGGAATGAGTTCCATTAACTGGCTACTTCATGTATAGAGTCTAGGCCCCTGGATCTCGGAGTGGGTGCCTGGTGTGCAGCAGTTCAGCCCTGCGATTTGTACAAGGCCCGCTCTGCTTCTCCTCGTCCTACTTTTCTTCTCGATGGCATTCTACTCCTCTTCCTTGAAGAGCAGCAGCTCTAACCTTTTAGGACTCACAACATGCCAGACCCTGAACTGGGCGAGGTACACACCTTTCTTCGCTTACTTGAGGCCTCCCTACAGTCACATGAAGGGGACACCACCCACCCCGGTGATTATGCACCTTGCTGAAGTCATGGCCGGTCCAATTTAGATCTCTTGGATTCCATAGCTTGAATTATTACTCCCTACCCTCAGCTGCATCCCGGAGAAATGCCCAGTGCTTGGGACCAGGCAGAGCAAATCTGTACATAGTCCAGATTCATTGCACTTCATGTTACTTCACAGCAGACTATCTCGCAGATAAAACCCAGCACAGCACAGTTGTTTTGGGAATTGGGAGGGCAGAGCAATCGTGAGAAAACAAGCTTGGAAACCAACCAGTTTGCATCAAACCTTTATCCTTTACCTCACAGTTCTTTTTTTCCAGTTTTCTTTTTAAACTTTCTACTTAAAAAAAAAAAAGTGGCCTGACACCATGTGATAAATCAAAGCCTGACGCAATTGACCCAGAATTGATCCCCAAATGTCTTTTGGGGGAACATGCTTTAACTCTGGATGTTGATTCTGAGGAATAATTGCCACCCTAGAAAGGTAATTACATATGCCATTGTTTATACACATAATAGGCTCGGGATGCATGTTCTGCACAGAGGAGCGAGGATCTGCTTGCACATTAGGGGTGTGCACTGTGCATTGTGTCAGAATGCCACAAATAGCATTTGGATGGCTCCCTGTTAGTGCTGGTTTCTCTGCCGAGTGTGCACATGAGTGTGTGTGTGTGTGTTCGTGTAAGGGAAAGTTTATGGGCGAGGAAGTTATGGGCCATAAAAGGCTTTTTGTTGAGTTGAAATGGCAGTGATTTGCTTTTTCTTACTTTTTAGTTTACTAGATTATCTTCTGGATCAGATTCATTTAGCTTGGTCTGGTAAAAGACTCTTCTCGCTGCTTGGCATGTGCTTATTAATGAGTTCTCATATTTCTTTCTATCAAGGGCTGTTTACTTTGTGGAAGTACATAATGAGAATCCTTCTCCCACAACATCCTCCTAAATGCCCTGGTTTTGACCAGCCCTTTAAATACACCAAACGGCCAGTGAGGATGGCAGGCAGTGCCTTTCCTTGCTGTGTGCTTTCTGGTCAAACGTAAATGGGTTTTAAACCACAAATGACCAATTAAATCACTTCATGCTTTTCCCTTTAACCATAAGACAGTAGTTACCCTAAGTAAATACAACAAAAAGACCGTGCTGTGGTGTCTAACCCCAGCAACCTATTTTTGTTTTTTAAATCAAAGGCTTAAAACAACCAAGCATCCTGACTGACTGCAGTGAAAGAGAGACACACGCGTTCCAGTACGGAACCGAGCTTTGTGCGAGGCCCAGGCTGCTCCGCGCAGTGTCCAGCGAACTGCGTGACCTGCTTGTTAGGCTCGACAGCAGTGTTTTCCCTAACAAAGGCCTCTGCAGTCCGGGCAGCCGTGGACTGTCAGAACGAGCACATTTCACACACGGATGTGCAGCCATAATGGCGTCTAACAAGACGCATGTGGCCACGAGCAGGGCGGGGGCTGGGCTGCTGCCGTGGCATGGCGTGGACCAGCAGGCTGGGGTTGGGGGTGGGGAGGCCAGCAGTTAGCAGTAGGGACATGGCCCCACTGACCACATTTAATCAGGCCTTCTGTAAACAATTCAACATTTTCATTGTTCTCTAAAAACTAATAAAGAGAAACAAGCACTTTTCATTCATCTTGAAGTAATTTTCTGTCAGGTTGGAGCCCCTTGTGGCCTCCAGCTTGTGCAGTGCTAGCTGTGTGATACAACAACTATTGCAATTTATTTTACAAACTCTGGTCATTCACATGTCAGTTCGTGTTCACCAAGCCGGCGTCTGAAATTGTGCAGTTAACGAGTTTTACAACATTTCTATCAAGAGAAACTGTTTAGCATAACTGACTCTTAAGGAGTTATTATACCTCTAAAAATCCATTTTAAGGGGCATTATTTAAATCAAATAGAAAAACGGTTCACTGCCTTTTAAAGGGGCTACAAAAAAAGTCCATCGGCTTCGGCGCAGTAATCCTCAGCTTAAAGCACTCTTGAGAGCACTTCTGGGAATTGTCAGCATAATGAAATGTTTTGTGAAATGTCCAGATAGATTCCTCTACTCAACAATCTTACTGCCCCATATTTATTTTCCTTCCAGTTTTTAAAGAAGTGAATGACTTTTTGCGAGGATGACTCCATGTTGTGTACAGGAACTGAGCACAGTATTACGAGGCTGCAGCAGAGGGAGGTCCTGTCTGCAGTGCCGTCCATGTGCACCGGCCGAGAAGGCGAAAGAAAGACGAGAAAGGCCGCCTTCCTTTTGCCTCCCGGCGCCCCAAAGGTGACCTCCCAACAGGCCGATGGGGCCTCGCCTTTTCCTTTTGCTATCTTTTTCTCAAACTTTTAACCAACTTGGTTAGACCACGACACCTACTAGGTACCTCCTTTAAACTATATACCAAATGGATTCTGTTTTCTTACCCTAAATAAATGCAAGGGAACTAACTCATCCACAGGAATCCTGGTACATGCATCGTGAAGCAGGTCGTTCGCATCTGGCCCATTTCAATAGGAGGTGCTACTGAACAGTTAAAGAATAGATTCACCACATCAACTGGAAGGGCCAGTGACCCCCCAGCCAATTAATGGGGAGAGCCTGTAATCACAGCCCTATCCAACAGAGCAGCAAGTTCATTTAACCCATTGTATTACCCTCCCGGAGTAAAAGCCACCACTTGTAATGTAAATGGCTTTGTGGTTCTTTCTGTGATGAGCAAGACAGAGGAGAAGACATGCCGAGCTGTAAGGAGAGTTAGGGTAGTCACACATGTGCATTTCGCCACACTTGGTCCCTGCTTTCTTAGATGGGTGTTTGTGCCCAAGATTTTCAGTTGTGCCCAAGACAGGCAGGTGTTCTTGTGCCTGCTGGCCATATCTGCCCATAAGGATAGTAACATCCATGAACCAAATACAATTTGACATAATTCGTGCCTTTATTACCGCCTACAGAATGATATTATTCCATGCTGGCACATTAATGTTTCCAGCACGATACTTTCGTTCCTGGACATTTTAACCTTTTGAAGTCCCGCAGTTGAGGATTGAGTATTCAAATTCATTAAGTCCCATGGGTTTTGGGGAATCCAGCAATCTTCAAAACTATCTATTGATCATTGGTGACAGTGAAAATAATGTGCAGGTAACAGGCAATGACCATGTCTGAAAATTCTTGATTAAGGGGTTATTTCTATCCTGTGTCCGTTTCCACAAATAATATTTAGCCAACTTATACTTCGCTATTGTTACCCTAATGACATTTTTGACCCCCAAGAAAATGTGTGCATGATGATAACTTGCATCCAGTTGGTGAAGTAATTTGATCTGTCTTAATGCTCCAGCATTCTGACATAATAAAGGCAGATGGAGGGTATTAGTTTTCTGTGCCTGCTATAACAAATTGCCACAAGTGCAGTGGCTTCAAATGACGCGAATTATTCTCTTACAAGACCTCTGTGTCACAATCTGACGTGGGTCTCACAGGACTGAAATGAAAGTTGTCAGCGGGCTTAGTGCTCTTCTGGAAGCCTTGTTGCCTGCGTTTCCATGTTCTCTCGGAGGTCGGCCATCTTCTTTGGCTCCTGGGCACTTCCTGTGCCTTCAGAACGAACAATGCAAAGTCAAGTTCTCCGCTCCTCGCCTCTGTGACCCTCTTCGTGGTCTCACCTCGCCGTCCCTGTCTGTCTCTCTCTTGCTGACAGACGGCCTCTGCTTTTATGGACTCAGGTGATTGGGTTAGGCCCACTGGGAGAATCCAATAGGACCTCAAGGTCCAAACCCTTACTCACATCTGCAAAGCCCCGCTTCGCCATGTCAGGCAACATAGTCACAGGTTCTGGGGTGGGTTTAGAATGTGGACGTCATGGAGTGGGGTGGGGGCTTATTCTGCTTACTACACAGATTCTCTGAGGACTCTTTCACTTAGGAATGTTTAAAGAAGTAACAAAAATCTACCAGCTCGGTAGCCTCCAAACTTTTAAAATCATCATACAGCAATAGTTGAAAAAAGCAACGTATGCAATTTATTTCCTACCAATGAAGCTTAATTTCTTTTCAGTAATTAAGTAAAAGCAGATAACCTTTTTTTTCTGTACCCCAGTGCACTGTCTTCTTCTTGTACCCTCTTTTTCATTCAGGTGTACTTTATTTGGAGAGGAAGAAGAACTTGTGAAACTTAACACCATCTATACCAATGTGGCTTTTATTCTTTCAGACAAATACGGCTTCAAGATGTGGCGTGACTGCCGTCTGCGTGGTAGTCTCCGGTGGTTTCTGGAAGTAAAGAAAAAGTGACTCCGTTTTTTTGCCTATGCTGTGACTGCTGTGCATAGCTTCGGAGCTTAGCTAGAGAGAGGTTAACCTGTCTCAAAGTTCACGGAAAGTCAAGAGAGAGCTGCAGATTACAGGATTATAAAACAAACACTTTTTTATAAGAGAGTACAGAGAGATTGTTTACCAGAAAGCCTCAAATCATGAGTTTGTTACTCGTCTAGAAAAAGCGTGTATCTCATCTGAATGGTTACAAATGCCCGTGTCCTTTAAAACTCCAAGATACAGATTTAAAAACATGAGAAACAAGGTCTGTGTGAAACTGAGTGGAGAGAAAAGGAGATCCTATTAAATTCACTTTAAATGATAATTTTCAACTTTGAAAAGCATCTGAATTATACCCGTCTTATCTCCACGTTTTATCTCCACGGCAAGAAGGCTTCTTACAGCACAGGGAAAGCAGATATTGTAACAGAAGCCTGAAGTCCCCTTATGTTAAAAATTTGGGATGTGTTCAGAGCAGTCCCCGTCCACAGTGAGATCTTGCTAAGACACGCTGACACCCCTCTGCAATCAAAACGAGCTTCTGCCTTGCGAATGAAAGTAGGTTGCCACAAAAATGTACATGCATTCCGAAACAAGTCAATGAGTGTTTGCCAACTGCCTTAAATCCCCTAGAGGCAGCCTGGGCAGTATAGTTTTACTCAGTTTGCCCCAGGCCACTTCCCTTCTTTTCCTGAATGGTGGACAGGTAGACTTAAATCCTTCAGGAATAGTTTCCATCAGTGATCTCAAAATGTAACTGATAACTTGTCAACGATTACTGTACAAAGAAGTTAAACATTACAGCTAATTCCCCCACTGAAACCCAATCCAGGGATTAGCAACAATAGGGAATCTGTTTTATTTGCATTTAATTTGTACCTTCACACTATTATCTCCCATGTTTTAGTTTCAGGAAATGTGGTTTCAGGCTATTATAACCACATTTCATGCTGCTGTTGCACTGTTATTTGATCTCTATGGTTGGAAATGACTTACTGAAAAAATAAAGCTAACATACTTTATTTTAATTATACCAGCGCAGTGCCTAAATAAAAAAAAACGTACTTTATATTTAATGTGGAGTACAGATTAACAGTTTTATGGGACATAAAATCTATCTATATCATTTTCTATTTGCACATCAGTTATATATCTTTCGCTCGGCAAAATAAATGCCTATGGTATGAAGACGAGGAAGGAGTACGTCGAAGTTACAATCACACGGGCAGTAAATAACATCTTAATTGGTTTGGAATGCCAGAGTTTGATTTTTTTTCCTGCCTGGCTTTTATTTATTGATCTCTATAGCTTATTTATCTTTCCAGTGATTTGTACAAGTCTATCTTCTTTCCTCAAGAAGCCAATCCATAGTGGTTTTATATTGCAAATCCCATCTGGGGAAATGGTCTGGTGAGAGAAGTGCAGTCGCTTCTAGAAAAGCCATCATTTAAAAGCTTTTGTAGAGGTAAAGGGAACTTCTCGGTTTGGTACTTTGTCTTCTGGGGGGATAAAAAAAAAGAAGAAGAAATACAGCTATTATGAAGTTGCCACTCAATGTATGTTTCATCAATTCTATACTTTCCCCTTGTTTGGCAGCGAGAGGAAAACAAAGAAGGATTTAGTGTACACTAGGAAATGTCTCTTTAAACGTTCCTGTATGTGATTTAGCTTCTAGTGAGGGGAGCAGACAGGAATGTATGGTGTATGTCTAATACACCATATGTAAACCTGGATTTTCTTCTGTGTGCATTCCCCCTGATCCATTCCTAATATCTTTTAAAATAGCACTTTAGAATAAGCGACACTGCAAATGACACGTTATGCTCCATAGGGCCGTTGAGAAGCGATAAATGTAACCATTCTCAAAAAAAAAAAAAAAAGCTGTTGGCAGAAAATCCAGCGCTTTTTCCTGCACGGAGATATCCACTGCTGAAGTCAACCCTGCAAAACAGAGGGGTTTTGCTCCTACCCCTCCGAAATCAATGATCCCTTGTTCTTTGTCAAATTGGTCCTTCCAGTGTTTGTTGTGGTTCTGCTTGGTTGTCTTGATCTCACAGAAAATTGGAAGCTCTCTCTGAAAGATTTCTTCTGTTGAGAGCTGAAGGAAAAAGACATTTATAGATGGCTGTGTTATACTTAAGCTACGCAAGCGATGCTTTGTGAAGTGATTCTGTAAACAGGTCCCATCATCACCACAATGTAAACGTAACTCCTTGGAACAAGCTAATGACATTTTGGGGCAGGTCTCTTAGAGAATGCATTTGCACTTGACATAATTAGTGGTAGGCAGAGCTTGAGAAATCCGGGGGAATCTCCAGACAACGGCTTTGTGGACTATTAGTGCTTAATTTCTGAATGTCGAACGAACCTGTACATCTTAATTTCTAGAGAATAAGCTCAATTGAACTTGCTCCCCAGTTATGCAAAAACTGCTCAGATAAAACCAAGTGGACACCAATGTAATGAATGTGGTTATTAAATTGTTTCAATTGAAAGAACCCTATTCTTACGCCATCATAATGGGAACAATTTATCCCCACTGATCGGCCTGTCTCTCTTTTTTTCTGAGTTCTCTTTGATCTTGAAGCATATTGCGGTGGTGTGTCCTATTGAAAAGCGAAACTGGGGCAATTTTAATGCTTTTGTACCTTACCAGTACTCTATTTTTTCACTGTTTAAAAATAGCTGTTAATTATAAGTGCAGTTTAAATGTCTCAAGTGACCCAGAAATGCAGGTCGGAATGAGACAGATTGTGCGTCTCCTATAAAACAGACATTACTTTCACAGAGCATCCTGAATTCTGCCTTCCCTCGCTCTCCTCCTCTTGGGTTATTTCAATCGGGTGGGTACCGAGCGAGCCCAGCGCTGTGCTACACAATCCCACATACTTTCGCCGGGAAAAGAGAAGCGGGCCTGTGTGTTCACCACGTGAAGAAAAAGCCTTCTTTGTCAATCGGTCCGGGCTCTGGGGGTGCACATGCCGCTGTTGGGGTAGGGGAATGCGCCCGAGGGCCACTTTGCTGGCCACAAAGACCCAGGACTTCTCCAGCTCCCTGCCTCTCCCCTGGGGCGGCAGGGAGCAGGGTGGGGGTGGGGTGGGGTGGGGTGGAGGTGGGGGTGGGTTTCTGTTGTGAAAGGACTCTTCAGCCTTAATACACACGCCCCAGGGGTCCAAGAGTGCCCAAGATCGACTGCCCTCCTGCCACCAGTCATAAATTCTTGACTGCTCACCGAGACACTACGAACTTGGGACCTGGGCGCCCTGCTACTCTGCAGGTGCTGTGGTTTGAATAAAGCCCTGCCCTCACTTAGAAAATCACCCATGCCTCTCTTCTCCTAGAGCTGAAACCATTCTGGAAGTTTCTCAGTTATAGAAGTCCTTGTATATGAGCGTGAGTAAAAAAATATTGCTACGAGGGTTCTGGTTCAGACCCGCATGGGTTTTATTTCAAACAAGTGTTTGAACGTGTCTGCGTGACTGGTGCATGGCTGCAATATTCTCGTCTTCGTTTCCTTAACCCTAAGACAGGTTTTTTAAAAAAAGTTTCAATCAAAGCCATGGCCTCCAGAGGGGGATTTACAGACTCCAAAGGCACAATCTTGATAGATTTTTCTCCAAGGGAACACAGGAAGATCGTGGGTATTATTATGAAGAAGTTTGAAGAAAAGTGAAAAGGACATTGGTGAGAATACGGCCAGCAGAGCGGCCCCAGGGAACTGACGCTCATGGAGACAACGTCCCTGCTCACTATGAGAATGTCGCTGTGAAAGCTCACCGCATGCGCCCTACAGTACCGATCTTTTAACCCCCAAACTCAGAGAACATTTCAAAGAACATGATTAGAATCACCTTTTGATGTGGTGTCAGTGGAAGAGTGCAGAACCCTTTGGAGGAAAGGCTAGAGAGATGGACACATCACCTTCCGGAGTGGACAGGAGGGTTTGTCAAGAAGTAACAGGTTCACATTTTTATATATTTTATATTTTTGACTAATAAGAGTCTCTATGATGTTGTAGCGATGCATTTTGACTTAACTCGTACAGCAAGTTTGACTCCCATTTAATGCAGTTCCAGGAAGCAGTTGCAAAGTTCAGTTTATAATAAGGTGGATTCCAGTTTGATGCTCTGTCTCAGTTCCTTAAGGTTCGTGGTACATGGCAAAGCCTCTCAGTTCACACACCTGACCAGTTGGGCGATGAGGGAATTCAGACACATCCTGTATTTCCACTTCGATGCTCCATCTTCTTCCTCACGGAGATGGGGGCATGTCTCAAAAGAGGAAGGGCACGCCATTCGCGTGCATGGATTCCCTACCTGCCTCTGCACGGAAATGCCCAGCAGGGGAAGTCTTCAGAGCCAATTTTGCAAATTGGTTGTAGAAAATCTATAGCCATTTTTAGTCAAATTTTAAATGCTAGCCCCTATTTGAACAGTTTTCATAGTTGTTCATGTTGATTCATAATTTTAACTTACCTCAGCCATTCTGATTTGGCCAATACGATAGATTCCCTTTGGTGTTTATAATCTCGAAGGGACAGCTCAAAGAACTTGAGTATATTGTCATTCAAACTTTATAGTTTACTCGAAGGAGGAAATGGTATCAGCACTTTTGAATAGCCATTGGTAACCGCAAGATTGATGGTTCAAACTCCGCCAGCTACTTTTGTGGATCAGGCTCTCTGCTCCCATAAAGATTTAGAGCCTCAGAAACCCTTTGTAGAGCCACTCTTAGTTGGGACTGACTTGATGGCTGTGGTTGATTTCGTGGATGACGCCACTAGAAGGAGCCCCTGTGGGAGAGCTGCTTTTGCATCGGGCTGCCAGCGCCCAGTCAGCCGTTTGCTGCTCTGTGGGAGAAAGCGGAGGTGGTCTGGTCCTGTGACGTCATCGCCAGAGCAACCATCGGGAGCAGTTCATTATGCACGACAGGGTCGTTGTGAGTCAGAATGACTCAGTGGCAGTGTTTTTTGGATTTGGCACGCCACTAGAAAGTTGGAAACAAAGTCAGAAAAGCAATCTTTGAACATGCACCTTGTAAACTTCCTCCATCCATTGAGATGCGTTTCTGTTGCTATCAGAAGAGGTGTGCACCTTTAGAAGCCAACACAGGTCATACCATTTCCCTGAAAATACTTTTGAAAATAGAACACATGTGGTACCTTGGTTAAGATAAACTGTTTTAGGTGTGGGTAGGAATGCCTAAGGGCGTTGTTTTCTAATCAGGCTATTAATAAACATGGAGAAATAATTCATAAATGGCCACTGGTTGTGAACATTGAATCAACTGTAGCTTCCGCCCTGGAACGAAGTTTGTACAAATGGTGATGGTGCTGAGTGCTATTGAGTGAGTCTGACTCATTGTGACTCAATTTGACAGAGTAGAACAGCCCTTAGAAGCTGTAATCTTTATGGGAGTAGAATACGAAGCCTTTTTTCCACTGCAATAGCTGGTGGGTTTGAACACCCAACCATGTTTGTTAGTAGCTGAGCACTTTAATCCCTGTTCCATCTGGACTTCTTATGATGATTGATTGATGTGGGGATGGGTAGAATCTGATTGATTAATTGATTGATGTGGGGATGGGTAGAACCTGATTGATTTATTGATTGATTGATTGATGTGGGGATGGGTAGAACCTGATTTTGAGCAGTTAGCAGGCTGGTGGGAGAGATGACCTGGTTCTGAGAATTAGCTGTGGAACAGCAAAGAAAGCACGTCAGAGCAAGCAGTGAGCTGGAAGCCAGGTAGACACTGAGGAAATAGCAAGTCTCAGGTTCCAGCAGTCTGAGCAAAGAAAGAGTCC
>NW_022111373.1:54575609-54580977 GCF_000313985.2 Echinops telfairi
TAGAAGTACAATCTGATGTAGTTATATAAAAAAAAAGGGGGTGGGTGTTGTGCATTACAGATTCGAAAGTAGCCACAAATTAGCCCATGCTTACCTTGTTTATTGGGAATTCGGACTCTGAAGACCATTCCTAAATCCAGTCCATTCCTAAATCCAGTCCATTCCTAAATCCAGTCTCACCTTCATTTCCCAGCGTCCCTTGTCCTTCTTCCTGGCGACTTCTCAAGCCCCTTGAGCCGCAGCCCCTCCCCACTTTCACACTTGCGGTTCCGGAACACTCTTTCTGAAGCAATTCACAACTCTGTCCACCATGTCATTAAAGTCTCTTCAAATGCACCTCCCCAGGGAGGTGTTCTGTGACAGGCCCCCACCCCCGCCCACCTAACACTCTTTACTAAGTTATTTCTCTGCTTTCTTTATTGCCCCTTCCCTACCTGACCTTAGATTTTATATTTGCTGACCTGTTGATTTGTTATCTCGTTTCCACACCAGCAGAATGTGAGGCCTCTGAGCGCAGAACTTTTGTGGACCATGTTCAGAGTCTCCACTTGTGCCTGGCACACAGCAGGAAGGGAGTGAATCCCTTTGACTGCACGATTCCAACACTCTTTCTTTTAAATTTAATTTTGCCGTTGTTGAGGTTATATCAGGGGCTTCCAAAAACTTGTGGAGAAAAAAAAAGCTTGTGGAGCCATAAAATTAAAAAACAGTGGAGTTTTTCTTGGAACTTTTAAAATCCCTTCATGTACAGCAAAACTTATACCAAATGAACCATTTCTACATATGAGTTCGTCATTTTTAACCACTTTGGTGGAGTATTAGTGAAGTTCAGTGAGATAGGGATAAAGGAAGGGAGTAAGAAGTAAGGATTTATGATCTCTTATTTTTACAATGTTGAAACCCCACAAAGTTCTGAAAATAATAATAATTAAAAATCTTCTGGTAATTTTTTTCAGTTAGCAGCTAAGAACATTTCATATAAATATTAAAAATCTAATCATTGTTGTTCAGTCCATTCCAAGTCATGGAGACCCACCCGGAAGCGAGCGAGGAGCGCCCCAGGCCCAAGCGACAGCTCTCTCTGTGACACTGCCGAAAGATCTTTGCAGCAGATTTAGCATTGTTTGATTAATTGATGGCGACTTCTAGGGACATTGATTGTGGATCCAAGTAAAATGGAACCCTTACCACCTTCAGATTTTCATGATGCTGTTGATTGGTTCAGCTGTATTTTCATTTCTTTTTTTACACTGAGGTGTCATGTATAAACACATAATCACCCACTACCATCAAGTCAATGCCAACTCGTTGTGACCCTATATAGGCTTCCAGAGGCTATGCATCTCTATGGGCGAAGGTCACCTTAACCCCTCAGTGGCTAGTGGGTTTGAACCATTGATTTTGTGGTTAGCAGTCTAAGGCTTACCTGACAGGGCTCCTTATAAATATAGTAATTTTAAATGGAAGTTTTCTGAATTCTGAATACATTTGGCCCCAACGATTTCAATTAAGGAAGAGCAGATTTCTATTGGCCACCCTTACTCCTATTTTCCCTTCCAAAGAGTGTAATGGAGGTGACAGAAAAGTAAAGCGATGAGGAGAATTATCACTAGGGTGGGGTTTGTGTCAGGGAAGTTGGAGAGGGAAAAGCTGCTTTCATGAATAACTTCAAGGGAAGCTAAGATGATTCTTAAGGACATATGCAATTTGACTTCCCTATGCTACTCATTCCAGAATCTGTCAGTGAAGACAAACATTTTCTTAGTGCTTCACATACTTCAGTTTCATTCTGAATGCATCCAAGTGCTGAGTGTGGGTTCAAGGCACCCAGTACATTTTCTGTTGCATGAAAATTAATACAAATTTGCTTCTCTGTTCATGGTTAATATTGAAATATGAGAGCTTCAGTATCTTCCTGTTCTAAGAGTGCTTTTCTTTTCAGAAATATTGCGAGGTCCTTCTACAACATTAAGGAAACAATGTAGACTTCTAGGAGATTCATCAAGCAAAATAAATATATTGAACATGGGTTCACTACATGGGGTTGAGATGTTATCCAAATATTATTTATTAAAATATTGTTTGGATAGGTATTATGCTAGGAACTTTTCCCATATAGCAAATTCCAAATTCTAAGGGAAAAGGCATAATTACTTCTCCATGGTGTTTTACTGAAATGTTAGCATATTTTCCCATCCTCCACAAATTATTTATTTGTATGATGTTGAATGAAAAGAAGGCTCTTTGTTTTTATCGTACAGTGGTTCATTTCCTATAGTAAAATACACCGGTGACTGAATCTCTCACTTTTCATCTGGACTCTTGGGCTGCATGTAAACAGGGGTTTGAGCACATCCTCTGATTTGATGGGGAAACGTTGAAACATTATCACTGAAAACATCCCCACTGATTGAAAGATTAGTTTGCCAGTGTGCTGTCCTCGGTGTTTGGTGGAATGGAGGGAGTTCAGCGCGTGGCTCTTCCAGGGGCTCTCTCTGATCTTTCTTGGGAGCCGAGCCTGACTGCTGCCAGGGGAGCAGGGTGTTGAATGGGTTCTTCCCCGTTCAGCCCTAGCCATGGAAGTGAAACCAGAATGGCCCTGAATTTGAAAACTGTGGGTGAACTAGAACAAAAACCACATGGGAAACATTGGGGTGGGCCCTTTGTTGTGAACTCAGTCTCCTCAGTAAACAAAGGTAGCGGACAGATTGCCAAGCAATCGAATCTCTGGGTTGGCAGAGTTGGAAGCAAAGGGGCCCCACTTAAGATGATGGCTGCTCCGGCCTCTTGTCTCTGCGCCACTTGCCTAGCGCTGAGAACGGCCCAGCCTCCTGCATCGGACTCCTGGAGGGCTCACTGGGCCTTTTCAGCCTTCTCTTCCAGCACGTTGACCTGTACCCCATCTCAGTCTGCTTATCATAGCCTTCATCCAAACTTAAAAAAAACCAAATTGGTTTGTTTTGATATTGCTTTGTCAGCCATAACTGAACCAGTGGAATCCCTGTTGGGGAGTGTAAGAAGGGAAGGATTCATGATAAGAGAATTAGATTCCCTTACTCCTGGTAAAAGATCAACACACGTGAGTGGAGGAGCTAAAGGGGGTATGTGGGGGTGGGGTGGGGGATGGAATCAGAATTTCTAAAGCAGGAGGTGTTTTGATAATCTATGTAACTGTTCTAAATTCACTTTAGTTGATTTATTGGAAAATACAAAGATTTGGTACCCTAGTGGCAGATGCAGTATGGTTCATTCATATAATGTGACAAGAAAACTAGCATTTGGAAACAAATTGGTAATTATCAAAGTCATTTTTGCATCTCCTTTCATTCTGTCTTGGGGAATTAGCTTTTGGGTATTGCCTAGGTAACAATATTTCAATTTCATTCGGAACGATCACTATTATGATAGTAAAGATCAAATTTCATTAAATGTAGACACATAGTACCTTTCATTAAAAAAACTCAAAATCTTTTCACTATCTTAAAGGAACATCCAACATTTTGTGTACTTAAAAATGACAATGACAATAACAAAATGTTTTCCATAGCTTGATAGATATACTTAATAATTATCAATGACTAAGCATCTACTGAAAGAAAGTCAGGGCTTTCTATCCCTATATAAAATTACAGCCTCCCAGGGGCAGTTCTACCTGCCAGTAGGGTCACTATGAGTCCGCAGTGACTTGATGGCAGTGAGTTAAAAAAAATTTTTTTAAGCACCTGATATGTGTCAAACTCTGTGTAATGGACTTAACTTTAATAGTAACCCTGAAAGGGGGCCTATTATGAAACTCATTTTCACAAATGTGGAAGTTGAGGCTCATAGAAGTTGCGAAATGTGCTTAAGGTCACTCAGCAGTCAACCCTAAATTCAAGATTTGAAATGAGTCTATCTGACTGTCAAGGCCTTTAGAATCATCGACAAGTTTTTGTTAGTGTCTCACTCCATGAAAACCAACGATGAGAGCTCATAAAGAGATACAAGTGTGGGGTGTATTCCAGGGGAAAAAAGTCTAAATCCAGATACAGAAAATGACAACCTCTAAAATGTGCCAACAGCTTGTAAAATATGAGTGATGTTAAAATGCTTCCTAAGCATCAGATTGACTGTCAGATACCTTGCAAAAAGTTAAGGATGCAAGTTCTAAGGTTGAATTATTTTCATTTCAGTAAATTTGTAGAAATCTACTAGTACCTTAATTATAAAACAAACAAATCTCACTGCCATCCATGGCATTGATTCGGACTGGTAGTGACCTGAGTGTCAGGGTGGCACTGCCTCGTCGGCTTCTGAGATTGTACATTTTCATGGGAGAGGAAGCCTTTTCTTTCCCCTGGAAGTGACTGGTGGTCTCCATCTACTGAACTGTTAGCAGCCCAGCACATAATCCACGATGGTACCAGTAAGTCCCTTACTTAGACTTCTTTAAAGATCAGGCATTAAAGTCACTGAGAGCGAACACAATTTGGTCAACGAGAATCTCATGCTCCAGAGTTTCTGCCTGAGCAGTGCATCTGCAGCCAGAATTGAGTAGGGCCATAGTTCCACCACGTCAACATTACAACAGGTGCAGGAAGCCATGTTGTTTTTAAACAAAGCATCATTTTGCTCCATTGCGAAATTCAATTTTAACCATAACTTAGTTCATTCTGGATTTACAGATACATCTCAAAGGAGGGGCATGAGCTTCAAGAAGCTTGAAAAACACCTTGTTAGGGACGATCTATTTCTTGTAGGTGGTTGGCCAGATTCTCCTGATGCACGAGGGTCGAGCACTGAGAAAGGCAGGGTGCCTCATGGGTTACAGTTACACTGTTAGAACTTAACATATAGTTCGAACCCCACCCCCCCAGGAACCCATCGTGAAGCTTCTATAAATAAAGTACCTTCCTTCTAAAATAAAATACTAGCTGAATCTTCTTGAATTACTGGTGTATTTTTAACTTCTCGTGAACATTCTTGGATCATTTTCGTGGCATTTGGTCAGGCCAGTATTTTCTCTTATAAGTGACTGGCCATTGTCCTCTGTATCTCGGACATTCAGTGTTCAAATGACCCATGGTTGTTGCCAACATAAAGACGTTTGATCATAGGTTCCATGTTTCTGCCTGCTCTCTCATACCGTTTCTGCTGTCCTGTGTGCTCATATTGCTCTCCTCTTGTATGAAGGGCTATTGCATTACCTTTACAAGTAGAGATATTTTAGAAAGATGAGGGAGATCATGGAAGAAGCACACCAGCCTGTGTGATCGTGAGGTGTTGACGAAATCAGGTAACAGGCACCAGAAGACCCAAACAAAACAATAAAATATATTATTGAGAATGAGGGGGCTCGGAGCAGAGACCCCAAACCCATCTGTAGACA
>NW_022111373.1:54582147-54584161 GCF_000313985.2 Echinops telfairi
TCCCGTTCTGCCCTGTCACTCCAAACGCAAAGGTTTCCTTGACGTACCTCTCAGGTACCTATCAGACCTATCCACTTTCTACTTCAGAACTTGAATAAAATAGGTGAGAAATAAGTGATTAAGGAGAGAGGCACAGGGAAAGCCAAACTAAATCAAACCAAAAAAATCCTATCATTTGTTAAGCACCCCTCATGTTGTGCTTACTGACTGGGGTTTCCATGTTACCCTACTGGATCTAGGAAGATTCTGGAAGCATTAAGCCCTATGCATTTGTAGTCTGCTAAGGACGTACCATGAGTGCAGGTTCCGGTGTTGCTGACGGCCCCCCCTGGAGAAGACTGTGTTCTGCTTTGTGTGTCTGGGGGAGGGCGGGGCTATTTGTTTTTAGCGTCAGGCTACCTGTTGACAGAGCCTGGTTGGTTAGCACAATGGAAAGGGAGGGTCAGAATGTCTCCAGACCTTTCTGTTGCCAGGTGTTGACAAGGCGAGGGCCAGGGGGATGGCACATGGGTCGCCGAGACAGCCTCTCTTAGCTCTCCGCTGGGTGGGTCATGCCTGGTGACTGATGAAACATTAACAGACAAGGAGTGACGACGTAGATGACTCAACCACCCGGTTAACTGGATGGTATCTTAATCCTCCTTAATACCTCTCCCAGGATAGGGTAAAGCTTCAGTAAGTCTATTTACAAAGCAAGATAACGCAACTTTGGGGTCTTAGTCTGGTTTGCTATGATGTATGGGCATCAAACGGTAATATAGTAGAGTGGTTTGTTGTTTTGAGTCTGGAGGGAGGCTGCCCGGGAATGAATCCTGGTCCCACCATATATGCCCTTGCACCTTATTGTTAGGGGCCATTGAATCAGTTACGACTCATAGTGACACGATGCCCAGCAGAAAGAAGCACTGCTCGGTCCTGTGCCAGCCTCATAATTGGGCTTATGTTGGAGCCCATCAATGCAGCCACAGGGTCAAATCCATCTTGTCGAAGGTCCTCTTTTTCACCACTCTGTTACTTTACCAATCAATCAAAGGTACCAAATGTACCTTGGGTACATTGAAGTCTTTCAAAACCTAAATTATTCTCAGTTCTAAATCGAGTCGAGTAATAGTATTTACTCAAAAAACCAAACTCACGGCTGCCGAGTCAATTCTGACCGTGCTAACTTTATGGGAGAGGATAGAACTGCCCTGGTGGGGTCCTACTCTTTAGGGAGGAGACAACCCCATCTTTCTCTCACCGAGGAGCTGGTGGTTTTGAGCTGCTGACCTTGCAGACCACAGCCCAACCAGTAACCACGAGGCCACCGTCTGCAGTGCAGGTAAGCACGAAGCACCATCCTGGCACATGGTTATTGTGCAATGCTCACTGCTAGTACTATGACGGTAATTCAACAAGAACAGCCATTATTCCTCCAAGGGCCCCAATCCCTAGTCCACAGAGGTGAATACACTTCTTATCAGATAGAGAGCAGTCTAAAGTGGATTGTGGCAAATGTAGTTAGGCTAAAGTATCATACTTTATCATTTGACCTCCCTTTTTTAAATGAGTAGACATAATTTGTTTTTGGTCACCATGCCCTTTACACGGAGACCTAAAATATAACTAAACCTGTTTTGAGAAACAAAAGAAAATTCAGATCTGTTTCAAAATGCCTGGCAGCATAGGATAGTTGATTTTTTTTCCTTTGAGGAAGTCCAGCAATGCTGCATCACATGGGGAAGAATAAAGAGCTACAATGCCTTGCTCAACCCGTCTCTTCTCCAAGACCTTCCTCCCCCTCAGCACCTCTCTCCTCCCTCTGGATGCTGCCCCTCCCCCTTCCCCCGCATCCAAATCCTGGTCTGATCACTTGTGCACTGGCTCTCACCTTCCCGCCTAACCGGAGTCTCCAGCTCAGAAACTCACTGCTATTTTGTGAATTCTGGCCGCTAGTAGTGAACAAAATAAGAACTCATTGCATTAGTCTGAACTTTAGCTACCTACAGTTCTTTGCATAGACTCTCTCTTTTTT
>NW_022111373.1:54585457-54587826 GCF_000313985.2 Echinops telfairi
TGGGAACTTTTTCTTTTTCTCCCTGGAGGTGAGCAACATACTCTCTCTCTGCTTCACCTTCCTGTTGACAAGTCAGGTGGAGCCGTGCAGAGACCTGACTGGGCCCTGGGGTGCAGACCTGTGCCAGGCCACAGCCGCTGGATCCACAAGATTTTCACCCACCGACCTGTGATCTTCCTGTATTCTGCATCATTGCATGTGGCTGTGTGAATCTGAAGAGAGACTTATGGACTGGTATTGGACTTATGGGCTACTATCAGACTTATGGGCTTGATCTGGACTGGACTGGACTGGGATGTTTTCTTGACACACAATTACGCTTTGATATACAGTCTTTGCTACACACATATGAGTGTCTTTGGATTTGTTTCTCTAGTCAACCCAGCCTAACACAGTATGGTTTTCTGTACATGAAATCCAGGATAGGTAGATCCATAGAGACAGTAACTGGATTAATAATTACCTAGAGGCATTGCAGGGGAGGATGTGCGGAAGGGGAGAGCTCACAAAAGTGAATTTGAAAAGAAAACACTCTGAAATTGATTGTTGTGGTAATCGCACACCTCTCAGTATAAAATGATTAAATAATATGATATTTGAAGTATGTGCCAATAAAACAATATCTAAAAAATACACCTATTGAATTTCTTCAGTTAGGTGCCTTGGTAGGTTCCGTGTTGGGCTGCTAACCTCAACGTCAGCAGTTTGAAACCACCAGCTGCTCTGCTGGAGAAAGTTGAGGCTTTGTACCCTGTACAGATTTACAGTCTCACAAACCCACAGGGGCAGTTTTACTCTGTGCTATACAGCCACTGTGTATCAAAATCAACTCGATGACAGTGAGCGTGCTTTGTTTTGTCTCACTTCAATGACGCCGCCTCTACTCACAGTGTGTCCTCTGAACTTTCCAAATATCGCTAATTTTTGCACTGGAGACACAATGTTCAGGAAGTGTCTCCTGTTTCTAACCCAAATCCTGAATGCCACTGAGAGATTCTTATTCCTCTTGAATGACTCATGGAGATGGTCCTACATAACAGTCTCCATCCTCCCAAGGAGCATCAACTTTCATTAGGTTTTTGGAGGAGATGGAGCAGAAGTTTAACTCTTTTTGTTGTTGTTAACTCAATTTGTTGTTGTTGTTAGGTTGCATTGAGTGAGGTATGACTCAGAGCAACCCGATATACAATAGGACCAGCACTGCCCATCCTGCCCCATCCTCACAAGCCTTACTACGTTGGGGCCCATTGCTGCCACCACTGCATCGATCCGACTTGTTGAATGCCTTCCACTTTCCCCCTCTAGGGACAGGTCCCTGATCACAGCAGGTCCAAAGATACAACACCTCACCACCCTCTCTTTGAAAGAAGGGGGCATTGTGGGTGTGCTTCTTCTAAGACATAGTTCTTCATTCTTCTCAAAGTCCCTGGTGGAATCAATATTTTGCCAGCATCATAATCCACATGCAGCGATTCTTCTTTCATCGTCCTTATTTGGTTTCTGTGTCATTCATGTGAAGTGACTGAAAATGCCATGGCTTGGGCTAGGGCCACCTAAATTCTCAAACTGACATCTTTGATCTTTAACACTCCGAAGGGGAAATTTGCAGCAGATTTGCCCAATGCCCAATCGATATCATTTATTTATTGACTGCTACTGCCATGGGCACGGGTAGTGCATCCAAGTAAATGGATATTCATGACAACGTCATTCTTTTCTCCATTTATCAAGATGTGGCCAAAGGATTCAGTTGTGAGGACTTTTGCTTCCTTTACGTGGAGATGCAATTCATACTGAAGGCTGTCGCCTTTGATCTTCATCAGCAACTGTTTAAGTCCTCTGCTTTCAGCGAACACGTTTGTTCATATGCCCATTACAGCTTATTAATGAGTCATCCTCCAATCCTGATTGCCACATACACCTTCATACAGTTCAATTTCTCAGATTATTTTCTCTGCCTACAGATTGAGTTGGTATTGTGAAAGGGTTAATCCTGATGTACCCGCCCCTGCCGGTTTTAAACCGGGCAATAGCCTCTCGCTCTGCTCCTATGTTGGTTCAGTCTACTTGCCACGTCCATTTGATTCCTTCGAAGAAAATTGCTTGTCCTTTCTCCTCATTTGTCATGGCCATTGCATAATGGAATGAACCACATGGATTTAAGCATATCACAAACCCCTTTTTTGGCAAAGCACTTTGCTGGAGAGTCAAAGTTTAATCTCTTTAATGGGATATTTCAGAAAGAGAGAGATGGGGGAGGGGAAGTCACTTGATCTAAGATTTTGTTTTAGGCAAATTTGGGTGACAAAATTGCTTTACAGGAACTGATTTTATTTACCTTGTTCTTTCTCTAAGGTGGTTGCAAAATT
>NW_022111373.1:54588925-54590251 GCF_000313985.2 Echinops telfairi
ACAGTACCTATATGAGATCAGTGTTTCAAGATGGAACTGCCCTCCAGAGAGTTTTCAATGGCTATATTCTTTCAGAGGTAGATCTTTGGAAGCACTTCTGCATGGATTTGAATTTCCAACCTTTTGATTGGAAGTATCCAAGGGGATCCTGCAGGCAGACAGGAGGTGGTTCATATGGATTTGATGGCTGAATTCCACACTAGTGTGTGATGGTTAGATTTTATGTCAACTGGACATACCTAGGTGAAGGTGGAGTCCAACCTCGCAATGAGGTCTCAGCCTGACGACAGCTCTTGGAGGGTGTGAGCTTTTGTCTGAGAGAGCCCCTGAGCAGAACTGAGCTCCCTCTTGCTCCTTCAGCTTCTGCTGGATTTGGATCTACATTTGGTTTGTGCCTCTCCTGCTGTGTTGCTTGTCAAGCCCAGGAGCTGCCAACAAACTGCCCATCTTGGGTTCACTTACCCAGTATTTGAGGTGTGCATCTCACCTCCGAATCCACTGGCCTGTGGTCCTCGTGCTTTGTCTCTCTGCTTCCTGTTCATCAACTCCCACAGCTACACGTCAGGAGACTCCGCCAGTTAACATCTGACGTATGGACTGGAATTGGACTGGACTTACTTATTACAATTGTGTAAGCCATTTCTTGATATAATGTATTTTCCTCTGGACACACACATATACATAGTGTCACTATTTTTGGTTCTCTAGGGAACCCCACCTGACATGTAGTGTTAGAATGGTAGTTTGCATCAGACCAGAGGAACAATTCAGAGATGGTGACTGAGGCCTATATGTTAAGAGAGAATGTTTGTCATTCATTCTGGGAAGAAATATTTTGGTATGGCTTTTCATTTTTTCATCACCCAACAGGGTTTGGGGTTGATAGTAGTTTAAAAGGATGTTAAATGCTGGTCCATACTGTCCTTGATGTTGAAGAGAGAAACCCAACCCAAGAGGTATAAAATATCAGGGTTAGTTACCAAAGGCACCTGTCTTGGGAAATGTGAGAAAGCCATCGTGCAGCTCTCTTTTAAAAAATCAAATGAGTCTATCCAGATAAGATAGGCAGGATAAAGCATCTGGAGGCGAAAACCACAGGACCACTGGTTCCGGGGGGACATGGGAGAGGGGAAGGTGGGGGAAAGGAAGTGGGTGTTAACAAACCAAGGGACCAGGGAACAACAAGTGATCCAGAATTGATGGCAAGGAGGGTGTAAGAGGCCTGGTAGTGCTTGATCAAGGGCAATGTAACCGAGAGGAATTACTGAAACCCAAATGAAGGCTGAACATGATGGTGGGACAAGAGGAAAGTAAAAGGAAATAGAG
>NW_022111373.1:54592640-54618943 GCF_000313985.2 Echinops telfairi
TTCTGGTTGTAGTGGTTTCCCTTAGTCCCCAGGGTTGACACGTCGTGAGCAGTTGCTCTCTGCCGAAAGCTCTTTGTGAAAACGTTCAGTGCATTTCCAGAAAACCTTCCCAGTCGGCAGCATTATCATCTCAGTGGTACAGATGAAGAAAATAAGGCTCAACGAGAGAAAGTGATATTTTCTGGATTCTGTAGTCATTGAAGAGTCCTGAAGCATTTACTTCTCTTGCCAGCTAACCAAAAGCTTGGAAGTTCAAGTCCACCCATTCACCCAGTGGCACCTCAGAAAAAAGGCCTGGCGCTACTTCTAAGAACCAACTACGAACCCCTCAGGAGCGCACTCCTGCTCTGAGGAGACGGGGTTGCTGTGCGCCACAGTCCTCTGAACAGAAATGGGTCCTTTGTGCATGTGTGTTTTGAGAACCGCATTAGCAGTGGCTCCCCGGTGACTTCGCGGTTACCTGCTGGGCTGAGTGGCTCTGGAGCTCTGGTGGTGGTGTCAGCTACGAGTTGAGCTGGGATCCTCAAGGTGAGCAGTTTGAATCCAGCAGCCACTCTGAGGGAGAAAGACGGGGCTTTCGACTCGTGTTGACAGTTACAGTTTCAGGCAGGTCTATCCTGTCCTCTAGGGCCACTATAAGTCACCAAGGACTTGATGGCAGTGAGTTTGGGGTTTTGATTTAGAAGTGCAAACAGAATTTCGACTCAGGAAGAACACAGGGCTTAGTTAAGGTAGTTCACCATTACCGCACCACCTTGTCCTCTAGCTGGGTTTGAACACGAAAGCCCATTCCTTTCTGTGCCTTTTCCATTTCTTTGATCCCTCTGGCCTCTTCCTATTCAAGGTTCAGGTATCTGCTGTCTTCGGCAGGAGTGGTGGTGATGATAGAACCCCTTGTGGTCATCAGGAAAATGGGTAAAAGTCTCAGTGTTTGAGTTTTAGATTGATCCAGACATAAGATTGAAAGATTTGGAAGGACGTTGAGGATTCCCCATTACTTCAGTCAATTCACTGGAGGGTGGGTAGGTGTATAAAAGAGGAGAGAGTCAGGCTGAAGCTAGAGGGATGTTGGTTGGTACTGCGAAGGGCTTCTCTGGTGCTGGACTTGAAAAGTTCAAAATATCAACAAGAGACCCGACTTTTCCCAAGACCGGGAAGGAACAGAGGAGGGATTGGATGCAGTATCTGAACCAGAACGCCTGCAAAGTTCTGATCATGTCAGCCTGCCTTGGAGAGCCACAGAATGCGTCCCAGAGACCCGCCAGCCTGCCCAGAGAATCCACGGACCTGAAGAGTGATCACGTCGAGATGAGAAGACATGCCCTGGAGACATGACCGCAACACTAGAACTTGCCGTATGCAGGCGCTGACAGATATTGACTGAAAATCAATTCCCACAAGTCCTAGTATTACACGAGCTTCCTGAAGGCAGACAGGAGCCACACACAGGGATATTGTGGGGGCTTCTGGATTCACCAATACTCAATTTTGCAACTTGGTGAAATAGGGGCTCTAACACAAAAAGTAAGTTTCATAAAAAAGTGGAATCATTCTATTTCTTATATTCCTGCACTTGACTTGAGATTTATTTTTTTCTTACTTGCAAGTATCCACGATTTTGCCTAAGAGCTTTATAAAATCAAATAAAGCAGAGCAAAATGTCCAATGACTGAGCTTGGCTCAGATTAAGTCAGTCGGAACACTGATCTCCTAATTACAAACAGTCCTTGTTTTGCATGGACTCAGAGAGACCTGGATATCCATTAACAAAGCTTAGTGGAATAACATCAACTAAATAACGACATGGTTTACATTTAAGTTACCATGGTATATTATCTGTGAGTAATTGCCTAAAATACAAGCTTTGCCACAAGCTCGGAAGTCCACAAATCACTACATACAAAACCAATGCCCGTGATTATCAGTGACCAGCCATTTTTCTCTTTCAAAGTCTCTTGGTAATCAGTCACTGTGCCTCCATCATTCAGTTCAGGAATAGACAGCAAAGTGAGTAGTGGTGCTGCCTTCTTCTCTTCCAATGATAAACGGATGTGATTGTTTCTAAAGGACAATTGAAATGGAAAATTGGCTGAAAAAGCACAAAGTGCAGTCAAGAAATGAAAAATCTTCGTGCTGCAAACGCAACGGAAAAGGGGTTGTGATGAAAAGAACGAGGATGTCCCAGAGGAGGAACTCCAGCAAGCAACTTCACACTCAAGAAACTCCATGACACCGTGAGTGAAATGGTGTGAGTCCCATTCAGCCTTCGAAAGGAATGTGACAATTCAGTAAGATATCAAAAGATATTTGCTCAGAGTTATATGATAAGAACAAGGGAAGCATTGTTCAAATTACTCTTGCCATGAAAAAAAAGTTAATTTGCCATGTGTGTTAGTCTGAGTAGACTCGAGAAACAAATCCAGAGACACGCAAATGTGTATAAGAAAGAGCTGAATACTGAGGAAGCGTCCCAGCCCAGGTCCCCGATATTAGCCCATATATCCGATACCAATCTATAAAGTCCTCTTCAGATTCATGAAACACATGCATTAACACCGAATGCAGGAAGATCACAGGCCAGTGGGTGGGAAGTCTTGTGGATCCAGTGGCATTGTAAGCATCTCCGTGCTGGCAAGGGTCTCCACGTGACTTCTCTAGCTCCCAGAGCATGCACTCTATCAGTGTAGTGCTATATGTCTTGTCTGTAGATGTAGAGTGCGTTGAGAGAGAAAGTGTGTCTCCCGCCTCCTTGGAGGAAATACAGGAAGTCCTGGAATCCTCAGGGGAAGGCCATGCTCTCACAGAGGCCTTATTGGCTATACAATGATTGACAGGCTAGACTCCACCCCTTCACTCATAATCCTCTCAAAATGACAACAGATTACATAACTATCAAACCATGTTTATGATGTGTATGGGGTGCACATTTATAGTGTATGGGATAAATACTACTTTTCTATTGCTTTCATTTACCTATGCATTTATAATTGATAGTGAAAGAAGATTTGTTGTTTTGACAAAAAAGAAAAAAACCCAAACCAATGAAAAAAAAAAATCAAACAAACCGACCCCCAAACCCCCAAAAGGTAGCAGAAAGAAAGCTTCAATTTGCCCCATTGATTCTTATGAGTGCTTTTCTTGGTTTCAGCTTACGTGGTCACTTTCCTGGTACACTCCTATACGGGGGAATATTCCTTTAGCTGCATATTTAAAAATGTATCTTGAGATAGTTTTGTCTCCAAATCTGTTCACCTAAAAAGGGGGCTGCTTCCATTTGGCTAACTCTCTGGTTAACTCTTCATTCTTATGCTACTCTGAAGGTCAAGATTCACAGACAGGGGAAGACAAGTGCACAGTGACCTATGCCCCAAGGCCTTGTGGTCTTAGGAGCAGGGTTAGTGAAAGCCTCTCACCAACAAGCCTTTTGTGTCCTGGGGTCCCTCTCGGCTGTGTACAGTCCTGTGCAGCTGCCATGACTCATTTCTGGTGTCGTTAACATGCCATCCCATAAGTGGACCGAGAGTGAGACATTCCCATATCAGACATTGTACTCTAGTCATTAGGACTCGTTCCCCTGTCATGTTTGTGTGGGAATATGCCTTGTAGGACGCGGGGCAATGACACTGGAAACAATCAATGCTCATACCAACAGAGGGTAACATCTGTGCTCTTCTTTTACTGTCTCTGGGCTGCTTTGGGTCATGTGAGACGATGATATGAAGTTTAAAAAAATGTCACCATAAAACTATTTTCATAGAAGAAAAAGCTGTGCTTTCCCATAGAGGATAGTTATCAAGACAACCTCCGATGGCTCCGAAGAAAGGCTAGGTGCAAGAATGGTTTTGCCCGAACCTTTGCTGTGTGGGTGTGTGTGTATCTATAAGCAAAGGGGAAAAGAAGACAGAGAAGTTGGCGGTTCCTTATATAGTTTATCAACCTGTGTCTTCTGCAAGACCAGTAAATTTATCCCATCATTTCGTGGAAAGCAGACTCTAATTTTTGCGTGAGTGTGATTAATGTACTTTTCACATTTTAACATGTGCTTTACGATGAAACATTTTATATGAAAACAAATTGACTCCATAACACCAACATTTAAGTTCTTGAGTATTGGAAGTTCTCTTCTGTGAGGACCTTCTCCTTCAAGACACTTCCGGTGCATCCTCCCCAGTCTAGTGT
This sequence comes from Echinops telfairi, assembly GCF_000313985.2. Classification (NCBI taxonomy): domain Eukaryota; kingdom Metazoa; phylum Chordata; class Mammalia; order Afrosoricida; family Tenrecidae; genus Echinops; species Echinops telfairi. The sequence goes on from NW_022111373.1 coordinate 54,596,820, forward strand.
TCAGTCTATACACCTGCCCACAGCCAAAGAGTTGGTTTTGACCCATAACAACCTGACAGGACAGAGCAGCTTCTCCATGGGTGTTCTGAGGCTGGGAGTCTATGAGACCGACTGCCTCGTCTTTCTCCCACACAAAGGTCGTACCACTCCAGTAGCAGCCTGATGCTAACCCACTAGGCTCCCAGGGCTCTTTTATTCTACATTCCTCTCTGTTAAACTTTTTATTTTGAATTGGAAAAGAAAATGGACCATTTTAATGCTTTTCTCCGGCACAATGAAAGTTGTTATTATATATAATGCTTTTAAGGGTGAAGAATATTTATTATTTGTTAGCTATCAGGAAATCATCCCATACCTGTGCTGGGTGTAAAAGGTGAAGTAGCAGCCCAATACTGGCACTGAATAAATCAACGTGTGGCTGAGGCAAGCAGTATGAGAGTTTAGGATCCTTGAGAAGGCAGGACTTCCTCCAGAGGGCTCCTCAGAGGCCAGGGGGCCGAGACTTCATCTTACATGCTTTGACATGTTGTCGGACCGCCCTCAGAGAAGGACAGTGCTTGGTAAAGTAGTGGGACAGCAAAAGAGGAAGGCCCCCCATGAGACGGATGGACGGATGGACGTAGTGGCTGCACCAGTGGCCCCAAGCACGGAGCAATGGTGAGGACGGTGCAGGACCAGGCGGTGATTTTCCTCCTGTGCACAGGGTCACTATGGGTCAGAATGGGCTCGATGACACCTAACCCTCAGGGCAGAGAAGGTAGGAGTTACAGCTGACTCAGAAGATTGTCAGAGAAGGACAGTGCTTGGTAAAGTAGTGGGACAGCAAAAGAGGAAGGCCCCCCATGAGACGGATGGACGGATGGACGTAGTGGCTGCACCAATGGCCCCAAGCACGGAGCAATGGTGAGGACGGTGCAGGACCAGGCGGTGTTTTTCCTGCTGTGCACAGGGTCACTATGGGTCAGAATGGGCTCGATGGCACCTAACCCTCAGGGCAGAGAAGGTAGGAGTTACAGCTGACTCAGAAGATTGTAAGATGAAGACCGTGGGGTGGAAGGTGGGTGCTCCAGCACCAGATGCTAAAGGGGTGAGCTATCGGTGGATGAGATTTCTAGTTCCAGCCATATCAGGGTAAGTGGTACTAGCGAAGGGGTCGTAGTGGTACCTGCTGTCAGCAATTATAAAGTGGGACCAACTATGCAAGGATATGGCTTTTCCGGCATCAGCTCAAGGCCACAGAGGGCTGTCAACCTCGGAAGGAAACACAAGATGATCTCGGCGTCCACCTCCACCTCGGTTTCCGACTGGCGACACTTTCTAGACTGGCTCAGCTCAGTTCTGCCCACGTGACTGATGGAAAATACATACTGGAGTTCCAGAGAGGATGCTGCTGCAGACATTTGTCGGGGTTCCCCTTGAATCTAAAGACGAGGGTTGGGTTATGCAAATGGAGGGTAAGATTGTTAGGAGACTGGGGCCAGAAAGCTGAATGGATGGCTATTCATAGATCACACCATCATGGGAGACACTGAAGTTCTAGCCCAAGTGAACAGACAGCACCGAGATCTAATATTCATGTGAGGCCGCAGAAAGGTCAGGTTTGAAGAGTAAGGACATGACTTTAGAGGAAGAGCCATGCTCACAATCAGGGAAATTATCTAAACAGGAGCCTTCTAATAGAGTCCGAAATGAAGTCTGCCTGGATCAAGAGGATCTGCCATTAAGTTATCCAACTACCGGAATAACACCCAACATCTTTTAAAGGAATAAGTATCACCAAAACTCCATAAAATATGTCATCCATAATATCCAGCATATAAAATATGATTACAATAGCAAAGAAGCAAGAAAATATTACCAATAACTAACTATGATAAAACATCAAAAGCAACAATAGTGCATCTAAACAGACCTTGGATGACCAGATACTGGAATTAGTAGAAAGGGGTTTTATAATAGCAATAATAAATGTAGGATCCCCGGTGACACAGCGATTAAGCACTTGTCGGTTAACTGAAAAGTTGGATGGAGGTTGTGTGTGGCTGAGCAAAATGGACTTCCACTCACCAAGGCTGCCTTGGCCACTGCCACTGTGGAGTGCTCCATCTGCCAGCAGCAGAAGCCAGCATGGAGTCCAAGATATGGGACCATTCCTCAGGGAGATCAACCAGCAACCTGGTGGCAGGTTGATGACATTGGACCACATCAGTCATGGAGGGGGAAGTGTTTTGTTCTCACTGGAATAGACACCTACTCGGGATATGGATTTGCTTTCCCTGCACGCAATGCTTCTGCCAAAACTACCATTTTTGAACTTACAGGATGCCTTACCCACTGGCATGTCATCTCACACAGCATTGCTTTAGATCAAGGAATTCACTGCATATCAAATGAAATGAGGCAATGGGCCCATGCCCACGGAATCCACTGGTAGTGCCATCTTCCTCACTGAGTTAGTTAGTTTATTGTGCCAACCTGGCCTACAAACACATGTGGGATTAATCGAAGGGCGGAGGGATAAAAGGCTCAGTGAGCCTCGCCTTTCTAGTTCTCCGGTCTCCTGCTTTGTGGTCGCATCAGGGTGAAGCTGCCTTAGCAGTTCCCTGCTCCAGCTTGCAAGGCTGACTTCCTGCAAGACATCCCCAAGGAGAGGCCACATGGACCTACCCCGATGCAGCCCTGGGTGCTGGAGCACCTGTGTGGAGACCCCTGGTAGTGCTGAGATGCTTACACATTCACTGACTCGGCTTTCCCCCTGCAGTTGGCATCATTGTGTCTGTTTTGTGAAATGGAAGAGGACTTTGTGGATTGGTGTTGGACATATGGGTTAATGATGGACTTGTGGGCTTGGCCAGCACTGGGTTGGGATATTTTCTTGATGTGCACTTAATCTTTATGTAAAACTCTCTCTTATACATGAGTTGATGTGGATTTGTTTCTCCAAAGTACCCAGACTAACACACTCACCATCCTGAAGCAGCTGGCTTGTTGAAACAATGAATGGCCTTCTAGAGATACCAATACACTGCCAGCTAGGTGGAAACACCTTGTGGGGCTGGGGCAGTGTTCTCCATGAGGCAGTACATGCTTTAAACCAGCAGCCAATATGTAGTGCTGTGTCTCCAATAGCCAGGATTCATGGGTCCAGGAACCAAGGGGTGGAATCTGGAGTGGCACCACTCACTATTACTCCTAGTGATCCACTTGCAGCATTTTTGTTTCCTGTCCCAGCAACCCTGTGTTCCTCAGGGCTGGAGGTCCTGGTCCCAAAGGAAGGAACTCTCCCACCCGGAAACACAGCTTGGATTCCTCTGAACTGGCAGCTGAGAATGCCCCCTGGCCACTTTGGGCTTCTCATGCCTTTGGATCAACAGGTCAGGAAGGGTGTCACTGTACTGAAGGGCGTGATTAATCCTGATTACCAAGAAGAAATTGGACTGGTGCTACATAATGGAAGTAAAGAAGAATATGTCTGGAACCCAGGAGATCCCATAAGCCATCTTTCAGTGCTACCATGCCCTGTGATAAAGTAGATGGTAAATTATAGCAACCCAATCCTGACAGGACTTATAATGACCCAGACTCCTCAGGAATGAAGGTCTGGGTCACCCCACCAGGCAAAGAACCACGGCCAGCTGAGGTGCTGACTGAAGGCAAAGGAAATACAGAATGGGGAGTGGAAGAAGGTAGTTCTACCTATCAGTTACGACCATGTGATCAATTGCAAAGGTGAGGTTTGGGATTGTCAATATTTCTTCTTTAAATGTGCTTATTGGATGTCTTTCTCTGGTTCATGTATAATTTACCAGGTACAAATAGGTTCAGTATGTTTTAATTTATGTATAACAGCTATATGATGTTAGCTGTAATTATGATTTCACTAAAGTCTGGAAATTATACACGACTAAAGAATTGTGTGCAAGTGCCAAGTTGGCAAAGGGTGGACCGTGATAGTTTTGTGTGTGTGTGTGTGTGCGCGCCAAATGGCACCTGTAAGAAGATAGAGGTGGAGTTTAGCCTGTCAATCAGGTTGCAGCTTGGTGATCTCTTTTGGAGGCAGGACTGAGATAAATGGCTCTTGGAGGCTGACCCCTCCCTCTTTCTCCCTGGTGGTCAGACCAACATGTTGCCTCTGTTAGCTGCCCTGCACGTGTACTGTGCTACCTGTGTGCTGAGTCAACCCATGGACCATAGTGGACCAGTTCCACACCGTGGCACCACTCCACCTTGCCATGTCTGCTGCCTGTGGGCTGACTCCACTCATATTGCCACCACTCCAGACACTGTACCTCCCATAAGTCACTTCATTTCTGTGGTAGTTACATAATCTGGTGTCAATTTTGGACTTGAGAGGATTAAAAGTGAAGGGATAGAGTGTAGTCTGTCAATTAGGTCACAGCCAATGAGGCCTCTGTGTGTGCATGGCCTTCCCCTAAGGATTCTGGGAATTCATGTATTCCTCCTTGGAGGCAGGACACTCTTGGAGACTCTCTACTGACAAGACTCAAGACTCACTCACTGAGAGTGCTCTACTGACAAGACACACGGCATCAAGAGAATAGACCCCATGCCCTGGGAACTGGAGAAGCCATGTGAACCTACCCTGATGCAACCAGACATCTGGAGCCGGGGGAAGCCACGTAGAGACCCCTGCCAGCACTGAGATGCTTACAACACCACTGGATCCACAAGACTTTCTACCCACTGGCCTGTGGTCCTCCTGCATTTGGCATCATTGCATGTATTTCATGAGCCTGAAGAGGACTTTATAGATTGGTATCAGACATATGGATTAATATCAGACTTATGGACTGGATCTGGACTGGGCTGGGAGGTTTTCTCAGTATTCAATTGCTCTTGTACACACATATGAGTCTCCCTGGATTTGTTTCTCTAGTGTACCTCGACTAACACAGCATCGCTATATTGTGAGGCTCCACCATGACCTGCTACTGCCCTCTGCTACGCCTCAACATCTCATCTGCCTACTGTCTGCTTCTCCGGCCTTGGGCTAGCAGCTGAAGTCAGTTGGAAGAATCTTCAGTATATTAACTGTCCCATGAAGGTGAGTTTGACTGAGATATCTGTATTGCTGTGTGGACTAATTTGCTGATGTATTCCTTTTCGCTACAAACCCATCCATATATATGTCTATACATATATGATTAGATATATAATATAACTAGGATTTATATATAATTATACATATCATTTATATATTTACATATATCATGATATAATCTCATATACATATATGTAAAATCCTAAGTGTCCTGGTTTTGTTTCTCTAGACAACCCTGCCTAACACAACTATGAACTTGAAATCCACACGGTCTAGATTTGAAAACTGAATTTGCTGGTTTCTGGCGGTGTGGCCTTGAGTGAAATGCCTAAATTCTTTATGCCAGTGAATGGGCACCTGCCTCTTTATGCTTGTGAGGGTTAAACCAATGAATACTCTAGCACATTTAGACCAGTGCTGGGCACATTTAAATGTGCAATGAATATTAATCAGTGTGGCTTTCAGTGGTGTGGAGAGCTTTTCTTTATGAAGCATGGTTCAAGGCCCTGTGGACGGTTATACAGGCATGGAACATCTGGGCCCTGCAATGGAGTGATTTACAATTGACTGCTTCCCCCCAAAGCCTTTTCACAGTTGACCTTTCACACTTTAGTTGTTCATTCAGACCCAGCTCCAGTGCAGCCTGCCTGGCAAGACCACCTCATTTCCTCCTGGCCGAGGAAATCCTCCTGGCTCCCAAGGCAAAGCATTCATTTATTCATCCTGCAGACATTTGTTCAATGCATCTTCATGGGCCAGATGAGGAGCAAGGGATACAGAGAACACCAACACACGGGCCTTCCCTCTGAGGGCTTGTCAGCTGGCAGTGATTCAGCAAAGTCAAAGGAGACATGTGGTTGCGCCACATCAACTCCCCGTGACCCTGTAGGATGGAGAAGAGCGGTTCTTCAGGTTTTCGAAGGTGCTGCCTTTCGGGAAGCAGCCTGTCTTGTCACATAGCTCTCCTGCGGAGCGGCTGGCAGGGTTGAGCTACCAAGCTTTCAGGTAGCAGCGTCGTGCTTAACAATCAGGGTTCCTTAGAGCTGCATGTAGACATCTGAGCAAAATAATATCGTGTGTTCACTTAGGAGACCGAGGGCTCCTGTGTTGATGTGAGTGCCTATAGCCAGAATCCCCATTTTAGTCATCCTGTGTTATCACATGTCCCTCTTACCTACCTTATCCGGTACATGATATGCATGTAAGTGCTGGCTGAAGTGATTGAAGTAATAGGGAAAGAGCCGCTAAAGTAAACAGAATGAAGATGGTGATGATTGGATGCTAACAATGAGTACTCACTTTGGGTCCTAAGCACTTCTACCTTCCTTACTCTCTATAGCAACATGGCTAGCATGGTGTCAATGTTTTCCCTAAAGTGGAGGCAACTGGCTCAGTAAAGGGAAGCAACTTGTTCTGCAGTAGGGCCACGACTACAAATCAGAGATGCTTGCTTTCTAAGACTGTCAATAAGAGGCTCGTTGGACGCTTTCTGGACATATTTTGGAGCCAACTACTCTTCCCTGAGTCTCTGGCATTTCCACTCCTGGTATTTTTCTTTCTCTGTACACTTCAGATGCAATTAGGGACTGAAAAGTTGTGGGGAGATAGCTCCAGGGAGTCATTTCTCCATTAGTGAACTTGAAGCTACTGGTCACCTCGCTGGGTTATCCACTCTGACATATCCACTGGCTTTCTTTTTCAGCATGGTTTAAAATGTGCTGATAGAGAATTGGACTGCTGACGGTAGCACCAACCAACCCATCAAACAGAAGGAGGCAGTGGGGAGCAGTTAGGACGAACATAAAGATATTCCTTTCCATTTTTTAAAAGCCTTTACTGGCAGAGAGCGAGTGAGAGAGATAGGAGACAGTCCAAAGGGCTTTGCATTTCACGACTCTAAAGGCACTTCGTGTGGGGCAAGAAGTTATTTTTCTTTTTGGCATCTCTAAATAAGGAGAGACAGACCATCTTAGAAAATAAAGGAAGATTATAATGCAGCATCTGGTGCAGGGGAAGACTTGGAAATTGTTATATACTCTGATGTGTTTCAATAAATATCTAGTTAGGGTTTCTGAGGGGATTAAAAACATGTAGTATCATGTCTCCAATAGGTAACATATTTCTCCTGTTAAAAAATAATCCCATCAATGCATCTGATTTTCTCATCCCAAATGTGCTAGCCACGATGAGGCATTCAGTGTGTTTGGGCAGACTTTTCACAACCATGCTTTGATGGCAAGATGTCGGTGCGCTTACTAGAAGGGCTAGCTCCTGAGGCTTCAATACTCACAGAACCAAATAAGCATCGTGAAGGCTGTTTAGGAAAAACACACAATGGTTACTCGGTTAAATCACGCAGGAAACAAATGGCAGTGCATAATATTTTAAGACACTTCAAGGCTGAATTGACTGTGAGGTAAATGAATGATCATCTTAGGATCAATCCTTTTCCAGCCCTCACTTAAATTTTAAAAGATCGATCAGTTTAAACTACATTCTAAGAATTGGTTTAAAATTTTGTTCATACTGCAATTTCTTCAAGAAAACCACATTATTAATATTAGCAGAATTATTTTAAAAAGATCATAACATTAAATGAGATGGCAGAAGACCCATAATAGAAAAATTATAGTTTTGCAGAGGAGAAAATAGCTAAAGCAATTTTTATATAATCTATCAGAACATCAGAATTGCAACTAATCTGGAATTAATATTATTGCATTAAAGCTCTACTTTTAACAGCAAATATTTTTAACCATTTTATTGACACATAATTCACACATTATACTATTCAATCATTCAAACACATCACAAAAATTTGTGCAGTCATTCCCATAATCCATTTTAGGACATTTTCTTCATTCTTGCATCATTATTAGCACCTCCTGTCCCCTGGTCCTCTTCTGTCATGACCCCAAGACACTATTAATCTAGTTACTGTCTCTATAGGTTTGCTTTTCCCTCATAAAACAAAGTCATTCAAAAAGATGGAGGAAAACACCCCACCCAACGAAGACAGTAAAACACAGCAAAGCCTCATTCCCCACGGAAGCAGAAAGTAATAAAAACTAGAACAAGTTAAAAATGGATCAAGAAGGAAAACAAATGGGAAGATTTTAAATGCTAGAGACAAGGGCAGTGAGACTGCATATCACATACTTTGGACACGGTGTCAAGAGAGACCAGCTCCTGGAGAAGGACCTCATGCTTGGTCCAGTGGAGGACAGGGAACAAGAGGCAGGCCTCTGATGAGATGGATTGACAAAGTGACCGCAATGAGGGACTCAAACATCTGAACAATTGTGTGGCTTAGGACCAGGTGGTGCTTCCTTCTGTTTTACATAAAGTCACTATGGCCCAAACTGACTGGATGGCACCCAACAACAACAACAACAACAACAACAACAACAACAACAATTCCATCCTCTGATCTTGGGTTTTCTCATTCAAAATCCTTGGATCACCCAGGCTGGTGTGCTTCTTCCATTTGGGCTTAGCTGAGACCTTACTTTAACTGCTTCTTTAAGACAAGACCCCAGATGCTATTTTTTCTGATAGTCAGGCACCATCTGCTTTCTTCACCACACTTTGCTTTTATAGCAAATTTTAATGAATTATGTTCCTACAATTTTCTGTATTCTACAGTAAGTTATTTATATGAGATCTATGTTCAGAGACTGATACACTTAAACTACGTTTCTATTTTTTGGATGAGTAATTATGCTCTTAAATAGTGGATATAATATTTAATAACACAAGTTTGTGCTAAATCCAGTTTAATGACATAATTCAAGTCATTTTCACTTTGAGTCTCCCGTTTCTATGATTTCCTTTTCGCTCACAACTCAACTGATAATACTTTCATGTTGCTTTCCATTGATGTAACGGTCCTGTAGCAGAAGGAGCCGGAAGGCACAACAGTTATGTGTGCGGCTGCTTCATGAAAGGTTAGCATTTTGAACTCACCTGGGGGCTCTGTGGGAGAAAGGCCTCGCACTCTGCATTCATGACGTTTACAATCAAGGAACTCCCACTGGCCAGTCTACGCTGTCACGCAGGGTTGTCATGCGTTGGCATTGAATTCATGCACGCGATTAAAACAACATTCTAGAATTCAAGGATAGTGATAATGTGAAGGAGGACAAGTCTGTCTTTTTAACTTGGGGTAGAAATGAGAATTTAATAATATTTGCTAAATGAATGATAAATTGACAGTGCATTTTAACATTTGATATTCATAACATTCCACTGCTGTTCACAGAAATGAGGAGCCCTGATGGTTCTATTGGATAAACATTGGACTTCTAATTACAAGTTCGATGGTTCAAACTCACCAGCCGCTCTTTGGGGAAAGATATACTTCTAAAGATTTATAGCCTCGGACATCCCATGTAGGGTCACTATGCGTCAGGATTGACGTGACGGCAGGGTTTTTGTTGTTGGTGTTTACTCATAGGACTGCCAGAAGAACAAGCAGATCTTTCTTTGAAGAAGTACAGCTAGAATGATCCTTTGAAGCAAGAGTCCATCTGGTGTACTTGAGACAAGTTATCAAGAGAAACTGTTCCCTAGAGAAGGACATGCTGCTGGGTAAAGCAGCAGACGACAACAACAACAACAACAACAACAACAAAGGAAGTCCCTTCATGAGACGGGTTGGCACTGGCTACCACACTGGTGAGGCCAAGGCAGGAGTCGGCAGTGTTTTGGTCTGTTGTGCATTGGGTTGCTATGAATGGGAACCAATTTGATAGCACGTAACAGAAACAAGAATCCTCACAATATTAATCATACTCTATAGGCTGTAATACCTGATTGTGATTTGGCTGAAAGCAGGCGGGGCAAGTTAACTTCCTAGTCAATACTCTACGCACATTTTATTTTAGGAGACTGGTTGTGGTCACATCACAGCACCCTTCCCAAGGCTCCTTGTTGATCTTCACCCCTCTCTCCTGCCTTCTGAACTTTGATTTTTGGCAAAAATGTCTTTTTTAGTCTTACATGATTGATTGTTCTGCAGCACATTTCTCATGGCTGTTATTGTTCACTTTGTAGATCAGACTCTTGCTCAGTTGAAAGGGGAGTTGTGGTAGTGGGTTCAATTTTAGGTTTGAACAGCATCTACGAGCGCCATCTTGTTCGACCAGCTTCTGTCAGGCTATTTTAAATGTTGTATTTACTTAATTGCTTTACAGAGCATGAGTTATCAAAGGTGAGTAGGTGTGGTCGTTACATAGTTTCAGGTCAACTTGAAGATACATAAAAAGGTAGGGGTAGAGTTTAGCTTGTCAATCAGGTCACAGTCTGATGGTGACTCATGGATGTGGCCTTCTCATAAGGAGAGCCTGGAACCCCCTTCCTGCCTTCACCCTCATACTGGCTGACCCTAGATTGCTGCCAGAGCCACCGCCATTGCATTGACACGACCTTGCACCCACCGGCCTGTGCTCTTCCTGCATTCTGCATCATTGCATGTTGCTGTGTGAGTCTGAAGAGGGACTTATGGTCTAGTATCAGACTTATGGACTTGAGTTGGACTGGGCTAGGATGTTTTCTTGAGATATACAATGATTTCCTTTTTAATTTGTTTTTTTGAAATACAATTGTTTCTTGATATAAAGCTTGTTCTTATACATATATGATTTCTTTGGATTTGTTTCTCTAGTCCACCCAGTGTCATACAGTAGGGGACACGATACAGGGCGCTCTCATACCTTCTTGCCTTTGGGTATTAGGACAGGAGAAAAATTTGCCTCTCAAGTGAGTCTCTTCTAGCTCGTAAACATATTTTCATCAGTGGTAAATAAATATAAAGAGTAAGTACTAAAATGTGCCATGCAAGTGGTCACTTCAACACACTGCTATCAAAATAAATTATAATCTTTTTAGCCTGTTTCATATAATTGCTATAGATACTAATATTCTAGACCCTTTAGATGACAAATTAATATAACTCCCTGCCTAATTTTTATGTACAAATAAAAACCATTTAATATCAGTCTGAGTTTTTGTTCAATACATTTTCTTCCAGTGTAAAGAGAACCGGCAAATTTATTTCTGGACAATTCATACAAAATGAAAAGTAATTGGCTAATACACTTATTCCGTACACTGAGAAACAGATTACAGCTGGACAAATATTACTGACTCAGCTTTGCCTTCATCTGAATTGCTCTTTCACTTGTAACCAAAGGAAGTGAGAGAGCAAGACCCATCAGGGCTGTTCCCACAATCTCAGCCTGCCAGGAATGTTGTTTGGGTGCTGAACGGGATTGACAAAGCCAGCCTAAGTGGGTGCGAAGGCCAAGGACTCCAGGCCGAGGAAACACCTCTGGAAGTGTGCCCAGTGGGAACCCAGAACGGACTGGGTCCAGTTTTAGGCCAAAGATTCTCGGGATTAGGTCCAACAACATCTTCTGTAAGAGGAAATGAAAGAGGAAATAACTTGTTATTCCAAGGGGTGAGAGGATTGGGGTGAGAGTTGAAAGAGGGTTGAGAAAAAGGAGTCAGAGCTGTGAGCTGTGAAGGTGAGGAGCTGCGGAAGAGAGGAAGTGAGTGGTGGGAATGTTAATAAGCTCACGAGGAGAAGGAGGAAGTAGGGACTGTTTGGAAGGTAAACACCCCATAATGGAAAGGGAAGCCTTGCCAAGAATAATAGCATCAAGATAATGAAAGGAAAAGGCCAACATCCATGTGAGGAAAAAGAGAAAATGCTGAAGAGGTCTTAAATGAGAACATTCGAACTCAGCATTTCTGAATTGACAACATTAACAGGACAAGGAAAGACAGACGCATTCTACAGTTATGCAGACAGATATATCTTATGCTGTGGAATTTGTGTTATCATTGAGGTTCCTGTTGACTCAGGTAGAGTGGGATGCACTGGGTGGAGTGGGAATTATAAACTTAATTGATTACATCCTGGGGCCCAGAATGTTTGGAATATTTGTTGGAAGGCCGGGAGACCAGGATAGTTTATTAATTTCCTGAATTGTGTTGTTGTTCAGTGCTAATGTCTGTAATTTAGCAGCCTATAAAACCAAGTCATATATAGCCTTTATAAATAAGATGATCTTAAGTTCTTTTTATGCTAGGTTTATGCTAACTAATGAAGTGCCTGAAAACCCCTTTTGAAAGAAGACCAAGCTTATTACGCACTATACTAATTCACACACAGCATCACATTTCATTCTATCTCACACAGCATTCTATTTTGTAAGCAGTTCAGGTCAAACTCTAATTTATATAGTCTTTTAGTTCTTGAGCATTCCACAGCCTACTTTTTAGACTAAAACCACACAGAGGACTGAGTATATAAACACAGCATCTTAAAGACTCCTGGCAACGAAAGCTACCGTGGGCTTTTGAGGACAGAGATGCAGTGTAGACTTCTAATTTGGTACAATGAAAGTAATGTTGGGGGGGGGTCTTCACCAAATAACTACCCCGAATGATACGTGCATGTAATTTCATATAAAAGATGGTCAGCACATATATTTTTCTATGGGATGGAATCCACCAAATCTGATTTTATTTTAATGCTGCTCTGAAATAAAATTCTCACAGAGGTTGTTGTTTTATATGTATCTAATTTTGTATACATACATTTAATGTGGAACTTGTGCCTGGATCAGGAGGCAGTTGCGTGAGCAGAATAGGGGATACGGCCTGGTTTACACTCAGGAAAGGGGTACGCCTGGGTTGCATTCTCTTTCCATACCTCTTCCATCTGTATGCTGAGCAAATCCTCAGAGAAGCTGGATTATATGAAGAATGTGAGGTCAGGTTTGTAGGAAGGCTTATTAAAACTTGCAATATGCAAATGACATGACCTGGATTGCCAGGATTGAGGACTTGAAGCTCTTGCTGATGACGTCTAAGGGTTGCAGCCTTCAGTATGTATGGATTACAACTTAATGTCCAGAAGACCCAAATCCTCACAACTAGACCAATAAGTAACATCATGGTAAATGGAGAAAAGGCTGAAATTGTCAAGGATTTCGTCTTACATAGATCCACAATCAATGCTCATGGAAGCAGCGGTCAAGAGATCAAAGGACATGCTTTGCCTGAGGTAAATCTGCTGCAGAAGACCTCTTTGAAGTGTTGCAAAGCAAGGCAGTGACTTAGTGAACTGAGGTGCGCTTGATCTAAGCCAGGGTATTCTTTTTTAAATAGTTGTCTTGGGACAAAACCTACATGTCCTACAATTCAATAGTTCACCTCCATCAAGAAGAGCTGCACAATTATTGTCACAAACAGTTTTAGAACCATTTCTTCTTTCTTGTACTACTTGTTAATCACCACATATGCACGTGAAACTTGGACACCGAATAAGAAAGACCAAAGAAAAATCGCTGCTCTGGAATTATGGTGCTGGTGAAGAATACTGAAAGTACTGCCATGAGCATGAACAAGTCTGTCTTGGAAGAAGTATGGCCAGAATGCTTCTTAGAGGCAGGGGTGGTGAGACTCTGTCTCACCTACTTTGGACATGTCGGGAGAGACCAGTCCCTGGAAAGGACCTTATGCTTGGTAAACTAGGAGGTCCCTCAACAAGATGGATTGACACAGGGGCTGCAACAACGGGCTTAAACATAAGAATAATTGTGAGGATGGCATAGGACTGGTGTTGGTTTTTGTTTCTTTTTGTATTTAAGTTTGCTGTGAATTGGAATTGCCTTGATGGAACCTAGCAGCAATTGTATAATACTAGATACCTCAATCTGAAAATGTACATCATTAGTTAGAGAAAATGTAGGAATGATACATAACTAGCCAAACTCACTATTGCCTTATTCATGTCTGTGGTCAGTTTCCAGCTCAGTTGTGCTGGTCTAGAGAGCAGGTTTAACTAGGTGGCTTTACATGACCTCTCTCTTTTCCCCCGCAGGTTCTAAATGGGATTTGTTCATGGAGATGTGCAAATTCTTTTTTGGTTTGTGCTCGGCATTCCTGTGTTATCACTTCCAACACAATCTATTTGCCACAGCAAGCCACAACATCTGTCTAAACTCCATACATGAGACAATAGACTATACTTCTTGATTGAAGGAGCAGGAGAAAACCACGACCCCTCCCAACCTTTTTTTTGTAATCCACAATCCTCTCTGTAAGCATTTCTCAAAGCCCAGCCCAATTTTCTGCTGTTGTTTCCTGCCACACACCAAATCACACACCGTGAGGAGGTGGAGTGTGGGGTTCCCTGAGTGACTAGGAAGAGCTGTCGTAGAGGACTCTGGGAAGACAGCCACTGAGAGAAATGCCTTTGGCGTGAGAAAAAGGCATGTTTGCAGCAAAGATCAACATAGTGAATACACTCTTCTGTTCACTTGTTAGTTCCGAGGAGGAAGTGAAATCATGCAGGGACCAACAAGGTGCGACCAGGTGATGGCAAGAGCGCTTTTCATTTTTGTTACTGGGGTTGAATTCATTCCGACTCACGTGACCCCTTGCACGTAGAGCAGAATCGCTCTATAGGGTTGTGAGGCCACAGCCGTTCAGATGTAGATGGATAGGCCTGTCTTCCAAGATGCCTGTTTGTGCCACTCAGGGACACCTACCTCACAGCAATGTTTTCTTCCTTTTGATTCCGTTTCTAAAAAGCGTATTGTATGGTTGGAAAACTAGTTAATTTTCCTAGCCCAAGATGGGATGGGTGAGCTTCCTCTGCTGTCTCTTCCTCTTCCTCCAGGTCTAGCCCCACCCTGACCCTTCTTTCCTTCTGTTCCAGCTTGTTTACAAGGCTTGGGAGTCTCTTCCACATGGAGTACGGTGGGAGAAGTTGACGTCCTTCTGGTCGGCATGGGGATGGACTTGGCCCAATTTGAAGATCCACAACTGCAGGCGTCTGTCTCAAGAAGTCCTCGATATTCAGGCTCCCAATGTCACATTCTGATTATTGCCATGCATACAGTTGTTATTTCCATCATTGTTAGGTGCCACGGTGTCATTTCCAGTCCACAGAGACCTTATAAATAACGGAACAAAACACTACTCCATCCTGTGCCATCCTCACAATTGTTCCTGTGCCTGAGCCCATGGTGACAGTCACGGTGTCAATCCATCTCCTTGAGGACCTTCCTATCTTTGGCTGCCCTTCCACTTTACCAAACACTATGTCCTCCTCCAGGGACTGGTCTCTCCTGACAACATGTCCAAAATATATAAGATGAACTCTTGCCATTCTTTCTTCTAAGGGGCACTCTGGCCTTGCTTCTTCCAAGACAGATCGGTTTGTCCTTTCATCAGTCTTTGGTACTTTCAATATTCTTCTCCAGCAGCACAATTCAAATGCATGGATCCTTCTTCAGTCTTCCTTATCCAGTGTCCAACGTTCACATGCATGTGATGCAATGGAGAATAATACTATGGCTTGGTTCAGGTACACCATAGTCCTCAAAGTAACATCCTTGCTCTTTAATAATCTAAAGAGGTCTTGTGCAGCAAGCAGATTTACCTAATGCGATCTGTCTTTTGGTCTCTTGACTGCTGCGTCCATGAGCATTGATTGTGGATCCAATCAAGACAAATACCTATTGGTCCAGTTGCAGGGATTTTGGTCTTCCAAAATAGCCTTGCAATCCCTAATGAAGGCGACAATCATTGATCTTCATCATCAACTACACACACACACACACACACACACACACACACACACACGATCAGAGACAAAGAGATAGAAATATTTACCAGATCTATGACCACACATTTAGTGACTAAAAATGCACATTTATTTTCTTATAATTCTAGAGTCTAGAAATGCGAAATCAAATTTGCTGAGCTAATGTCCTGTGGCGGTGTTTGCAGGGTCACTGGCCCGGAGATGGTCTAGGGGAGACTCCATTTCCTTGCCTGTTCTCCCTTCGGGGCTTTCATTCCTTGGAACAAGGCCCTTTCTTCCATCTTCTCTCTCTCTCTCTCTGAGAAAATATACATATTCCAAGTGAAGTCCGGAACAAAGAGAGGTAGAGAAACCTCACTTTATGACAGCTCAGAAAATTCTAGGGATGTTTCTGTGAACGTTTAGAAGCCACCTTGAGTAAGTGGCCCGAGAGTCAAGTGGACACTTAAAGACGGAGACCCCAGATTGTTGTTTTCCAGCCTTATCTTTTGGCCTCGAAGGAGCCTTCTAGAAAAAGTGCATTTTTCATTAGTACACCTGACATAACTTAATTATGATTATTTTTCCTTCCTGGTAGTAGGTTTTTCTGGGAGCAGTCATCATGATCTGATTGTTCACCAAAAATGCCGGAAGAAAGAGCCTCTTCATACAAAACCGTTTCTTCCTATTGCTTCCGAGTGTGATCAGCTGCCAGGATGCAGCAATGAGGGGAAGTCTGTGGGAACGGCAATTATCTACTAACAGCATTTTAAATACATCCATATTTTATGGGTTGTGTTTGGAAACCACTTCCTTACACTGCAGATTTTATTAGTACTTAAAACTCAGCTTTAATTTCCCTGTTTCTTGGGCAAATAAAGAGTGGAATCTTAAATTTCCCACGTAACATTTTTTATGGTATGTAAAATTTAAGTGATTATTTTAATTTTATTTGTTAAATAAAATATAAAGCCATTCTCCATAGCCGATGTGACTCTCTACTTCCTCATCTCTCTTTTCGAAGGGAAAGGATGCTTCGCCCTCGCAGAGTTGAGATGCTGGTCGGCTTTAGCAGGTCCTTTCGGAAGGTTGCTTCCAATGGGCCAGAAACCAGAGAGGGGCAGTAGCCTCGGGAAGGCCGCAGTCTCGAAACCGAGAGGGGCAATTCTCCTCGCCACACTCAGGAGCTTGCGTGTGGGGAATCAACTCATCTGCAGCTGCGGCCAAACTTCCTTTCGGATTCTCTATCCGAAGGCGTCAGAACGCAGACGATCGTTGGGCACGTGATTAGCGTTCTGTGGCCAGTGTAACACATCGCAAATGTGGTGATGAAAAGCAGCACACGTTTATTTCCTGACTGCCCTAGAGTCCAGAAGTTCTCAATCCGTTTCTCTGAGCTCCAGCCAAGGCGCTGGCAGGATTATGCTTCCTGAGATGCCGGCTCTAGAGAAGAATCCCCTTTCCACCCTCCAGAGTCCCGGTCTCTGGGTTAAAGCTGCTTCTTCCAGCTTCAAAGCCAATGACATCATAGCTTTTTCTCGGATTGGCCTGTTTCCATCACGACCTTCTCTTCTGTGGCAAATTTCCTTTTGCTTTCTCTTTACAGGGGCATGTGTGATCTTTTGGATCCCGCTGTAGTTCTGGGACTTTAAATCACTCAGTGGCTGACCAAATGCCAGCGCTGCTCCGTAAGACAAACGAGGTGCCCATCAGCTCCTGCAGCGAGGTCAGCCTGGGAAGCCCTCGCCCTCTATAGACAGTTCTACTCTGTCTCTAGAGTCACCACCGGTCCGTGTGGAGTCAGGGCAACGGGCCTGCATAATCCAGGAAAATCCCCACATTTTAAAAGCATTGCTTTTATCACATCTTCAAAGTCCCCTTTTGCCATATAAGGTCACTTTCAGAGATTAGAACCCGGATATTTTCATGGGCTATTATTTAGCGCACCGCACCTCTCCTTTGGTTTCTCTGGCGAGTGCAGGGGCATGATGATGTTGAGCTTAAAGAAGACTCTTCCCGTCCTTCGGAATTCCCAGGCGTTGATAGTATAAAAACAATCACGCCTATGTTTCTGTCCACACTCTTCCTTGATGTTCCTCCCTGGAGAGGAAGTACGCAACTGCAAACTTAAACAGGACCTGGTGTCTTTTTCTAAAGCATTCATCTTCTTGTTAGGGTGCTGTCTGCTTAACAGAGAGAACCAAGAACCATGGAGTCATCCTCCTCCTTGTCTATTTCTCTCATTACAGTCTGCGTCTTTGCCATCCTCGTCACCGCCTGGGAGCCCAGGGCCTTATTCTTGCCTCGGTTAGAACGGTCTTCCTCTTTGTCTCTGCGTCTTCTCCCTCCCTGTCATTGAGTCAATTCTGACTCACAGTCGCCCTATGGGACAGAATAGAATTGTCCCCAGGGATTTCTGAGACTGTACATTGTACAGAGTGGAAAGCCTCGTCTTTCTTTCTCCTGTGGAGAGGCTGGTGGTTTGGAACTGTTGGCATTAGGGCTATCAGCCCATTGCATGACCCACTAAGCCGCCCGAGTTCTCTTCAATGTCCACGCTGCCCTGGAGTTCTTTCCGACTCAGCCAGATCCTACATATTGGGTAGAATGGAAGGAACTACCCAGTATGGTTTTCAAGGTCATAAATATTTCTATGTAGGAGGTCTTTCATATTTGGGGTAGCTGATGGTTTGCTGACCTTTGGCTAGCAACAGACAGAGCTTTCGCCTACTGTGTGACCAAGGATCCTTTGGGTGATTCGTAAATAATCACTGTCCATAATATCTTCCCAAAGTCCTCCAAGTCTTGCGGGCCCACCTAGATGGTTGCCCTCGGTGTGGAGCAGGAATGGGCTGCCCCTCGTTCGTGCCTCTGTTGTCCTCAGGTTCTGTATCTGGTTTGACCCTCTGAGGGGACTGAATGCTTTTCAAGGGCAAAAGCTTTTTCATCTTGGTATCTTCTGAACCTGCCACAGGCCTGGGTTCTAGGAAGTGGTAATGAATATTTGTTAGATGAACTGCAGGATTCATTAGGAGAAGATTGATGGATAGATAAATGAAGTTCCAGCAAGATGATTTTCAAAATGAGTGCAAGACACATTTGTAGGTCAAGTGTTCTTTCTTGCCCACTTCCAGTTTGGAAGATAATGCTCATTGACCTGGATCATCCTTTACAACATTACATTAAGAAAAATAAACTCGTTGAAAATAATGTAAGATAATTAAATCAGGAGCCCCCAATGAACATCTTTGCTTCTTAGCATGGGTTCAACTTTTCACCCTTTAGTCTTCAAACTAAATGTCCAGAAAGCCTTACATACTTTGGCAATTGAGGAAAGCATCTCCATACGACTGTTGGGAAATAACATTTGATTTGGGCTGCACTTATATTTTTGTGGGCAGCGAGCTTCCAAAGAAGTTCTGAATATCAACTAAGATCATCCGTTAATGGTGTTACCGATATTATCAGGAAAAAAAGAAGGCAGCTGTTAAGAGGAGAAGAAGAATATCTTTACTGAGCCCTGACTATGTGACAAGCTCTCTCCTAGGAGCATGTGCTAACATCTTCACATCTCTACACAACTTTTCGTAGAAGGCAAGGTGAGGCTGAGAAGTGCACCCAGGGCTGCTGCCTTCAAGGAGACATTCCGTCAATATTTAGTTACATTTGTTTGAAGAATAGGCTGGGTTCTGCCAGTGGAGAGAAGGGGACGTTGCGCAGATTCAGCGTCCTCTTTATTCTCCCTGGCAGTCCAGGTTTGGCTGCGACAAGTAAAAGAAAAGTCTGTACGAAAGGGCTTGTTTGTGGAAATGTCCATTGTCTTTTAATGTTCCTTTTCCAATGAAAACTTTGAGCCCCCCTAGATCTCTCTCCTGAGGAGGCAACTTTGTGCTCAGCTTTCATAGATCAAGGCCTTCCTATGCAATCTTGTTGACCTCTCTACCCTATATGGCACCGTGTTAAAGCATGGAGGCACTTAGATAATGATAACTTATAATATAAAACATATTTAAAAATTAAAAACTTGTAACAGAGATCCAAAATAAAAAGATATTGATTAGTCATTTAACAACACAGGGTGTAAGCAGTCCCGGGCTGGTCTTGTGGCGCCATGGTATTAGGACTTCAGACTCCATCATGGCCCAAGATAGCTTCCTGCAATGTCCATATTCCATCCAGTGGACAGGAGAAAGGGGAAAAAGGAAAGGAATGATGACGTCTCTATTCTTAGGGACATTAGTTAGAAACTGCAGCTATGACTGCCTCTTAACCTGGGGACATGACCACATGGAGGACCTATAACTTTCCCTGCCTGATGGGGTGGAGGGAGGATAGAACGGATATTGTATATCAAGATTCTCTGATCGATTTACCAAACGATGTGTTTCAGCACAATGTAGTGCTCTCTATGGAGAGGGTAGTGTATGCGTTTCACTCTCAAGCTATATTTCAGCGACTTGCAGGTGCAGTAAGGTTTAGAGTCCTCTTCAAAGGGAAGGATCCAATGGCGCAGCGGGTTGCTAACCACACGGAGGGTGGATCCCCGAGGCTGTCTGCTCCGGTAAAGACGGAAAGCCTTGGAAACTCTATGTAGGGTCACAGCGTGTCCGAATTGACTGGATCGGCAGTGGGTGTGGTTTTATTTTCCGCACTTCCCAGCTCGCTCATCCCTTCAGCCGGCCTCTCCTGTCGATGGCATATCGCCATCTCACAGATTATATCAGAGAGCATCACGGAGACGAGTGGCTTGTTTTTAACAGGATTTCCCCTCAACTTCACAAATGCAGCAAGACACCGGATTGTCGCCATGTAAGAGAAAACAGCCTCTTACGGCCGCCATGCTGTGGTGGCTTGTGAGTGGCTGGGATGTTGGAAGTGGTGTCATCAGTATTTCGGACATCAGAAACGTCACCCATGGCGGAGAGATGTCAGTCCAGTTGCTGGTGCATCATGCTTGGTGACACAGAGGACCTGTGAAAAAGAGGGGGTGCTTCAATGATACGGAGTGACACAATGGTTGCCGCAATGGGCTCCACCATAGCAACAGCTGTAAGGACAGGGCGGGGCCAGGCGGGCTTTCCTGGGATCACATTTTGGTTGCTGTGAGTGTGAGCTGATTCCCGGGCACCCAACAACCGTGACAACAGCCACTCAGATCCTGAGCTCCATAGCTCCCAGAATTGCACACCAATATGGCATTTATATACAATAATACCTAGTGGCTGGATTGTTTTTACTGGGGGACAGTTTGGCAGCTAATAAAAGTTAGGACATTCTTTCTGTTACCACTGATGAGTGATCTAAAAAAAATGACCCTCCCCAAAAAACAACAACAACAACAACAACAAAAACCCAGTCACCAAAAATTCCTAGGAAATACAGTGCTACTCTGGCACAAGGGTGTCCATCGTGAGTCAGAATCAACGCCGCATCTGGAGCTTAAGTGACTTTGCCTATGGTTGCCCAGGTAGTCCAAGTGCAAGGGGATTCAAGTCTATGGCTCGGATCTTAGATCTGAAGTCCTTCCCAACAGGGCTTCGTTATTCATGTGGCCCTTCCTAGAAGTCTCCCCGTGCTTCACTCCCGGCTGGAAACCCTGATTGCATCTCAGCCACGTTGAAAGGCAGCTGTTTCACATATGCTGCACCATACGGCACTCCGGAAATATTACCTATAATTCATATCCTTGTTCAAATCTCCACTCTCCCATTCACCTGCCAGCATAAGGAGTGTGGTTTTCTTTTGCAAGAGGATAATCTGAAACACGGCTTTTGCGTCAGAAAACTAAGAGGTTCATATATCCTGCCTGGATGGGAGCGTTTTTCAGCCTCAGTGCCTATAAAAATATTGTGGCACGAACGATTCAGCTGAAACAACAGAATGCTGGCGGAATGAGTCTGCAAAATATACTTGAAATATTAGTCATCAACATGGTATAAAACATATTTTGCCCACAGAGAGATGCCTGTGCCGGAGAGCTAACTACATTTTCTCCTACAGGACCTGGCAGTTGTTATAGGTTTATGTTTTGCAAACTCTTAGCTACTCAGATATGAAGATTAAAGACTAAGAAATACATCTCCATTCCCCTGGGCCACCTGGTATCTCTTCAGGGGTGATAAGAAATGTGTCCTGGTACTGTGGAAACATTGGAATAAGTATAAAATTCTGTCTTTTCCAACAATGTATTTAAATGTACACACACACACACCACACGCACAGTCAGCTAGTGGATCCCCACTCCTGAGGACTCTATAGGACAGAGTAGACCTGCTCCCCAAAGGTTATAAATCATCACAGAAGTGGACAGCCTCATATTTCTGCCGCTGTGGTTTAAGCCCACTATGTTGTTGTGTTTTTAACACAGTCTTGTCAGCACTTCAGCTGCATACCATTCAGTAGTTCAATCATATCAAGAAGATTTGTACCATCAGGACTACAATTTTAGAATAATTTTTT
>NW_022111373.1:54619207-54629699 GCF_000313985.2 Echinops telfairi
CCCTGCTTGGCAACTAACCCAAAGGTTGGGGGGCTTGAATTCACCCACTGCTCTGTAGAACAAAGACGTGGCAATCTGCTTCTGTAAAATGTTATCACCTTAGGAACCCTACGGAGTACCTCTGCTGTGTCCTACACGTTGCTACGAGTCCAGATCGACTCAAGACACCCCAAAGACCATCAGACAGATAGATAAAACACAGATTTTTGGTTATGAGCCAGCAGTGCCAAATTTTGTTTCCAAGTTAACCAAGAAACAAAACATTCTCTGACCAATGTTTCTTTCAACAAAAAATATTAAAACTGAAAACATACATAAAAGAAATATTAAAGTAAAATAAATATATATTGCCAGAGCCTTAGTTTTGTAGAGAGTGAGATTTTAGAGGGGTGGAATGTGGCTTTTTATTAAAAGCGATCATTAAAAAAAATCTTTAGACAAACAAACAAGTTTCTTTGAGGGTTTCTGCAGAATTTCAGCCAACTCACCAAAGACTTTTATTCTTAGGGGATTGTTTGTTCTTCTGAACATGTTTAGGCAACAACTTCTGATTCTCTACCTGCATTTTTGGCCAGAAAGGCTAGTGTTTATAAATGCTTTTAGGTGCTTGGGGAGCTATTTTCCGTTTGCATTGCAAGGGAGTCACTGGCTGGGTGTCCAGCTGGCCAGGGTGGCGAGAGCCCTGGGCCTGCGTCCTCCCCGTCCACTGCCTGCCGGCCTCTGCAGGTCACAGCTGCCACTTGGGTGTCTAGTCTGCCCCCAGCCACAGCACAACGGGAAACGCTGTTATACTAACGGATTCAGAGAGCTGGGGGGAGCTGACAACATTGGATTTATAAACGCATCCAGAGCACAGGGGATTGAGGCTCTGCTTTAATGAGCGGCCTCATTGATCCTGAACTCCCCACGTGCTCTGCCAAGGTGGACACTCACCTCATCAGGTAAACAGGTCCTTTGCAAGACTCACCTGTCAGCACTGAGCAGTTCCTAGATGCCGCTGGTGGGCCATCCGTCAAGGAGCCAGCATTTGGTGACTACTGGTAATGGATTTCCGTGTTTGTTTCACGAAGAATTTCATTCAAACACTTGGAAGATCTCTGGCAGTGCTGAAGTAGAAGGAGCTCAGTGTGCGACGGGATGGTCGGAGGAGCAGCGTGCCAGCCGTGGTGGCAACAGCCCGCTGACTGTCACTGACATTCAGAGACAGGTCTGCCAGGCAGAGCAGGAAGCTGGCCTGTTCCCTAGAGGCACAAGCAGCTCTTGGAGATACTTTGACCATGTGTCCTTGGCTCTGCTTGAGGAGGCCTCGGCGGAGGCCTGCTAGAATTGCTGAGTGGAAGATATCCCCATAGTGGTTCCAGAAGTGCTGGAGCCAAAATCATGTCCAATTTCCAGAGGCTTTTCCAGACTCAGGGCCTCAGACTTCATGGCTAGAAAGAGCGCCTGGAACTTCTCTGGTGCTTCGCAGCATGCGCCGGGGCCGGGTGGCGTGAGCACTGGAAAGAGTCTTCAGGACCCCCGCCTGGTGCTTGCTCTGCTTCTATCTGGGCATGTGACCTTGGCCACCATCCCCTCGGGGAGCTGTCAGCTGCGGCAGATGGCCTGTAGGGTCTGACGGTTGCCAGCCCGGAGAAGCACGAGTGGAGTCTGGTGGGGAGGCAGATTTGTGCCCTCAGCTGGGCCCATCGCCCCACACTTGGGAAGCATCGGCAGGGCCTTGCATAGGCATGGCAAGCAGGAGAGACCTCATGGGGTGTGACAAATGAAAGATTTTTAAATGACATTTACTTTCACAAGTCAGACATTTAAGCGGGTCCTTTTTATGGAACATTTCCAATTTTTATATCACCTAAGAGGCTTTTGCATTTCTTACAATTCTCCTGCATATTAAAAATGAATTATAGTCTCATCCCTTTCAGAACAGGATTCTGAGGACTTTGTAAAGCAGAAAAAGACCACACCTGTTCTGAGACAATCCAATAACCTGAATGAGGGTCTTCCTTTTGTGATCAAGAAAAAGAAATAAAGTGTTAAAATTTTGCCATGAACGTAAAGTGTGATATCATTGTGCTGTTTTTCCTGCCCTCCCGCTGTCGAACAGTGTTTCCAGAAATGGGCAACATCGCCCCAAGGCATCCAAGAGCAATTCAGCAATCGTACCCTTTACCCTCGATGATGGGTTATTGTGAAAGCATCTTTAATCGCCAGGGTCACTGAGTAATTTTTGGGTTTTTTTCCTGAAAAGGGAATGGGAGGCCAAACAAGCTTTGGGCTCTATGGTGTAATATGTTTCTTAGTGTTTGTTTGGGGAAGGTCCCATGGACACATGTAAGGAAACAGTGGTGGGCCAATATTCCCAGTGCAGAGAGCCCAGGCATGGCATATGCAGCAAGGGCTGTGTGCCAGGCAAGGGTCCCTGCTGGTGCTGTGGGTTAGGCACTGCACTGCTAATCACAAGGTTGGTGGTTCAAACCTACTAGCTGCTCTGTAAGAGAAAGAGGAGGTCCTCGGCTCCCATAGATTGGCATTCTCAGAAGTCTATGGAATAGTTCGACTGTGTCCTAAGCGTCGCTAGGACTTGGAATCATTGAGATGGCAGTTTTTCCCCTTTTTCTTTCGGGGGTGAGGGGTGGTGGCATGGGTGGATGGTGCCAGGCATGTTGCTAACTAGTTGATGTATTTGAACTCATTTGATCTTCACAACAACCTCCCGAAGAAGGCACTACGTTGCCACCCGCATTTTGCAGCTGGACTAGCTGCAGGTCTGCAAGAGGTCTGAAAGGTTAAGGTCCAGAGACCTCATTGCTGGGGTTATGGGGCCATCCTGCTTCCTGTTAGCCCTCACACTGGCCTTTGACCTTCCCCTCAGGGGTTTATGATACAGTGTCATGACTGACACTCCCACCAGGCTCTGTAAGTTTAATTTATTCTATTAATTTTAAGTTTCTTGAGAACAGGATCAAGGTTTGGCTCATAGCCCCAACCAAACCCATTGTCATCAAGTCCATTGTCACTCTGAGCGATGCTGTTGGACAGAGTGGAACTGCCCCATAGGGGTTCCAAGACGAGAAACCATTATGGGAGCAAACCACCTCATCTTTCTCTGAAGAGTGCCTCGTAGGTGTTAAATACTGACATTGTGGTTAGGAGCCCACGAAGCCAGCAGATACTAAATTTATATTTTCTATATGATTGAATTGAACTGAATTGTTAGGCTTCTTTGCACATTCCCCTCTGAGGAAGCATTTGAGAAGGCCATCAGCCGTCCTCTATGTGGGCAGCACAAGTACGGGTTGGGTCACACTCCGTTAGCCAATAACAAAGTCATGGTCTAGGATTTGGCTAGCAGGTTTCTACTTTTGCCAACAGCAATGGTCTCAACTCAAAAAGCTCATCGTCCTCGACTTGATTCTAACTCCAAACTACCCTACAGGACCGGGTACCACTGCCCCGTGGTTTTTTGAGACTGTAACTCTTTACAGGAGTAGAAAGCCTCATCCTTCTCTGACAGAGCAGCTGGGGGCTTCACAGTGTGGCCTGTGGTTAGCTGCCCAACACGTTGCACAATAAGAACTCCTTCCAACAGCAAGAGGCAGGGTCAGGCAAAATGTTTTAATCTGGAATTATTTAGATGGGAATATAGTTCCTGAGATGGTGAGTGGTATGTGTCTGTGGACTGTGATTCTCAGATTCATTATATAAATGCCTTCTACTTTGTGATCGAATATGAGCAGCCCAAGTGTTGGGGGAGGGATTTCTTTGCATGTGTGGTCTGCATCCAGTAGTTTAAAAGAAGTTCTGACAAAGCTTACTCTATCTTGACTTTGCAATCTTCTTGGTATCTGGCTTCATGTTCTTGAGACTCAAGCCATCAGAAGCCTCCAGCCTGTTGTATACCTGTAGAATTTGGATTCATCAACCCCTCCAACTGTGTGAGCCAGTGGAAGCCTCCAGCCTGTTGCCTAACCTGCAGGCTTTGGGTTTGTCAGCCCTGATGACCATGCGAACCAGTGGTCGTAAACCTGCTATCTCATTTGCCAGCCCTCACAATTCACACGAGCCATTTCCTTGCAAGTGCACGAACCATCTCCTTGACGTAAACTGCTTGCTCATTTGCTATCTAGTTGTGTTTCACTGGTGTTGCTTCTTTAGAGAACAGTCCCCGTGGTTCTTACAATCCATGCTCGAGCCTGCCCTTTTCGCTGGAGTCTTCTTCACACATCCAAAGTAAAGCACCAGACAGCAGCAGGAAATGAAACCCAAGCCCATGAAAAGTCTGGAAATTATTTCTGGTGAGGAACAGTTGAAGATACTGGGAACATTTACTTTAAAAACATAGACCGGCATTTCTATTATTAATTTTACAATGAATGCAATCTTTCATGGATGAGGAAGAACTAGGAAATAGTTGGGGGTCACAAAATCCCAGTATTTCATGGGATATTTGAAATATGGGACAAAACACCCTTACCACAGTTATATTAAGATGCCCCAAACAAATACTCTCTAACCTATACCAGTTCTTGAGCTTGTGGACAGGAATTTGACTCTTTTAAACATAGCCAGGTTTCCAGCACTTAGAACAGCATCGGGCATTGTTCAGTACTGAGAAGAATTGGTTTAATGACTATGAATGAATGAAGTGTGTGAACCATTCAAAACCACTGTGAGTTCCTGAGAAATCTCATTACCTTCATTATTGATGCCTTATTCTACTAGCTTAAAAAGATTTTACATAAAACTTGTAAATATAACATATTTTCACGTGAAACTTCAAGCATATAACTCTATTTTACAGTTAGTCACTGATAACAAGGAAGCTGTTTGACAAACACCCACATTTGGACCTAGGATGCTGAAGGCCAGCGGCAGTCATCTAGTGGGTTCAAGTCCAAGTCAAGTCTGTCCTCTATCTTGGTTGCCTGATACCATATCAAGAAAATATTGATTCACACAAAAACTAGGCCTTCAACCTTCAGGATACTCTTCAGTGGGACCTCTTCTGTGATTTGAAAGAGAACTAGTGGAAGATGTTTGTGTTAGACAGGGTTGATTAGAGAAATAACTACAGAGCCACTCATGTATGTGTGAGAGGTGTCTTTATATCAGGGAGTAATCAGATATCAAGAAAACATCTCAACCCAGTCCAAATCAAGTCCATACGTCCAATATTAGCTCATAAGTCCAATACTAGTCCATAAATCCCTCTTCAGAGGCATGCAGCCATGTGCAATGATGGAGAATGCAGGAAGCTTGCAGGCCGGTGGGTGCAGAATTTTGCAGATCCGGGGGCAATGGCAGCATCTCCAAGGGTCTTGCAGGCATAGCGTGGCTCAATGTGTCTCGTCAACGGCAAGGTGAAAACAGAGAAAAGGGCTCTCGCCCATCTCAGCACGTCTCCACGGGGTTTGTCAACAGGAGGAGCAGGGAGAGAGAGAAAGGAAGTTCCCAGAATCCTCATGAGAAGGCCATGCCCACCAGGAGGCATCATCAGGCTATGACCTGATTGACACGCTAGACCCCACCTTCACTGCTACACTTATTTATCAAGTCGACACGGAATTATGTAACTCCCACAATGTTTTTTTCAAAGTTGACTCATTAGCAATGCAATACCTATTTGCTTACAAACTTTATCATCAATATGTCAGATCACAAGTACTGTAAGTATTATCATATGGATATGCGGTTGGCTTTCCCTGTCTACTGACCACTAGCTAATATGCTATGCGGGCAGATGCCATGCTGGTTAGCCTGGCTGTTACCTAGATAGTCACTATGGCTGGTGTACCGCAGTGTCTACACAGCCTCTGGATGCACTCTCATGCGCGTAGAACTTAGAAACAGTATACAAGTTTTGTTTCTTTGCAAGTGGAGGGATAAATAAGTTGTTAGCAAGAAAACCTGGGCCAGAGACTCTAGCATAAGCCTAACCACTATTTAGTGGATTAGGGCTTTGTTTGAACTAAGCAGTCATTTATTCATTTATCCTTAACTTTCTATTGAGCCTCGACTGTAAATGAAGATTCTTCTCTGTAAAGAGTTTAAAATCCAGAGGTGGATATAAAATTTACATTAGGGAAAAACGAGAACCCAAGAAGTATAAAAACCCAAACCCACCTCACCATCTTGAGTCAGTTCTGACTCACGGTGACCTCGTGTGTGGCCGAGTCGAACTAACCTCCACAGCATTGTCACATAGCAGTGTTCACCGGTGCAGATCCACATGTCACCGGGTGGATTGTAACCGCCAGTCTGGTTAGTAGCTGAGCCCATGTTTGGGTTACCCAGAGACCTTCCCAAGACGTAGACACAGCCCACTCAGACTGACGCTGGATAGGGTTCCTGAGGGGTTGTAAGTCTTTATGGTCGCAGACAGCCTTAGCTGGTCCCCACAGAGCAGCCGGTGAGTTAGTCTAACCCTTCCCCGCAGTGCCACCAGAGCGTCCCCGGAGATGAATACGATCATTGGAGTGATTTTATTGAGGTTGTTTGAAGGAACACCAAGAGATTAATCTGTCTGAGGTGGGGGTAGCTCAGGAAAGTTTCTCTCGTTGCCTGTTCTTTGAATTACTTTAGGATAGTTAAGAATACGCTTGACATTCATCACCTGGTTGTACACCCTCCCCCACCCCCACCCCATATCGTTTCACTGTTTTGCAGGAAGGACTTAGTGTGACGAACGCCGTGGAGTCAAGAGCAACATCAAAGAAGAGCCCTTTCCTCGGCTCTTGGGGTTGCACTTCACCGCGTGCCGCCCGGTCAGGAGCGACTCCGCTGACTGTGTGTCAAACTGCAAACATCAGCGAGGTCGGCTGCTCTTGAAAATCCCCCCACATTGAGTTATGGGACACCCTTTATTTTACTCGTAACTGCAGGCTTATTTGAATTGGAATCTGCTGCCAAGTAAATAGTTAAAGCTGAAAAGTTGGAGCCAAGAAGCCTCACTATCCCTGAATAGTGAATGTCTTGAGAACTTGATGATTACCTAGTAAATAAGAAAGGAAAAAAAAAAAAATCAAAACAGAATCAGATGTTTATAGATTTAAGAGCGTGGGCCACAACCCATTTTGGCTGGGGCTGGTACACATTTGGACACGGGAAAGTAGACACTGTGATGGGGTTCTGGCTAATCCCTCTCGGGCCGTGACGGGATCGCGAGGAGAGAGAATCACATGATTGTTCATCGCCTGTCACGGGCAGTGAAGACTGAGACGTGTAAAGACTCAGAGGCCAGCAAGTTTGCAGAGGGGGAAGGCCATCAGGCTGTGATAACTGTGACACTGTTAACCCTTTCTCAAGGGAACTCTATTTAGCTCCTTGTTGTCTGCCTGTCTCCTCCGGTGGACTTCTGCAGAGAGGAGACGAGGCGTTTAGGTCAAAGTTGGTCCCTGGGAGGGCACTTGTCCTTTCCTGGTGCAGCTGGAGAGCCAATTCAAAGAAGCAGGTGAAAGGCCAACTAAGGTCAACAAGAACCAGCTCTGAGCATGCTTTTCAATTTGGGAGGACGGTGGAGAGCGCATTTTCTTGGAATCATTGCTTGCCCAGGCTTATGAGTTTCCGAACCTCTGGTATTTCCAAACACCGTCTTGTTTCAGGCTTCCCTGCCCCCAGATTGCAGCGCTGTGGGCAAAGACTTTGACAAGTCATGCAGCGTGGAGAGGAAAGCACTTTCGGCTTACAAGGACAAGGCTGCTGTTGGCCTCTCTGTCCCCGCTGGTGGGGGACCCATGTTTCTAAGCACCTGAGAGGAAACCCCCAGTCTAGAATCCCCAGAACCATGCAAAATCCAGACTGTCAGGGAGTGCAAAGGAGTGGCCTTGGCAATGAGGATCTTCGGATTTGTAACCAATAGATGGTCATTGTGTGTCTGGGCTCTAAGAAAAAGAAGAGGAATCTCATTCAGTGCCTTTTCCACTCCCCCCTCTTACATTTGCACTCCCCAAAGGGTTGCAGGTGCCAGTCCCAGGGATTGAACTACAGCTCCGGGGGAGCAGAGCGTCGTGGGCGATGGAGGAATTGAAGACCTGCACTCAGTGTTGGAGGAGCTATCTGCTGAACAGGAGCTGAAAACTAGTGAAGGGTGATATCAATGCATATGAAACAGCAGAGAGGGCAAATGAGTACTTCGGTCAAAGTGGGGACAGACAGGATACTTTCTGTTCTTTCCCACTCCGACCTTCTGGGCTATAGTTCTGTGGCAAACTTCCCTGATTTTTGGACTTTCCCATTCATTTCCTTCAGCCTTCTCTGGTTACTCTTCTTCTGATTTCATTTCCTTTTAAGCAAGGATGTGGTCTGATCATTAACACTCAGCCTCCCTACTTCGTGCCTGCAAAGAGTGCTTCTTCAACCCAGGTGGGCCACTGCAGGAGGGAAAATCAAACAACTTAAAAGAGAGAGAGAGAAAGAAGAAAGAAAAGCAAAAGTGAACGAATTTGAATTTGGCTTTAAAAAATAAGAATAATAAAATGATGTATTCTTTGCTTTTAAAATGCAGGGTTCTTCTTTACAAACGCACTCCACACCCATAGCCATCTATACGATTCTGATTGCTGATGGCCCTGAAGGACAGAGTGGAACTGGTCCGTAGGGTCTTCAAGGTTGTAAGTCTTTACAAAGCAAATGGACACATCTTTCTCCAACGGAGCGGCTGGGACTTCCAAGCTACTGACCTTTAAGTTAGCGGCTGAGCACTTGAACTACTCCTCATAAGATCTCCTTCTAAATATACACGGAACTTAGTGAGTATGAAAAATGAAATACATCCCAGGACTATGGTTTGATCCTTGAAAGAAAGGGCAATGTAGAGGGAATGATCAGGAAGACCTCCGAAACGTGGCAGCCCCCGTTTTGTGATTTAAAACCAATTCTGAAAACCAAATTCTATAGACTACGTTAGTAGGCTCAGTTCACAGAAGGACTCAGGGAGCTGGGGAGACTTGGGCTCTGTCCCAGGGAATTCTGGGTAATTTCCAGCAAGGCATTTAGTTGCTTTCAACCCAAGTTGCTCCATTTGGTTATCAACAAGCCACAAGAAGCACACCATAAAGAACTTGGCTCAGGGTAGGTCGACCATTAATGTTAAACACAAAGGCTCATTTGTACATCCAAGTTAAACATGTAAGCATGAAGGTAAAGAGTGATCAAGCAAGTGTTTTCACTCATTCTCGACTCATGAAATGATGCTAACATGGAGAAAAGCTGGTCTCCATCGGCCTCTGCATGTGCTTGTGTGAGGAACCTGGTTGAGCTGTCAAGCCAGATTGACATGGGTGTAAGATCTGGCTATACCGTGTTCCTAGCTGAGCAAAGGACGTCAGCATATGAGGAAATGGCACAAAGTCCACAGTTGACCTCCTCCAGTGACACCAGGGTGAAGGAGATCTCAAACCTACACCAGCCCCCAACTTTTTTCTATGAGACAGGGGTCAGATGGGCTTCCAGCCTCCAGCCTCCTCTACCCTACTACCTGAAAGCGGGCCTCTCTCAGGACACACCGCGTCATTGGGCTCGAAACCTCTTTGTGTCAAGGTCTTGGCACTGCTCTTCTGGGGTCTTTCCTTGCAGGGATTTTAGAATGTGCTTCACTCTGGGCTCTCTGTCTTAGTGTCATGGATTCTCTGTTCACTCTCTCCCCAGTAGAATGGCCAATCTGGCCAATCCTCTGCAACTTGTTTCCATGCTCCTACGTAGTCACTGGGAAGGAGTTACACAGACTATGGATGGAAGAGTCCTACCAAGTAATTTCCCTTTCCTAGAGGTCCTAAATGGCATAACTTTTTCTTAATTTCATTGTATCGGTTAAGGGGGGTGGGGAGGTAACACTAAGTTTATAGAGTTAGTGTTGATGCTGTTGATAAACAGTAGAATCCAGATGTATTTGAAATGTGGTGAAGAATATTGGATTTGTTGTAGAGTGCCTGATGAATGAACAAATCAATGATAGAAGAAATACAACTCGAATGTTCTTTAGAGGTGAGGGTTGGAGAGTCTTTGTCTTGCTTGCATTAGACATGTCATTAAGAAATACAAGCTGGTAGAACAGAATATCATGTTGATAAAGCAGCGGGCCAACAAAATGAGAAAACTCTCAAAGCGATGGGCTGTCATATGTGATAGGCTGAGTTCTCCAGAGAAGCAAAACCAGTGATGCTAGTATGAGTATGTATAGAAAAAGAGATTTATATCAAGAAAAGGCATTGAAGCACTGAAACTACAGCTCAGGGAGAGGGGAGCATCTGATCAGATCACACGGGAGCAAACAAAGAGGGAAGGAGAGAGAAAGAGAGAATGGAACATATCCTGGCCCATCAAGCCCCAAGGATGATATTCCTGCTCAGAGCAGCCATGCACAGAGAGGACCATGAGGGAGGCTGGACCCACCATGAGACTCGAAGTCTCTCACTGACCCATAGCACTACTGGGGACAACACTGGGGACGCAGTGCAAGAATTGTGTCTGATCTGACCCTATCATACTGGGGCAAACA
>NW_022111373.1:54631425-54632851 GCF_000313985.2 Echinops telfairi
GGCTGAAAAAGGAGGGAAAGCAAACCTGGCGTGGACTTGGAGTTTTAGTGACTTACAAGTTCATTGCAAACATATGAACTAAGAAAACAGGAGTAGCTCAAACAGTGGTAGGTGGGTAGATCCAGTCCAGTTCAAGTCACTTGGCTTCCATACACTGTCACTTTCTACTGAGAGCAGGCCACACCCTGAATGAAATTTTCATCAATTGCATCAAGGCTGATTAAGGAGATCTAGTCTCCCCACGCCTGAATGCTCCTTAGAGGTAAGTATGATTGGACTTTGCCTCATGTACTTTGGCTGTGCTGTCAGGAGAAACCAGTGCCCAGAGAAGGACATCATGCTTGGTAAAGCAGAGGATCAGTGAAAACGAAGGCCCTTGGCAAGATGGAATGATACATTGGCTGCGACAATGGGCTCAAACATAAGAACAATTGTGAGGAGGGGCAGTGTTTCGTCCTGTTACTCATAGGGTCACTATGAGTTGGGACTGACTTGACAGCACCTAAAAACAACAACAACAACAAACAACAACAACAGAAATCACATTCTCCCCATTGTTGCTTGGCTGCTTCACAGAAGATCACATTGTAGAACTGACCCTCAAACCTAACCATCACAACATCACCACTATTACCACCAAACCAAACCAAACTCATGGACACGGAGTAGAACCTGACTCATAGCGACCCTAGACGGTAGGTCTTTCCGGGAGTGGAAAGCCTCATTTTTCCCTCTAGGAGCAGCTGGTGGTTTCAAACTGCAGATCATGAGGTTACCAGCCCAATGTGTAACTACCACACCACCAGGGCTCCTGGTGGGAGACAGATGACCCCATCCTTCTCCTGTAGAGAGTTGCAGCCTCAGAAACTCACTGGGGCAGTACTACTCTCCCCCAAAGGGTACTGTGAGTCAGAATTTACTTGAAGTAGTCTCAAAAATGGACCCAAACATATAAAGAATCTTGGAGGTGGAGTAGGGTCAGGCAATATTTTTCTGTTATACATAACAGAATTAGTTACATAATCTGTTGTCAATTTGAGACTTATGAGTGAAGGGGTGGAGTTCGGCCTGCCAATCAGTTTGCAGCTTGATGACCTTATTTGGAGGTGCTAAGGAGATAAATAGCTTGCTGGAGGCAGAATATAGGCTGACACCCTGGGAGACATTCCAGCTGAGAAGACCCCTGGAACTACACTAGTGCCCTGCTAGTGTTCTGAGCTGGAGGAGCCACATGGAGACCCCTACCAGCACTGAGATGCTTATAATGCCACTGGCACAAGACTTCCCACCCACTTGTCTGTGATCTTCCTGTATTTGGCGTCATTGAATGTGTTTTGAGATTCGGAAGACAACTTTATAGATTGACATCGGATATATGGATTAATATTGGACTTATGGACTTGATCTGGACTGGGTTGGGATGTTT
>NW_022111373.1:54633559-54634745 GCF_000313985.2 Echinops telfairi
CACCACCACCACCACCACCACCACCACCACCACCACCAAAAAGACTGCACTTGGTAACTAGCATGTATTATTTTGGAATATGGAATTCATTCTTTTACTTAGGGTCCACCTTGGGTATCAACACTGACAGGAGCTAACTGCCTTACAAAGCTTCTGATTTCATATTCTTGTACAACACTTGCAGCAAGAAATTTCTTCATTGTCATATCAAGTGCACTTAGCTGGGAGAAAGAAGTCATGGCAGACGGAACTCAAGTTGGTAAGGAAGACATCTCCAGTGGGCTGGTTCTCAAGATTGTGTAAGTATAGCCTGCTCCTCTGCAGGGTTACTGGGACTCGCATTGACTTGATTGGCAGTGACTTTGGTTTACTTTCCCTAATCCTTCTCCCTCACTTCAAAATGTCAGGACTGTTCTTTTGATCAGCTGCTAAACCTTTTGGAGTTCTGCTTTTAAATCCTATGCTAGGAATAATCTCTCTGCTAGTTTGTCATACTGTGGTAGCTTGCATACTGCTATGATGCTGGAAGTTATGTCCCCAGTATTTCAAATATCAGCATGGTTGCCAATGATGAACAGGTTTCCGCAGATCTTACGGACTGAGAACAGACAAGGACAAATGAATACTCAGTCTACTTCTAAAGGATTGGCTATTAAAAACCGTATGAATAGCACAGACCACTGTCTAATATAGGGCCAGAAGGTGAGCCCTTTGTGCTTGACGGCCCACCAGTAAGACTGGGAAGAGCTACATTCGCAAAGCAGAATCAATTTTAATGACATGGATGGAGCAAAGATGAAGGAACAAGCCTGAAAATGAGAAGAAACAGCTTCAAACATCCATTAATAATTGCAATGTGGTATATACAAAGTATGAATCTAGAAAAATGATGTCATCAAAAATTGATTGGATACATAAAGATCAATATCCTAGGCATGAATCAAGCTGAAATGGATTGGTATTGACCGATTTGAATTGGATAATCAGGTTTATTTTGCTGTGAATGAAAAGTCTAAGAGAAATGGCTTCATAGTCATAACTAAAAAGAACCCCTTAAGATCTCTCTGGAAGTACAGGAGTTGCTGTGGCTTTGTGGGTTATGTGTTGGGCTGCTAACCACCGGGCAGCAGCTAGAAATCACCACCAAATCCTCAGGAGAAATACGATGCTTCCAACTTCTGTAAAG
>NW_022111373.1:54635473-54637137 GCF_000313985.2 Echinops telfairi
GCTATATATGAAGAAAGCAAGCCATCATTAAAAAGATAGGAAAGACCAAAGGGAATGTCAGACAAAACTCTGAAACTCGTTCTTGAACCTAGAACAGCTAAAGTGAATGGAAGAATTAAAGAAGTAACAGGGCCCAAGACGAGAAAGTAAAGCATTATATGAGCAGTGAAAGAACTTGGAGTCCGAAAACCAAAAGGCTGCTGCTCTGTGTACACCTGGCTGAATGAGCCGAAGGAGAAATCCAGGTCTCAAGTGGCGATGTTGAAGAACTCTATGGGAAAAATATTTTATGATGTAAGAAGCATCGAAAGAAGATGTCAAGAATACACGAACTCACTGTACTTAAAGAATTAGTAGACATTCAACCATTTCAAGAAGTAGCATATTAAAAAAAAGTAGCATATGTTAAAGAACTGATGTTATTGAAGGAAGAGTTTCAAACAGCCATTAAGGCACTAGTGAAAAACAAGGCTCCAGGAATCAATGGATTTAAATGTTGAAATTGGAAGCACTCATTAATCTATACCAAGAAATGTGGAAGATTGGTACCTGGACATCCAACTGGAAGAGATTCACAATTGTGTCCAGTCCAGGAAAAGTGTCCCAACAGAATGCAGATATTCTTGAATGATATCACTAATACTATAGGTACAAGTGCATTTTTGCTGAAGATAATTCAGAAATGGTTGCAGCAGTGCATTCACTGGGGGCTGCCAGAAATTCAAGCAGATTCAGAAGACAACGTGGCATGTGGGATGCCATTGCTGACAATACATGCATTTTTGCAGAAGGCAGAGAATACCCAAAAGATGCTTATCTGTGTTCCGTTGATTGTGCAAAGGCATTTGACTGTGTAGAGAGTGACAAAGTATGTGCTGGTGCGGAACCTCTCCACGGACCAAGAGGCAGTCATGGGAGTAGAGCAAGAGGATACTGCATGGTTTAAAATACACCAAGGCCTGAGTCAGGGATGTAGCTTTCCACTATACTTATTTAATCTGTCTGATGACAAAAAAATTAGGAGCTGGATGTATGAAGAAGAATGCTACATCATTGACTGGGGAGAGGCTTAGACCGGTGATGTGCAGACTACACAATCTTACTTGCTGAAAGTGAAGAGGACTTGAAACTCCCACTGATCAAAATCAAAGACCACCTTCAGGATGGATTACACTGCTCTGTACAGAAAACATAAATCCTCACCACTGGACTGATAGACAACATAAACAGAGGAAAGATCAAAGTGGTCAAGGATTCATTTTGCTTGGATCCACAATCAGTGCTCATGGAAACAACAGGCAAGATAGCAAAGCCACGGAATCGGGCAGGTCTGCTGCATAAGACCTCTTTTAAGTGTTGAAGAGCAAAGGGCTCACTTTAAGGATGATGGGGTGACTGATCAGCCCAAGCTATGGTCTTTTCAACGGCTCACTTGTAAAGCCGGGCAATAAACAAATAAGACAGAACAAGAATTGATGCATTTGAATTATGGTGATGGTGAAGAATATTGAAAATTCCACGGACTGCCAAAGGAATATATAAATCTATCTTGGAAGAAGTACAGTCATAATGCACCTTAGAAGGAAGGATGATGGGACTTCATCTCATGTATTTTGGATTTGTCATCAGGAGAGATAAGTCCTTGGAAGAGAACATCATGCTTG
>NW_022111373.1:54637550-54638962 GCF_000313985.2 Echinops telfairi
TGTTTCTATTTTTTCACGGCCATGCGCCCTGATAGGAAAGGAGCCATGGAACTGCCATCTCCTCTCCAAGGTCTTCAGGTGCCTATTGAGGACACATCATCCTTATCAAAAGTGGTGCCAGATTTAGGGGTTCCTTGCACTTAATATTGCCTTTTAGTGCACATCATAGCTGATATGAAAACGATGCCAGGCTTATTACCTGTGGTTGGCAGAACAATAACTCTTTCAAAGATGTAAATATGTCGTGTGACATACACCCCAAACCAAATCCATTGCTTTTGATCCAACCCATAATGACTTTCCAGGACAGAGTAGAACTGCTTCATAGGGTTTCTGAGACTGCAAATATTTCCAGAAGCCGCTATGGGGTCAGAACCACTGACCTTTTGGTTCTCAGCCCAATGCTTAATCCACAGTGCCACTAAGGATCCATGTCAGATTACATCGGAAAAAGAATTAAGGCTGCAGATGGAGTTGATACTGAGTTGGGGGAGTAGCCTGGATTATCCAGGTGGGCTCAATATAATCACATGGTCCTTAAAAAACAGAATAGGGCATCAGCAAGACAACAAGAGAGAAGGGAGTGTGAGAACGGCGCTTGCTTTGAGGAAGAGAAAGGAGACCATGAGACAAAGAAAGCAATGGGTACTAGAAGCTGAAAAGGACAAACCAATTTCTGTCAAGCTGAGTATAACTCTGTCCCCTAAATTCGTAATGGCTCATTTCACACACCCCGCCCCCAATTAGATTACTGGGCCTTTCTTTCGAAGGGCTTTTGAGTGGACTTGAACCTTTAGCCTTTCAGTTAGCAGCCAAGCATGTTATCTCTTCCCGTCACCCGTGAGTGCCAGAAAGGGAAGGGAGGGAATTTTCTACTTGGGCTTCTCATGAGTTTAACCTCATGAGACCTATTTTAGTATGATTCCCAGGCTGTAAGATAAACAATCGGCTGTTTTAAACTCCTGCCATTTTTGGTGGGCTCTGATTCATATTGACTCCACTACATTTGTGTTAATTTGGTACAACAGCAATAGGAAACTAATATACCCTTCTAATAATTTACATAAATTCACTGCTATCGAGTTGGTAGAGACCCTATAGAACAGGGTAGAACTGCCCCATGGCGTTTCGGTGACTGCCATGTACCAGAAGCATATCACCAGGTGTTTCTTCTGAGGGACCTCTGGGTAGATTTGAACAGCCAACCTTATAATTGTTAGCCAAGCGCTTAAACCATTTCTACCATTCAAGGATCCTGCACCTCTAAGCACAGTCTTGTACAAAAAACTATTTTCCTGACCCCAACTTTTTTTCTCTGTATCCTGTCTAATTTATCTCCATTTTGAAAGGGAATCACAAGCCTTTCATAGAATAGTGTGACTTTTAGGTAAACCCATTTACAAAATTTTTGT
>NW_022111373.1:54640468-54648482 GCF_000313985.2 Echinops telfairi
TTTTGAAGACAACTAAAGACTGGCAGCGTGCGGCGGCGCACTGCGTGGAAGAGCGCTGGAGGCTCCGCAGTGCACGTATCGGAGCTGAGAGGTTGGCGGTTTAAACACAGCAGACTCCCTGTGGGAGGAAGACGCGGCAGTCTCCTGGAAAGATTGACAGCCTTGCAAACCCTCCAGAATGATGCGATTTTGTCCTCTCGGGTGGTGAGGAGTTAGAATTGACTTGACCGCAATGGAATTTCGGTTTTTGGTTTTAGCAAGGGCTTAATGACACAGAAATCTCTTTTGGGGTTCCTGGATTTGGAGTCTGTCCACCCCTGCACATGTTCCAGAGCAAGCAGCAGAGAGATGAACAGCAAGAGCAAATATCCGAAAGAGAGAATTGAGGGAATTAAGCAAAGATGATAGCTAATGTCAAAAAGTGTCAAGGAAATGGCCTACAACATTTTAAAAATGTGAGAGTTAGAGATATAGAATAAGTCACAGCAAGCAAGCCACCTTTTCTTCTAAGCCAGTTTTCTAATTATTTTATGTAAAACCCAGTGTTTAAACTTTAGCATCTTTCTCATCCTCTCTGAAGTATTTATTGCATCAGATCTCTCTGTGCATCTCTAAGTGAATGCTCACCGTTCACTAAGGCAACGATTTTGTATGCGATTCTCTGAAGTGTGGAAGCTACAGCAGTTTCCAAGGTTTACCTGGTCTTTTTTATGATAGTTCATCAGTTTATAGAGGGTTCTCAAGTGCTCGTGTTTCATTGGACCCTGCCATATTAGAGTGACATTTCCATTACAATTGGGCTTGTTGCTGCTATTCGGATTATTCTGGTTGCCAAGGTAGTATTTATCTACTATGTGCTAGCCTGTGCACTTTAGCATTTTGTTTTGTATATATTTGTGTACGAGAACAAAGAGATTATATTCATCAATGTTGTAAAGTTGAGGCACAAATATTCAATTTAAAATGAATATATTTCCAAATTTGGCTTTCCAAGTTCCTTGACATCATTGTTTTCATATCAGGGGATGATATTTTATTTTTTTGTTTGGTTTAAAAGTTTTTGACTATGGAATCATTCTTTAAAAAATT
This sequence comes from Echinops telfairi, assembly GCF_000313985.2. NCBI lineage: Eukaryota > Metazoa > Chordata > Mammalia > Afrosoricida > Tenrecidae > Echinops > Echinops telfairi. The sequence goes on from NW_022111373.1 coordinate 54,641,558, forward strand.
ATGGTAAACACCTGCACAATAGCCACAACGGTGGGTTCAAACTTCCCAACAGTTGGGAAGATGACAGAGGAAGCGGCAGCTCTTCGTTTGGCTATTTCTAAAATCACCACAAGTTGGAGCTGACTTAATGGCAACTCCATGTAGGCCACAACATATTCACCATTTTTCACATGTATAACTCAGTGACATTAATTGTGCTTGTAGTGTGCTACCACCATCATTGTCCGAAGTCAAGGTTTCTATCTCCATTAACAGAAGCTCAGTTTCCCCTGAGCAGTGAGTCTGTCTTCCTTGTTCTCTACCACCATTCCCAGCTAACACAAGTAAACTTTGATCTCTCTCTATGCACTTGTCTAGACATTTCGTATAAGTGGGGTAATACAATATGTCATGTTATGATTTACTTATTTCACTCTGTGTGCTTCTTAACAGCACCTGTCAAAACTAATTTCTCTTTATAGCTACATAATATCCCATTACACCATATTTTGTTCATCTCTTATTGGATCATTTTTCCTTTTAATTCAAACTAAGATTTAGCAATAGTTTGCTTTCACACGTCGTTATGAGGGGCAGCACATTTTGTGTACGGTATCTTTGATGATCATTGATGCTGCGTTTTCCCGAACGGTATCAGAGAGTGCTCGGGTTTTCTTTCTTCACGATGGAAGCTTTGGCCTTCCTTCTTTTATTTATCATGTTTTCCATACCCATCGAATACCTGCGGCTGACTCTGTGTATAACATCCAAACGCAGTCTGTTCAAAGTGAAATCCTTATTTTAGCCCTCTTCCCACAAATCTGTTTAATTTACACTAAGACCCATTCATTTTCTTAAGATGGAACCCTGAGTATGATGCTCCAAATCCACTCCTCCTTCCCTACAGTCACTAAAGGCTGTGGATTTTAAGTCTTTGTTATTGCCCTCCTCTGCTCGCCTTTGCTCCTTTGATATTGTCTTGATACAATCTGGTATTTGTCTTACCTGGATATCTTCACTACTCTACTTATTTATCTGTTATCTAATTACCTTTCATTCCATCATCACCTTGATGCCAGCCATATCTTTCTAATATCAAACAGACTCACATTACCTTCATTTAAAATTCCTCTGTGGTTACCTGTGTTAGAGAAACAAAATCAGTGCAATGCTACGTTAAGAAACCAAACCTCGTTGTCATCAGTCACCCGGCTCATAGCCATCCTATAGGGCAGGTAGAACTTCCCTTGGGAATTTCCAAGACTATAACTCTGTACTGGACTAGAAAGCCCCGTCTTTCTCCTGAGGAATAGCTGGTGGTTTGAACTGCTGACCTTTCGGGTTGCAGCCCAATACATAACCACTCCTTTTTGATTACACACACGCACACACGTATTTTATATATACTTTATGTATGTAAACACACACATGTATACACACACATGCACACACATACATGTGTGTATAACGTTGAGAAGAATGGGAATTCCAGAATGCTTTATTGTGCTCCTGTGGACCTTGCGCACGGATCAGGAGGCAGTTGTGGGAACAGAACTACTGGATGGTTTAAGATCAGGAAAAGTGTGCAGCAGAGTTTGTTCTCTCACCAAACGTCTCTGGTCTGTATGCTGAGAAAACAGACAGGAAAGCTGGGTCCTAGGCAGAAGGACACTGCGTCAGGATTGGAGGAAGGCGTATTAACAGCCTGCAATATGCAGAGGACACAACTTGGCCTGCTGAAAGAGAACTGACAGCACTTGCTGATGAAGATCAAGGATTGCAGCCTTCACTATGGCTTACAACTCATTGTAAAGAAGACCAGAATTGTCCCCACTTCACCAATAGGTGACGTGATGATAAATGGAGAAAAGACTGAAGTTGTCCAGGATGTTGCCTCACTTTGATCCCAATCAATGCCCGTGGAAACAGCAGGCAGGGGATCAAAAGACATGTTGCATTCGCCAATCGGCTGCACAAGAGCTTCTTAGAGGATTGGAAAGCAAGGATGTTACTTTGAGGACTAAGGTGTGCTTGACCCAAGCCATGGTATTTTCAATGACCTCCTATGCATGTGAGAGTTGGACACTGAAGAAGGACTGATGCATTTGAATTGTGGTGCTGGAGAAGAACATTGAAGGTACCGTCACCTGGAAGAAGTAAGACCAGAGTGCTCCTTAGAGGCCAGCAGGGCAAAGCACCAGGGTACATACTTTGGACGCATTGTGAGGAGAGCCCAGTCCCTGGAGAAGGACATCAGGCTTGGTAAAGCAGAGGGGCAGCGAAAAAGGGGAAGGCCCTTAGTGAGATGGATTGACACAGTGGCTGCACCGATGTGTCCAGGCGTAGGAACAATTGGGAGGATGGCCCAGGACTAGGCAGTGTTTTCCTTGTGTTTTCCATAATGCCAGTATGTGTCGGAACAGACTCAATTGCACCTAACAACACATACATGTTTTTCTCCCTGAAGTCTGTAATCTTGTGGTATGTTTTGTGCTATAGGAGTCTAACTTCCTGCTTGGTGTTTTCTGCATTTCCCGGATCTCTGGTTTGGTATCTGGTATTCATTTTAGAATGTTCTCTACTCTATTTCTCCTGCTTTGTTATCTCTTCTCCTCCTGGTATTTTAATTATGCATATGACACATCTTTGGCATTATTTCACACTTCTTGGATATTCTGTCTCGCCCACCTCCCACCCCCATCCCCACCCCCAGCCACATTTCTTTTTTTGTCCCTTGTATTTCAGCCTGAGAGCTTTCTACTGACCTACGGATGCACTCTCCGCTGTGTCGGTTTACTGATGAGCCCCTCCGAAGGCTTCTTCATTTCTGGTTCTGGGCTTTTGATGGGTTTCTAGCACTTCCTTAGAATTTCTGTGTCTCTGCTTACATTACCCAAATGGTCTTACATGATGTTTCTTTTTCCCCCTGAGCCCTCTGCAAATGAATCCTTGTTATTTTAAATTCCTTATCTGATCATTCCAACATCTGCATCGTATCTAGGTCTGGTTGGGATGATGGCTTTGTCTCTTCATTCTGTTTTTTCTTGCCTTTTGGCATCCTTGTGGTTTTTTTCCCCCTGGAAACCTGCACATCTATTAAGTCATTGGCACTGTGGTCGTCTGTCGACCTTCCCCTTGATTGCAGTTGGGAGTTGAGCAGTCATTCCTGACTCCGGCAGCCCTGTGAGCACAGAGGGGAGCCGTCTGCCGTGAGGTTTCCCGTGCCGCCACCTTCCAGAGCAGCTCACCAGGCTTGTCTTTTGAGGCTTTTCTGGGTGGATTTGAACTGCCAACTTTTCAGGTGATACTGAAGTACATGACCCTTTGTGCCAGCCAAGGGACTCGCTTTATTTTCAGTTTGCGGAGTTATATTAATTTGGCTGTGTTTAGTGGTTGTTGTAGCTCTAGGTACCAGAACCTTCAACTTTTCTAGCATTTTCGCTTGGTCTCCACTCGTGGCTCGCAGCCTTCTGTATGGACTCCTTCGGACAGATTGCGGCCTGCAGCTCGTTAAGCTGTAACACACTGCTCATATATTGGGGTTCTATTGGTGTGGGGTGGAGTGTGGGACTGGAGGGACCTTCTGGGATCTTCCATCAAGCTGCTGGAGTGGATTTGGGGTTGGGCTGCTCACCACCGTTGGCAAGTAGAACACACCAGCTGTGCACAGGGAGAAGGATGAGGCTTTCTACTCACGTCAAGGTTTACAGTCTCAAAAACCACAGGGTGCGATGTAGCAACGATGAAAAATACAACTTTCCTCTGGTTCCTAAATGCTTCCTCCCCGCCCCCACTATCATGATCCGAATTCTACCTTGCAAGTCTGGCTAGACAAGAGGATGTACACTGGTACAGATAGGAACTGGAAACACAGGGAATCCAGGGTGGATGATCCCTTCAGGACCAGTAGTGTGAGTGGCGATACTGGGAGGGTAGGAGGAGAGTGGGTTGGAAAGAGGGAACTGATTACAAGGAACTATATGTGACCTCCTCCCTCGGGGATGGACAACAGAAAAGTGGGTGAAGGGAGACGTCAGACAGGGCAAGATATGACAAAATAATCATTTATAAATTATCAAGGGCTCATGAGGGAGGGGGGAGCAGGGAGGGAGGGGAAAAATGAGGCTTAAGTGGAGAGCAAATGTTTTGAGAATGATGAGGGCAATGAATGTACAAATGTGCTTTACACGATTGATGTATGTATGGATTGTGATAAGAGTTGTATGAGCCCCTCATAAAACGATTAAAAAATAAAACCACAGGGAAGTTCTATTTGACCCTATAGGGTTACTATGAGTTGCAATCAACTCAATGGCAGTGAGCTGTGTCTGGGGGTTATCACCATCAAACGTGTTTCTGTCCTTTGAGTGTTTGAATTTATTTCCCCCCTGCCTCTTAGTCCCTTCTTCGACGTCCAACTTCCAAATATATTTCTTTGTGGTCTTGTTCTTTGTTTGCATTTTTAAAAATCCCTTTAAGCAAGACAGGAAGGCTGGAGGGGGCTCTATAAAAGTCACAGCATTAAGGCTGTTCTAACTCATAGCGACCCTATACAGGGTTTCAAGTGGTTCATCTTGACGGATGGAAGGAGACAATCTTTCATTGAGTGGCCTGTGTGTTTGAACCACAATCCTTGCCGTTAGCAAGGAAGAATTCAGTTTTTCTAGCTGGGATAAAGTTTCAGGCTTGCACTGAGGCAAAGTCCTGTGCTTTGGCGAGCAGCGCCCCCCCTCCTCTTTTTTTAATGGAGACATCTCTGGACATAGTTCAGAAAGATTACTCTTCTACCTTCTCCTACCAGTCCCGAAGGGGATGTATATGATTCTCAAAGTGAGCAGCTAGTGGCTTTCTGGGAAGGGAAATCAAGCAAACCCGACACCTGAGAGTTCCCAAGACTGGCCCAGGTGGTTTCTCACGGTCACATATATTAGTTGATATTTAATCTTCAACAATTGTCAAAATTAGGTTCCTGGAAGGTGCAAACCATTTGTGCTTGACAACTCACCTACATATTGGTAGCTTGAACCCACCCAGTTGTGCTGTTGATGGAAGCCTGGTGATCCATCTGCCTTTGTAAAGATTGCAACCGTAGGGAGCAGCCCTGCCTGGGAAGCCAGGGGTTCATGATGAATCAGAGTGGACTTACGGGTTTGTTTTTTTTTGTGACCAGCTATGACTCCAGTAACTGTAGCCATGTTGTCAGGTAAGTGCTGGACAAATAGGTATAAGGCCATCAGCCACTCCCCAGGAGCAACATGAGCCTGTCTGCTCCATTCTAGAGGTTCAAACCCATCAGCCACTCCCCAGGAGCAACATGAGCCTGTCTGCTCCATTCTAGAGGTTTCAACACACAACTTCAGGAACCATAGAAGGCCCCTATGAGTCAGAATCGACTCCGTGGAAGTGGCTTCTGATCCCAGTTGCTGAATTTCCCTGGATGTACCTCTCTCCAGGATGCAGGGTGTCCGTTTGCCTTAGGACCTCAGTTCTCTGATGGATCTAAGAAAAGTTGTTGACTTTTAACCTTATCCTGGTCGAAGGATTAACAACTTCCCAAGCAAACTAGAAGTCTTTACCTTTTTAATAGAAACTGATGATGGTGTATTTTATATACAGTATGGAGCTCCATTTACTAATTCTGTGTTTAGGATTTTTTAAATCTATATCCTTCAATGGGATTGAGCTGTAGGTTTCCTTCCTCATGTGATTCTCATGCTTGGTACTGTAGACGGGCAGTGAAAAAGAGGAAGACCCTCAGCGAGGTGAATTGACACCCGTGGCTGCCACAATGGGCTCAGGCATAAGAACAACATTGAAGGTGGCCCCGGGCCAGGGAGACGTGGGCATTTCCCTCTGTATGTGTGATATGTGTGCCTAGGCCCTGCATTCGAGCCTTAAATGTGTCCCTCTTTTCTCATGGATGGATGGATGGGCTTCATAGCACTGGGATTTGTTTTTATATATGAGGTGAGGGATGGGGTCCTGTTTACTTCTTCTGCAAATGGAGATCGACTGGTTCTTTTGAATGCCTTCCCATTTGATGAAGAAGTCTACGCTCGACTTGGGTAGATTCTGCAGGAGCTAATCCAGTTCGGAGGCTGTATTTAGATACAGTCTGTGAAGGCAAAGTAACACGAGCAACGTTCTAGTCACGCCATAGCTTGTGGCTGCCAAAATGTGGACACGGAAGCAATAGTTATTTTAAACCTTGATAAGCAACACAGCATTTTGAACAACTCTGGAATAAAATGGATATTTTGAGTTGTCCAATTGGAAAAGCATCTGTACTTCTATGGACTGTCCTTTACCTCATCATTGCTGTATGTTTTAGGTGAGAATTCTTTTTTAAATAATTTATATTTCAATAAGATGGTCTAATTTCAACCAAGACTTATCTTTTATGGACTCTTCTATGTTGTTTTAGGGTTTAGTAGCCCTTTAGTTGAAAATGAGCATATACTTCAATTTTATCTTTAATGTAATTTACACAACAATATTGATTATGACATATTCACCTTTATTTGTACATATATCAATAATATTTTTAGCTAGATGCTTTGGTATAATATTCTTGTGTTCCTTTTACTTTTTCTTTCTTTCTTTTTTTTTAAAGGGGGTTATAATTTATACACAAGTTAAATTGGGAAGTTGGAAACTTCAGTGCTCATGTAATGTTTAATTTAAATTATTTTCAACCACAGCCCAAGCCCCATGCTGGTATGGACAATCTGTGTTTCTTGGTATATGTTCCAACATTTTATTTAACAAAATAGAAATAGAAGAACAAATATAAAAGCACCAAATGTGAAGTATAGCTAGAAGTTTTTGACAGACGTAACAGCAAAGCTGCTTTATCTTACAGCCTTTGATTCAGAGATATTCTGCCTCCAAAGGGTTCATCTTCAAGCACTTAATGCTGTAACTTAAAGAATAGCTCTCTTTCTCA
>NW_022111373.1:54648637-54659293 GCF_000313985.2 Echinops telfairi
TGCCCTCAAGTCAATGCCAAATTATAGTGTCTTTGTAGGTCACTGTAGAACTGTCCCTGTCGGGTTCTGAGACTGCAACTCATCACAAGAGCAGAAAGCCCCGTCTTCAGCAATGTCAATCATAATTTGAATTTCAGAAGCAACTTCCCCAGACCCCTTTTACAATTTCCTCTTTAGTCTGATTTAAAGGTATAATTCAGCCTGGAAAATGATTACTGATGAGTAAAAACATATGGTAAACCCAAGATTAAACCCACTGTTGTCAAGTCATTCTGACTCGTCTGGAATGGGACAACCTGGGAGAGCATGACTGCTGCTTCAAGCCAACGCCCACCCGGACGGGATTTTCAACGCTATTGATTTTTAAAAAATTGTTTATTTTTAACAATTTCACAGACATATGATCCATATACTATCCATTTCAATAGTTCGATCACATTCATAAGAATTGTTCAACCATCCCCACTGTCCATTCCAGAACATCTCTTCTTCCTCGTACTCACTGTTGTTAATTCCCCATTTCCTGCCCGCCTCCCCTGTCATGTCCCTCTGATTCAGGTGTTATCTGTATGAGTTTATCTAATCTGGGTTTCATTTACAGAAAACCATACAAAATCAAAGCTGAACACAAATACCCAACAACAATAACACAACAAAACAAAACTCCCAGTCGATAACAAAGCAGAGAGTATTAAAAACTGGAGCAAAAACACATTGGTCAGGAGGGAGATCGCCGACAACGTGTCATATTTTGACCAATGGTTGTGCTCATCTACCCTGCAATCTACTCTGTCTCGTTACAAGGCCTTCCCCGTCGCTGGTCCATGGTCAGAAAGGATTCACAAGTGGCTTCATCTGCATGAGGGTCCTTACAAATGGGTTTTGGGAATTTACTCTCCTCTGCAGCCTAAGTATTCAGAATTTAAGCTCCAATGCCATTCCCTCTTCCGGCTGTGGATTTTATTGTTTATAATAATAGGATAAAATTATGCATACTGGTTTGCTTCTTCCACGTAAACTTCGCTGACACCTCAGTTAGATGGTTGCTTATTATCACACAAGCCTTTAAGGCTCTAGCCAACCACCATCTGCTTTCTTCACCACCCTATACTACAGTATCCATATCTTCAGTGATCACTGCATGGGAGTAGGCATTGAACAGGGTTATGTCATAAGAACTACTTGTTCTTAGATTGGGGCTACAATTAAATGTCAGCCCCCAATTCAATCATATACCTATGGTTTATTATATCCCTGATTCACTTAAAGACATCATTATTATTTTACTGAAGGACATTAAAAATTATCCCCATGGGGGTATATTGTAGTTCTATTGATACTACCATTAATTTAGCCACTAGTATAGAATTTAAAAGCTGTCAAGTAAGAGAATGTATACATGTATAGGGCAGTTTTCTAGAACAGAATACCTGGATTGTTGATTTATGCAGATCATATCTCATGATTCAGCTTTGCTTATAACTACGCCACAACATAGTCTTGGCATAGACTCTCTGCCAAGACATTTGGAAGACAGCTACCTGACCAATCCACTGAAAGAGGTTCAAATTGGTGCACATTCCAAAGAAAGGTGACCCAGCAGAATGTGGAAGTTATCAAACACTATTACTCATAGCACATACAAGGAGCTGTGGAAATTGAAACTGGATTCAGAAGTGGTCGTGGAATGAGGAAGATCATTAGTTGAAAGCAGAGTCCCAGAAAGATGTCTGCTTGTGTTTCATACCCTGCACAAAGGCAGTTCTGTGTGGATCAGAACAAACTTTGGATAATATTTTAAGAATAGGAAGTTTGAAATACTTAATTGTGCTCAGGAGAAGCCTGTACATAGACTGAGTCAGTTGTTTGAATAGAACTCGGGGGTATGGCATGGTTTCAAATCAGGAAGGTGTGAGTCAACATTATAATCTTTTTATCATGCTTATTCAATCTATATGCTGAGAAAATAGCTTGAGAAGTTAAGCTATGTCAACAAAAAGAACATGACATTAGGATTGGAGGAAGACTCATTAACCGTCTTCGATGTACAGACATACAACCTTGCTCATAGAAAGCAAGGAAGACTGGAGGCACTTGCTGGTGAAGATCAAACACTGCGGCCTTCAGTAGGGATTACAAAACACAGTGTAAAGAAAAGGAAAATCCTCACAACTGGACCAATAGACAAGATCATGAGAAACAGAAAAAAAAATCATTTTGCTTGAATCCACAATCAGCACTCATGGAAGCAGCAGTCAAGAAGTTAAATGAGGTATGGGGCAATCAAAGAAATCAAATGAGCACCATACTTCTTTGAAGTAGCAAGAGGAAAAGATGTCATTCTGAGGACTAAGGTGGGTATGACCCAAGCTGTGTTTTTTTAAATCACCTCATATGCTTGTGAATTCCGGACAAATGTTGATGCATATGAATTACAGTGTTGGTGAAAAATATTGAAAATACTAGACTGCCAGAAGAACCCATACATCGGTTTTGGAAGAAGTACAGTCAGAATGTTCCTTAGAAGTGAGAACTGGAAGACTTTGTCTCAAATACTTTGGACATGTTATCAGAAAAGCACAGTCCCTGGGAGAAGGCATTTTGCTTGGTAACGGAAAAGCCCAGATCTCACTGCCGAAGAGTCAATGCTGACTCATAGTGCCCCGGGAGAACAGGGGAGACCTGCCTTTATGGGTTTCAGAGACTGCAACTCTAAGGGGATAGAGAGTCCCACCTTTCTCCATAGAAGTGGCTCATGGTTTCGAACGGCTTACCTTGCAGTTAGCGGTCCAACTTGCAACTGACTAAGTCACCAGGGCTCCTGGTAACGTAACAGATCATTGAAAAGGAGGAGGACCCTCCAGGAGAGAGATTTGCACTATTTCTGCAACAATGGGCTCAAATAGAACAACAATGGGGAGGAGGTACATGGAGTTGCTATGACTGGGAGCTGACTCGAAGGCACTTAAAAACAACAACAACAACAACAACAACAACAACAATAATGGCACAACAAGGGCAAGGAATAATCATATTTGCATATTTAAAAACTTTTGGTGGGTCCAACTGAAAAAAATGCTCTAATTTTTAAATTTTTTTAGCAAACTTATCAAAAGAATAGCATAATTAAGCACTTAAGGAGTTCATTAACCATTTGTTATCTAAATTGGAGTGAAGGAGGCTTTACTAAATATTCAGCTGTCTAACTAAATGCCCCATAATAAAGGAGAAGCATCCAAGCATTGAATAAGCAGTTACACTAGATGAATTTTTAAAGCTGAGTTTTCTTTGAATTTAAAGAAAGAAAAAGTGATTTTCTACCATCTTTACATACATTTCTAGAAAATCAGAGAGCTGCTAAGGTTTATTGGGCAGTGCGATCCCAGGGGCACATGAATAAGGGAAAAACTAAAAGGGAGTACGGGGAGAGAGCAGATGGGCCCAGGTCTGGTGGTCGGGTCTTACAGAATGCCTTGGGAAAACCTGTATCAAACATTGCTTCTTGGAAGAGTCGACTGCAGTAACACCGGGAAAGCAGTCATCGCTTAGCTCGATCTTAGTTCAATGCAAGGCCGGGAAACTTGCACATAGCGTTTGGCGCCTCCAGACAGCTGGGGAGCCCTGGTGGAGTAGTGGTAACACACTGGGCTGCATCTGTCAGGGCCACCGTTCAGCAGCTGCTCTGACTCTACTCCAGCAAACAGTGGCAGTCTCAGAAACTCACAGGGCCAGTTCTATCCTGTCCTATATAAGGTCACGATGAACAGGCACCGACTTAGCGGCCATGAGTTTGTTTCGCTTTTGTCTGGACAGCTGCTGGAATCTCTAGGGCTTCCCTTTGTCAAACAGTACTTTTCACGGAGGTCTCTAGGCTATTTCCCACCTCTGGAGTAGCCTAACCCTTTCCTACGGCAGCTTTCAGCAAGAAGCAAGGGAAGTTGTAGAGGCTAGCATTCAGGGATATTGATTGATTAGAAAGAGAAGGGCGTTTGTTAGGATGGAGGCTAAGTTGATTGCCAAAACAAAACAAAACAACACTCCCCAAAACAAACAAACAAAACTCACAGCCATTGTCAATTCCAACATCTACCAACTTTCTAGGACAGGGTATAACTGGCCCTGTGAGTTTCTGAGACTGTAACTTTTTTTGGGTAACTTTACAGGAATAGGAAGTCCCATCTTTCGCCCCCGGAGCAGCTGGTGGTTTTGAGCGGCTGACCTTCAGGTTCACAGTCTAACTCAAAACCACTGTGCCACCAGGGTGTAAGCCGATTCTGGTACTGCCTAATTCATTTCTGAAAAGAGTGGATACATATGTGCGTTTGTGCAAGTGATGAATTCAAGGATCTATGTGATTATGATTCTGCCGATCTGTAAACCAGGACTATAGCGAAACAGAACAGTAAAGGGCAGGCAGATGGTTACCATAAAAGAAGTTGCTACCCAGAGAACCAAAAGGAGGAACCCAAATTGTGTCAAAGCCCAAAATCTTTGAGCTGTTTCCTAGTGTGAGACTAGAGTTTCTTGGTAGCATTAGCTCTGTTGGCAAAAACCTAGCCGCTGACAGGCGGTGAGGGGCAGTTCCTCCATCAAGTCGGTCTGGAAGAGTGACCTGTGGGAACAGCCTGAGGAAATACAGCCAATGGAGGCTCCAAACAAATTCTGGGGCAGTCGCTATGTTCCTCCCCCAAATCTTAACAGATGCAGTATAAGATGCCTTCCCACCTAGTCTGTGAGGCACCTGTTTCTGATTCCTGGTCGATCAAATTGATATTTATTCTTATTTACCTCACAAATAGACAGGTACAACGTCTACGAATCTTAAAGAGACGGGGGATCTTTGTGCAGGCCCATGGATCAGCAAAGGCTGTGACTCATCAGGATGGACACGCAGAGATGCCGCCGTCAGCATCGGTCGGGTCCACCAGCTGTGTTGTCCTCGGTTCGCGGGAAACTATATGATGGACTGAAAAGCAAATGCAGCTCTTGCAACTAGGAAGAACAACCACTGATTAATCAAAGCAAAACAATGCAGTGTCTCCTATTTCACATATCTGGATTTTGTCATGTAGACATATTGGATGCCTGGAATGTTATTTGAAACAGTGTTTCAAATGGAAGTACCTTTGCGTTCAGGAATATATACACATAATGAATTTGGAAAATTTCCCAGATTTTACATCTGGTTGTCTGCTTTGCACCTTCGAGGATTTGACCAATCAGGTGAGTAGTGAGAGGAAGTTAATCCCTGATGAAAGAGCGTATTTTCTTACACGTGACTTCAAAATTAACTTCACGAAAACCTTTTTCTTCTGCTTTGAGTGAGGGTTTACAGAGTAAATGGGATTTCCATTTGGCAAGTCATACACATTTGCATCGTGACATAGATTGCAGCAATAGCGTCCTTCCCACGTCCCTCCTGTGTTTCCCGTTCCCAGTTGTCCTTCTTTCCTGTCCCTTCATGACTCCTGAGCTTGGTCCCCGGCAAATGCTGCCCTTTGCTCTCATGTGCATGCCTGCTGGGGTGTGCGCCCTCCTGGTGTTGCTGCTCACACTCTAAGCCCGTTCATTGTTAGGCTGAAAGTAAGGTCATCAGTCTCTCAGGGGGTTACCAATCTCCAGCAGACGAGGAAGCCTGTTTGTTTTTTTTAAAAAATGATTTTGAGTTTTGTTTCACATTTTTTCTCCCACTCTACCCAGGACCCTCTCTCATGAGCCCTTTCAGAGAGGGCTCAGTTCGTTCTGCTCTCAGAGTGATGGAGGCTGAGATTCCTGTGGTCATAGCCCTTTGGATGAATTGTTTCTGTAGTCTTTGACTTGGAATTCACTTTGCTTCCTTCTGGATGGGAAGAAACAAATAGTTGCACCTTAGATGGCTACTTGCAAGGGTTTATTTATTTATAAAAACACGTTATTGGGGGCTCGTACAACTCATCACAATCCATCCATCCATCCATCCATCCATCCAGTGTGTCAAGGATATTTGTACATTTGTTGCCATCATCATTCTCAAAACATTTGCTTTCTACTTGAGCCCTTGCTATCAGCTCCTCATTTTCCCCCTCCCTTGCCACCCCCTCCCTCACAAACCCTTGATAATTTAAAAATTATTATTATTTTGTCATGTCTTACACTTCCCGACGTCTCCCTTCTCCCACTTTTTTGTTGTCTGTTCCCGAGAGGAGTTTATATGTAGATCCTTGTGATTGGTTCCCCCTTTCGACCCCACCTTCCCTCCACCATCCCAGTATCACCACTCTCACCACTGACCCTGAGGGGTTCATCTGTCCTGGATTCCCTGTGTTTCCAGTTTCTATCAGTACCAGTGTACATCTTCTGGTCTAGCCAGATTTGTAAGGTAGAATTGGGATCATGATAGTGGGGAGGAGGAAGCATTAAAGAACTAGAGGAAAGTTGTATGTTTCAACGTTGGTACACTTCACCCTGACTGGCTCGTCTCCTCCCCACAACCCTTCTGTAAGGGGATGTCCAGTTGCCTACCGATGGGCTTTGAGTCTCCACTCTGCACTCACCCACCTTTACAATATGATTTTTTGTTCTCTGATGCCTGATACCCGATCCCTTCAACATCTTGTGATCACACAGGTTGGTGTGAATCTTCCATGTGGGCTTTGTTGCTTCTCAGTTAGATAGCTGCTTGTTTATCTTCAAGCTTTTAAGACCCCAGACAGTATATCTTTTGATAGCCGGGCACCATCAGCTTTCTCTACCACATTTGCTTATGCACCTGCTTTGTCTTCAGTGATTGTGTCGGGACTTGCAAGGTTTTAAAATCCTATTTACTACTCTATGAAACTAGAATATAGAACATTGTCTTTGTGGACCAATTGCCCTTCATGTCCCCTACAGCTATGATCCGAATCCTACAAGTCCAGGGACTCATTCCCTCAAGGCATTTGGTTATGGATAAGAAATTTGCATACCTTCTCCTCCTGTTTGCGCTATGATGTACATGGGTGTATTTACAGTATACATACATAAGAATTTAAAACTATCATCTGCCAAATCTATATGTGGTCATGAGTCTAGTCCTCTATGCCTAATCATACCTGTTCATCTTGTCTGTCTATGTATGCAGTTGTAGATTAATGTTTCTTGTATATGATAGAATTTACCCCCACCCAAAGGTTAACATCTGACTCACGAGAACCACGTTCTTATACCTCCCACAATGTTTGTTTTAGCAATTTGCTCCTAATAAGCCTTATTTTCCCTGCTGTTAATGATCATTTCATTGCTTTTCTCCTTGTAGACTTTCTTCTGTGCAGTTCAATTGCCAGTTTCCTGGGTCCTTAAACTCCCAGTCCTTAAACACACACCAAGCTCTTCTCATCTGCCTGGAGTGAAGGAAAGGCAGCTTCTTCTCTTTCCCGCAGGGAATGGGCAGGAAACAAAATAGCATTCTGACACCTTTCTCCAAAGATATTTATTTAATTATTTTAAATGGAGTTCTTATTCTTAAACATTTTATACTTCCAAGGGTACTGGTCTGCGGGTCACAGAATTGACTTTAGCCATGTCTTTTTGCAAGTCATGCATAAATATTACAACGCTTCACTGTTGAAGGGACTAGAGCACAGGACATCGATGCTTTCTATATTTCAGGGTCCTTCATAGAAACAAAGTAGAAACTTGTTATAGAATTCATATGCATTCACAGAAGCCCCAAACAGCACAAACAAAACCTCACTGTCCTCCAGTTGATGCGACTCCTAGTGACGCTGCAGGGCAGGGTAGAACTATCCGTGAGTTTCTGAGACTGTCACTGTTTATTGGAGTAGAAAGCTCCATCTTTCATCAATTAGAATTGCATAAGGCTCTATTTGTATGTCTTATTACTCTATGAACAATTTAGATTCCAGCCTCTAATAAATAATGGTTAAATTAAAAATTCATTTTAAGCCTTATTATTGTAGAGACAGTTATGGTAGATATCAAACTCAATGCCATCAATTCTGACTCACAGTAACTCTATAGGTCAGTGTAGAACTGCCCCTGTGAGTGTCTGAGACGGTAACTCTTTATTGAGTAGAAAACCTCATGTTTCGCCTGTGGAGTTGGCTGATGGTTTCAAACTGCTAATCTTGCACTTAGCAGCCCAACACATAAGCATTATACCACCAGGACTTCTTCTACAGATAAAATCTAGTTAAACATGCAACTTCTGATTTGATTCCCCTTCTGACCTGTCTGAAGTTTATATCCATTTAGAAACAAAGAAGTGACGGTAAATCTCTGGATGAAGCCTCTGAACGTGGACCAGGGATGTGAACAGCCTTGCTATCATAGCACAGTGAATTGGAAAGCAGATTATGGCAGATGAGTTAGTTTAAAATTTAACACCCTATCATTTGATCTCCATTTTAAAGTTCTAGTTTTTAATAGTTTGTTTTCTTTTCAACTGGGGTTTTCTCCCCTTTGTTTTATTTTGCTATTGTTAGCTTTTTTGACTCATTATTTTTGAATGTTTTTCGGCATATGAAATCCAGGATAGGTGACTCTACAGTCATCATAACTGGATAAATGGTTCTTTGGGAGATTGGGGGAAAGTGGGAGCTGATAACCAGGAGCACAGGAAAGAAGAGAATGTCTTACAATTGTGTTAATGATTGTACAACTGTTCTTTATATGATTAAACTCTTCAATCAGTTGACATTCAGATTATGTCTATAGTACTGTTTATAAAAACAAAACAAAACAAAACTCATTTTAAAATTGGTTACATTTACTCATGGATCCGACAAACTTTTATCCAATTCCACTGTGTATCAGGCACAAAGCCAGACAGGGAAAACAGTATGAATGGGAGCATCTTACCCACGTGGAAGGGGGCTAGACAGAGCACTAGAGGAAACGAGAATGCAGAATTCAATGGCGTTGGAGTTGTCTATGGAGACGCAGATGACAGGTGAAGTGTGCGGGTAAGTCAGAAGGTAGCGACACAAAATCATTGTTGTTAGGTGCCATGGAGTCGGCCCCAACTTAGAGCAACCACCTGCACAACACAGCAAAACACTATCGAGTCCTTCACCACCCTCACGCCTGCTGTCCATTGCTGCAGCCACTGGGCCAATCAATCCATCTTGTCCTCTGTTTCTTCCAATTCCTGCTTCATCATCAAGTGAAGGTCTTGAGAGTCTGAATCATTCTGTCCATTAAGGTTGACTCGACTTTAAGGAGGAGGCCCTTCAACCCAAGGGGCTCCTGTGGGGGGCGCTACATCTGACACCATTCTGCTGCTGCTTGTTTCAGAAGCGGGCTGTGTATCCGTTCTCCATAGCTGCCTCTTTCCTTAGCTGTGGTGGAACCGGTTCACCCTGAGGGATCCTGCTGGGGTCTGAAATCTGATGGCTCTGCTACCAGCATCACAACACACACACAAGCCACCACAGCACAGCACATGGTCAGGTGAGTGGGGTTCTAAATCAGAGTGATCTTTATTGAACAGAAATATCGAAATGGGAAGCTACTGTTACTCAACATATCTTCCATATATGTTTATACATCTCTGAAGGTGTTTGCATATCTCTAACCTCAGGGCAGATATTCTTGGGAGAAAAACTGGGCTTTTGACTCTCATAATCAGTCACAGGGAGTTGCTTTGAGTCAGCACAGACTCGATGGCAGAGAGTTGGTGGCTGGTTGACTGTATGGATGCAGAGTACTTGTGTGCTGAGCATTGTCCACAGTTTATGTTCTTTTGTTTCACAAAACCATGGGAGAATCTTTTGAAAATTATCGATTTTTTCCCACCAATGTACATAATACAGGGTTCTGTATAAAATTTCAGAAGGTTCCTGGTACCCTTGAAGCCCATCTATGAACCTCCTCTTCTATATTATCGAAATAAAATTCTCCATAGAGACTCCTAAAAGAAAGTGATGTAACAGCATACTGGATAAAATTATACATGATAGAGGACAAAACTGTAAAAATATAGCTCTCTAAGACATACAGAGAAAGGGACAGAAAATAGAAGTGGCTTCCAGAAAAAGGGACAGAAAGGAAAAGATGGATCTATACAAGGCCAACATACCAATTTAAAAGATATACTGGGGATAAAAACAAATCAAACAAATAAAAATAAAACATACAAATGAAGGACACAAAATTAATGAAACAGAATGCTTTCAAAGGATTTTATTTCCAACAAGAATCATAAAGAAAAGGAATTTAGCCAATTAGGGAATATTGAAGCTATTAAAAAATAGCCATTTCCCATGAGTGAGCATGAAAATAATTTTTAGAGACCCACAACTTAGGCTCCTAATAATTAGCTTGATAAAAGACGATTAAGACAACAAACCACTATTCTTACTAAGTGAATAACAATTATTTTTGAAAATTAATTTTAGAGGACAGATTATTGACATGTATACAAAATATATTATTTTGAATACATACATACATACATACATACATACATACTATTTTAAGGTTCTTTAAAAGCACATATCAGCTTTCCTTTATTAAAGTTTCCTGTATAGTGTCTGGGGTCTTAAAGGCTTGAAGATAAATAAGCAGCCATCTAGCTGAGAAGCAACAAAGCCCACATGGAAGAAGCACAACAGCATGTGTGACCATGAGCTGTCGAAGGGATCAGGTATCAAGCATCCAAGAACAAAAAATCATATC
>NW_022111373.1:54659913-54662894 GCF_000313985.2 Echinops telfairi
AAAAAACCTCTGTGAGATAGAATTAACATTGATAATGAACATACTTAAACTTTGGCAGTTTGATTGACATCGTGCAATGGTGGAAGTCTATGCAAATCTGGTTAACCATTTATCCCACCCAAGGATGTCTCCTCCCAGAAGGAGTTCCAGTCTTGGCATCGGCATCGCACAGGGGCAGGTCTCCTCTGTCCTCTCAGGTTGCTCTGCATTAGAATGCACTTGATGGCAGGGAGTTACACGCGTGCAGCTGACTGGACACTTGTCTTTGTAGTATGTGGCATCAATAGACATGGCAAGGATGAGGTGGTACTGGCTATATTGAGGGGTACTGCTCGGAAATGGATTTAAAGGCACCGGACATATTCAGAAGGAATATTGAAATGTAATCAACTCACAGAAAAATAACGAAATGTATCTGACTTCTTTCCATAATTTGTAATATAGATATTAAAATACGTATACTGTTAAAATCTGGAGCGATAATTTGACAGACACTTATATTGAAAGTAATGCACCCCACTTAGTGTGTGTAGTTTCACAATTTGGACATCCGGGAAAGCCATTTCCAGGTTCAGCTTTGGCGGTGACCTGGAGTGGATGCAGTAGTAATTTTACTACATGATACCTAGGTGTAGATACAGTATAAATAACCCATGGGGACGTATATAGCAGAGAAGAGGACAGAAAATGGTACTAAATAGGGATGCATCTGATACTAAATCTGCTATCTATCATTATTTTATTTATCAAATAGAATGAACAAATGTGTTTCCAGTCTCATGTGAACAAATGATCTAATCATGTATCTGAAAAAAATTTAAATACCAGAAAAGTTGGTGTTTAAAGCAACATAGTCTGATATTTGTCAAACAAGATGAGATAGACTTTGAATTATATCTAGTGCCAACTGTCCAAACTCAAACTTAAAACATTTGTCAAATGCTCTTCTTTTTCCTTTCTAATGCTATTATTTTTTTATGTTTTAGTTTCCTCCAAACAATGACAGTTGTTCTGAATGTCAATAGAGAAATCTGTGCTTGAACATGAGAGACACTGGGATTCTTGAAAGAGCTCAAGGCTTGGGATTAATTATTTTTGGATTCAGGTGTTAGGATTGAGACTCTCCAGACAGTAGTTGTTTAAACATCCTAAAATGTCTTTTTAATTTTTTTGTGTGAATGTGATAGTGAATGATGTTTTTCAAGTTGACTTTGAAAATGCTTAGCTATTAAGCAGATGACTGCAGCTGACAGTCCTCAATAAACCAAAGTATTTCTTCTATTAATTCTTTTTTTACAACAGTTGTATTGCCATTTAAGTCTCATACCATACAATTCAATTTTTCAACCACATCAAAAAGAGTTGTACAATTAGCACCACAATCAATTTTAGAACATTTTCTTCATTTTTGTACTCGTGGTAATTCGTTCTCTATTTTCCCCCAACCTTCCCTGCCATACCCCCAAGGAATCATTAATCCAGTTACTGTCCTATGGACTTACCTCTCCTGGATTCCTTAACTAGAGGTATCAAATTAGACACTGGACATGTCAACCCTTGAAAAATGCATGTATGCTAATCAGTGAACATTTAATATAAAATTCCTACCACATTAGAAAACAATCATACTTAAGATTTAAAAGTCTCAACTTTTCAGTAAAGTTTTTTTGGAGTTAAAAATATCCAATGATTTAATTAATCAGTTTGTTTCAAGTTTGGCTTAAGCAGAAGCATTACTTACTGAAATAAATCCAACCCACGTACTATTCAAAGACCTGCTCATTGAAGTTAAAATGCTAGTTATCAAACCTGGAAGGGGAAAGACATCTAGAATATCATAATTGGTAAAAACTTCTTCCTTTTTGGCTTTTTTATTAGTGAGATATAGAATCAGAATAAACCTGCACCAAATTCAGGAGAACTACCTTCAAGGGTACCAGGGAATCCAAATTGCCAACTACATCATGACAATCTCTCCTCTTAAACTCTAAGGCTTCTGGTTGCCCTAATGGGACATACACAAGATAACCCCCATGGAGGCGGGGGGGGGGGAACAAAACACACACACCACAAAACCAGTTGCCATAGAGTGAACTCTACCTCATGGTAATTCCATATGTTCCAGAGTGGAATTACACTCCGGAGGGTTTTTAGGGAAGTAGATTGTGGACATTTTAGAGACAGTTAAAATATTAATAGAAGATATCCCACATCAATTTTGTACCAAATTGGTATGATGTGGGGATTCTTGTACCTTAGACTGCTGGTTTCTGATCGTTCAATAATTAAAATGCCTTTTAGCCTTTTAGCAGTTTAGGATCTATATAATCTCTGGCATAGATCAATAAGATCTGTTTTAAATATCCTTAAGAACAAGGATGTTTGCACCCTTCTTCCTCTTAGAACTATGGTGTGCTCTTGTCTTCATTATGGAGAAGAGATATGAGCAAGATTATATTAAGAAAACCCTGAAGATTCTCTTGCTGGTGTTATTTTTTTGAACGTTAGGAGTAACAGGAGGTGGTTCATTCTGAGCATGTATCTGCAACTTTGCAGCAGCTTTGCCCCGGGCAAGTCTGCAAACCTTCCTCCCTGTCACTGGGTCCGAGCTTCCGTTTGTGAGGCCATATGCGCGAAACTGGTCCTCGGGGTCACCCTGGAAACCACACAGCCCCCACATCCCAAGCCACACTTTGCTTTGCAATGAGAGGGGCAAAATGGAGGATTCTCAATATGATGGCCAGAAAAATGAACTGATGGCAAAAATGGGGACCAAGTGAACTGCTTTCACACCCAGACCGACTTGTGAAAGTGAAGGCGATCTATGAAACATGGAATAGCTGTGCGCCAGAGTTAAGTGGCGGCGTGTGATGAGAGGTGCAATTTAGAAATGCAAATAGGAAGCTTCACAGCAAACAGTCTATCCTGGTTTTAAAGCGCTCACTGTCCACGAATGGCAAGAGCAGTTTAGCAGCTCCCCG
>NW_022111373.1:54663506-54670270 GCF_000313985.2 Echinops telfairi
CACACACACACACACACACACACACACACACACACACACCCACTTCTTTTGTAGACCCCAGCAGATCCTTTTGACCCAAACGGACAAAGAAAGAAAGAAAGAAAAAGAAAGGAAGAAAAGGGAGGGGGGAGTGAAACTACGAGAGTCTATGATTCTAGTTAAAGAATAGCCCAACATTTATGTCAGCATTAAAGTAGAGTCTAAACCAGAATACACTCAGAATTAGAGCCGTCAGTCAAATGTTGATTTTCAAAGAGAATAACCTAAAATATTTGTCCCTTCCCAGATGGAGGCTCTGCCCTTGGCATTACCAAAAAAGCCAGAAGAATTCTGTCAGCAGGATATTTGAAAACACATGGGATTGGTTGCAATAATTAGTCACATTTAAAATGGAGCGGATACTGTGGGTAATGCTAATGATAACAAATTGAGTTTGCAGAAGGCTGTATTTCTGTCACTTTTATTCTGGTTGAAATGCCAGAAAGAGGTTTCCATCTTTCCCCCTTCAACATAAAATTATGAGGAGCCCTGGTGGCATAGTGGTTATGGATTAGGCTGCAACTCGCAGGGCCAAGAGTTCCAAACCACCAGCTGCTGAGCGAGAGGAAGACCGGGTTTTCTACTCCCATAGAGTCACAGTCTTAGGCACCCACAGGAGCAATCCTACCCTGTCCTGCAGAGGTGCCTGGACTCGATGGCAGTGACTTTGGAGTGAATAGAGAATGATGACGTAAAGCTTTACAAATGAATGTGTGAGGGGTTTGCCCATGGGGTAGGAATCCAAATAGTTGCCTCAGCAAGTCCAGTCACACCTTCTCACTGTACCCTCGTCCCTGGCCCCTAACCTTTGTGGAGGAATGGAAGATGGAAGGAGTCCCTGGGGGATTTGCTGATCAAGAGTTCAGCTATTCACGGAGAGGTTGCAAATACCCAGAGGTGCCTCAAAACCAAGTCCTCGTGCTCTTTTTCAGAAAGTCCCGGCTGTCGAAGTTTGGGGGCGGCCAGTTCCATTCTGCACCCCTAGGAGATCAACATGAGTCCAAAACGACTCGGCAATAACCAGCTCTGAGTTTATGGTTTGGGAGATGATATAGTAGAATGCAGGCAAAAGACAGACTCTCAAGACTGCGCGGGGAAAGGGCAGAAGGAAACAAAGTTTGAATTGAAGGGAGAAGAAGGGAGCGGAATCCAGGCTTCTCGTAAGTTGCTCACTTCCTCCTTACCAGGTACCACCCGCTTCTACGATCCCGGTCAGGCTGGAAGAAGGCAGAAAGAGAAATGAAAACTCCCAAAGGTCATGGGAGCCTTGGTAGCTTATCTGTGTGAAGTCTGCCCTGAACTTGGGTTTCTGCACAAGTCAGAAAAGCCTCAATAACCCACCACTCTTTACATGCAGTTCCTTGGCAGTTGCCACTGACCATCTTCTGGCCTTGTCCTCGTTCTGGGAAACAATACCCTAAGCACAACTGCTGTCAATCACAGGGGCCGCTCAAGGTTATGCCAGGTCAGCGTGGAAACTCGAGGATCCGTGAGGGAGGTGTGGATGGCAGGCTGGGTGGCAACCGCGAATGGAGAGAGCTTGAAATTTACAAGCTGCCGTCACAGGGAGATTAGGGATAAAGCAGGCCTGGGTTTGCAAACAGAAAAGCCAGAGGAAGGATGATTGGGAGGTAGAAAACGAAAGGAAATGATCTTGAGGTTTTAGACTAGAAAAGTTCATGAATTAAAGGATATGACCATCAACTAAAAGAGGTTCAAATTGATATCAATCACAGCGGTTCCTGACAACATGACCAAATAATAGTCTCCCTGCCTATGGAATTCCTCCCACACCACATAAAAACGGTTTCACAAGACATCACTGCGGTTTCTGGTCTATCTCAACAGCATCCCCCTTTTCTATTTAAAATTAAATTTCCTGCCCATGACAACAGATTCTGCATTATTAAAAAGGATGGCAGTTAAGTTGGCCAAAATATATACCTCTGGCGGAGAAAAATGAATTAGAAATGAATGAAAGTAGAAAAAGAGGGAAAGAGGTTAGCCACATCTTCCCGTTTCCTCTGCTCTCCTGGGCTTCGCCTGCCTCCTGTAGGAGTGCTCTGAACAACATATCATCATAAATTATCCACAATGCCTCTTCACCAACCCATTTCCAAGTTTTCAACATATCTTGACAAATTAATAAGCTTGTACTGAACCTTCTTGAGATACCTTACCTGAAGATGATTTTTGTGTTCTCTTAAATTCATAAAGTATAAGTATTGTCTATTTTACTAATGAATGAAAAAATATTTCTTTTAATGAAAAGAAGAGGTATTTATCATCTCCCTCCCTTCTCCATGAAATAGTCAGCAGGTTTATTCAGTGCAATTCAGAATGTGTGCATATAATTGATGTAGTTTGATATTTCTATTTTTAGGGTAGAACATTCCTCAACAGAATGTCTTCATGTTCAGTAACTTAATGGCATGATTGTCAACCAGATCCTTCCCAATCCAGCTATTACAGGGCCTCCATTAAAAAAAAAAGATTAGAAAGAATCAAAGATTAGATTTACATAACTGAGCCTAATCAGTCATCCTTTGGGACTGAAACAGATAAAATAACATTGATAATAGATGGAAAATGTATAAAATCTATATAAAGCATCACTAACAATATTTTCCTTCAGTCTCGTATGTATAGTATAATAATCAGTCTATTTGAAATATGGAACAGATAATTTCACTCATGTTGCTGAAATTAAAATGGATTTAAGAGTGTGAAAATGGAAAACCTAGAATTGATTTATATTCAGCGTTCATAAGATTGAGTCTATAGAGTCAACTCAGAATGGAAAATTGGAAAAACAGTTTATTAAATTTAGGGTTACCTTATAAATTAATCTAGATGATGCATCTCAATTTTTAAAAATCTATCTTTATTGTTTAAAAAAACCCTCACAGCTTCTCTAAGATGTTGTTTGTCTAGAGAGTTGAACAAAAGTCCAGTGTTACGGATTGTCAGTAGCAACATAGGCAGATCTACAGCCGGTATTAGCAAATACTGTGAGTGTTACCAGGGCAGCAGTAGTGTATTCTTAGGGATGAATACTTGCTCTCTTCAAGTGCCCTGCATGTTGAATTCTGGCAACAC
Organism: Echinops telfairi; assembly: GCF_000313985.2. Classification (NCBI taxonomy): domain Eukaryota; kingdom Metazoa; phylum Chordata; class Mammalia; order Afrosoricida; family Tenrecidae; genus Echinops; species Echinops telfairi. Next base: position 54,666,645 of record NW_022111373.1, read on the forward strand.
GTGGCCAAAGACTACCTGCATATTCAGAACACGAGGGATCCACCACTGGAAAGCAAGGGAACTATGGTTAGTCTCAAAAAAGTGTGGACCCTTCCCTGAGCTTCTGTGGCTACCATGTTTTATCCAACACTCCCTGCTGCTTTGCTGTTGATGGCTCCCTGGTTTTATTTGCAATTTCCCCTGTCCCCATGGACTCTAATTGTTAATTCTCCTCTTACTATATCCACGGAGCTATCCATTTGGTCATCTTACAGAACACTATTTCCAAACCAGTTATCATAAGCCCGACTCTAATTTCTGATCATTATTCTATTTGGCCGCTCAGAAGTAGTATGTCACTCATCCTGTTCCCAAGTGGGCCCACTTGGGATCCTACCTCTTAAACCCCCCTTCTTTTTTTTTTTGGTATTGCTTCTTTTTTATTTGTTTGTTTGTTTTATTGGGGGCTTTTACAGCTCTTATAACAATCCATCCACCTATTATATCAAGCATATTTGTACATTATTTTCTAAACATTTACATTCTATTTGAGCCCTTGAGATCAGCTCCTCTTTTCACCCTCCCTCCCCTCTCCCACCCTTGTGACCCCTTGATAAATTATAAATTAGTATTATTTTCTTTTTTGAGAAATCATTTTATTGGAGGCTCATACAACTCTTATCACAATCCATACATACATCAATTGTATAAAGCACATTTGTACATTCATTGCCCTCATCATTCTCAAAACATTTGCTCTCCACATAAGCCCCTGGCATTAGCTCCTCACTCCCCCCTCCACTCCCTCATGAACCCTAGATAATTTATAAATTATTATTTTGTCATATCTTTCACTGTCTGACGTCTCCCTTCACCCACTTTTCTGTTGTCCATCCCCCAGGGAGGAGGTTATATGTAGATCACCATAATCAGTTCCCCCTTTCTACCCCACGTCCATTCTTCCTGTTCACTGTCTGCGAATGACATCACAATCCATCCTGTGACCGAGAGAGAGAAAGAGTGGAGTCGTCCAGAACCGTGCCTTCTCTCTCAGTGCCACAGCCAAGTAAACGCCCCGTGGCATCAACTTTCCCATCTAAGTATCTTTCCATTCTCTTCCTCTGCTAACCATCAACCCCAAATTGATATCACCTCCATCTTGCTCATGCATCAATATAAAAATGTCTTAAGGAATTTTTGCCTTGTGTCTCGCTTCACTCCCATCTATTTTTCAAAACTTCTCCTAGAATAGTTCTCTAAGGGGCCATCTGCTCTTATCATTTCCTTGCTGAAACCCTGCGCTGGATCCCCAGCCCCCTGCCGGTTAGGCTCAGTCTTCATGATGAGGTTTACGTGAGTTTTCATGATGTGACCCTTGAGTGCTCATGCTCATCTTCCTATCTCATTTGTGCTCTTTGCTGAGCCTTATGCAACTTTTGATTTCCGACTCTCAAATGGAACGTACTGTCGCTCCTCCTTCTACACCTTTGCGCGGTGATTTCCCTTTCTCTCTGGCAGGGGGATTGTTTTGTGTTGTAGTTGTAGAACACAACTGAACTAATAGGTAATATCATGATGAAGGGAGAAACAATTGAAGCTGTTAAGGATTTTGGCTTGCTTGGATACACAACCAATCCTCACGGAAGCAGCCATCAAGAGATCAAATAATGCATTGCATCAGGTAAATCTGTTGCACGAGACCTCTTTAAAATATTGCAAAGCAAGAGATTGATTTGAGGACTAAGATGTGCCTGACCCAAGCCACATTATTTTCAATCATCTCATATGCATACAAAAGTTGGACATTGAATACTGAAGACGAAAGAAGAATTAATGCATTTGAACCAGGGTGCTGGCAAAGAACATCCTAAGTACCAAAAGACCAAACAAATCTGCCTTAGAAGTACACCCAGAATGTTCCTTAGAAGCAAGGATGGTGAGACTTTGTCTCGTGTGCTTTGGATATGTTTCTAGAACAGTCCCTGGAAAAGGAAGTCATGCTCGGTGAAGTAGAGGGGCAGTGAAAAAGAGGAAGACCCTGGGCAAGATTGATTGACACAGTGGTTGCCAGGGCAGCCTCAGACATGGCAACAACTGTGAGGACGACACAGGAGCAGACAGTGTTTTGTTCTGTTGTACATAGAGTCCCAATCGGTGGGAGCTGGCTCGATAGCACCTAACATCAACAGTTATGAGCCAGGGCGCCACCGTTTCCTCTGCCTGCATGATGAAGACAGTGGTGATGTTAGTAGCATCTGCCTTTTAGAATTGTTGTGAAGATTGAATGCCAAACGTTTGAAACACAGCCCGGGCTCTTACAGGAATTCAATAAATATTAGCTGACTTGTTGTTGCTTCTTACCCGATTAGTTGTAATGTCTCTGGCAAGCCTTTCCTGGCATCCTGAATTCAGTTAGTGCTTCTGTCTGTCCACAGCAGCCTGGACGTACTGCTGTGATGGCAGCTAGCGTACTCCGTAACATTGGCCATACTACGTAACATAGGCCTCTGTACTTCACCTCGCCATCCAGATTGATGAAGAACTCCCTGAGGTCAGAATTTTTCCTTTCCCACCATTGCCTCTCCAGCATCTAAAATAATCTCTTGCTATTAATATATACCCAATAAATATTTCCTTTAAAAATAAGGTCATTTGTGATTAATTACCAAAGGTGACTCAATTTCCATATAGAACATTTTTGCTTTCCCAAACTTCAGATTTCGGGAGAAACACGAGATTCAGCAGACACGTAGTTTACATATTCTATTACGCTCGTGTATTTTAAGGACATATTCCTTTTAAAGAGGAGAGTGGGTGGCATAGTGGTCGCGCATTGGGCTGCTACCCCAAAAGTCCGCAGTTCGAAGCCATCAGCCACTCCAGAAGAGCAAGATCAAGCTTTCTACTCCCGAAAAGAGCTGCAGCCTTGGCAATCGACAGGGAGCAGCTCTACTCTGCCCTGTAGGGTTGCTATGAGTCGGAATGGACTCCCTGGCAGTGAGTATTTTTTGTTTGTTTGTTTATTCATTTTAAACGGGTGTCAATTGGATTGAGGAGATGTACGGTTAGTTAGGCTCTTCTGTGACAAAGACCAAAAATCAGTAAGAAGACCAATCAGAGTCAGTCTGACTGCTGAGGTCCTAAACCTCTGCAGGTCTCCAGAGAGGAGAGAAATGAGAAGGAGAAAAAGAGAGGGCAATTTCAAAATGTGAGTGAACTGAAAAGACTGTGGGCCTGTGAGGGGCAAGAAATGGATTATGAGGAACTAGAAATACATCTCAGCCATGTGAATCAGATTCTTCTTGTTCCTCTCTTGGTCTTTTAAAGACAAATGCCTGAGTTGCTGTCATCCTATCAGCCTTTATCTCTGTTTCCATTTGTCTTCCTGTGCTTTCCATGGCTACTCCCTCTACCGACAGGCGCTCACTGCATTTTAAAAGCTATCACTCAGACAGTGGTTGCTACACAATCGTTTCTGCGATTTGCTGTTTTTAGGTGCTGTCAAATCGGTTCCGACTCATAGGATCTTGTGTACACCCGAATAAAGCACTGCCCGGTCCTGCACCGTCCTCACAATTGTTCTTACGTGTGAACCTATTGTTGCAGATGCTGTGACAATCCATCTTATCAAGGACCTCCTCTTCTTC
>NW_022111373.1:54670670-54675735 GCF_000313985.2 Echinops telfairi
GTAATGCGCCCACATTAGTTAGTAGAAATAAGCTGCCAGTGATTTTAGCAAAAGCAAACAGGCAAATGAAACCTAGTGGAGAAATAAAGAAGAAAAAAATTGCGAAATGTCTGCAATCCTGTGACCACAGGCTGGCTACAAGGCAAACGATGAAGTTGGGAGCCAAATTCTTGATGACGTACTTCCTGTGCCTGCATAGTGACTTGGGAAGGAGCCCCCATCCCATGATTAAGCCCTGCCCCCCTTCCTACCTTTTCATTTTGTCAAATTTCATTTATCTAAGAAGCAAAACAAAGAGGTTAGTAACTTGATGTTATGAACTTAGGACTTACAGACAGCTCAACTTGTAATGAACCCCAAAGCACCTATCACCCAGCTTCAGCAATGATAACCATGAGAAATGCCACACATCTCATCAGGCAGGGTCCCAGAAGAGGAAGAGATGAGACAGTCACACAAGTCTAATTGAGGAGTTTTCAATATAGAGGTTGGTTTTGAAGGTGTGGGTGGGTTTTAGGGAACCCACAAAGGAGCAGTGCAGGACCCTGGAACTAATAATAACGGGGGCTGGTACCATTTTAAAATCTGAAAAGACAAGAGAAAGAGCACTTATTGTAAAGCAGAGAGGCTGTTTGTCAGGACTAGTGGCTTTGAGTGTTCTTTCAACCTGGTAGCCTAGCAGGAAGGGGACCAGGGAAATAAATAGGACAACTTCACACTCCTGTTTTCCCGGTGCCTCCTACTGGGCAAACTCCACTGGAAGTCAGAGGTCATGGGAGTCTGCTAACGCAGTCCACAAAGGGCAGCCTCCCAGGGCAAACAGTAAGGGGGGAAAGAGTGGACAGTGGATCTACAGGGCAATCAACAGACTCCCAGTAGGCCCCGAGCAAAAGGCATAAGTAATATTTAGAGGTGGAGTTACCTACCTAGGATCTAGCTTGATGCTCTTCAAGCTTCAGATTACGCCACATTAGTAAGTTGTGAGAACAGAAACAGAATAGAACAGAAAATATTAAAATGCATCTGATATAGAAAAGGGGCGTGTGCTTGAAAATACATGTGCACCTAAGTGTATGCTGGCTGGAGATTTATTTCTTAATGTGGGTTAAATAAAATTATCAAAGAATTGTATAGTTGACTTTATCTTGGCAGAAGCTCTGGGGATGTGATTGTGAAGTAGTAATTTATGGGATTGTGAAGAAAATAACTACAATTTTGTGTAAAAGGATGTGACTGGGCCTTCCTGAATCCTGCAGACCTATTTTATAAGGTATGTGAAGATAATAAACTAGAAGTTTGTGGGTCTGATTTACCTTGCTTCCCATGAACATTCCTTGGGAGGAATCTCTTAGAAGGAGGGCAATGTGGATTCTTGAAACTTACCCAATAGTCTAAGTTTCAAACCATCATGACAGTTATTCAATTTATTAATAAGCATTTCCTGTGCTTAGTATATATAGTATTGATATGTATCAGGCATGAAAGAGAATATTGTCACTCCAATTTTATACTTGAGGACATTGTGGTTTAAAGCTGTTAAGTTACTTAAGTGCCTATACCTCACAACACATGTAATTCACACATATGTGGGTTTGACTAGGGAAAATGATAAAACTGTAGATTTAAACTTCAGTTGCTACAGTATTTGAGACATGTCTTACAGGAAACAGTAATTTGCTAAAGGCCTTTTGAGTGATGGGATGAAAATGTTTTCTGCAGCATGTTTATTAAAAGTCCTTTTATTGCTGTTGAAGTGGGAGGTGAGGAGATCCATACATTTTTTTCCAAAGTTACTTTGGCAGGTACATTTTTGTGCTTGGCCACAGGAATATTTTAAATCAACTTTATTGAAGTATAATTGATGTATGATAAATGTACCCATTCTATGCACAGCATTGAATGAGTTTTAACAAATATATGAGGGCAAGTAAAATTGCTGTAGGATTCTGGTTTATAATGCATGGGTTTATTTCAAACAAAATGTGTTTAAACGTGTCTGTGATCAATGTATGACTGAAGATAAGTTCTCTGAGGAATGCAATTTTTTTAGTCTTGTTAGAATGACATCATAAGCCCAGCCAACCAACCAACCAACCAACCACCAGCCCAGATCCAATCAAAACCCTGACTTCTGAGGCGATGTGCTGGACCAGTTAAGTTTTAGGCAGAGAGGTCAGGTCATGGAGGTTACAGCGACTGTTTTTTGGATCCCAAAAGGTTAATCTTATTAGAATTTCTGGAAGGACACAGGACACAAGGACTTATTATGAAGAAGTTTTAAGAAAAGTGAAAACTACCTTGGTGAGAAAAAGACCGGGAAAAACACGCTGAGGCTTTTCTCCCGATGAAGCTGTTCATTCGTTCAGGTTAGCAAAGGCTGGTCTATGAGAATTTCACCGGGAAGCCTTGGCCCACGCACCCTACAACTTTGATCTTGCCTCTTCTGTCTTCTTTTTGCTTTCCAGGCTCAAAGAACATTTGAAGGGTGTATGGTTGAGTCTCTCAAGGTTGACACAACTACTGTTTTTGATGTGCTGTTGGGAAAGTTTAGAAAGATGGACACACACCTGTAGTGTATAGACCTTGGTGGAACATATATTGAGAAGCAATGACTTTTCATTTCAATATTTCGTCTAATAAAGAATTCTGATTTTGTATCAACACTTACACTTTTTGACTTACTCTCATGTATATTATTAAAGCATGTTAAAAATTGAGATACAGAACATTTCCTTAATCCCCAAAATGCTTTTCTATGACCCTTATCAATCAGCCACTACCCTGATCAACTTTAGACAAATCCTAATTTGCTTTCTGTCATAATAGATTAGATTTTTCCTTTGAATTTCATATAAATAAAACTATTCATTATCTAGTAGGAGGTTTGAATTCTTCAGCATAATGTTTTTGGGATTGATTTATGCTTACATACTTTATTAATTTTTAATATAAAGAAGCGCTCCATTGTATGGTCATATGACAATTCATTCACCTGTTTAATGGCATTTGAGTTGTTTCCATTTCGGGGCTGTGATGAACAGAATAGCTCTAAATATTCAAGTACAGTTGTTGTCGTGCAGATATGCCTTAATTTCCCTTAGGCAATTACCCAAGAGTGAAATTGCTGAGCAGTATGAATTTGTTTACTATTATAGGAAACTATCTGATCATTTTCCAGGCAGGTACATTTTGTATTCCAGCCAGCAATATATAAAAGTTCCAACTATTCCACATTCTCACCAACACTTTACATCGCTAGTCTTTTTAATTTTCCTCATCCCACTTGTATGAAGTGGTTTCTTATTGTGGTTTAAATTTGTAGTTACCTAAGGACTAACGTACTGTACACATTTTCTCCATGCTTATTGGTCATTTTATATCTCCTTTTGTCAAGTGTCTGTTCAAAACCTTTGTCCCTGTTTAAGTTGGGTTGTTCATCTCATTATGTGGCTGTAATAAGATTCTCGGTCAGATATGTGTTTTGAGATTTTTTCCCCAGTATGTGGTTTGCCTTTCTTATTTTTGCTGTTGTTTTGTGGAAGAGTTTAAAATGGTGATAGATTTTAATTTATTAACTTTTTAATTGCCTACCATGAAATCATGAAGTTTTCCTCCTTATCTTAGAAATGTTGGAGCAGTTATTTTGTAATTAACATTTACACTGGAAAGGGGTAATACACAATTTAAAATTATAAGTCATAGTCTCACCACTCATTTGGCTGCTTGTTTTACTCTGGTGACTTTCACATTACGATGGTGCCGGACCACCACTTCTCGCTCGGTTTGTTGCACTGGAAGCTAGGTCACTGATACGTCAAACACCATCAGGTTCTATCAGGGTGAATAGGTTTCAGCAGAGCTTCCAGTCTAAGAACAGATGATAAAGTAGGAATTGGCTATTCACTTTGGAGGAATTAACCACTGAAAACATCATGCACAACACTGAATCATCGTTAGATGCTGAAGGCATAATGAATAGAAGGAGAACATTGTCAGATAGTGCCAACAAATGAGCCCCTCAGGTCAGAAGGCACTTACAGTACGACAGAGGAAGAGCTGCCTTCTCAAAGTCAAGTCAGCCGTAATGACTTGAATGGAGTAAACGCTGCAGGACCTCCATTCGCTAGTGGGGTGTGTTAGTCCGGGCAGACTAGAGAAACAAATGCATAGACACTCACGTGTATAAGGAAGAGGCTTACATACAAGAGCAATTGAACATTGAGAAAGCATCCCAGCCCAGTCCAGATCAAGTCCATAAGTCCAATATTAGCCCATATGTCTGACACCAATCTATAAAGTCCTCTTCAGACACATGAAATACATGTGATGATGCTGAATGCAGGAAGATCACAGGCCAGTGGGTGGGAAGTCTTGTGGATCCAGTAGCATTGTAAGTGTCTCAGAGCTGCAAGGGTCTCCACGTGGCTTCTCCAGGTCCAGGGTTCTGAACTGCATCAGGGTAGGTCCATGTGGCTTCTCGTCAGGGATGTGTCCCAGGGAGTGAGTAGAGAGAGACAGTGTCTCCCACCTCCAAGGAGGAAAAACAGGAATTCCCAGAATTCTCAGAAGGCCATACCACAGAGGCCTCATTGGTTATATCTTGATTGACAGGCCAGACTCCACCCCTTCCTCTTAAATTGACACCAGATTATGTAACTACCACATGGGACAGGACTCAAAATAGGAAGAAACAGGCTCAAAAATCTACTAGCAACCTGAACTCAGGATGTATGAAGTATGAATCTAGAAAAATTGGAAGTCATCAAAAATGAAATGGAATGCATAAAGATTAATTTCCTAGGTGTTAGTGAGCTGAAATGGACTGGTATTGTCTATTTTGAATCAGGCAATCATATGGTTTACTATGCTGGGAATGATTTAATCAAGAGGAATGGCCTAGCATTCATGTTCAAATAAGGACATTTTAAGATCTAGGTTGAAGAACAATGCTATCTGTGATAGGATTGTATTTATTCAAATTCAAGTAAATCCAGTCAATACAACTGAGTTAGTAATTGTGCCAACCTGGCCAATAATCACATGTGGGGCTAATTGAAAGGCGGAG
>NW_022111373.1:54676671-54684026 GCF_000313985.2 Echinops telfairi
ACAGATTTGCTACCTTGAACACTCAAATGAAAGAAGCCCTGAGCTGTGGGAGGACCTCTAGAACATTACTCATGAAGAAAACAAAAGTCCATTAAAAGAAGGACAAAAAGACAAGACACAGTGTAGCTCAGAAGAGGCACTGAAACTTGCTCTTAATATAAGAGTAGCTAAAGCAAATGGAAGCGATGATGAAGTTCAAAGGGCAGCTCGAGAAGACAAAATTATTATAATGAAAAATGCAAAACCTAGAGTTAGAAAAGCAGGAAAGAAGGACGCCTGCAGTGTATGTTAAACTGAAAGACCTCATGAAACAAATTCAAGCCTCAAGTTGCAGTATTGAGAGTCTATGGGCAAAATATGGGATGATTCAGGAAGCATCAAAAGAAAATTGTGAGAATACACAGAGTCACTGTACCAAAAGGTAGCATATAAGCAAGTACGAACGGAACTGAAGGAAGAAATTCAATTCGCACTGAAAGCATTATCCCCAAACAAGTCTCCAGAGGAAGATTGACAACATCGATTGACAACCAAGTGAAATGTTTCAACAAGCTGACGAAGCCCTGGAAGCACTCAATAGGCCAGGAAATTTGGAAGACAGCTACTTGGCCAACTGACTGGAAGAGATCTAGATTTGTGATGCAACAGGATGCACACTTGTAGGAAAATATCATTAATATCATATGCAGTGCAATTTTGCTTAAGATCATCTAACAAAGTTTCCAGTAGTATATTGAAAGGGAGCTGCCGGAAGTTCAGGCCAGATTCAGAAGAGGACATGGAACAAGGCATGTGTTAGTCTGGAGACTAGAGAATTTTTTTTTGAGAACCTGTGACAATATGAACAGTGAGCCATCAGTGAAGCCAGACTTGCAAGGGTTGCACATGGTGGATGACAGAAAACAAGATGAGAATAGAAACGAACCACCACTAGGACCAGGCACATAGGACACAAATCTGAGCAAGCGTTCTGCTCATATGGGATTAACCAAGGACAGTTAAAAACCAGTGTACAAAGACCACTGCTGTCAGAAGGAAAGTTAAACAGAAGGGTTTTCACAATAAAAGAAACAGACTGATGGTTACTGGGATGGGGAAGGAACAGGAGGAGAAAAATCACAGGCTAGAGGCTAGACTGGCGTTATTTGTGTGAGGGAAGACAATATCCAACAAGAGGAAAATGAGAAAAATGATGGGAACAGGGAAAGACAATGGGAGTTTTGATGAGCGGTTGAATACAAAATTAGTGATCTTTGGCATACACCTTCACCTAATGCAAATCAAAAACAATATTTTTAAGCAAGTGCATACCAAAACCCAAACTCCCTCGAGTCGTCACTGACTCATACTATTTATAAATCGAATAGCTTCATGTTTAAGTGTAATAAGGAACATAATCTCTCTCATTAAATTTTTAGGCCATTTTGTTTTCCTCTTTAAAATTCAATTTACTCACTCAAAGCTTCAAGTGAGACATACCCAAATTGAGTGGCACCGATCACCATTCTAATGCTTGTAAGCAATATCCCAGGGCAGCTCCTAATCTGGTCGCACAACGGGCCTTATTGACTTTTCAATGTGCACCATAGAGAAGACACTTCGAAACTCGAGGGTAAAACGTGGTGTTTCCTTGCCACACCAGGGCTTTGACAAAGTCAGTACAAGAAGAAACCCTTGTCCGTTTCAGAGCAAAACTTGAACTGAACATTTCTTTACCTTCTAAAATGTTCAGTTAAGTATTTTTGCACTTCAATTTTCCAGCCTGGACCAAGCCCAGAAATGCCAAAATGATATGAGAAAGGCTGTTCTTAGTGTTTTTCTGGCTGAGATTGGAAGAGAAAGTGCCAGCAATCTTGCGAGAAAGCCTGTTATCTAAAGATCTGTAACCCAGTTTGCAGAATCAAGGGGTTTGGATAGTTCAGAGGGGGTTGACTGAATAGTCTAGTGTGCTTACCCAAATCTCACTTGGCAGAAAGCATTTTTTCCCTTATCCTAGTCAACCACAGAGTACTTGCCATACTACCTTAGACCTCTTCCCCATGATGTGTGCCCATCCAGATAAACTGCTGAGACACTGCCAGCCTCAGATGTTTCAGTGTGTTACCTACAGCTAAGCTTCAGATCTTGATCTAAAACCAGAATGAAAATAGTAATCATCTGATAGCTTTATAGACAATTTATAAAAGTGATTCCAAATCACTTAAGAGTCTTTTAGCTACAAGAGGCACTAGAGATGATTCAGCACAATCCTTTCTTTGAATACCTTAGAAACCTAAGTGTCAGAGAGGGTGTGCCTATTAACAGCACGTGGCCAGTCTGAGGAAGAACTCTACCTAGAAACCGGATTCGTCCTTCCTGAAACAGACCGGGGTAGAGCCGAAATGATTTCCCATTTAATGTATGCTAACCTAAAAAGAAAGAAAAAGAAGCTCTATAATGGCCTTGATACAGGGCTTTAAAAGCAAATTCCTCACTGTGCTGAATTAGGGGACCATCGTTTCATTGTTCAGGTCTGGTGTGCCAATCCATATAGTCAGACCCTCTAAAATCCTTTCTTAATAGGCTCATTCTAGTGTGTATCCATATTTTTAGTAACATTATATGCTAATGTTTTCCTCAGTAGGATTGTGAAACATCTTGCAAGGAAGGAAGTTTTTGCTTTAAGACCCTAAATTTGGAAAAGTCATTCACAAACATCTATCCAAGAAGCAGGAACAAAAGCAAGTGTTCCCCATAATCATCATATCTGGACTATGGGGAGGGCAAGGCTGTGCGGTGGAAGAGAGAACACTGTGGACAGCGGCATGCAGTGTTAGTCTGGGTGGACTAGAGAAACAAATTCATAGACACTCATATGTGTGTAAGAAAGAGCAATTGAATATTGAGAAAACATCCCAGCCCAGTCCAGATCAAGTCCATAAGTCTGATATTAGTCCATATTTCCGATACCAATCTATAAAGCACTCTTCAGACTCACGAAACATGTGCAATGACGCTGAATGCAGGAAGATCACAGGCTAGTGGGTGGAAAGTCTTGTGGCTCCAGTGGTGGTGGAACCAACTCATCTCAGCGCTGGTGTGGGTCTCCACATGTCTCCTCAGCTCCAGGGCTCTGGCCCCATCAGCCTCTCTCCATGTGACTTGTCAACAGCAATGCCTCCCAGGGAGTGAGCATGTGTCCCCCCTCCAGCGAGCTATTTATCTCCTTAGTGCCTCCAAATGAGGTCATCAAGCTGCGACCTGATTGACAGGCTAAACTTCACCCCATTCACTCTTCAGTCTCAAATTGACAACAGATTATGTAACTACCACACAAACATAGGGCAAATCTAGGTCAAGCAGGTGCCCTGAGCATTACTTGAAGGGGTTGGCAAGGAGCAAATTCTATTCCCTGTTGTAGTTTCTCTCACCAGTGGTGAGAGTTCATTCAATAATAAGTGCTATTTTCCATAAAAACATTTCTGGTGCAGAAGTCTTCTTGGAGGCTCCATGGAAAGAAACAGTATCCATCTCCCTGAATGCAAATGCTGCTCCGACTGGACTGAGGGACCTCAGCACTGCAGCTTTGCTAGTTTACAGAGAGCACAAAGGTTGTTCAACAGGTTCTGTACCTGAAAACATCTGAAACCCACTCAATCCCAGGTCTACAAGCAGCAGACACCTCTCTGTCGCTGATTCCTCCCTTGTAGAGAAGGACATTGCACGCTTCCTTCAGTTCATATTTTCCCTGGTTTGTGAGTTTGCTTTGCAGTTTTCCTTATTTGGTTGTTGTTGGGGATGCACACGGCCCAACGTGCCCCAGTTCAACGATTTCGACATGGGCAGATCTGTTGTCAGGATCCTTAAAGTTAGCTTTTAAAACACAGATATCATTTTAAAATATAATTATTGACTTGGTTGTCTTTTCTGCAAAGAAAGAGGGTTTTACCTCCATAAAGTCTAGCGCCCTTTCCATTTCTAGCCTATTAAGATTTTAAGAATCAGGAGCCTCAGGTACGCATCTCTTGCTTTCTTGTTTCTCAGGGGCCATTCAACCAGCTTCCCTGCCTTTAGCACCATGCATATTTGTGTGACAACAATTTTATGGAAACCAAGTAAGGATAATCATAAATCCATTTCTGACTGTACCATGTCATGTTAGCTATAGGGGAAGTTTTTATGCATAGCATATACATTGAGAGATTTCTATAACATTAAAAAACTTTGAAAATTGGCACTGAACAGATCTGAAAGACTTTGGTGACCACTAAAAGTGAGCCTCAACCTTAACAGCACTACAGATTCCTCAAATTTGGAATCTGTAGTGGGCTACATTGGACATAGGCTAAATTTAGTGCACCTGCAGCAGGGATATAAAGGAACCTGTATTTTTCACAGCAGATAATAATTTATTCTTTAAAAAATTATTAAGGCTCAGGTGAAAATTTACAGAGCACATTAGCTTTCCATTCGATAGTTTGCACATCCAGAGTTGCACACTGCTGTGCTCCTGAGAGTGTGTTTGCACTCTCTCCATTTCAGCCCTGAGTTATGCGATCATGTGTGTGTGTGTGAATCTGATTCTCTATTGAAATACATTTTTCTCCCTCTCTGTCCAGGGTGCTCTCTTGTGATCTCAGACAGAGTAGTCAGCATTGGCAACCAGGCACCATCCAGTACTTCTGGTGGTGGAGCGGTGTATGCTATGAATGTTCCCTTGAGTCTCTCCTTTTCTTCATTCTCTTTAGCCCTTGCTGGGGGGAAATCAATAGTGGTATTTTAACTGGCTACTCTCAAGCTTTTAAGACTCCAGATGCTACTCACCAAAGTGAGGTGCAAAGCATGGTTGTGCCAGCTGAAGTTTCCATGTGTGTGTTCCATGGACGCTCTATTGCCTATATTCATACATGAGTACATGAGCATTTTTCTCTATGCATATAGACATATTCAAAACGAAACCTATACCTGTAGGGGAATGGGCTTCCTGACACCATCGCATCCCTTTTCAAGCATACCTACCTAGGTATCCATTCATAACTTATGTTGTTTGTTAATACTACTGTTGGAGGATTGTCTAGGTTTTAGTAATAGGCCTTTAGTCTTGTGTTACTCTCAGTGCCTTTCTTTGCCTTGCTCCTGTTATAGTAACTTCCCCCAAAGTATGTATTGCTTTTCCCTTCCGCCAAACCCTTCCTATTCCTGTTATTGCTGCTAGGTGCTGTTGAGTTGGTTTGGACTCTGTGTTAGTCTGGGTAGACTAGAGAAACAAATTTCATGGACATTCATAGGTGTATAAGAAAGAGCTTTATATACAAGAGTAATTGTACATTAAGAAAACATCACAGCCCAGTCCAGAAGCCAATATTAGCCCATATATCTGATACCAATCTATAAAGTCCTCTTCAGACTCATGAAACACATGCAATGCAGGAAGATCACAGGCCAGTGGGTGGGAAGTCTTGTGGATCCAGTGGTGCTGTAAGTATCTCAGTGCTGGTAGGGCTGGTCTCCATGTGGCTCCTTCAGCTCAGGGCACTAGTGTAGTTCCATGTGTTTTTCAGCTGCAATGTCTCCCAGGGATTGAGCATGTGTCCCACCTCCAGCAAGCTATTTATCTCCTTAGTGCCTCCAAATGAGGTCATCAACCTGTGACCTAATTTACAGGTTAGACTCCACCCCTTCACTCTGAATCCTCAAATTGACACCAGATTATGTAACTACCTCAGACTCATACCGACCCTGTGTACAACAGAATGAAACACTGCTTGGTTCTAAACCATCCTTACAATTGTTGTTATGTTTGAGCCCATTGTTGCAATTATTGTATCATTCCATCACATTGAAGGTGTTTCTCTTCGTCCCTGACCCTCTGCTTTACCAAGCATGATGCCCCCCACCTTTTTATTTTAGGAACTGATCTCTCCTGATAACAGGCCTTAAGACATTTTAAATAGAGTTTAAATGACTTAAGACACAACCTATTTGGATAACATGTACATTGACTTTCTCAGAATAATATGAAATGGCTTGATATTTATAAGACCACACTAGTGCAATTGATTTTACTCATTTTATTGATGATCATTGCTTTGATTTAGCAGGTATCATCTTATAGGAAATGTCTATTAATGGGACTCCTGACAAATTTGAAACTGGCCTTTGTCATGAATCATCTGGTTTGAAAATCATCTTTATGCACACATGCATTCTATGTGATACCAAACTTCATTGCAAATACATATTTTCCACAACACAAAATGTTACCTAGTTCTTTACTCTTTAAATAGCTATCTATTTTACGTGTAGTTTAAAAGTAAACCCATAAACCATTTCCTAGGTACTAGATCTTACAATGAAATATGGTGAAACATAGACTAACTAGGATCTAAGTCCCTGTTGAATGAGCCAAACAAAGGATCTTTATTCAATTTCAGACTTTTCCAAATTAGGGTCTGTGGTTCCAAGTCAGCAGGCACAAAGATTTTCTGAGGAACCAAGGTGGTTGTTCTTAGCAAGTTACTAGGCGATATGTAAAAGATGTTTGAGTTAGACAAACTCTCACCTCCCCCGCCCTTTTTAAGCCCCATTTCTCTTTCTAAGCCCCTCTCCTCTCTCAGGCTCCAGGGCTGCCTGCCTACTGTTATTTTTCAGACAGGCCTCCTTTCTCAGAGGCTGGCTATCCCCCTGTCTGTTCCCTCCCTTCAGTCAGCAACCCCTTCCTTCATCAGATATAAATCAGCCTTTAGGAGACCATGGGATTAAGGTCTTGCACACTGGGTTTTCAGACACCTTTTGTGTGAAATGTGTCTAGCATCTGAAATTTGAAGGCAGATTATTAAACCAAATAAATACCAAGTTAATATCTGAGTGCTTCTAAGTAAGAATAAAATTCTTGATATTTTCCCTCTACTTTGACTTATGATGTCAATGATTTTTCAATAAATTACTTTCTTTTTTTTTAACCTGTTAAAATTTTTATATTAGGACACGAATTCAGGAAGTGTTTGTTCACAGTTATCATATCCAGTCCAAATCATACTGACCTCATAAGACAGTGGTTCTCATCCTTTCTAATGCCATGACCCTTTAATACAGTTCCTCATGCTATGGTGACCCCCCAAGCATAAAATTGTTTTTGGTGCTACTTCGTAACTATAATTTTGCTACTGCTATGAATCAGGCAACCCTGTGAAAGGGTCGTTCAACCCCCAAAGGGGTCGCAACCCACAGGTTGAGAACTGCTGTCATAAAACAAAGTAGAACTGTCCCCATGGGTTTCTGAGGCTATAAATCTTTTAGGGGAATAAAAAGTCTCATCTTTCTCCCATAAAGCAGCTTGTGGGTTCACACTACTGACCTGTCTGTTAGCAACCCAA
>NW_022111373.1:54688112-54697508 GCF_000313985.2 Echinops telfairi
GATAGAGCTGTACTGTGGGGTTATGAGTCTATAACTCTTCACAGGAGTAAAAAGCCTGTCTTTCTCTTGTGGAGTAGCTGGTAGTTTTGAACTGCTAACCTTGTAGTTAGCAGTGCAACATGCCACCACTATGGCACCTACATATACAGTATTCCCTGCTTTTTTCATTTGATTTTTGCAACTTCACTTTTGCAGAAAACCTATCAGTCCCTTCGTGAAAACTAACCATAAGTATGAAGGAGATTTTTGCAAAACAAACAAGCAACAACTGAAAAGTGAAACTAGACTTTAGGATTTGTTTTGCAGCAGGGCCCCTAAAAAGGCAGCAAGCTCTGGGTAGCTAGCGCTGCTCACCAAGCTCCTTCCCTGGGAGCTACACTCCACACCTTGGCATCAAGCCCCCATCACTTTGAGCATCTAGTGTCATGAGCACTATATGTTAGCATATTGTTAGATTTTATGTGTCATTTGGTGTGATTTTTCAGGTTAGTTTTAAGTCTGGAAATGCTAAAATGTTTCCCCTATAAAATTGAATGGTAATTGCATCTTTGTTTTACACCATTTTGGCTTATGAAATGGAGGATGATTACTTAATACTGAGAATCCTGGCCTAGCCAAGCTGGCATATATTTTTTGGAGTCACAATTCAATCCATTAACATACATATGCATATATAATATACATATGCACACAGTGAGGCATAAATAGCACCGTGCAAAGAATGAATCAACTCAGGCATCTGAATACAAGGTCATCTCTTCCTGTAGGTAGAGGAAGCATTCAAGCATATTATTCAAAAGAAGTATAGTATTCAAGAAAGGTTCAGCTCGAAGTGCTTATTGTGCTGTACACTACACACTATGCATTGATATTAGCATTACTGGCAAAAGCGAGCAAAAATAATCAATGAGGCATGGCACCATTACTTTAATAGTTGTTATGAATTGAATTCCCTAAAAGATGTGCTGGATAAACACTGGTACTGTGACTATGACTTTGTATGTAAATATAGTGGGCACTAATTCCATCCTAGAGGCCTTTTATAAAAAAGGATAACAGGAAGAGTGAGACAGATGAAGAAAGATCGTGTGATGATGGAGGCAGGTGCACCTGTATGTCAAGGATTGAAGGGACTCATCTAGAAACCAGGAGAACTATGTGGAAACCCCACCACCCCCCACCCCCAGCTTGGAACCTGTTAGGCTGGATTCTCTAGAGAAGCAAAACTAATGATGCCCAGACAGGCATATAAAGAGAGATATTTATATCAAGAAAAATTACTCACTCAGAAGCTGGAGGCTTCTGACTTGTGTAGCTGAGGTGGGGGTGGGGATGGGGAATGAACTAAGAATCAGAAAGACCACAGACTTTTGAATGCAAAGTCAAATGAATCCAAGGTTGGCCATCCACTGATGGCTCCTGGGATTGGCAGGCAATATGGCAGGAGGCTAATGAATCAGATGCAGGATTCAGACACAGAAGAAGTGACATTTCCCACAACGTCTGCTTGAAAAGGAGCAGGCCACAGAATGGGAGTCTTTCTTCCCATTGTATCAGGGCTGTGACCTGATCAAGGGGGCTGTGCTCCACCATCACCGCGGCCCGCTCTTAGAGTTGATTACATTGTACTAGATCCCACCATGGAGTTGATTACATTTGTGCTCACGCACTCCATGGGGATTACTACCAAATTACTGAGAGCTCTGGCCCAGCCAAATAGACACAAAACCCAACTCCTGTAGAGCCCTTGGAAGGAATCAGCATTGTTCATATCCTGATGTGGACTTCCACCTTCCAAACTGTAAGACAATAAGTGTCTGTTCTGTAAAGTTACCCACTTTGTAATACACACACACACACACACACACACACACACACACATCCTAGGATAAAAACCAAAGACCAAAAACCCTACCCCTCGAAAAAACAAAAATTCCTTCAAAACAAACTCATTACCATATAGCCTATTCAGATTCACCGGACCCCTATATTGGGTTTCCACTGTCAATATTTATGGGAGCAGACAGCCTCGTTTTTCTTCAGGGAAATGGCTGGTGGGTTTGAACTGCCGACCTCACGGCTAGTAGTCCAAGCTTATTCAGCTGCACCAACTGACATAACAAATGTATATTCTTTAAAGTCATCCCCTTTGTGGTGTTTGTTAAAGCCATTATAGGAAACTAAGGCATGGATAGAGAAACCAGACATACAAATAAAGAAATGAAATACAGTAGAGACATATAGGAGCCTTGGGAGCCCTGGTGATGCCAGTGGGGTAAGTGACTGCTGTCAGTTTGCTAGAGCATACTGTAGTGTGTTACTTTGATGCTGGGAACTATTCCACTGGTATTTCCAATACCAGCAAGGTTATCCCTGGTGAACAGGTAACTGCAGAATTTCTAGGCTATGAACAGACTATGAAAAAGGAACAGGCAGTCCTCTTAGGAGGGATTAGCCACTGAACACCTGGTGAATAGTAGTGGAAAGTTGTCTGATGGAGTGTGCGAAGGTGGGCACCTCAGGTTGGAAGGCTCTCCGAATACAAACACAGTGTCTACCCCAGTGGGCTCAAACATACCAATTGTGAGGATGGACGCAGGCCTGGGCAGTGTTTGTTCTGTTGTAGGAAGGTCAATACGAATCAGAACCAACCTGATGGCATCTAGGAGCAACAGCATCTACTCCTGTAAAGATGTACAGCCTTTGAAATCCAAACCTGGGCGCAGCGAGTTACAATCTAATGCTTTGGTTCGGTGGCACAGCAGCCGACCTCCCCGATGCTCAAGGGCATCCAGCATCTAAGGCAAGGGAGGATTGGAGGGGGGGGGGAACCCTTGTAATCTACTTTTGTAAAAATTACAGCTAAGAAAACCCCATGGGGAAGAGTTCTACCCTGCCACACGAGGCTGCTACGAGTCGGCATGGACTCAACAATTCAACAACAACCGAATGACATAAATATGTCACTACGAATTGCAACCCAGTGGAAAATGTGTGCAGGTGATCAAAATGACGAGCAAGCAGGGCGATGGAAATCATGGACTCTATCCTGTATTAATTATGAAGCTACTGTAGTAAGTCACGTTTCATTGCAAAGAAGAGAAATTGCCCTAGACATTCCAACCCGAAAGGGCTGTAATGCAAGTGATTAGGAGTTTACAAAACTTTGGGGAGCGGCTGGAGGAACTAGGGGACGGAACTGCCACTTGGCTTCTGGTTTCTGGCCGTTTTGTTACCGCTGTTGTCGTGAGATGGTACGAGAGTGCCACTGCTGCGGCTGCCTCGCACCCAGGGAGCTGGCGAGCAGCACGTAGCATAGTCCGGCCGCTGCCAGCATCCACGACTGTCAGTTTGTTTGTCAAATGCACCTGCCACAGGGCTCTAGCCTTTCCTCCACGTCTGTATTTCAAATATGAAGCAAGAACATGCCATTCTGGCAGAAGCTGGAATACTCCTAGCACTCCAGCTGCAAGGACGCCCAGGGAATGGCATTTTATGATTCCCAGCACCTGTCCTGGGACTGGCAGTGGACCGGATGACAAGAGCTAGCACACAATTTCATCCTCTGGGTTTGGATTTATCAGATTAACAAGCATGGCGCAGGTGACTGGAGAATGGATACCTAGAATAGATGCATTTTGTCGGGAGCAGGAAGAAGCCTGCAGGGAGCGCTAGAAATTAGAGTTAAGAAGAGGCCACCTGCCAGGTGGGAGTGGGGCAATGGAAGACACAGAGATATGATCGGAGAAGTTACCAGGCAGAGTGGTTGGGGGTGTTAAGGAAACTTTCATGATTATAAATGATACATAGAAAGATTATAGGACTACTAAAGATAACTAATAGGAAAACTCAATGAGACAATGGACATAAAACCTTTAGTAAACTACAAAAGCTTTGACTTTACATAATCTTGGGGAAGATGCTATTGTCCTCATTTGCATACAAGAAAAAAGGCCAGAGAAGTGAGCAGCTGGCCCGATATTCTTTTGATGTACTTGAACTGGATAGCATGTTCATTCCTCTCCCCTTCTACTCCGACTCTCTCCTTTTATCCGTCCCCCTTTCTTTACTGTAATTGACTGAGCTACAGCAAGCAACTCAAGCTCTTTGCTAAAATGGTAGAGAAAAATCATTTTTCCTAAGGAGAGAGTAATCTTCTAAGCTTGCCTGGCCCTCATTCTGGATTATTTTTTCATTGCATAACAAATACCTCTCAGAATTATATTAGTAGCCCTGGACTCCATTAAGAAACTAGCCACTCTGATTCCTATTCTAAGCAAAAGCCAAGGCATATAGGCTTACGCTAACTATGGGGCACTAGACTCAAAACTCGGACCTCCAGAACTCTGTTGGATCAGCAAGAATGTCTTCCTTGCTGTCAATAGAACATAGGGATTTTGCCACGCTTGGAAGGCTTTTAGAATTTGACTCTTGGCAACAAACTAATAAAATGAAAGACCAAAAATAGCTACAAAACATCATCTAAATATTAACGTTCACTAACTGCATAAAGGACACATGACATTTGCCTGTGAATAGATAGACTGAACATTTCGGTTCTTATGCTAGTTTTTAGCTGCCAGTGGTCCTGGCGAGCCAAGTTTTCAGGACACTATCACATTTTTAAGTTTTCCTAATGAATTATAATAACATTTCTGTAGTTTACATCAGATTGTGTTGAATGACATTTTTAGCAAATCGTGTCACTTGTGAATTTCCAAATTTTACAAAATTTCCTGTGCCAAAAAATAATCAGTGAAAATGATTTTGTGTGAAACTTTTTGAAAGCCGAGTTTAGCTGATTTCACTGAACAGCACAAGCAAACAATTTATTCAATCTTCCTCCAAGTCCTTTTCTGTGCCCTGTTCTTTGCTTCCAGGGCCCCCCTCCTCTCCACCCATTCCTCAACCTCTTTCACTCTGTTCACTGCCCTTTGTTTCTGCTCTTACTTTGTCTTTCTCTAACATGATCAGCCCCTCCTATGCCCCTCAGCCCCTAACTATGCCAAGCCTTGGGCTATAGTTTGGGTGGAAGGTCACTGAGGTCATGGAATTTTCCACTGAAAGAAAGAAAAAATGGGAGGAGAAAAAGGGAGTGATTGCGTTTTGCTCTCTTTCCTGTTGAGAAATTCAACCGAGAGTACCCTGGTAAGTATTCTTATGTGAGATCAAACAAAGCCACTACTCACTGTAGGAGAAGCCATGATAATGTTGCTTACAGTAAAAGAATATATTTCTATATGCCTGGAATCATGTTTTGAGAGCTTGCATGTGAACGGCTAGACTACTTCTGAGATTTTTGAAAGATGTCCTTCTGAAGCAGTCTCCTTCCCCAAGAGGGAGGCATGCGAGCGAGTGGAAACCGCATCCAACTTGGAGCCCGAGTGCCCGGAGTTGAGTCCTGGCTCACCACCCATCTCATCTTCCTTAGTATCAGTCTTCTCCCCTGCTACAAAATATGGAAACCAGCCATAGATACGCAAGAATTAGAACAACTGCCATCATGAATGGAGTAATTACGATAGGCTTGGCCTTCTGCTAAGTATTTATTTGTGTCATCTCCACGTCCTTCTAACCTTTGAAGGCACATTAGGATCCCTACCGTATGGACGAGAAGTCTAAGGTGAGAAAACATTAAACGATTTATTCTGGGACACTTAGCTAAGCCCACTCTTTGACTAGATGATGGAATACTACAATGCTAAATACAAAATCGATAGCAAGGGGCCTTCGTCTTACATACTTCGGACATGCTGTCAGGAGAGACCAGTCCCTGGAGCAAGACGTCATGCTTGGTAAAGGAGAGGGGCAGAGAAAGAGAGGAAGGCCCTGATTGAGATGGACTGGCACAGCGCTGCCTCAATGGGCTCAGGCACAGGAACAATCGCGAGGCTCGCCCAGGATTCTGCACTGTTCTGCTCTGTTGTGCATACAGTCACTATGGGTTAGGACCAACTAGATAGCACCCAACAGCAACAATGAAAACAAAACAACATCAAGGGCCGTTCTTTTCTTTAGTCTGGCTTACTTTGTTTAGGATAGCAATTCTAGGAGGCATAGAGACAGTTTCACTTCCTGCTCGGGTGTCTTCAGCATGTCCTCTGCTTTATGTGGGCATAGAACAGACTGACCAATTGGCATTCAAGTCTATAACCCCAAACATGGGTTATGTCAAGTCACCACCAGCCGTAGCTCTTTGACCACATAGGCAATTTGGTAAACCATCTAGAAAACACATGGCGGACAGCAAGTGGGGGCTCTGTCTGGTCTCCAGCCAGAGGCTGTATGGAGCAGGAAAGGGAGAGAGAATGACATTAAGACCAGAAACCGCCCACCAATTATGCTTGGTGGTATTCCTAATGGAAGCCACAACCGCTTACAGCGACGACGGCACACAAGCCACGAGATTGTAGGGCTGCTCTCTATTCCGGCCTCTGTGGCTTCCCTGTGTGATTTGGGGCTCCGAGGTGGCATCTAGCTCGTGTGCTAATTTCTGCCTGCTGAATACAGTTCCGTTTGCAGTGGATAAAGTTTTAGGGACCTTTCCCAGCAATTCATCCCTGGGCTTTTCAAGACCACGTGAGACCCAGAATCCTCACAAACACCCGATTGGCATGTTCTGCAAAAAGGATCAGAAGATCCTCACCTGCGAATCGCAAGGGCATCAGGTGCGTTTATCAAGGTGGGCATTCACGAATTCAGTTATGCTGTTCAGATCACAGTTTGTGAAACCACGGAGCTATTTTTGAGGTTCCAGAAGGCCTTTGATTATTTCATGACCTCTTCCCTAAATAGCACCTTTTACTTTGATACAAGAATTTTTGAAGTGCTTCATAATCTTGAGCCATTCCCTGGGGCTGCGGTCAACATTCCCGAGTCTCTATTTTAAGATGAAACACAGAGCATTTAAGTGACTTGCCCACAGGCTCCCAGCAAATCAATGACTGCGCTGGACATGAACTTCTTAAGCTTTTGGTTTTAGATTAGCTCACTGAGCCATATATTTCCCCCAGCAATTATTTATACACATTATGCATCTGACCTGGATATGCTAGCGCTTATTTCCCATTTGCATAATGAGGGATGCATAATACCAGGCATCCAAGAAGAAATATTTCCTCAGCACAAGGCGCAGCGTCTTCACGTGGACCTGGCCTTGCAGGGTCAGGGAGGGTCAGTATTAGAAAGGAGGAGGCTCGCCTCTCCACAGCTGGGGTGTGTGTGTGTGTGTGTGTCTGTGTTTAGAGTCCTGCAGCAGAGCTGGGTCAGAACTCGGTGAAGTGGTGAGCTGGCGGTCTCGCCTGGCATAAAGATGGCACAGACGCGTCTTTTTAAATGTAACACATGGATTAATTATGGGAAGCTGGATTTCCCTTCCACCTGTAAGACAACTGAAGCGGGGTCTTCAGCACATTCTCTGGGTCAGGGAGCTCATGAACAGGTAAAGCAGTCAATAGGATAGGGAGGTCTGGAGAGAAATTGTCTTTTTTTCCTTCTTTGCTTCTTTCCTTTCTTCCCTCCCTCCCTTCTTGCCTCCTTTCTTCCCTTCTGCCCTCAGGCAATGGAAACAGGAGGCATTTTTAGAAAATGTGCATGGGGGAAATTAGTACCATCGTTCGGCAAACAATCATTTTTCTTAATGACCTTTATTGATAATTTTCTTATTACAGTATTTCACTGTCCTATTATGAACTGTGGCCAACAAGTTAATTCTGACTCATAGCAACTGTATCTGCCAGCATCAAACTGTCCTGTAGGGGTCCCAAGACCATGGCCCTGGTGACTCAGTGATGAAGGGGGTCCCTGGACAGCCCGCCCACCCCCTGCTCTGCAGGAGGGCGAGGTGGCCCATGCTTCTGTAAACTCGCCCCCCAATGGAAGGTCCGGTTTGTTCTGCCGGGTCTCTGAGACTCGGAATTGACTCGGCACATCTTTCAACCACGGAGCAACCGGTGAATTGGGAGGGTTGTGCTTTTGGTGAGCCAAGTGCTTAAGGATATGTGCCACCAGGGTTCCCATTGTCCCATTGTAGCTTATTAAAAGAAAAATTGAAAATGCAGATAAGCGGCAGAAAAATAAAATCATTCTGAATTCCACTACACAGAAGTAACCTTGATAATATTTTGTTGTATTTTTTAGGTATGGGCTTAGCCTCCTTTACAATAGCTAGTTATGTTAAAACATAATGTAATTCACTACCAATTTAATTTGATACATGTATAAATACATTTAAGTGCCATTATACTATAGGTATTGTTTTTGTGAAAATCTGCTCTGGGCATTAAATTGTCTTCTACAAGGTCGTTTCTGATGGTGTTATGACATTTATTTATTTATTTGGTGTGGATGTATCACCGTTCATTCAACTAATCCCTCATTGCTAGACATGAATGTTGTTCCCAACGTTCCTTCCTCTGTTATAAACAGGCAATGAGGAACACATAGAATTTATTTATACTGGCATGAGATCATGGATTGTATTAGTATCTTCTGGCAGACCGAAAACATACAGTGACCGGGCGATCTCAGCGCCGAGAGAGCTGCTTTGCGTCCGCGTCCGACAGCAGTGAAAGTGCTAATATGTGCAACAGCGAAGTCTTCTTTCTCCATCACTGGACGGGCCCAGTCAACGCCGTGCAGACTAAATAATGGCAGAATACCAGGTACTGAAGACACTGAATACAGCACTTAAAGAGTGTTAAAAAGTTAAGGAACTCCTGGTGTAAGCAGACGTTTGCCGAAGTAGTTGTCCTCAGGACAGACAGAAATGAATCCAGTTTTCCTGGATTCAGGCTTTTTTTCAGGAGACGTGTCTAAAACCAAAACAAATGGCCCACGCTCATAAACAGCCAAACAAAACAACTCCAAATCCCCCCAAACAAGATCTGTTGAAATTGAACAAACCTGGCCGTCTTTCCCCAGCGTTCGCCGTTAGGGAGCGCCGACTGTGTCTTTCGAACTCTGTAGCTGACGCTCGGTGGGTGAGAACGACTGAATTGCCCAAGTACTTTCTTTATGGGTCGGTCTGTATTGCTAAAGAAACAAACCTTTTTGCGCCCCCCTCCTTTCTTTCTATCATTCTATATGAGGGAGAAATCGTCTGTAGATATGAAAAGGAGCTCATTTATATTCCAGCAATTCTTACCTCAGCTTTTCTCTCTTTCTTTCTTTTTTTAAACACATGCATTCTCTCTGACTCCCACACCAGCACCGATGATCACTTGATTGGCAGACATGAATGTCTAGGCTGAAGGGGCATGTGATTTGAGCAAATTGCAGCAATTCTATAGACTGACGTCATCAAAACCATGCCTTTTTGACTACTCAGACGTTTATGTTCTGCATCTTCTATACCAGGACCTCGGAATGGCACAATGATGTCACCGCCCCCCACCC
>NW_022111373.1:54697608-54710105 GCF_000313985.2 Echinops telfairi
CGCCCCCCGGGAGTGCCGGTGGCTCTGTGAACGCCGCGGGAGAAGAACACGTTTAGTGACATTGTCTCCAGTGGGTCCCAGTCAATTCATTAAACCCAGAAGCTTTCGACGTGACCTGTTGTGGGGCTGGCGTTTATCCCCAACTGATTCTGCGTCACGGAATCATATTTGATCGGCGTGCCTGGAGTGAGTTGTCAGTTTTGCGGATTTCCCTCCTTCTTGCACCACCAGGAGCCATTTGGCGGTGGTGGGGGGAGACGGAGAGCAAAAGGCGAGGTTCAGAAAAACCCAGCCACCCCCAGAGTGCAAAACTGCAATAAACCCATCACCTCGAACAGCCGCGGAGCATGAAAAGATAAAAAACAGCCTGCCAAGACCGGAGTAACCACCCATTCACTTCTCAATGCTCTCCACACTTCAGTGCACAGGCCTCATTACTCTTCTGCGCTCCCAAATCCACTTTGCCCATCCTGCCATCAGAAACCTGGCGTTAAAATATTTTAGACTTGGAGGATCAAGACTAATTATGGGCCTTAGCTGCACCTTTTGGTTCCTCTCCCCCTGCCCCCCCTCCCCTCTCTTCTTGGAAGAAAGGCTGCCCAGGCCCAGTTGGGGGCGAAGCAGTGAGAGAATAAAACAAAGAGCCACTCAACTCCATTCAGTAAGCTTCAATGAGCCCGGGATATTTAATGTGAGCCCAGGGTTAGCCCACAGAATTGTGGCCGAATTCAATATTCTCAACAAAAAAAGAGGTGTTTAAGGTCTGGGAAGGCCCCATGAGGCTGTTGTTGGTGTTTAAGCAGTCCACTGAGGTATTTAGCACCATGGGTTTCTAAACATTCCAGCTGAGCATCACACTGCCGCTTTACAGTAGCTGCTGAAAGGTTTGGGGGGCTGGGAGCGTCCCCTCCCCTTGTATTGAAAGGTCAACAAACAGTAGGCAAGATCATGTCATAACAAAGATGAAGTCACCGATTATCGAGTGTAGTGACAGCTAATAGCGCTCTCAGGGGAACTGATCCAAGGTATTCAATAGTGTAATTGTTAAAAAAACATCATGGTTATTAGAGCACCCAAGCATTGTTCATTTTATGTAACACAAAAGCATTGCAGGTGAGCTTAGCCTCCTCATGACAGGCACTTGTTATGAATATGTAAATATTAGAAAATTGCTTCACCACTGCAATTTCCCTGCAGCCTACAGAATGCGTTTCTGATACGCAGATGCGATGCGTCGTGGCATTCACAAAGCTACTTTGGGGTAATTTCGCCCAGAGTTAGACTCTTCAAAAGCTTTCATTCTCACGAAACACTTGACTGTGGAAGTTGGTGCGAACGTTCCTTCATTGGCGCGTTTGTAGCTTGGTGGATTTAATGCGACAAATAGGAAAACAGGAAAGCGTGCTTTCTCCATGAGGCTCCGCACACCTGAAGGTGCCGAGGGAGGCGGAGTGCAGGTAAAGCTAACTTTCTGAGAACGTCAGCTGTAATTTGAATTCTGGAAAGGTGCCTGAGCTCGATCTGGGCGTAGGTAGTTTAGGTTTACACAATTCTGCTGCAGAACATTAAGAGGAAACGTGGCTACCTCGGGGAAGCATAAATGTTGCCAAAACAGAGCTCCTGAGATCAATGACACACAAAGCTATCCAAAAAAACGTGCCTGTTTCTCTTGCTTTCCACAAACAAGGGTCCAATGGTCAACCACAAGTTGTTCTGGAGAAGATGGTTTTAAACAGTGTTTCAGACACTCAGAGTTTGCAGGGCACTGAAAAAAAAAATACAAGGAGCACATACTTTGGCCCACAACTACCAATTAACCCTCCTTGTTAGATAGGTAATTTATTCCATTCAGAGGCATCAAATGTCAGAGGGATCATGAGCCAAAACAGTAATTATCTGCAGAGAATTCAAAGGCTTGAAAGCCAATAATTCCAAAGAAATAAAAACAGAGTTCTTTTCACTGTATAGACTTCATCTTAAAACCTATAATCAGAGCCAGGCCCTGTCTGTGAACCTTACACTTCAAGGTGAAAGAAGGGGAGGCTGCAGAAAGCGAAGCAATAATGCGAGGGCTTTTCGGCACGACACAGTCTGGCGGTGGAGGTCAGAGACCCAGCATGGCGGGCACGTTTTATCACACCAAGTCCTGAACCGAGGTAGAAAGGAAGGGCGACATCAGTCAAAAGTGGAAACGGGAGGGATTGTCAATTGATCAAGGGGGGTGAAGATGAGCAGAAATTTGATGTTTAAAGTGCAGCACCTTAATTTGAAGTTTAAAAACTTGAGAGGAGTATCCTCGTCTTTTCTCTTAGCCAAATACAATCACAGGATTTCTTAAACGTCCCGGCAAACTCTTTCCAAGACAAGCACTTATTCTTAACATCTCTCTGTTCACATGGTAGAAAGTCTGTCTACACGTGGAAGTCTATGGTTAGTGGATCTGGCTATTGAATATTTGACAATTAAACTCTTCCTTATGTTGCTTACCCTCACTTATTTTCACCCTTTTTTCCCTGTCCCTCTGTTTTTGCCACATCAAAATAGAAATGAAGGCCTAAGCGCAAACCTGTAATAAATCATCTAAGCTGTAGTCTATATATTCCATGTGGGAATGTACAAACATTTGGTGCTTCTACCCTTTCAAACACATGGCTCCTTAATATTCTGTAGGGGGCCCTGACTTTACACAGTTACTACCAATTTCATAGAAATTCATGGGTGTAACACCTACTTTTCACTTAACAAGGTCAAGGCACAAATCCACATGCCTAATTTAAATGATTCCACCCACCCCCGCCCCACTTTTTCTTTTTGGCATCATTATAAATCCATACCAGATGTGAGGCAACGAGAGAAATGTAACACCCTGCAGTTCTGTTGCTTTGACCACCTCTGATGATTCTCCTGTCGTCTTGGAAGAACAGATTTGTATTTTCGATAGTAAACATTCCCAATGAAATAGAGCTTTCAGAGAGTCTGGTTTTTGTCCTAAGTCAGGTTCCTGTTAGACTGGACCCTGATTATGACAACCTGAGATATGGAGTTTGATCTTTTTGGAGCACGAGTAAGGTTGTTGAGGTGATGTCTGAAAACTGCGGATGAGCTTGACTTATAAGTAACAATTTAGACCAGCTGTCAACCACCAGGGGCTTAGAAAATACCTTCTGGTAAGCCATCCCAGGGATCCTTCGTGCTCTGAGAAGTTTGACTAGAATGCTCCCCTTCAGTGCTGAAGATCCAAATTAGATCAAGACATTTCATAATCATATTTGAAGAGAGCACTTTAGTTTCTGAATTTAATTTCACAGGCTTGTTGTTGTGTTGTCGATGATTTATTTCTTAGTTACATTTCTTTTTGTTTTTGGTAATGAAAGAAAAAATGTTCTGGATCTTGAGCTCACACAGAAGAAATAATGAAATTATTAAAAAGCAAATGCTGAATTGACGTTGTTAGCATTTCAAATTCCTTCTCAAGAATCACTGCCTTTGAGTCTTCGAGCGACTTTGTTGGACAGAGTAGAACTGCCTTTGTGCATTTCTGAAGCTATAAATCATTTCAGGAGCAGAAAACCTCTTTTATTTCTTGTGGAGTTGCTGGTGGGTTTGAACCACCGACCTTTTGGTTAGCCCACCCCCCAACTCATAACCGACTCTGCCAGCAAGAATTCCATAACATGGTTTAATTCTCTCATATGCTTCTTTTCCAGGAATTATAAAGTAGGAAACCGTGGCGAATCCTTTCCAGAATGGAAGGGACACACGTCGATGATGAGAATGCCCCTATTTCTCTCCGGAACCTCAGCAGTCAGATGACGAACACTTTGAAATGTCAACTGAGAAATAGCACAAGCGATCGACAAATTTGTTGCCTGGGTGACTCTCAGGCAACATGGACCATCTCAGTGGTCAGTTAAGCCACTTAGCCAAGTAACTCACTTTCTCCACATTTCTCCTTTGGGTTCTCTTCTGTTTATACTTCCATTCTCGATCTCTTACCCAAAATCTCATCCTAAGGTACACTTTCTGCCAGTGCATCAGTATTTGCATGGTTCCATGTCCCATGAAGCACAATATATTCAGGCTGAAATTCAAGCAGGTTTCTCCACTGTCCCTTGTTTGTATAGTTTGTTTATTCACTGTCAAATGAAGAGTTTGTCTCTGCCTCTCCCAGACCTGGATGTGTCTCTTCCTGCCTGGCTAGGGGTCTCCTATGATTGTCAACAGTACCACCGCTGTCTAAGTTCTCCAGATTCCAAGTCTTGAAGGCATTTCCAACTGATTACTTTCTTTCATGCTTCATAATTACTAAGTTCTTAGAGTTTCTCTTTGGAATAAGTGCGTGGTCATCAGACAAATCCAGCCATCCTTTGCCTGCGTTAATGCAGAAGCCCTTTCTAATAGCTCTGCCAGCAGCTTCCCTCTCCCTGATTCTCTGCTAGACACATGCTCATAACATTCTCACTTCCCTGCTCAACAGCCTTATTATAAAGGCGCCAAGTCTCCCAACCAGGTGTCTAAATAGTGCTGCCGGAGTTTCTCATTCCCTCTTAATTATGAAACCATCTCGGTCGTTCCTCCTATAACACGCTGTTGCTCTTGTTAGGCCTCTCTTTCTTCTCCTTGGTTTGCTGGCCCTCTGCTTACCCCCGCGGTCCTACGCCTCCTCACTCACAATCACAGTTCAGCCTTCTCTCAGTTGTTTTCCTCATTTGGTCCATTTTCATCCACTTTTCTCTAATCTCTTACGTCACACGTCACATCTGGTCTTTAGATGTGCTGAGCTCCTTGGCAGCTTCGGTCGCGAGGACTGAGGGTCCAGGACAAACTTGGTTCCAACACGGCTTTCAGTAACATACTGACTCTGTGCCTTGTTGAGTTGAAGGCAAGGCTGTCGAGTTCTCCGAGGGAAAACCATCTCACGTTCATGGAGGGAAGAGTTCGTTTTAGAGATTATTACTGCCGTGCAGAAAGTGTTTTGCTTTGCCTCAGAGATTAAGAAAAGAAAGTTGGCCTGTTGGTAGTTTTTATTTTATTTTTAATTCAGTATCAAGAACTTCAACATGTGTATAAAGACAAAAGTTCCTTAGATAACATGTCTCAAATTGAGAGTGTGATGATAGATTATACTGAATTGGCTGGTATCCTAAATCATATTTCGCTTGGTGCCAAACTATACCTGCTTATATTTTAGTGAGGAAAAAAGGACCTAGTGTTCTAATGACATACTTTTCTAGAGCTTTGCCATCTTTAGCAGGTCATAGTCAACTGCACCATTGACATGATCTGACTGCACACAAAGGCAAGGTTTTATGCCCTCTCACAGTGGGATGTTTCTACTTGCTCCGTTACACAGGAATACAGAGACCGCACTTCATCACTATATGCCTAGAGACCGTTTTAGTAATGATGAGCTCTTCTAATGTTAGAGTTAAGCATGTTTATGACTGCACTTTCATTGGTCTGGTATCTTACATAGAAGGACCTGCTAAATTCTTATAGGTTTTTATGGTCACATTATACGTTCATGAGCGAATCTAGTTCAGTGGCCATTTTGATATACATTTCTTATTTTATAAGAAAAGAAGCCTTAATTACAGGAAGGATTTCTAGATGCAGAATAGTGTTTTACAAAGTTGGGTTTAAATGGAATTTTATAAGTCGCTGCTTTACCTTTGCTAAAACCCACTTGTATGAATTACTAGTCAATTTTTATTAGAGGCTCGTGCTGCCCCTAGTGTTTTTTCCCTAAAGATTAAAGGGAGGGGGTGCCAAATCCTTCCCTTTCTGTTGTACTTGGAAAGGCCTTTGCTCTCATGAACGACACAGGGCACATTTGTGTGTTTCTGAAGGCAAAATATGATTGTCAATTGCCATGGAGTAAGCTGTAACTCTGGTGACCATGTGTACAAAGAACCAAGTGGTGCTTGATCACACACGGCCTTAACCATTGTTGGTATATTTGAATCCAGAAGGTAAAATAGGTGTTTATAATACACATAATGGATGATTATTGGCTCAAAAACTTAAATGTGCTAGAAACATTACATTTCATATTACTTTTTCTATTTATTTGATCCAATGAAGACCCAGCGCTAAGTCATCTTGGACCCTTCGCAGTTAGTTCAGCTACAGAACGGAGGCTTCTTCTCCATCTGGAGTCGTGAAAAGGTCTTGAGGACTTAGACCCGAGGCACTGGGCATCCCTCGGTTCATCATGAGCCACTGACGTCATTACTTGTGAGACACCTGTTCATAAGTCTGAGAGTCCCTTTCTGGTCTGAAAGTGTGGTTGCTTTGTGTCTGCGCCAGGACCCTTTGCCACACCCGAAAGCCCTGTGTTTGCAGTGCATTCTTCTAAGCTCTTCTGAGCCTTCTCTTCTTCCCACTTTCTGAGGGCGCTACCAGGGAAGAGTGCACGGATCCCACTATTCACAGGAGTCTTCCGGGCTCTGACTTCTCCCCAGTGTTTGGGAAATCTCCATGTCACCTTTCTTCTCAGCACTGCTTCCATCGCCTCTCCTGCTAGGACACCTGGTACAATCTCTTCAATGAGCTCCAATGTTTACCTAGAACCAAACAAAATCATGAAGAGTAACTGCCATCTACAACTTCGGCTTTGGCTCGGTTGCAAATTCCCCGTGAGTCAGGCAAGCACCAAACTTGGCTCCCAGGTGGAAATGACGGGAAGGAGGGGCAGAGAAAAAATAAAGGGAGACTAAAGTAAACATAACTTCCTGAGTGACCAGCCTATTACACTACGATTTAAACAAACACATGTTCCTGTGCTAGGCGTACCTTTACATATGGCCTGCATTGACATTTCCCAACAATCCCATAAGAACAGATTTATCATCTCAATATCTTACCGCGGGGGAATTGCTCTTTCCATTTCATTCTTTTTGATAAGACAGAAAAAGTACTTCCTTCTCTAGAGTGTTTCTGCCATGTTAACCATGCATCCTGGCTCTGATGGTGTCTCTGGCCTGGTCTTCTGCGGGCTGCCTGTCAAAGGAGTCTCTTAGTGCCTTGAGAGGGTTGCTCACGTAGTTCCCCAGGGCAGATTTTTAAAAAGGATGCTTCAGCGAAGGCGTGTCTAAATTGTTTCAACTTGTTTCCGGTCAGTTTCTAAAAACTTCAGTCTGCATCAGACTCATCTGAAAGCTCCTTCAAACACAAACACAGCTTCACCCCCAGAATTTCGGATTGAACAGCCCTGGTTCAGTAAGAAGCTGGTTTAATTTACATTTCTCACAAGTTTTAGGGGATGCTGATACCATTGGTTCAAGGAAGATACTTTGGGAACCGGGTACTGTTCTTCAGGGGTGGGGAACCATTTTCTTGTCAAGGCCCATTGGATATTTATAACATAATTCATGGGCCATACTGGTCAGATATTTAATTAATTCACCCCTAATGTGATGGCTGGCACCCTGGTGGCATAGTGGTTACGTGTTGGGCCGCAAACCCTCAGCTTCTCCTGTAAACAGTGATAGTCTCAGAGACCCACGGGTGGTTCCACCCTGCCCCATAGGATTGCATGGCAGTGAGTCTTTTTGTTTGACTGTGGTGGCTGAGGTGTGTGATGCTAGCTGGTATTGATGGATCTCGGGCTGGATGTTCCCCAGCTGTGTAATCTGGGTGGTAACTGCATCTTTAATTTGAGGGAGTATGTGCGTGCTGTTTAGTTGATGGAGGAGGAGGCTGAGTCTGCCTCCTTTACTCAGGTGATTTACCATTACTACCTGCTATGGGAGTTAAGCATCATCTAGTTCATTTTTTTCTAGCCATATATTGCTAAAGTTATACCCCAATGGACTGTTGATTAAGGACAAGGAACATACACCCCAGTTTTACTGAAATGAGGGAGGACCATAGACATGACAATAATCCTGCCACATTTCCTCAACACTCTTGCCAGGGTGTGCTGCGTTCACCTGGTCAACTTCTTCTACTGGAACCCACACGACCATAATTGTTCACAAACTAGTGTTTAAAAGCAGAAATACAGCCTTCCAGCAGATTTTTTATTTACTGTAGATGGGCCAGTGTGTTTTAATTCCTAATTTTAATGTCCTTAAAACGATGATATGTTAGTCCAGAGAGATCGTGCTTTTATTTCACAAATTGAGCAACACAAACATCTTGTAACATAAAAATAAAAAAAAACCTTTACATAAAATAAATCTTTAAATGTCCTATTAAAATGAACACAAAATAAAGGCATTTGACTGTGTGGGTCATCTCACTGCCACGGAGTGATTGCTAGCTCATAGTGACCCCTGTGCGTTTCCAAGCCTGTGACGATTGACGGGAGTAGAAAGCCCTGTCTTTCTCCTGGAGAGCTGCTGGTGATGGTTTCGGAATGACAACCATGCGGCTCACAGCTCAGCCCATAGCCCCTGCATCACCAAAGCTCTCCTGTGGGGACCCTAACAAACTATAAAGAACTTTGCGAAGACTGGGAATTCCAGAGCACTGAATCGTGCTCCTACAGAACTGGTATCCAGACTGAGAGGTAGTCACTGGGAAAGAACAAGGGTACACTTCCGGGTTAAAATCAGGACAGGTGAGTGTCAGGTCATAGCTTTCATCACTTATGCAGTGTGTGTGCTGAGCAAATAATCTGAGAAGCTGAACTACATGAAGAAGAATACGGCGTCCGAATTGGAACAGGGCTCATTAACATAATGTACCATCTACAGGTCAAGCCACTTGGCTTTGTGAAAGGGAAGAGGACTCGAAGCACTTACTAATGGAGATCAAAGATTACAGCTTTCGGTCTGACTTATACTTCAACATAAAGAACACAAGAATCCTCACAAGTGGACCGATAAAAAACCTCATGAGAAATGGAGAACATATTGAGGTTGTGAAAGATTTCGCTTAATTAGATTCAGAATGACCACTCATAGCAGTTGTTGTGAGGTGCTCTCTCGTCAGTTCTGACCTTGTGTACAACAAAGGAAGCACTGCCCAGTCCCGCACCGTCCTCACAAGTGGTCTTATGTTTGAGCCCATCCATGCAGTCACCATGTCAATCTGTCTTGCTGCGTGCCTTCCTCTTCAGTGTCCCTCCATTTTACAAAGCAGGATATTCTTCTTCAGACACTGGTCTTTCCTGATAACAGGGACAAAGGACCTGAGACAAAGCCTTGCCATCCTTGTCTTGAAGCAGTGTCCTCGTGGTCCTTCTTCAAGGACAGCTCTGTGTGTTCTTTTAGTAGTCCACCATATTTTCCATATTCTTCGCCAACATCATAGGTTCAAACCTATCAGTTTTCCTTTGATCTTTCTTATTCAATGTATAACTTTCACATGCAAATGAGGCAATTAAAATACCATGGCTTGGGTCAGGTGCACCTTAGCCCTCGAAGTAACATCCTTGCTTTTCAACACTTTAAAGAGGTCTGTGCAGCAGGTTTACCCAGCACAATACATCCTTTGATATCATGACTGCTGCTCCCATGAGTGTTGATTGCTGATGTCACGTCAATCTTGGCTGATGCTTTCAACATCACAGCAACACACCAACCACCACAGTACAACACACTGACAGGCAAGTGGTGGCTCATAGAAAAGCGCAGCAAAGAAATCAAATGACATTTTGTACTGGGTAACATTAGCGTCAGAAGACCTCGTTAAAGTGCTAAAGAGCAAAGGTGTCACTTTGAGGACTAGGGCGCAACTGACCCAAGACATGGTGTTTTCAATCACCTCATATGCATTTGAAAGCTAAACAAAGAATAAGGAAGACCCAAGACAAATTGATGCATTTCAGTTAAGTTATTGGCAAAGACTATTCAAATTTCCACGGACTATCAGAAGAATAAATAACTCTGTCTTGGAAGAAGTAAAGTCAATATACTCCATAGAAGTGAGCATGGCAAAACTTTGTCTCATATATATGGTGTAGCAGGTTATGAGTTGGGCAATTAACCATAAAGTCAGCAGTTAAAAAACACCAGTGATTCATAGGAGAAAGATGAGGCTTTCTACTCCTCTAAAGAGTTACAGTCTCAGAAATCCACAGGGCAATTCAACTCTGTCCTATAGGGTCACTATGAGTCAGAATCGACTTGACAATGAATTTGAGTCCTTGCAAAAGGATGTCATATTTAGTAAAGAGGAAGATCACCTTGGCATTTCTTAAGTGGAGAGAACTGAAGAAAAATGCAAGCTCTGAGTTGCAATACTGAAAGCTTCTATGGGCAAAATATTGAATTATTCCAGAAGCATCAAAAGATGATGGGAAGAGTTCACAGTGCCACAGTACCAATGAATTGGTCCATGTTCAGCCATTTCAAGAAGTGTTTATGAGCAAGAACCGCTGGTATTAAAGGAAGAAGTCAACCTTGCACTGGAGGTATAAGTGAAAAACAAGATTACAGGAATTGACATTATACCAATTAAGATGTTTCAATGAGCTAATCCTGCACTGGAAGCACTCACATGTCTGTACCAAGAAATTAGGAACACAGCTACCTGGCAACCTACTGTAAGAGAGCCCATTCTAAAGAAAGATGACCAACAGGATATGGAAATTCTTGAAAAATCTCCTTAATATTGCACATACATTTCTTTATTGAAGATAATACAAATATTGTTGTAGCAGTACATTGATAAGTAGCTGCCAGAAGTTAAAGCCAGATTCAGAAAGATATATGGAAAGTGGGATATCATTGCTGAAGTCAATGCATCTTGGCCGAAAGCAGAGTATTACAGAAAGATATTTACAAGTGTTTTATTGACAAATGGAAAGACATTTGTCTAGGGATCATGACAACTATGAACATCATTGCAAAGAATAGGATTTCTGGAAGACTTGGTTGTGCTCATGTGGAATCTATACATAAACTAAGAAGCACTTGTTACTACCTCAACACAAGAACACTTTGTTCTAATAATCCAGCATTCTGTGATGCCCACCTTCCCGAAGTGATCACTGACGAGAAAATAAGCAAATGTGGTAAGGAAAGCTCATGGTGCCCCGCTATCCAAAGATATAGCATCTGGGGTCTTAAAGGCTTGAAGACAAACAATTGACTATCTAGCTGAGAAGCAACAATGCCCACATAGAAGGAGCACACCAGCCTGTGTGATCATGAAGTGTCGATGAGATCAGATATCAGGCATCTAAGACCCAGAACAAAATCATACACAATGTGAATTGGGGATGGGGTGGGGTGTGTGTGGAGGGGCGTGGAGTGGAAACCCAAAGCCCATCTGTAGAAAATTGGATATCCCCTCACAGAAGGGTCACAAGGAAGAGATGAGCCAGTCAGGGTGCAGTATAGCACTGATGAAACACACAACTTTCCTCTAGTTCTTTAATGCTTCCTCCTCGCCACCCCACTATTATGACTTCAAACCTACCTTACAAATTGGATTAGACCAGAACATGCACACTGCTACAGATAAGAACCCAAAACACAGGGAATCCAGGATAGATAAACCCCTCAGAGCCATCAATGAGAGTAGAGATACCAGGAGGATTAGGGGAAGGTTGGGGGGAGGGGCGGGAGACAGGGGGAATCGATCACAAAGATCATCCTATAATTCCCTCTCAGGGAGACAAACAATGGAAAAGTGGGTGAAAGGTGACAGAGGATGATGTAAGATATGGAAATAATAATCTATAACTTATCAAGGGTTCATGAGGAGGGTGGGCAGGGGAAGGAGGGGGAAAATGCGGAGCTGAGATCAAGGGCTCAAGTAGAAAGAAAATGCTTTGAGAATGATGATGGCAGCATACGTGCAAATGTGCTTGACACACTGGGTGAATGTATGTATGGCTTGTGATAGATGCAAGAGTTTCCAATAAAAGTATTTAATTAAAAAAAGAGAAGGACTTATCCAAACAGAACAATGGGTGTGTATCAGGGCTGTACTGTTTCACCATCCATATTCAATATGGACTGTGAGCAAATAATAGAAGAAACGACCATGCGAAGAAGAACATGGCCTCAGGGCAGGTGGGGGGGCTGAAGAAATGGAGGAGCTCCATCTGACCTCCTCCAGAAACAAAAGGGGAAAGGAAAACCCACGTCCACATCTGCTCAAGGGTGATTCCTATGTGGCAGATATCAGACGTATACACCGATCTTTAACTTATACACCCACTGTCTCTCCCAAGGCGTTCTCCCATCTGATGGGCATGATAATCCATTGCAATGGTTTTACAGAATTCACAGACAATACTCACGGCTATGGAGGCTTATTAGGGACGTTCACATGCTAAAGATTTGGATCAGAAATATTAAGGATACAGTTCTTTTGTCCATAGCACCTCTTCTCAGTCATGCCAACAGATGTGTCTCTCTCTGGTCTTCACCCTCTCTGCCACATGGCTCTGTGACCTCTGCCTCGCTCCAGATAATGGTATCATACTCCTCGCGTGCTGTGGATGTCTAAAGGCACTTCCGCTTTGCTCGCTTTGTGGGCTGGGAAAGCCACTGCTTGCTCCTTGTTGTGCTCTGGCTGCGTTGCCCCAGTGGCTG
>NW_022111373.1:54710547-54721737 GCF_000313985.2 Echinops telfairi
CATCTTCTGGTCTAGCCAGATTTGTAAGATAGAATTGGGATCATGATAATGGGGAGAGGAAGCATACAACTAGAGGAAAGTTGTATGGGAAATTCTACTCTTGTGGCTCTTTTTTCTTGGTTGTTGAGGTTTTTCTCCTGTCTGCTTTTCAGATAATTCTCTTTATATACAGATTGGAAAAACTGACCAATCCTCATTTTAGCGTTTTATATACCCCAATTGTGATCTTACTTAATCATTTGATGGAATGAATACAAAAGACTTTGGAAGGGGCTTTCCAACTAATTCAACTGTGCCACAAGGGCTCATTAGCAAACTACAATATGCAGATGATACAAATGTATTTGCTGAAAGTGAAGAGGATTAGAAACACTAATTGATGAAGATCACAGATTATTGGTTTTGGTATTGGTTACACATTTACATCAAAGAAACACCTTTACAATTGGACCAATAAGCAACATCATAATAAAGGAGAAAATATTGAAATTGCCAAGGATTTAATTTTATTGGATCCACAATCAGAGCCTAGGGCAACAGCAGACAAAATATTAAATTTGCAAACGGAAAAGCTCCTGCAAATGACCTCTTTAAAGTGTTAAACAGCAAAGATGTCACTTTGAGGAACAAGGTGCACCTGACCCAAGCGTCGTTGTTTTCTGTCACCTCAGCTGCATCTAGTGTTAAAGCTAGACCCTGAGTAAGGAAGACAGCCCCAGCTATGATGCTGGCAAATAGTTGACAGGCCAGGGACTGCCAGAAGAACAAACATTATCTGCTGGGAAGAAGCACAGTCTGAATGCATCTTAGAAGCCAAGATGGTGAGAGTTTGGTTCACCTCCTTCAGACATGTTTTCAGGGGAGCTCATTCCCCGGAGAAGGATGTCATGTTAGCTAACAAGGAGGATCAATGGAAAGGAGGGAGCCCCTCAAGTGAGATGGATGGGCACAGTGGAGTCAAGCACAAGAGAGGTGGAGAGGATGGTATAGCGCTGCACCATAGTTTACGTGCGTTTCTGCATGCGTTGGAACCAATTTGGCAGCACCTGACATCATTTACGTCCATTTGAAATAAAATCGTTTCATAGAACGACTAATATTTACTCAAGCTTGATAGATGAGACAAACTCACACAGTAGAAGACAAGGCAAGCTGACTCTCCCTTAAGAAATTGATCAAAGCAAGACTTTAAAATGTTTACATTCCTTTCTTCCTAGTGCTTGGAGAAAATGACCTGGAAAGATCTCTAGGAGACTGATTTTGTCACCTGTATGACTTTGAAGAAGACTCTCAGTTTCTTTTTCTTTTTTCTTTTTTTTGACTCTCAGTTTCTTAGAGCATTATTCTTAAAATGGGACAATGAAACCGATCCTGGAGGGGATCTTGTAAAAACAAGATGAACTACCAAACTCACTGCCGTCGACTCAGTTCTGACGCACGATGACCCTATAGGATTGCCAATTAAGGTTTCCAGAGTGACAAATAATTATGGGAGTAGAAAGCTCCATATTTCTGCTAAGGAGAGGATGATGGTCTTGAAGCCACTCAGTGTGTAACCTACCACCCCACCTGCACTCCTGGAAGATGAATGAACATCTCTTAAAGTAATAGAATGAAAATATTCAGACTATTTATTGATACTTTTTTCAAGATATAACCTTTGTTCTACTACCCTCATTGTAACAACTCTTGTAAGTTGCTTATGTCAGCTTGTTCAATTTGCTTTCCATATGTACATTTATTAGATGTTCTTTCTACTTTGGTTTTGGGGGACCTGATTTGAACTTGGCTATCTAGGTTCTGAAGGAGTCCTGGCGGCGCAGTTGGACTGCTCTCGGATGTGGTGCAATTTGAACACATCAGCTGCTCTGTGGGAGAGCTTCCCTGAAGATTGACAGCCTTGCAAACCCTGCGGAGTATTTCTGTCCAGTCCTGTAGGGTCACGAGGAGTCGGCATGACTCGAGGGCAGCATGGTTTTTCTTTTCCATTGGGGTGCTTACAGTTGTTTCTTGGCTGCTGGCCTGGTCCTACTCAGATCACTTTTTCTATGATGCCCACTCTTCTGACACTGTGCACGAGCAATCCCTTAGAGTACACATTTGCAGAAGGAACCCAGTTGACACAGTGGTTAAGGGCTTGGATGCTAACCCAAAGGTTGGCAGTTCATGCCCACCGGCTGCTCTGTGGTAGACAGATGAAGTATTCTGCTTCCACAAGCAGAGCCATGGAAACCTATGGGGCAGTTAGACACTGTCTAATAGGTGGTCACTATGAGAAGAACTGAATTCCGTGGCAATGTTTTATCTTTTTTTCTTTTTCTTTCAGCAACCCACAGGACAGAGGTCCCTGGGGGTTCTTTTTTATGCTTTATTTTTAAATTTTCTGTTTTCTCTTCTCTGTTGCTGGGGCCAGTCAGCTCTGTTTTCTTTAGTCTCTGGTCCATCTTTTCCTTTAAACTTGAATTTGGTATGCAGGATGAGGCACCTATCAAAGTTTTCCAGTGAATGGGAAAATAAAAGTTGCTTAAATTTTGGAAAATTCCTAGGGTCAAAGTAAGAATGTCCAGGAGTGGGACTACGCTTGATGGAACCATACTGCAGTATTCCATGGATATGGTTTACTGACAAGTAACAAGGACATTACTTTACCACAGTCGTCCTTCAAATAATAGCAGTATAAGAACCTTAGCAGTATAAGAACCTTAGAATATTTATTTATACCTCTTCGGATCTTTTGAATCATTGTAAACTTCATCATACATTGCCACTGTTTGTGTGCTAGTCATCTTGTAAAGAGATTAAAAATTTAAATAATGTTTCTATTTGTTCACATATTTACTATGTGTAGCACACTTTATTCCTGTATGGAGGGTGAGGTAGTTAGTTTATTGTGCCAACCTGGCCAATAAACACATGTGGGGTTAATTGAACACTGGAGGGCTAAATGGCTCAGTGAGCCTTGCCTTTCTAGTTCTCAGGCTTCTAGTTTTCTGATGGTCGGACCAGGGTGCAGCTGCCTTAGCCAGTTCCCTGTTTTAGCTGGCAAGGCTCACTTCCTGCAAGACATCCCTGAGGAGAAGTCGCATGGACCTACCCCAATGCAGCCCTGGGTGCTGGAATAGCTGTGTGAAGACACCTGCCAGCACTGAGATGGTTATACGTTCACTGATTTGGCTTTCCTCCTGTAGTTGGCATTATTTCATGTATTTTGTGAGATGGAGGAGGACTTTATGGATTGGTGTTGGACATATGGGTTAAAGTTGGACTTGTGGGCTTGGGTAGTACTGGGTTGGGATATTTTCTTGATATACACTTACTCTTTATATAAAACTCTCTCTTATACATGAGTTTCTGTGGATGTGTTTCTCTAAAGTACCCAGACTATCACAGAGGGCCAGGTTTGTATCTAGTATTATATTTCTTCTTCCTGAAGAACTTTCCACAACATTGGTTACAGGACAGCTTTTGCTGACAATGAATTCTTTCAGATTTTGTTTCTCAAGAAACAAAATAAGACTTTTATTTTGTTTCTCTACAAACAAGATAAAAGTTGTTATTTCACTTTCATTTTCTTAATGTTTATAAATAAAGTTGCACAGCGACATGCCATGCTCATTCATTTCATTATTGTCTATGGTGGTTTCTGTGTTATAACAGGAAAGTTGATTTGTTGCAAAGTTGAAATATTTAATATCTCATTTATGTCAGACAAATCTGGCTGACCCCTGACCTATGTTTTCCAAAAGATGTACAGAAGTCCAGAGAGACACAACAACTACCCACCAGATCCTATAGTTAAGTATCATGGATAGGGACTAATTTCCAGCTCTTCGTTTCCAATTTTGCTGGCTTAGCCCAGAACAGTATGGGCACTGTGAAACTGTGCAAGAGCATATTGGGCAGTGGCATAGACCTCATAATGTTTAAGGTATAGAAAGATGAGTTTAGGAAGGGTGTGGTCCCAAGGTAGAAAACAGCCACCAGCTATGGTCTTGGCAGAGAGGGTGCTGGAGACATGGAGGCACAGGGTCCTGATGGACATAGTGCTAAAGAAGGGACCTATCACAGCCATATGTTAGCTGCAAGTGCTTAGTGCATTAGGTGATTCCTGGTAGAACCAAGCTTGATCACAGAACCCCAAATCTTGACATACAACACAAGGATGAAAGTCAAAAGTCACAAGAGAGTGGGTGTGCCCAAGCCATACACCAGCATGTATCCCATCAGTACATGTCTTCAGCACAGTGGGCAGCTCTTAGAAGAAGTCTGTTTATTACCCCCTAGGGCAGAAGGGCTAGCACAGTGTAGTTACGGTGTGGGGCACAGACACTGAAAATCCAGTATCTGTGCAGTGGGGACTAAGGTGACATAGTGTGTGGATTTCATGATGGTCGCCTAGTACCGGACTTGGCACATGGCCAGACAGCAAGAGAGGATTATGGTGGTCAGGTGAATAGCCTTGCAGCAGCCCAGGGAATCTTCACATAAAGATAGACCCCACAGCCTGCTAGAGCGTGAGAGAGACTTCCTGCTCATCCTGCTTGGGGCTCTTAATACATTTGGAAAATTCTTAGCTGATATCTCTTCAAATATCTTCTGACTTAGTAGCCAGCAGGCCAATGCTTACCCAACAATGCCACAAGGTTTTAATCTATGTTGATGTGATTTTCTTTTGTTCTGTTTTGGAAGTTGATTGCAAAATGAAGCTTAATAGGGCAAGATATCCAAAAGGTGGCATGCCATTGTTTCTATTCTTGAGACTTCTCCATGAGCTCTTTTGTTTCCTATTCCACATTGTACTGTTAGCACTCGAACTGGTCCTAAAGATTTAGAACCTGGTGATTTCAGTATGAAAGTGGAAAGGGATTTATAGTCTTTGTAGGAAATTTTATTAAAAATATAATTCCCAAAAAAAACCTGTTATTGTAGCAGATTAAAAAGGGCCACAACATTTTTGATATTCTTCCTGTCAAGAAGTGGGTTTGCGTCCCTAAGTCTTGCCTTGAATGGGTGCGCCCCAGCTGCTTTGACCAGTAGAACCTAATAGAAGTGATGCTGTGATGGTTTCCAGTGTCAGGCCTTAAGGGACTGGAAGTGTTTGTGCCTCATTTTTGGAGGCCTGGGTGAGAGCTATGATTGCCACATGATGACATTGCTTTGACAGTCGAAGCTAGTCATCTGAAAAAGCAGCAATGTTGGCAATGTCATCTGCTCACAGGTATGTGAGCTCCAAGCATGTATGTGAGGGAAGAATCCAGACCAATTTCACATCCAGTGACTGAGGCCCTCTATTGACAGCACATGCAATTATCCCTGAGCTCTGTGTTCATGAGGCAAGATCAGGCTCTGCTCTTGAGGGTTACATGCTGGTGGCTTTGTTAATGAGGCAGGTTTGGGATGGATGCCACATCCCTCCTCAGGCCACCTCCTTGCTCGGATGTAAGGGAAGCTGCCTTGGGGGTGGCTTGTATCACTTCTTCTCTCACAAACG
Organism: Echinops telfairi; assembly: GCF_000313985.2. NCBI lineage: Eukaryota > Metazoa > Chordata > Mammalia > Afrosoricida > Tenrecidae > Echinops > Echinops telfairi. The sequence goes on from NW_022111373.1 coordinate 54,716,039, forward strand.
ATTAAAGGAGATACAGGCATTCCGAGAAGAAAGGTTGCTGGCCACCAAGAAAGAAGAGCTGGGGGCAGAGAATGTCCTTTGGACTCAGGGTCCCTGAGAACTTCCTGGACCTATGGGAAGGTTGATGCAAAGACACATGGAGATCTTCCAGGAACACTAGGTGTACAGACGGTGAGCGGAAATGAAGGATTTCTCCAGAGCCTACGTATAGAGAAATGCTTTCCCGAGAGCCATTTCTCTGAATTCGGACCTCTAGTTTTCTAAACCACGCGAGAATAAACATCTGTTTGTTAATGCCATGTTCTTGTGATAGCAGCACTAGATAATTGAAACCATTATCCAAGCCGCATGCAGTTCATGAGTTGACTTTCATACTTAATGTTAGCTAGACAGAAATAGGCAAAGGGAACCAAGGTGACCATGGGAAGAATCCTAACCCAAAGGAGAGATGGAGACCTCTTCCTTACCTAGCTCTCTAGTGCAAAGGAAGGTCAAGGGAAGATAAGACACAGGTCTTTATCAAGGGAACAGACGAGATCATGCAAAGATAGGATGTTCACACTGATCCCTCTATCGATGAACAGACTTGGAGACAAGGCACATCTGGAAGTCTGGAGTACAAGGTTGCAGGAACACACATGTCTGGAAAAAGGAGGGTACACTACAGAGAAACAACTAGTAGTAGAAGACCTGTCCCCCGAAAGCCAGTTAGTGGTGGGAAGTGCTCCAATTGCAAAAGAAAATGGCTAGCTCTACTTTTCACCATGCCTTTGAGACTAGCTACATGAGCTATAGTAGCATTGTGGGTTATGCACTGGGCTGCTAACAGCAAGATTAGCAGTTCAAAACCACCAGCTGCTCCATGGGAGAAAGATGAGGCTTTCTACTCCTGTAAAGAGTTACAGTCTCAGTAACCCATAAGGACAGTTCTAGCCTGTCCTACAGGGTTGTTAGAGTCAGAACAGACAAAACGGCGGTGAGTTTGGTTTGATTTGGTTAGACTAGCTAAAGGCCCTTTGGAGTTCTTTCCCGAAGTATCTCCGTCAATACATTCACTCATTCTATTCAAACCTTTTCTTGACTCTGCTATGAATTTTGTCTGAAATCTTTCTTGTGAGTGAGGCAAGAACCCAGGAGTGGAGAGGATCGAAACTTTGAGCTGTCTGCTGGTGACATTTAACACTCACTTTAAAACATTAAAATGGTCTTTGTTTAATATGAAACAGCGTTTCATAAATACATGCTCATTAAAAAATTGTGAGTGCTTGTTAGTGTGGTTAAACAGTCTTAACAATGCTTGGAACTAAAATCATTATTTCTATGGATGGATAGAAGGAAAAGACTGGATGAGTAATAAAATGCCCAAGAGTGTGTTTGCAGTGTGCTGTTTTCAACTCTCTTTCTTATAATAAATACCCAAAAACCCCCGCAAACAACACCCCCCCCCAAAAAAAAACCCCAACCCTCCCAAAAGCTCACAGTCATCAAGTCAGTGCTGATTCATAGCGACCCCTCTGGGAGTTTCTGAGACTGTAACTGTTTATGGGAGTGGAAAGCCCCGGTCTGTCTCTGCTGCCCATGTGGATCAGAGCCCAACTCATACCCACTAGACTACCAAATACAAAAACCGAGATATAGTCTCTGCTTTAAGACAGAGATTATTTCCAAAAGAAATCCTTTAAGTCTCCTTTAACAGAATGATTGCAAATATTGCAGATTAAGGGATGATGTTTTGGAAAATAACTCATTTTGTCCAATGAATTTTTCTTAATAAAGAAGTGGACAAGGGCGTTATATGATCTTCTTATAAAGTTGACCTCTCCGTTAACCTACTCCTTCTCTGTGAAGGTATTTTCCTATGCTAAATGCATATTGTATTAACAGGATGCTGTTTTCAAAAGAAAGACTAAGTGACTTTCTGGTAATCCTTTCAGGATTCCATACTGCTTTCTAACCCCATCTGTGAATGAGTAGTGTTTGTCCACTTGCAGTGGACAGCTTCTGCTGCAGAAGGTCACTGCACTTATTCTTTTCAGAGTCTGCTTATTGCAGGGCATGGTAGCGAGTTTTGGGGGGATCGAGAGAACTGAGTGTGTTGCCTCCAGGTTGGCTTCTTCGAAGTCCTAAATGTCCCGGGCAGGATGTTCTACGTGAATGCAGCTCTTTGAAGCAGAAGGGATGTTTAAATAAGCACCCACGAGGGAAGTGTGCCACCATCCACTTGGTGAGAAACAGTTTGAGGGGTTGTCACACTGGCCACCCTCTCTAGTCCCTAACCTTTAAGCTATGAGAGAGAGGGGCTCCAATTACTTCCAGCTCCAGCGAATGACTAGGAATAGTGATTCAGAATATACAATTGACAGATTTTCCTGTGGAAAGACACTACATGTACACACCAAACCGGAATCATTTATAAAAATAAAAAGGGAATATAGTGTAGCCTTCAGCTTGAAAAGGACTGGTATATTAGCATTCTTGTTTACAAGACAAGGGCTGGGGGGTGGGGGGAGCAGGGGGGGGGCTGGGAAATGTGGACCACTTTGTCATTAGGTACCCTTAAGAAGTCTTGCCCCAGATTTCCATTACATTAGCCCAAGTCTCTGATAAATTGGTGGATCTGGTTAAAAAATCCTTAGAAAATTCCTTACTTGTTATACTTCTGATGGTAAAACTTCACATCTCCTAATCATTTTCGTCTGTCCCCTTCAACCCCGCTTCTATTTCTGCCCCTTGTCTTGTTGCAACCCCACCGCCCGCGGGGGGCCACAAGATCAACTCTGGCAGCTGTGGTCAAGCAGCCGCAGCCCTGCCACCTCCCGGCCTCGTGCTGGCAGGAGTGCGCTCAAGGGGCCAGTGACACTGAAGAATGTCTCAGGTCATCTTTACTGACCTCGAAACCCGAAGAGGGTCTAGCGTTGGCCCACAGCTCGCTGCAGTGATCCGGCTGGCCTTAGCATGGCGAAAACATTCGGCACCTGGAGACACGGTCAGAACGGCCACCCCGATGCCATCAGAGTGTAGGGGGGATAGCCACCCAGAAAATCCCAGCGGCCGTTTCCTCCCCCACGCCCCCGGGACTCTTTTGGAGGTCCAGCAGAAATGCCTCTTGGGAAACTGGAGCATGGCCTGGAAGGGATTTTCCAAAGGATAGGCCACAGCCAAGGGCGCAGAGCCCGAAGGACCTCCCCAGCGAGCAGAACGTGGCTTCCTCCTGCCCGCCGGCGCCCACTGCCATGCGAAACCAACTGGCAACTGCGGGCCAAGGTTAAGTCCTTGGCCTCGCCGCTGCGCTGTAATCTGGCCCTCGTTCTTCAGTGTGCTCCCGCTTGCTGGAGCCTTTGTGATGTCTTAATGAAAGGCCGGGGAAATTAACACTCACTGATTTCTGTTTTTAAATTTGTGGTTTCTAAATGAAGCCTACTTAACGACCCAGGCATGCCCATTTCCAGGACTGGATCAGCCGCTCCTGCGTCTGCTGTGTAACCTTCAGGGCTTCCTGTGAGGTAATTATCATGCTGGGATGAGCTAATCTCCCATCGAAGAGTACACCTGCCTCATTCGGCTAACAAATAGGCCCCTGCCTTCTAAAGACCGCCTGACCCGACGTATTATATCTCCCCCATCAGCAGAAAGACTCCTATCATCACTGGGCCAAAGGTGAATTGCCTAGAGACAAAGTTGGAATGAATTTTTTGCAGTCCCATTTCGCCAGACATTCAAACCACTTCATTCTGAAGAGTGGAGACCTTGAACTCTGTCACATATTTATATATGCTTATAAGGCCAGGGAAGGGCCTATCTGCAGAGCCACTCTGGATGCATGTATCAAACTGGTATTCCAGAAGAACGGTGTCTGCCTCTCAAACCTTTGTTCTGCAAGGTGATTGCTCCCAGGAAAGCGCAATACCCTTACTGGGATTCAGTTTACTTGCATTCTGGAAGTTGCATGTCAGAGTTCACGCACAGATCACGTGGTGCCGGCATCGCATATCCAGTCCAAACACACCAGAGCACCAGGCTAGCGGGGGAGCACACGTGAATATCCATCTTACCCTGAAAAATACAAAGGTGTTGAGATTTTTTAGCTGATGCCTGTTTTCCACATAAAATGTGGCTTTTAAAAAAAATAGTTTGTTTTCTTATTCCCTACAGCAAAAGAGGCTAATATTCATTTAAAACCCAATAACAATTAAAACTCCCAATAACAATTAAAACCTACAATGAACAACTGCTCGAGCTCTGTTTATTGCATGCATAAGTAATCATACTTCAATGAACATGTTGGTATCTGATCCCTTCCCAGATTAAGGTTGCCTCACAACTGCTTGCTCTGGCTACTGTAAATGTGACATGAGTTACGCTCAGGAAAATGTGTCTAACATGCTGGGTTTGAAGTAAATTATTTTCTTCTAATATACCTACACAACTGTCACAAGGAATTACACCGCAGATTTAGTGATGCTAAGTGTCAATTGTAATTTGGTGACAGCCATTTTATTGGCTATGCATACTGCTCTGCTAGGACTGCTTCTCAGGATGGAGGCCACCGTATCATTAAAAACCAGTGACCCCTCACTGATGACATAATTTGACTGGCAGAGAGAGGAGCAGAGAGGGGCTTGCTTCCACCTGCACAGAATCTGCTGCATGTCAGAGATGAATTCGCCTTCAAATTAGAAACAGCACCGCAGATGAGGGGCTGTGATTTTGCTTGAGTTCTTTTAAGGCGTTTTTTTCTGGAACGGTTACTGAGCAGCTGATAGAAGTCTCCTTTAATATGTCAAACATATATATTATGCAGCCGGTAAACATTTCAACTATTTTTAGCCTAGCTTACAGTGAGTAATACCTACGAAACAGCCTCCACTGCATTGAGACACACCTATTCCTACCCTCTCACCCATCCATCCTTTTGTCTCTGCCTCTGTCTTTGGCATCTGTTCCAGGAATAAAATGGATGTGATTGATCAAATGATAACAACAACAACAACAACAACAACAACACCCCAAGCAAACAAACAAAAAACCCCAAATGCAAGGTCTATTGTGAGCCCCTTGTTTCAGCAGGTAAGATAAATCATCAGAGCTACATAGGAATTTACAGAGCTATAGTCAAACATTCAGAAAATTTGATACACTGACAGCTCACACCATGTGCGTTACGCTAATACGCCATGGGTAGGTCCTGATCAACTGTGACTCCCTCATCAGGAGTCGAAAAGCTGACGGCACTCCCTGAGCAGCTCAGACGCAGGCTTCCCCTCTGTGCTTATGCGGGAAACAGGAAATAGACCCTAAGACTTCCTTAGCACACTGAAATCAATATAGCTGCATTCCATTTTCAGGATTTAAATGAATTTTTTTTTGGCTGCAAGGAACAAAGCAAAGTACCTTAACATAAAGTGTAGCGCTTGTAATTTTACCTCATTTCACACCTATTTGACAGCTTCTTTTAGCCAATTGGTTTCACTGAAGATGCTGACACTCTTCACCTGTTAGACTCCCACTCCCTTGCGTGGAGAGCCTTCCTCTTGGTACACTTTATTAACTTTCAACTTGGGAAGATGGAACTTTTTCCCTCTTCAAGTTCCAGGCACTTGCCACCATTTCCCGCCTTCTCCTAACCCAGCACCATTTATTTCTTTATTAAGAAAAGAAACTTTCCTCAACAATAAATAACCTAAATTATTCAGCCAATT
>NW_022111373.1:54727260-54728467 GCF_000313985.2 Echinops telfairi
AGCTTGTTACCCATTGTAGAAATCCAACCATTTCTTCAGTGAAACAATGCTAAGCAGAGAATGGTCAATTCCCTCAAGGAAGGTTAGGCTGAATAGGGACAGTAAGAATATTGGCTGCATTAGGAGGGAAGGAGAAAGAAATACAAACCAGAAGAACCGGGGATTGGGGTTTGAAAATGATACAATCAGGGACATCGACATGAGACATTTGCCTCTGTATGTGTCCCCACCCACCCACCCCCACCCCTGAGGCTGTGTGGACAACCTGTGTTGGGGGCACAGCACACCCCAGCGAGCAGAGCACGTAAAGGCCCTCCTGCAGAGAAGCCAGAAGGAAAGGTCTGGCGCTCTGGGCCTGTTTGCTGCCATCGTTTCTGGACTCAACCTTGCTTACCTTACAAGCTCGGAGTGAATTGTGGCCGAAGCAGCTGTGGCCGTGGGCCACGTGACAAGTGTTCATTTCTGATGTACATGTGGCATTTTGCCATAACAAGGTACAGTGCATGGATCTCCTGAGGAACATGCATCAAGTTTATTTTCTAACTAGTAAATGAATACATTTTTCGGACTCAATTGGGAATGAAAGGAAAATAACCTGCCTTTGGAGCCATCCCAAGATTGGAGTCCTTTGGAGCGGTTCATGTAATTTAACAGCAACCAGCCAGTCATCAGAGAACTTCGGTGTGAGTATAGAGCCAGCTATAAGCCTCGCAGTGAAGGGGACTCTGACTCCACAGGGGCCCGGGTAGAAGCAGGTAACTTGGAGCAATGCTAGGGGGAGAGAATTTAGCTCAGGGAAATACCAGTAAAACTCCAAGTTCCTTGTTCTAGGCAGATTCATTTAAATGTCCACGGTTTTATGAGATGATATGACAAAGCACTGCTAGAATTGTTTGGGTTTTGATTATTATCAGTCCAGAGTCCGTTTTTTGCTTGATTCCACAGTTTGTTGACTTGTCATCTATATTTGATCTGGGATCTGATAAATCTATAATAAGTGGTGGGAGAGACTCTATAGAAGTTTAATGCAGAGTCTAAGAGGAATGAAAAGCTTATACCAACAAGATTTTAGAATTTCAAATAAAAGAGAAAAAACGTCAATTCAGGACAGGATTTTATGGCGTTTTCAATGACCAACTGCTTTTTGTGAACATCACTTTTCTTATACCATGTTATCATTGCCCATCAACAGTCAGTGAATGACTCA
>NW_022111373.1:54730420-54743715 GCF_000313985.2 Echinops telfairi
ACACACTTCCTTTTCTCATGTCCCCTTCTCTCGTATCCCCTCGGGAACCATTGGTCCCATTCTTTTCATTCTGAATTATTCATCCTGCCTATCTTATCTAGACAGACATGCAGATACATTAATAAATGCAAAAACCAGGGAAAGCAAAATAAAACAACAAAGGAAGTCAAACCAACAAAACAATAACAACTACCAAAAAACCAAAATCAAAATAACAATAACAATAACAGAAAGAAAGCCATGGACAAAAGTGGAAAAGCCTATAAATAGTTCAAAGTCTGTTTTTTCACCTTTATGAGTATTTTTCAGTCGAATCTGATAGGGTGCCACACTTTTCCTCCAAAGTCTATTTTTGGCAGTCCCCAGGGATTTCCTCACTTTCCTCTCCTTGCTGCTCTATTGTATACCCTTAGTGTTTTGCCCCAGCGTGATGGGTTCAGATTGTGCACTATTCCCGCACTGTCTCCAATGTTGTCCCATGCAGATCTATGGTTTAATGAGCGATGTTGTATCTCATGGGGGGCGGGTCCTATGGTCCTCTCTGTATGTTTTCTGCTCTGAGCACTCTCAGCTTCTAACCGCAATAGCGGTGGTTCGAATTCACCCACAGGTGAATTGGAAGAAAGGCCTGGCAGCTACTCCAAAACAAAACTAAGCAGCCATTGAAAACGCTGCGGGGCAAGTTCTGTGCTGACACCAATCGGGTTGCTATCAGTCTGAGTCAACTCAACAGCAACTCGGTTTGTGTCCTTTTCTTCTCTGCATGGTCTTGACTGAAGAGATAAGTTGTACATCATCCTAACCATAAACAAAGCTCCCTTTGAAGTTAATAGGCTTGTATGAAGTATGACACTGTAAACATTTTCACTTGCTTTTCACATTTGGTTTCCTGGAGTCATGGAGGGAACAGGCAGGGTGCTTATAAACCCAGGCAAACCAGGACTCTGCAGGAAGCCCTCCATCTTCCCCCTCTTCGACTGTTGGAATTAAGTTTTTTGTGTTTCTTTCCTAGGCCTTCTCTGAGGGCATTTTTGAAACGTGTTCAGATAAGTAATTTAGGACTCAAAGTGAATTTCAAGTTTTCTTTTTAAAGCTCTAATGTTTAGGAAGAAAGTCAAGAGATTTTTGTATGATTTGCTTAAATTAATTAGATAATTGGTAATGGAATCAGACTTTCTGGTAACTTTTGCATCATGCAATGTGTTTCTTGGGTCGTGTTTGAGAATACACACAAGCATTATTAGGGCAAAAACAATGAGCTACAAGTAGGAAATGACCAACAGATTCTGTTTTTTCATGACATGGAAGAAGTCTGATTCTGCAAAATGTGGAAGAAATTGCCAATGAACTAACTTAGGAAACAACATGATTGCAAATATTTGTAAGCATGGACCCTAACTTATTTAAGCAAGATTTTTCATAAAATTGTAAATTTCATTTATCATATTGCTTATGTTAATTCCTGAGAAGTTAAAAATTACACGTCACTACCTGACAGATTTTTCTGATTAAGTGCTTGTTGGTTAATGTGAGGTTGTTGTGAATAATGATTTTTCAGGGTGTATTTTTCTTAGCAAAGCATGCATTAAATTAATTACTTTAAAAATGTATACATGAAATGATACATTCAAGGTCTTTGGGAAAAGGAAATGTAGAGTGTTGGTATGTTTTGCTAGAAATCTTATCTTTTATTTTGGTTCACTTTTTTTTCTGTGTGTGTAACAAAACCCTAAATTGTTAATTGAGGAAACACCTGTTTTACCTGATTTTCGTAGGTACACCGATGGATAGACATTGGATGCCTTGCAGCAAAACTCTCGTGAAGCCAAGGGTCCTCTGGTGTGGCCTACAATGGCTGGATTCCTGTATCCACGATAACATAATACCAAAACCTGCATCACCATCCTTGGGGGCTTTGCTATAAAATTACTTGTAAATGGAACCATTTTATGAAAACATCCTTGTGACGCTTCAGCATTTCACAGAACTGGATGAGATGAGATATTTTGTTATAGATAATGAACGGATTTGGTGAAGGAAATAAATGTCAGGGAGAAAACAGACATTTCTTTTGGAGTGGAAAGGAGTGAAGGCTAGGCTGCCCAAAGTCCATTTTATTTAGCCTCTCTACAAACTGCCTGAAAAAAGGTACATGACACACATGCGCCCCAAATACTGGCTTACTATGCTCTTGGGCTAATCAACATGTATGATTGATCTGGTCATTGATGTGAGCAGCATGTGACCTAATCTACTTCCAGTGCACCTTGAATACTGGACTATTGACTCCTTTTCTGAGAAAGCTTGCACCTCATTTGCAGCTTAAGCCACCATTCTATGCTATAATCAATGCCCCCATGCCCATCCCATCACCCCCAAACCCACTTCTGTTGAATTGATTCCAACTCCTCGTAACCTGTAGGACAGAGTAGAAATGCTCCTAGGATTCCTAATCTTTACAGAAGTAGACAGCCTCATCTTTCTCCCTTATAGTTGGAACCATTGACATTTTGGTTGCTGACCCCACCAACACTTACCCCACTGCATTAACAGGACTCACTGTTTTCTATACCAAGGGAGCTAGTAATAGAATAAGTTTTTTCAGGGTACTCTCAGGATAATGGTCCTGATAGAATACCTGTGAGGACTAAACAAAGAGAAGGTAGATATTAATTAGAATTCCTTTGGTCAGTAAAAAGTCAAGCTGGTGAAGAGAGGCTGTAAGATTTTATAACCTAAGCAAAGTCAAGGTATCTCCTACAGTTCTTGTAATACCTCTTACTGCCATCAAGTTGATTCTGACACATAATGACCTTATTGAACAGGGTAGAACTGCATCTGTGGGTTTCCAACTACATAAAGACTCTAACTCTTTATGGGTATAGGAAGCTACATATTTCTTCTGTAGAACAGCTGGTGGATTTGAACTGATGACCTTGTAGTTAGCAGTCCAATGAATAACTCACTATGCTACCAGGGCTCCTTCTCATAACATCTTACTGCCCTCAAGTCTATTCTGACTTATGGTGACCTGATAGGACAGGGTAGAACTGCCCCTGTGGGTTTCCTAGAGGGTAACTCTTTATGTCAGTAGAAACCCTCATCTTTCTCTCTTGGAGTGGCTGGGGCATTTGGACCTCTGACCGTGCTGTTAGTAGCCTGACTCATAGTCACTATGCCACCATGGCTCTCCTGGTAACATAGCAGAGGCTTAATAAATGCATCTGCTTATTTCTCTGTTGTTGATCAGTATTCATTCTCTGATGATGTCTGCTTCAACCGTTCAGTTCGTTACATGGATCAGAGTCTTCTAGCTTCCATGACCCCATGCCTGGGAATTCCCTACCTAGCTACCAAGGGGCCTGGGAAAGCCCCATTATCAACCTTCATATGTTACTGTGACTGATGAGTGAACAGTAGACAGCTATGCCATTAGATAGGGCAGTTTTACCTAATCACAGAGTTGCTGGACATTCCAATCATTCTGCTGTTAAGTACACATTTCCTTTGAGGAAAATGAAACTCAGGGTCACAGGTTGTGACAGATTGTATTTTTCTAAAACGATGACAACAATACTCACCTCCTTCATGCTCTTCCTCACCATCTGTCTGTCCATTTGTCATACTATGATAGTGTGTGTGCTACTGTCATGCTGGAAACTGCCACCCATGTTTCGAATATTGACAGGCTCCCCTAAGGTGGACAGGTGGCTGTAGAGCTTCCAGATTAAGAGAGATTAAGAAGGAGATTTGGCAATCTATTTCCAAAAATTAGCCAGTGAACATCCTATGGATAATAGCAAAATATTTCCCAATGTAGTCCTGGAAGACAAACCTCCTAGACTTGAACATACCAGTGACTGTGAAGATGACACGGGACTGATGATACGCCTTCGTTCTGTTGCACAGAGGGTTGTACTGGCTTCATGGCCATTGTGAAGGTCAGTGCTATGTGTCAATTTGGCTAGCCCATGATTCCTAGTTTTATGCATATCTCCTCCAGTTTGCCATGCTATGTAACTATTCTAATTTTCTGCATTTTAAATCCTAAATTCTATATGATAATGAGGCAGGATTAGGGTAGGCTATAGTTTTAAAAATAATATATATTTCTTATTAGTGGGAGTTTATATTTAATAGTTATAATGTAAATGGTTTATATTTCAGACTATCAACTTTGCATTCAGGAGTTCAAACGATTAATGAACGCTCCCAATAGTTTACCCTTCTTGAATCATACCTTTACTCAAGTCAATCCCCAACTTTACAAGTCACCACCTTTATCTGATGCAAGGGGGCGAGGGGAGGGTTAAGGGCGTGGCTGCTTGAAATACAGATGGAAGGCTGTAGCCAATCTCTCTCTTGTTTTGAATACTGCCCCTGGCTCATCATGCCCTGATTCTGGGTCTTGCGATGTCAGTGAGCAGTGTGTAATCTTACTTACCTATTTAGGGATTCCACAGCTTCTGTGGCTCTGTGAGCCAGTAGTCTGCCATCTGAACTTCCAATTTGGGAATTCATCACTTCCGTTGTCCTGTGAGCCAACCACCTGTTACCAACTGATTGTGGATTTGTGTCAACCCCTGTAACTGCATGAGTGAGAAGTCTTCAGTTGATTCCTGAGCCAGGGATTTGGGACTTGCCAGCCTCCAACCCAACGGCATGAACCCCCTCCTTGAATTAAACTTCTCTCACTTTTTGGAAGTCTGTATATATTTACACAGAGACTTCAAAAGGTTTGTGGAAAAGTTTCACTATCATCTTGCAATTTACTTTTTCCATGAACTTTTTGAAATATGTGTACTTCAAAGAGCTTCAGAGTGTATATATATGTATATTTCACAATAAATATAGATCTCCATAAATATAAATATATTCCACAATAAATATATATCTAATTCAAACATATATAGTTCACAATAAATAAACCTATACATATATGTGTGTGTGTGTGTGTGTATATATATGTATAAATGTGCATAAATATGTATATTGTTGTTTTTCTTTTTGCTTCACTTCTCTAGAGGACCTAGTCTAAGATGCTGTTGTCAGATGCCATTGAGTCTGTCCCCACTCACAGCGATGTCATGTACAATGGAAGCAAATCCTGCCCAGGAGCCACCAGCAGCAGCAACGCTTGTTTTCCAGAAGTTTGCCGCGCCCTCTGTAAGAAGCAGCGTCTCTCTCCCCTTTGAGCCCAGGCAGGCTTTTGGTGAATGCCTCACTGAGGAGAGTAAAGCAAAAGTGATCCGACGTGACTGAAAAATCCAGGTTCAAAAGGGAGATACAGCTTCTGCCTGGCTCTGAAGAGTCTCACCCTTAGCATTTAGCTGGTGTTCTGTGAGGAAGCCCAGGTCGTAGAGCAATAACTCTTAGTGAAAACTGAGGTTCTTCCCTACCAGTCGGAGTGCTGGTGGTGGAGTGGTTACGGGTTGACCCTGAGGACAAACCACTTGGCTTTGAGTGTCCCAATATACCCAGCGTGACTTCAGATTCTGAGGAAATCAACGTGAATAAAGTGGATGGAAATCCCTGTCTTCATGGAGTTTCCTTTCTGTGTGTGTGTGGGGGGACAATAATTATAAAGGCCATAGTATAAAGCTGTGAGCTCTGCCTGACATGTAAATGTGACATAAATATTGGTTGTTAGTATGATCATTGAACATGGAGACACTGTATTATTTCTTGTTATTTTTGATTGTTATAAACATTTTAACAGTCGAATTTCAAGAGCTTGAAATAAAATTTGATTTGTGCAAGCCTAAGACAAGTTCAAAGTGGACTGAAATTATTCTAGTGAATAGTCCAGTGTTGAGCATTGAATTGTCAGGGCCTGTGGACTTATAAAAAGATGTCAAAGAGAATTATGAAAATGATTGCAAACATCATAAAAAAGCCACCTCAACAGGAGAAACCAAACCAAAAACCAAAGTAAAAGCTTGATTGTCAGAGGTGTAAAGGTGGTCAGAGACTGTGGCGAACACTGGTCAACGGACAGCCCTCAGCGTCCTGGTTCATCAAGCTTTTTCACAGAGCTGATAAGCAGCAAACTTGGCTGGTTTAAATTTTACTTCATTTTATAGCTCCCATGGAGAGGTTAATGAATAACAGGCAAGGAAAGCAGAGAAGGCAGGTGATTAGTCGGTCGTGGATGTTGAGAGCTGGAAGGGATTGGAGAGGATCCTCGGTTCAGAGTCCTCATTGTAGAATTTAGGAAACCGAGGCTTGGAGATGCTCAGGGTCCCAGAACACATGGCTGAGAAGTGGCAGAGCCAAAACAAAACAACATGTCAAACCCGGGACTTCCAGGGCTTTGCTTTGTTTATAGGGGTCACTGATTTTTCGCTCTTTCTTTCCTCTGTGTACATTACAAGTAACCGAGACAGAAGCTATGATTTCGTTTTCAGTATTGTGGCCAGAAATCTTGACTTTTCTTTAGCCAGAGACGAGGAGTCCAGCAATGGTAGGTTTGCTCAAGCAATTGCATCCACGCGCAGCATCCTTGTTTCTACCACCCATGGTCTGCTGGGTGCTATGAAGCCTTCCAGCACACCCTGGATGAGCTGTCAAGTTTGCTTGTTACAAGACATACACTTATATCCATTCTAAATGGTAAGCTCCTTTATTGTAGGGAGATAATACAGTACATGGGACAACATATGTCCCAGTATAACCATCTTTACATGGTATGATGTTGTCGTTAATTGCCATTAATTCAGCTCTGACTCATGGTAACCTTAAGTATAATAAAACAAATTGCTGCTCTGTGGTAGTTGCATAATCTGGTGTCAATTTGAGAATTAAGAGTGTAGGGGTAGAGTCTAGGTTATTAATCTGGATATAGTCAATGAGGCCTCTGTGTGGACATCACCTTCTCTTGAGGATTCTGGGAACTCCTGTGTTCCTCCTTGGAGGTAGAAGACACACACACACTCTCTAGGCTCACTCCCTGTGATACATCCCTGTGGAGAAGACATGGAGATTGGCTGATGGCAGCTAGACCTCTGGAGTTGGAGAATCGTGAGAGCGAGAGACAGAGAAAAAGCAGGCCCTGGAACTGGTAGTAGTTGTTGTTGGGTGCCAGGGAGTCGGAACCCTCTCGGATTGCCCCTTTTTACCACTGAAGGAAACACCACTCTGTCCCATGCCATCTGCACACTGATTCTGATGTTCAAGCCCCTTGTTTTGACACGGTGCCAATACAACTGGTTGAGAGTCTTCTTCTTTTTCTTTGCCCCTTTACTCTACCGAGCATAACGTCCTTTTCTAGGGACTGATCTCTCCTGATAACATGTTCAAGTACATGAGATGATGTCTCTCCATCCATGCCTTTAGGGAGCGTTCTGGCTGGACTCCCAAGACAGCTCTGTTTGTCCCTCTGGCAGCCCATGGTGCTGTAAATAGTCTCAGTCAAATCCATAGTTAAATACATTGATCTTCTTTAGTCTTCCTTATTCAATGTCCAACTTTCACATGCATATGAAGTGATGGAAAAATCATGGGTGGGGTTGAGTGTACCTGAGTCCTGATAGTAACATTCTTGCTTTTCAATACTTTAAAGAGGTCTTTGCAGCAAATTTACCCAATGCAACACATCTGTTGATTGCTTGCCTCCTTCTTCTATAAGCATTGGTTGTGGATCTAAGAAAGACAAATCCTTGACAACTTCTACTTTTTTCTTCATTTATTATGATGCTCTGTATTGGTCCACTTGAGAGGGTTTTGATTTTCTTTACATTGAGTTGTAATCCATACTGATGAAGGTTGACATCCTTGATCATCATCAGTAAGTGCTTCAAGTTCTCACTTTTAGCAAGCAAAGTGGTGTCCCCTGCATATCGCAAGTTGTTAATAAAATTTTCTCCAATCTTGATGCTACATTTTCTCCAGTTTCTCCAGTTTCACTGATTATTTGCTCATCATACAGGTTGAATAAGTGTGGTGAGAGGATGAAACCCTGATGCACACCTTTCCTGTTTTTAAACCACACAGTATTCCCTTGTTCTGTTCACACAACTGCCTCTTTATCCATGTACGCTATCCACAGGAGCACAATGCAGCATTCTGGAATTTCCGTTGTTCTCAAGGATACTCATAGTTTTTTTTATGATCTTCATAGGCAAATGCCCTTGTATTGTCAATAAAACACCAGTAAACAACTTTCTAGTATTCTCTGCTTTCAACCAAGATCTATCTGACATCAGCAATGAGATCCCTTGTGCCACATCTTCTTCTGAATATGGCTTAACTTTCTAGCAGCTCCCTGTCAATGTACTGTTGCAACCATTGTTGGATTATAATCAGCAAAATTTTACTTGCTCATGTATCAATAATATTGTTTTATTATCTGAGCATCCTTTTGGGTCATCTTTCTTTGGAATGGGTACAAATATAGATGTCTTCCAAATTTCCTGGCATAGATGAATGAGTGCTTCCAGGACTTCATCAACTTACTGAAACATTCCAATTGGCATTCTGTCAATTCCTAGAGCCTTCTTTTGACTCCTTCTGAGAATTTGCATTTCCTCCCCAGATACAATATATTAATCTACACATGAACAAGATCCCCAAGTTCTTTTTATGTATACACTGCAAACCAAAGTAGTGAAAGGACATGTGTAAAAATTCTTACCAAACTGGGAAAGAAGATGTGATATATATCATAGTATGTCTATTGCCCATCCATCAGTTCGCCATACTATGGTTTCCAAATAACAGCAGGGCACACCTGTATACTTAAGACCATCTGGGAACAGAGAAGAACAAACTGGGCATCTTGTTAAAATGTAGATTCTGCTTCCATATAGCTGGGGAGGAAATGGAAATGCTCAGCTGCAGGCAGGATCAGAACAAACCATTTGAAGGCCTTGAGAAAGAGAGCGCGCAAGTTCAAGTAGAAGGTTGAGCCACACTAAGTGTTTCTGATTCATTTTTATTTTTTCTCTATCTAGAAACTGGTACACTCTTTAATAAGAAATTGTTTATAGAGTTTGAAGCTTTTTTTTTTGGTTTAGTGTGATGAATCCCCTCCCTTGCCAGCTGTATTTATTTATCCAGCTACAAGAAGACTACCAAAGACTCAAACATGGAAAGAACCATTTAAAAATACACAGGAATTTGAACCACAAAGAACACAGGGAAAGGAGCTCTACATTGATGCAGAAGAATTAGAGAAATTTCTACATGGTGGCAAACTTTTAGAGTTGATAATGAGAAGAGGTTTTCTACAGATATAAGAGGAAGTAGGGAATTTGAAGTAGTGCTGTTTCAGATTCATTGAGCAATATTTTGTTCTTGTTTTTGTTAGGTGCCATCCGATTGATTCCTATTCATAAACAAGACCCTAGTATCACAGAATAGGACCCTGCCTGTCTTGAACCATCGCAACAACTGTTATCATGTTTGAACCCATTGTCCCAGCCAGTGTGTCAATCTTCCTCCTTAAGAATCTTCGTCTTTTTCAGTGACCTCTGCTTTCCCAAGCACGATGTCTCTCTCCAGGGAGTGGTCCCTCCTAAGAATATGTCCAAGTGACACGAGTCAAGGTCTCATCCTCCTTGCTTCCATTCTGGCTGGACTGCTTCCAAAAGAACAGGTTTGTTCGTTCTTCTGGCAGTTTACGGCATAGTCAATACTCTTCACCAACATCATGGTTCAAAGGTCGTTCTGTTTCCGTCTCCTTGATCCCCGTTTCACACGCCTAGGAGGTGACGGAAAGCACCAAGGCTATGTTGGGTATATTATTGTTCACATAATGGCATCTTTGTTTCTAAACACGTAAAACATTTTGCAGTAGATTTTCTCAGTAAAATATGATGTCTCATTTCTTGACTACTGCTTCAATGAGTGTTTGTGAACTCAAGTAAAATGAAATCCTTGACAACTTCAATCTTTTCTCCTTTTATTGTGATGCTACTTATTGGCCAAATTGTGAGGATTTTGTTTTTTTTTCTTTTGAGTTGTAATCCATTGTGAAAGCTGTATTTCTCAATGAGTATTTTGTAGTCATCAATAAGTATTTTGAATTCTCTTCATTCAGCAAGCAAAGTTGTGCACCTGCATATCATTATTGGAAATGAATCTTCCTCTAATCCAGATGTCACATTCTTCTTCAGAGAGTCCAGCTTCTCAAATTATTTGCTCAGCATACAGATTAAATAGTAGAGTCAAAGGATACAACCCTGATGCACACCTTCCCTGATTTTAAAGCAAGGAAGTAGCCCCTTGTTCTGAACAATTTCTTCTATATCTACATATAGGTTCCATATGAGTACCATGAAATGTTATGGAATTCCCATTCTTCTTCATGTTCCCCATAGTTTGTTATGTTCTACCTATGCCTTTGCATAAGGAATAAAACACAGATAAACATATTTTTTGGCTCACTCTGCTTTCCATCATGGTCCATCCTAGGTCAGCATTGATGTCCTTCATTCATAGTCCTCTTCTGAATCTGCTTTTTAGCTTATGTTTTTTATAATCATTTTATTAGGGGCTGATACAACTCTTATCACAATCAATACATACATCAATTGTGTAAAGCACAACTGTACATTTGTCGCCCTCATCATTCTCTAAATATTTGCTTTCCAATTAAGCCCCTGGAATCAGCTCCTCATCTGCCCCACCCCCCACTCCCCACTCCGCCCTCTCTCATGAGCCCTTGATCATTTATAAATTATTATTTTGTCATATCTTGCCCTATCCGACATCTCCCTTCACCCTCTTTACTGTTGTCTGTCCCCCAGGGAGGAGGTCACATGTAGATCCTTGTATAACTGGTTCCCTTTTTCCAACCCACTCTTCCTCTACACTCCCAGTATCGCCACCTACACCACTGGTCCTGAAGGGATCACCCACCCTGGGTTCCCTGTGTTTCCAGTTCCTATCTGTACCAGTGTACATCCCCTGGTCTAGCCAGCCTTGCAAGGTAGAATTCGGATCATGATAGTAGGGGTCGGAGGAAGCATTTAGGAATTAGAGGAAAGTTGTATTTTTCATCGTTGCTACATCGCACCTTGACTGGCTCGTCTCCTCCCCTAGATCCCTCTGCAAGGGGATCTCCAGTGGCCGACAAATGGGCTTTGGGTCTCTACTCTGTACCCCCCCTCTCATTCACTATGGTAAGATTTTTTTGTTCTGATGATGCCTTATACCTGATCCTTTCAACACCTCGTGATCACACAGGCTGGTGTCTTCTTCCATGTGGGCTTTGTTACTTCTGAGCTAGATGGCCACTTGTTTACCTTCAAGCCTTTAAGACCCCAGACGCTATACCTTTTGATAGCCGGGCAACATCAGCTTTCTTTGCCACATTTGCTTATGCAGCCATTTGCCTTCAGCAATAATATCAGGGAGGTGAGCACACAATGATATGATTTTTTGTTCTTTAATGCCTGATAACTGATCCCTTTGACACCTCGTGATCACACAGCCTGGTGTGTTCTTTCATGTGGGCTTTGTTACTTCTGAGTTAGATGGCCGCTTGTTTACCTTCAAGCTTTTAATAACCCAGACGCTATATCTTTTGATAGCTGGGCACCATCAGCTTTCTTCACCACATTTGCTTATTCACCCTCTTTGTCTTCAGTGGTTGTGTCGGAAAGGTGAGCATTATAGAATGCCAATTTAATAGAAGAGAGTATTCTTGCATTGATGGAGTACTTGAGTGGAGGCCCAATGTCCTTCTGCTACCTTAATAATAAACCTTAATAATAAACCTATAAATATAGGCACATAGGCACATAGATCTATATATAAATATATTTGCATATGTACATGTCTTTATCTAGACCTCTATAAATACCCTTTTCCTCCAGCTCTTTCCTCTATTTCCCTTGACTTCCCACTATCATGCTCAGTCCCCACCAGGGTTTCAACAGTTCCTCTTGGTTACATTACCCTTGATCATGCCCTATCAGACCTCCCACACCCACCTCACCACCAATTTGGATCACTTGTTGTTCCCTTGTTCCTGGGTTTGTTAACACCACTTCCTTTCCCCTCACCTCCCCCTATCTCATGTCCCCCTGGAACTGTCAGTGCTATTGTTTTCTCCTCCAGATTGTTCATCTAGCCTATCTTATTTAGACAGACCTGAGGAGATGATAACATGTACAAAAACAAGACAGAGCAAAACCAAGCAACAATATACAACAAAACAACAACAACAACAAACCACTGACAAATAACAAAACAAAACACAACAAGAAAGAAAAGCTTGTAGTTCGTTCAAGGATCATTTGCTGGCCTTTAGGAGTGTTTTCCAGTCTAGTCTGTTGGGGCACCACGCTCTGGCCCCAAAGTCCACCTTCAACATTCCCTGGGGACCTTGCTGCTCCATTTCCTTGCTGTTCCACTGCATTCCCCCAGTGCTTTGCCTAGGTGTGGCGGGATCAGATCGGGCGTAATTCCCACACTGTGTCTCCGGTGCTGTAACCTGCAGGGCCATGGGTCAGTGAGGGGTGTCGTGTCTCATAGTGGGGCTGGCCATCTGGTCCTCTCTGTGGACTGGGTGCTCTAATTGGGATCATCGTCCTCAAGACCTGGTGGGCCCGGATGTGCTTAACTCTCTCCTCCTCCCCCTTCATCTGTTCCTGTGTGCTCTGATCAGATATGTCCTTCTCCCAGAGCTGCAGATTCAGTGCGGTCCTTTGAAATAAATTATTCTCGGGGGAGGGGAAGGCGTCCACTTAGTATTTGGTACTGGGAACAGCCCTCCAGACAGACCTCTCCAATTGTTCCCTACTCCATGCCTGCATGTTGCATTCACACCTTGGGGCACTGGGTTGAAGTCTGGTCCCTCTTTCCCTGTGGAGATATAAACAATAACCTCCACTTGGGTGGGTTAGTGCGCCGTGCCCCCGCTACCCATTTATTCTTTATTTTCATCATTTTTTTCCTTTCCCCACCTCCTCCCCAGTTGTCTACCATGTGGTATGCCTGCATTTGATCTGGTCCCTGCCATTCTACCCGGTCCTCACCCCCCAAGAATGTTTGTATACAGTAGCTTTTTCCCCATGCCCCTTTTGCATTTTTTTAAAAGCTTACCTCTGTGGACTCAAGTTGTACTTGTCCTTTTGTGCCTGACTTACTTCACTTAGCATGATTTCCTCCAGTTCTGCCCATGCAGCGATGTGCTTCACATGTTCATCACTGCTCTTTAGTGATGTGTAGCACTCCATTGTATGTATATACCATAGTTTTTTAATCCAATCATCAGTTGATGGAAATTTGGGTTGCTTCCAACTCCTTGCAATTGTGAACTGTGCCGCAATGAACATTGGAGCACAGAT
>NW_022111373.1:54745942-54766427 GCF_000313985.2 Echinops telfairi
TGTCCATGTCTTCTAAATTGTTGAATTCATTGGAGTACAATCCTTTGTAGTACTGTATAACTATCCTTTTGATTTCATTAGGGTCTGTTGTAATGTCCCCTCTTTCATCTCTTATTCTTGCTATTGAAATTTGTTCCCTCCTTTCTTTGGTTAGGTTTGCCAGTGGTCACACACAATGATGCTGAATGCAGGAAGATCACAGGCAAGTAGGTGGAAAGTCCTGTGTATCCGGTGGTGGTGGACACATTTCCAGGGCTCTTGCTGCCATCAACATGGCTCCATGTGGCTTGTCAACAGGAATGCATTGACAATTATATATATGTATAAAATTGTAATATATATTTAATTTGCCATCAGAAGAGGCAGACTTGCCTCTTCTGATGGCAGATTAAAGAGAGGGGAAGTTCCCAGAATTTTCCTGAGAAGGCCACGCTCACAAGGAGGGATGATTAGGCACTTCTCCGCGTGTCCCCACGCCCTCGAGGCCACACCGCGCTCCCGCTGGCCTCTGCGGTGCCCTCCCGCACTGGATCGCCCCTCTCTGGGGCAGGACCTGGCTCCGGTCACTATGAGCGAAACATCCTTCCACCTAATATCAGAAAAATGTGACAACCTATCCATTCTTCAGGATCATCCTGAAAACAGGATACATCAGCGGAAAATCCAAGAACTCAGCAAATGGTTCATCGCAATCCGGAAGATCAAAGGAGACGGGAACTGCTTCTACCGGGCCCTGGGCTACTCCTACCTGGAGTCTCTGCTGGGGAAGAGCAGAGAGGTTCTCAGGTTCAAGGAGCGTGTACTACAGACCCCAGACGACCTCCTGGCTGCCGGCTTTGAGGAGCACAAGTTCCGAAACTTCTTCAATGCTTTTCACAGCGTGGTGGAGCTGGTGGAGAGGGATGGCTCTGTGTCCAGCCTTCTGAAGGTGCTCTACGAACAGAGTACCTCGGACTGCGTGGTGCAGTTCCTTAGCCTGCTCACCTCGGCCTTCATCAAGAATCGAGTTGACTTCTTCCGGCACTTCATCGATGAGGGGATGGACATCAAAGACTTCTGTGCTCACGAAGTGGAGCCCATGGCCATGGAGTGCGACCACATCCAGATCACAGCCGCTGTCGCAGGCGCTCAACATCGCCCTGCAGGTGGAGTACGTGGACGAGATGGACACTGCGCTGAACCACCACGTGTTCCCCGAGGGGGCAAGCCCCTCCATATACCTGCTCTATACAACATCCCACTACAACATCCTCTATGCAGCTGATAAACGTTGATTACTTTTGGGCCAAGCACTGGAACCTGCTTCTTGCATTGTTTAATAATTTGCCCAGTGAATCTTTTAATATTGTGACTTGAAGTTTTTTTCAGCTTAAGATATGCTACATGTCTTCTTCCAATAAATATTGTCAATTTGGTTTCTGTGTGTTCTTCATGGTAATGCCCACATATATCCCAAACCAAACTCACTGCCAGGGAGTCAATGCTGACGCTTAGCGACCCACTGTGGGTTTCTGAGAGTGTAACTGTTTTTGGGAGTAGAAACCCAGTCTTTGTCATGCGGAGTTGCTGGAGGTTTCAAGCTCCCAAATCTGCAGATCACAGCTGAAAGCATAGCCACTAAACCACCAGGGCTCCTATATCCTTGTGTCCAGTCACTATTTATGTTGTTGAAAAAGGATATTTGGAATAAGTCAATTGTTAGTCTTTCAAAAAACTATCATGGTATCTCCTGCTTCCTTTCTATCCCAAGGCTATATTTTCCAACTTCTGATACGTGTTCTCTGTTTCCAACTTTTCCATTCCAAATGCGAATAATTGTGAAGGCATCTTCATTGCATGTTTGATCGATTTTGGACTTCAGACGTTCTTAAATAGGTTCAATTCCAATTCCTTTAGTTTTGGTGGTGGCTGCATAAGTTTGTGTAATAGTTATTTATTAACAGATAGATCTTCTTTGTAAGGCATGAGGGTGTGACCCTGTCCCTGGCACATTGTACTTTAGGATAAATCCTCAAATATGCTTTCTGATGATGAATACAATGCCATTCCTTTTCAATTTCTCTTTACTAGCATGGTGGACCATATAACTGTCTCATTCAAAATGGTCAATATTAGTCCATTTCATCTCACTAATGCTTAAGTTATCAGTCTTTATGAATTCCATTTCGAATTGCGTCCAGTCGTCTTGGATTCATATTGCATCTGCTTTGTTTTCTGGTTATCAATGCATTTTTCAGTTGTCTCTTCTCATTTGGGTCACGCCACATCAGCAAACCAAGGTCCAGAAAGCGTTATTCAATCCATGTCATTAAGGTTGACTTAACACTGAAGAGGCAGCCCTTCACTCGTCCCCTTTTGAGTACCTTCCAACCTGATGGGTCCATCTTCTAGCAGGATATCAGACAATTGTCCTCTGCTCCTCAGAAGATTTTCACTGGCCAATTTTTTAGGAAGCATATTACTAGGTCATTCTTCTTAGTTTGTCTTGGTCTGAAAGCTCTGTTGAAACATGTCCAAAATGTGTAGCCTTGCTTGTATTTGAAATCCTGGTGCAATAACTTCCATTGTCACAGCCACATACAAGCCGCTGTAATATGACTAAGTGACAGATTAATAGTGCACAGGAGTAGCCTTGATTCCGTTACTCAACATTGGGCACTAATTCATTGGCTATATTCTGTATGTGTTGGGCGTTGTAAATGTTAGGAATGAGGTGAAGAAATGAAGATATAGGTTCAGATATCAAGAAGCAATTTGGCTGCAGGGAGTGAGTCCAGTCTGAGCCCTCCCCCACCCCAGTGGGGTGAACCAGGAAGGGAACATAACAGACCAGCAATGGGAGCCAAGTTACCAAGCCCCTGAGAAATCCTGAAAATAGACTTCAGACTCGGAGGGGAAGTACCTGGAGCCCTGCCAGACAGGTGGGGAGACAGTCATAAAGGTCAGCTGACAGACTTGGAGCTATGTATAGGTTTTTTTTTTCTATGTCTTTTTTCCTCTTTGATTTTTTTTGGGGGGGTCTTGTTTTCGTTCTATCTATATAAGATAGGCATGAGAAGCAAGCCTGTGAATAAAGTAACAGGACTAATGATTCCTGGGGGGAATTGGGGGAAGAGGAGGTGGCGGGGAGAGGAGGGAGGGAGGGCGAAGGGATAGCAATGATGGCGGCATAAATCCCCTCGAGGGGGATGACCACCAGGATAGTAGGTGCAGGAAAGAATGGTGATGTAAATTATGTACAAACCAAAGTAACAATAGATAGTATATTAAGGGTTTGAAAGGGTGGCAGCGTGAGTGAGGGAGGGAATAAAAGGAGCTAACAACAAAGAGCTCAAGAAGAAAGATAATGTTTTGAATTGTTGATGGCAACATTTGTACATATCCACTTTATATAATGGATGTCAGGATTTTTATAATGTGTGTAAGAGCCTCCAATAAAATGATTTATTAAGACTAAAAAAAGTAACTTGGAGAGAAAGACAAAAATAAAGAATTAGAAAAATATGATCGTGAAATGATAGAAAAAGCCACAAAGCATATGATAATAAATATTATTGGCTTAGTGAACATGACATGCTTACATAATTAGCAGTATAATTGGCACTTCATAAATGAGATGATAGTATATGGAAAGCAGCCTGCCTGGGTATGAATTACATTTTGAACAACCATGAATACATGGACCATGTAACGTAAAGACAGTAGATTCTTATCTTTGATAGAAAACATTTATGGAATTTTACATGTGTAATTTATGTTCATCCTTACATGTTACATCACATAACCATGCACAGGGGAGCGACATACGTTATGACATTATTGAAATGGTTCGGACAAGGGATAATGCCTGTTAGAACTGGTAATAGCAGTGAGGGATGGAGGGAATAGGAGCTTTTTAAAAACTGATCTGATATGGTGTTTCAAGGGGGGGAATCAATGTAAGTTAAACCTCAGATTTTTTAAATGAATAGGAAAAGAGAAGATGACGAGTCACAATCATTTGGCATAATCAGCCAGACATACTCTTGTGCGAAATGAGATGGAAGGGTCTGCAATCCGACGAGCACTCTGGGCAGTTAAAGTTGAGGAGACAGAAAGCGATGGCAATAGTAGGTAACACTGCTTTGGGAGTGTGGATAGCGGACCAGCAAAGGAGAGCCATGGGTAGAATTTGGGGACACATTCATCATTAAAAGGAGGCAGGAGAAGATGAACTTAAAAGGAAAAAGCATCCATTGAAGAAGAGGGAAGAGAAATGCAAGAAAAGCGTATGTTGTAAAATGATGAAAGGAATGTGTTCCAAAGAAAAGTTGGCCGACAATATGAAACTCCAGAAAGATCAAGTAGGAGGATCTTTGATGGGTGTGTTAAAAATTCATTTTAGTGAAGGAGCTACACTAAGCTATGGACTAAACAAATGACGCAAAGTTGAAAATTGGGGGAAAAATTCCTTTCTACAGAAACTTGTCTGTGAACTGAAGACAGCACTCATGGAGTGGTGGCTTGAATAAAGAAGGCTTTACAAATATGCCCATGATGTTCATAGATTTCTTTACAGGCAGTCTCCAGGTTACCAACATCCAACTTACACAGCTTCTACGTATCCTTTGTTGTTGTTAGGTGCCATTCATTTGTTTTCAACTCACAGCAATCTTATGTGCCACAGAGCCAAACACTGCCTGGTCCTTTGCCATCTCACAATTGTTCTATATTTGAGCTCATCGTTGCAGCCACGGTGTCAATCCCTCTTGTCAAGGGCCTCTTTGTTCATTGTTCCTCTACTTTATCAAGCATGATGTCCTTCTTCAAGGCCTAGTCTCTCCTGACAACATGTCCACAGTACATGAGATGAAGTCTCATTATCCTTGTTTTTCAGGAGCATTCTGGCTGTACTTCTTCCTTCCACGGCTGACTTGTTTGTTCTTTTGGCAGTCCCTGGTACTTTCAATATTCTTCCCCAGCACCATCATTCAAAGTCATTGATTCTTCTTTGGGCTTTCTTATTCAATGTCCAATGGTATATAAGACAATGGAAAATACAATGGCTTGGGCCAGGCACACGTTAGTCCTCAAAGTAATATCTTTGCTTTTCAACACTTTAAAGAGGTTTCATTCAACAGATTTATCCAATGCAATGCATCATTTGATCTCTTGACAGCTGCACCAATTAGAATTATGGATCCAAGCAAGACAAAATCCTTAACAACTTCTATCTTTATGCCACTAGTCATGATGTTACCAATTGGTCCAGTTGTGAGCACTTTGGTCATTACATTGAGTTGCAAGCCCTACTGCAGGCTGCAATCCTTGATCTTCATCAGCAAGATCTTCAAGTCCTCCTCACTTCCAGCAAGCAAGGTGTGTCATCTCCATATCACAGGTTGTTAATAAACCTTCCTCCAAACCTGATGCCACATTCTTTTTCATATAATCTAGCTGCTCTATTTAGTCAGCATACTGATTGAATAAATAGGGTGAGAGAATACACCCGATGCACACTTACCTGATTTTAAACCAGGCCATGTGCTCTTGTTCTGTTTGCACAACTGACTCCTGATGCATGTACAAGTTCCACATGAGCACAGTGAATTGCTCGGAATTTCCTACTCTTCTCAAGGCTATCCATATTTTGCTGTGCTCCACAGAGTTGAATACCTTGGCCTAGTCAATAAAAGGCAAGTCAACATCTTTCTGGTCTTCTCTGCTTTGGGCCAGGATCCATCTGACATCATCAATGAGATCCCTTTTGTTTCACATCCTCTTCTGAATCTGGCCCAAGCCTTTGGCAGCTCCTTATCAATGTACTGCTTCAACCTTTGTTGGATGACCTTCAAAAAATTTTACTTGCATGTGATAATGATATTGTTCTATAATTTGAGAATTCTGTTGTCTCCTCTCTTTGGAATGGGTACAAATATGAATCTCTTCCACATTTTCTGGCCCAGACAATGTGGTTTCATCAGCATCTTGAAACCCTTCAGGTGGTATGCTATTAATTTTGGGAGCCGTGTTTTTGGCTAATGCTCTCAGTGCATTAGCTAGAATGTTCCTGAGAGGCAAGGATCAGACTTGGTCTGATATACTTTGGATATGTCATCAGGAGAGACAAGTTAGGAAGGAACTTCTTCCTTCAGGACCATTTGTTCTTGCTCGTGTGCGACGTCCTTAAATGGTGGACTGTCTACCAGTCCTTTGTGGTCCAGTGACTGTGTGTTCTTTCCATCTTCTTTCAATGCTGCGGGCATCGTTTAAGATTTTGCCCAGAGAACATTTTGATATTGTAATTTGAGGTTTGATTTTTTTTTTCCTTCTTGAGTTCTTTCAGTTTCAGATATGCTGAACATGTTCTTCCTTTTTGGTTTTCTAACTCTCGGTGTTTGCACAGCTAATCTTCTGCAAATTTGTCTAAATTTTGAAATGATTAAGCCAGTCTCTACTTGTATCAAATTCTTCATCACAATCCCTTTCCCTTGCTACATGTGTAGCTTTTAAATCATTAAAACGACTTTTAACCCAAACCTTTCAAACTTCAGACGCTTTCATGTGCTCACACTAGTCAAAATAGTATGTACCTGCTATGGCTCACTTATGAATTGAGCCTTGGTGGTGTAGCGGTTACATGTTGGACTGCAGTCCTAATGGTCATCAGTTCAAAACCACTAGCAGCTCCTCGGGAGAAAGACTGGCCTTTCTGCTCCCGTGAAGAATTACAGTCTCAGACAGCAGTGCCTCGATGACGGGGGAGAGAAAGTGTGAATCAAGGCATCTGAACTGTGGTGCTGGTGAGGAACGTTGAAAGTACTGTAGATGTCAGAAGAACGAACAAGTCTGTCTTGGAAGAGGTAGAGCTAGAATGTTCCTGAGAGGCAAGGATCAGACTTGGTCTGATATACTTTGGATATGTCATCAGGAGAGACAAGTTCCCGGAGAAGGACATCATGCTTGGTAAAGTGGAGGGGCGACACGACACGAAAGAATGTGACATTGGACAAGACAGACTTACAAAGTGGCTGCAAAAACAGATGCAAACTTATGAAAGCAATGCTTATGAAAATAGCGGAAGAACAAGGGTGACCTTGGCTGAGGACTGGTGCATAGAGTGGCTGTGAGGCAGAACTGACGCGAGGGCCCATAACAACAGTAACAATTGCTCGTAAAGGCTTGACGTCACCGTTAGGAATGAATTTCATCTGTAACCTTGGGAACGGCTGTACCACGGTGACAAGATCCAATGAAAGAGGAAGGTATAAAATCAAAGGAGTGAACACTACTAGCTCATATTTTTTTTGTGTGTGTATCTATTTTGGTTTTGTCCCATGACATGAAGAGCTGTGAGGGTCTCTATGATTCTCCCTCTGTAGTGCAGCATTCAAGGGAACCATAAAATTTTATTTAAATTTTTTAAACTAAAGTCTCTGAAAAAATGACTGGGATGGGGGAGTACAGAGCGCAGTCATACTATGAGCAAAACTGTTGAAAATTTCTCCTTGACATCTCTCCCTCTTAAAGTGCTTTCCTTGCTAAAGCTGTGCTTACCACGATGTTTTCAGTCGATTCTGCAGCACACAACCCACGATTCCTTTTTCAATACTTTTCTCTCTTCACAAAATTAAAAAAAAATTTTTTTTGAAACCTGCATAAAAACTTTCTTTGTTATAGCTCTGAAAAAAATAAACAAACACACTTTTCTCTGTGACGGAGTGAGGACCTGCTGACAGGTAGAACAAGGTAGAGGAGGCCGTGGGGAGAAGGGGACCTGACGCTGAAGAGCAGCCCCCCGGTAGTTGTCGGGCTTTCAGGCTTTCGTGTGCATTGAAGCATCTGGAGCATTTGTCCCAAGACTGCTGGGCTCCCCTACGGGGTTTCTGGTTCATTAAGTTTGGGGAAGCTTCAAGCATTTGCACTTATACTACGTTTCCAAGAGGATTCTGGTACGGAACACAGTTTGAGAACCACTGAACTAGCAGGGTCGAAACATTAACACTGGAAACTCTGGCGGACTCTGGGGCGGGAGGCAGAAGTTAGTTATCAGAAGGACCAGAAAGAAGCGAGGCCTGCTTGCTGCTGAGCTGCGGAGTTACTGGCCCAGGTTCTCCATGCCCTCCGGTGGGAACTGCGTGGAGCTCACAGGTGGAGACAGAGATGCTGTGGAAGGGGTAGCTCCGTGGCTCCAGGTGTTAGCACTGAAGGGATTTAAAGACAGACTGATTGGCAAGCGCTTATGAATTAATTCGACAAAGGAAACACTGAGGTAAGATAAACATTTGTATTGCTTTTTTTTTTCCTCCTAGGGAAGTTCCAAGAGAGCTTTAGTTTTGTTTCACAGCCAGACCAAAATCGGTTCTGACCCTCCAGCTGAGTGTTCTTTCCACCCACAAAATACCCAAACGTTTCTATTAAAAAGCAATGATGTGTATTAGTTTAGTTATGCATTTAATGTCCATGACAGCTTTATCCGACCAATGGGAAGACTTAATACACCCCAAATGTTTTTCTTCATCAATATAATCATGTATAACCTCAGTGAAATTTGAGTTATATATTTCCAGTCCAAGCTAAATAATCAAATATCCCCACTGCTGAATTTTATACTTCGGTTTTTCCTTAAGAACTTGTTGATGTACTTTTTTGCAGTGTTGAGCACTGCAGAAAGTGCTGAATGGTGTCCAGGTCAACAGATGTAAAAGCAGGGAGGAATAACATTATGTGAGTGAATAGTTTTATATATTCTGATAGATTTTTGACACAGGCAAAAACATGTTCCATTTCCCCTAAGATCCATCTTTTCTGTGTAAATCTTTCGAATTCCTCAGCATGTTTCCATCCAATTGTTGTGGTGCTAAGCAAGTTCGAGCGTAAGGAAATAAATGCATTTTTGAGAGGAAACCACAGAAATATAATCACCGAAACTTTGGACAAAGCTCTGATATGGAAGCCAATATAGCAAGGAAATCACAATGAAATTATTAATTTATGGAGGAAAAGCTGGGAGGTTAATTTTATCCTTTAAAACCTCAATGAAGCACAAAATTCATGGGAAAAACTGATAATTGTGACTAAGAATTGTAAGATTTGGAACATCAACTCAGCAAATGAAGACATTACCACATGGCAGACATTAGCCAATAAAAGGCATCCAATCACTCTAAAATGAGCTCATAATGCGGAATGTGAGCACTGCAGATTTCCAGAGAGATGGCACAATTTATAAAAAAAATCCATTTATTACTTTCTGTGACTGAGCTCATTCAATCCCCATTTACTGAGAACAGACAATGGCCTGGCACTTTTTGTTTGGTGCTTAGGAGATTAAAAAATGAAGCAGGTACAGTTGCTAACCGTAAGGAGCTTATAGTTTAGCCGCCATGTGGGACCGGGGGGAAAATAGATGAATAAATAACTGTAGGAGAAGGAGATGCAGGGGATGGGGAGCAGGCACCAGAATACCAGCAAACCTCTAGGAGAAGTCGTGAAGGAGCATCTGATGGATCAGAAAGGAGGCAGGTTGAGGATGATCTTCAAGGAGAGAAGCTTTTGAATGGAGGCTTAAACGGTACATGTAGTATTCTTTGATTTTGAAAAAAATTGCCTCCACATATAACAACTAACTCACCTTGCATTTGACATGGAAGCATACAGTTTAACGGGTGAATAAAAAAGAAGGCAGATAGAGGAGCATAAAATTGATGGGTGCATCTGGGTAATGTACCAATCAGCGTGATGCAATTTCATTTATGTCCCAGTAACAAACGTCCTCCATGTCTACGTGGCTTGTCTCAATTAGTGCTCATCTCTCGCTTATATAAAGCTGGATAAAAGTCCGGTAGCTTTTAGGAAACTGTCCATCTGTGGTGAGTCGGGGCTCTCCTCGACCATTTCAACATGAAGCCCCCTTGGCGATTGCCATCCCAAGGAAGCGAGTACAACAAGAGCACCACGGCCATGCAGTGCGCTGGAAAGGACGGGCTCCCTAGGGCACCCAGCTTCTTCATGGGCTCCAGTATCCTCAGGCGTTCAGAGAAGTGTAAGCTTCCTGTGTGCTTAGCTCGGGTTGGGCACAGAAGAGACGTGGGAGGAGATGGGGTGGGGATGCTATGATTACACTTGATTCTGAAGTCCCAAAGGTAAGTTGATGGGAAACTTCAACCTTGTTTTGTAATGGAGGCCCCGAAGTGGCTATTTCAAGGAGCGGGAGAGGACTGATTAAAAAGATAACTTTGGTCAAAGTATAGACTCTACTCTAGAGGGTGGATGAATGGTAGGCAGGGAGAACTTTAGAGAACTTTTGGAAAAGCTGAGATAAGTAATGATGAGGATTTAAACAAAGGCAGGAGCAGTGTGAATACAAAGGATGAGGTAGCATTAAGTGATTGTTCAGATGTAATTGCAATTGCAGTTAACATGATGTAGGGGCTGGGAGAGAGAAGGCCCTATTTCTAGTTTGGTTGATTGAATAATGGTGATGTCATTAACTGATGTGATGCCATTTATTCAGAAGCAACTACAGGTTTGGGGGTGAACTTCATTGGTGTGCTCAGGAAATAATCACTTGGCGATATCAACCAACCAGTTGGCAAGACATATTTGGATTCAAGGAGACAAGCAAAGCCTAGGCATGTAGATTTGGAAATACTTGGGCTCAAGACAAGATGACAGGCTGAGATTTCCCAGGGACAGAGGGCTGAGAATGAGACTTTGGGGAGTGCCTTCTTTGAGTGAAGGAGGCGGGTTCAAAAGGCCAGATTTGTTCTTAGCAGAACAGGCTTATGGTAGAGAAAAGGAAGTAGTTTTCAGCAGGTTGAGAATTAATAGAAAAGTCAATGCTGCCAATCTACATTACAAATTTTTAGGTGTATCCAGTGTAAGTCAAGTGGTGAGAGGTAAGACCTCCTGTGACTTTTCCAAGGGGGAAAAGGATCAAGTTCAACATCAGCTCAAAGCCAATTCCTACATAACAGAGGCCAGTTATACCTTCACCCTTCTTGACCAATTCTGATACCAATGGTCTTTCCCACAGCACTTTCCTGTGTTCTATAATTCATTGTAATGGCCACACAGACCTCACTGAAAATATTCAGAATGATCAGAGTTATTACAGAACTTGACAGGTTATAATTCAGGATCAGAAATGTTCAGGAAACAGTTCTTCAGTTAGGACAGATTCTTCCCAGCTCTGGCCTCAGCCTCTCAGCCATGCATTACCTTGGTCCCTGCTCTGCTCAGCTTGAAGGTGCTCAGCTCTAGCCCCATGAGCCAGCAAACCTACCTCCCCCAATCAATTGACTGGAGACACCCACCACATAATTGAGCCTGCTTCCTGAAGGCACTAAAGTTCACTTGTTTCATGGGTCTGGAAGCCCCATGCTCCAGCTGTTGGTTTGACTGTTGCCCCTCCCCTGCTGCTCTTCTGCCACTGCTCTGGCACCACAGCTCTGTCTCCTAGGTCGAGGAGTATAGGAATTTCTAAGGTCCAAAGGATGCACTCTATTGCTGGCTCTTCTTTCTTGAGGCCTCTCATAACTGCTTTTAAGATTTCTCATTTTATAGCCAACTTGACCAATCTCTTCCTTGAGGATTCCAGTTTTTATAATCACAATTAACCTGTTTCACAACCACTCACAATTGAAGCATATAATCCTATCAGCATCTTCCTCCGCCTTATGTAATTTAAACCCATTAGGAAAAGGGGAAATACAACCAATTTACGTGGCTTTACCCGATTGTTTGGTAGAGCTACAAAGATTATGGCTAGAAGAGCCATATCAAGGAAATCACTGTACCGCAGAGTTAACAGTCCACGAATGATACCATTTCAAAGGAATTACTCAAAGTTTATGGCATCCTAATAGTTTTCCCTGCAAGGTTATTCTTTAACCTTGTGTTAATCTGGGTACAATAGAGAAACAAATCCACAGAAACTCCTATGTATAAGAGAGAGTTTTATAGAAAGGGTAAGTGCACATCAAGAAAACATCCCAACCCAGTGCTGCCCAAGTCCCACATTAGCCCATGTCTGACACCGATCCACAAAGTCCTTCTTTATCTCACAAAACACCCACTATGACAATGACCACAGGAAGAAAGCCAAATTAGTGAGCGTGTAATCATCTCAGCGCTGGCAGGGGTCTCCACACGGCTGCTCCAGCATCCAGGGCTGCATCGGGGTAAGTCCACGTGGCTGCAGGAAGTGGGCCTTGCCAGCTGAAGCAGGGAACTGGCTAAGGCATCTGCACCCTGGTGTGACCATCAGAGAGCAAGAGACCTGAGAACTCAAAATGCGAGGCTCACTGAGTCATTTATCTCTCCGCTTTTCAAGTAACCCCACATGTGTTTATGCGCCAGGTTGGCACAAGAAACTTTAACTATCTCAAACCTAAAACATAGGGCCTTGGCTGTTTGCTGAAGAACTGCACACACCCTGACCGTGTGAGTTTGCAGTCATTCACTTTGCATCTAGTGTAATGCACTCAATTTTGATGAAATGTGGAAAGTATGAATTTGAAAAACGATGCGTCTCAGAGAGATGGCCTCAGCAGTTTGAGCTGTGGGAGAGCTATAAAGAACACTCTTGCCATGGCTTCATCGGAGGGGCAAGGACACAGATTAACCTTGGGAGGTGTATTATAGCATTTATTTTTTCAGAAGAAAGACTTGGTATTTAAATTCTCACTTTCATTGGAGCAAGGGAAAATATAAATCTTGGGATGTCTGAAAAATATTAAAAATGTTCACAGAATGAACCGTCAGTGATAATATCAAATGTCACATTTCTACTTCATCACATATCATAAGAAACTGAAATATGCAACCAAATTGTGGCCTACTAACCAGGCCCTTCCACTATGAATTCTGGTGTGTGAATTTTGTACCACAATTGCTGGGTGCACTACAGAAGTCTGAGGGGATGTGGTTTGTAATTTGCAACTGGATTTAAAATAAAAACCAAGGAAGAAAAGTGTTTTAGTAACCTAGAATTTTAAAAGCAGTTATTTTTCAATGGCAGTTTTGCCCTTCTAATTAGACATTTTTCTTTTCCGTTTGGGTTTCAAAATGATACCTTTTGTGAGAGCAAACAATTGACAATTTAATATTTTCCCTGAATATTAGAAATGGGGATAAAAGATGTCTCTGATTCTGAAAGAGCCGTTGTACACCTTATGAACTCCCCCCACCCTCCCCCGCACATTTGTAACAATCGGATGAATTATTCCTGGAGGAAAAACAAAAAGTGATACAAATGTTGACAAATCATGTAGACAAATAGCTCTACCCTGATGCCAATTCAGAGTATCCAGCTATTTTGTACGCAGTACCTTTTCCATAAACAGTCAAAGAGAGACGAGCTGTGCCTAGGACATTTTCCTCATCATGTGTGACTGCGATTCTCCTGTTGTCTTGTAGTTTGCGTTTGCATCCGAACCTGGTCCGAGGTATGAAGCATTTCCTTGTTTGATAGGTGCAGCGGCATCTGTCTTTTTCTCACCCACACCCACCCATTTTCACCATGCCAATCCAGGGTTTTAGAAACACACCAACTTTGCTTTATTAGAAAACATTGAAAATGTAATTCTGAAGAGTCAGTGAAAATCAGAACACTAGACTTGAATCAGAAAACATAAGATTAGCTGGTCTTTAATCCTCAGTTGCCTATTTATAAGACTGTCTTCTTAAACAAGGGCTTTAACTTCCTAGCAATTCATTAACCCATTATTACCTCCTTCATCAATCCAGCTACTCCATTCCAGCGAGCATTCACTGAGTATTTCCTGTGTTAAGCACAGAGAATACTGAAATAAAAATTATGATACTTCCTCCAAGGAGTTTAGAGTGCAGTTGGGAAGATTAGAAAACAAACAAATATACAACCAAACACACAGAAACAACCTGATAGTAATGATGAACGTAGACAATCCGTAAATAAGGTGTTGGGACAACATGGTTTCTAACGCTCTTTCTGTTTTCACAGTTCAGTGGTTCTAAGTCTACAGAAATCTGAAAAGCTGTCCCCATTCCCTTTGCCTTTGGGAGAAAACAGGCCTGGAGATGTAGAGACGAAGAGTAGACCTGCTGCCTTCCCTGAACAGGCTGCTGGTGTGAAAGGAAAATGGAAGAGTAATTGAATGTGTGCGTGTGTGCGTGCACCTCACTTGCTTCTTTGGGCTCCTCGGGCCACAGCACCCCTCTAGAACTTCAGGTGATGGATGCCCAGGCACCCCGGGCTGTAATTTGTTCAAAGTCAGAGGAGTGGAGAAGTGAGTGGCGGGCAGCCCATGGGGGCGAGGGGAGTCAGGAAAGAGAGACAAACCGTCTAATTCTCATTTCCATATGTGATTCAGAGCAATCCCACAAGAAGAAGCCAAGTCCCGCAATGTACTTGATACGCTTTCTTCACCCAAAGCATATTTATGGAAAGTGTAGATCAGTGAAGGTTTCGGGAAATGTATGGCAACGTGTTGGAGTTGTAATAACAGTGCTTCTTGTTCTCTGCCACAGATACCTTTTTTTTGTTTGGTTAAATACTTTTATTGGGGGTTCTTACATCTCTTTTTAGGTGGGGGTGGGGCGGGTGGGCAGTAGAGGGTTGAAGAAATAATTTCAAGAGTAAGACTTCTCTTTAGATAGTCCCAATGGTGAATAAATATTACTCCAGATGTCCGTCTCAACCCCCTCTCAGCCATAGTGTAAGGGGGGCAGGCAAGCAACGAATCATACTTCAATAGTTAGACTTTATTTAAGTGTAATAGAAGTCTTATAATTGACGTCTTTTCTGTATTAGTCAGTGTTTAGTTAGACAAACCGAATGCACTTGAGAGATTTTCGGCAGAGCGAACTCAATCAATTGAGTTGGCTACAAAGTATTGGAGGGGCTGGAGGCGCGACAGTAATTGGGTACAGTTACCTAGAGAGGGTCTCTGTATTAAGGCCTGAAGGTCCAAAGGAGAAAATGGTTTCCTCGAGTCCATGTGCGCGGAGCAGCTAAGGCCGCTGACTTGGAACTGGGGTATCTGAGTAGAACTTGAACCCACCGTACCTGTCACATTGGCTGCTGCTGAAATTGCTGTGAGAAGCGGGGTGGGAAAATGACTTGTCCATTTTCTTCACAGTACCTTTTAGGCAAAACCTAATAGGAAGCCAGCTGGCAAGGGAGTCTGGGAAATACAGTTTCCAGGCTTTCAGCCCCTGAGGTACAAAAAAATGGTAGAGAAGACCAAAGACGGTCTGAGAGACAACAGACTCTCCTGCACAGCTCTGCGTGTTTTCCTGTTGTTGTTGTTTTATCTCTTGTTGGTAATCTGGATTAGTTCCCCGAAGCTTCTTCACACTATTGATCCAAGGGAGAGGAACGCGGTTCAGAGCAAAGGGACCGATTCAAGGGTGGGGTGAGAGCATCCTTGAATTCTCATTGCCTGGGGTTCAAACCCTCTGGGATTCCATAAATCCTTGAGTCTCCCATTACTAAAAGAAGCAAGTAGGGCAAAAAGCCTCCAGATTCAGGGGCCTTGCTACAGCAGGGTACAACAGGGTCTAAGGCCTCTGGGATTAGATCCCAATCTGACCTCTTTCTACCACAACACCCTTTCCCTGCAAACCAGCCCACCAGGCAGCATTTGCTAGAACAGGAGGCCCAGTGACTTGATGTAGTGGGAACCGTTCAAACATCAAAGGCCCGGAAGCTAGCACGCAAGTGAGAGCACATGGGCTCATCCCCTTATGTTCAGGTGGCATCTTAGAAGAGAGAGAGGTGAGATCCCTAGATAGAGAGGAATCCACCTGGGTCAGGAATCTAAAGCAGTCTTTTCAGGGGTCTACTAGATGTTTAAACTACTAGATGTTAATACAAATATGGGTACTGCCGAATTAGATGAGGTGGGTTTCGAGGTGGGGGAAATACAGATTGTATGAGCTTATTCTTTGGAATATGTTTTCAGCAATACGAAAAATATCATGATCGCTGCTGTAGGTGCTGTCATTCTGATTTAACTCCCAGTGAGCCCCCTTCCCCATGACACAGTAGAACTACCCCTTTGGGGTTTCTAGGATGTAAACAGAGCTGTTTGAACCACCATCCGTTTAGCAAGCAGTCAAGGTTTAACCAAGTACCAGCAGGGATTTTAAAGAACAGTTCCAACCGTCCATAATATAATCAATAGAATTGCCCCAGAAAATTAGTTAACTGTGAATTATTGATATGTATTACTTCATGTGATATGAAATAATTAAAGCTACTTTTAACGAAAAAGGTTTTATTTTGCAGTAAATCATTATTTATACTGTGACGGGAAGGTCTATGCGGTACTTTTAAGAGTCTGCAGTAAACATGATCTTTTGCTCTGAGCAGCTCGTAATCTAAAGTGATTCATTTGTTTGTAAAGATAGGAATATTGTAGGAACCAAAGGATAGTCTTTATTAAAGTTTATAAGCCAAAGGAGATGAGATTGTTTCCATTTATTCTTATCTTTCTATAATGTTTTTGTAATGGGACCAAATATTAAAAGGATTCATTCTTGTCAAAAAGGGGTCTCTTCAGATTGGGACAACTTCATAGATAATGGCAGATAATACTAGGCTACCCACCCCAGCAGCATGGGACTCTGACCCCCGAGGTGCTAAACCATCTTTGTTACCAAAAGGCTCCTTTCATTATATTTTTTCTATATTCTATTGATATTTGTGGGAATTCTGTTGTTCAATAATATTAGTAATGATATTAATGATTAAAACAATAATATGGAAGTAAAATTACCTATGTGTTTGCTCTTAAACTCATATAAGAAGGCTATACAGACTAGAAGTTTTGCCCATAGCTGTATGATGACCTCATAATGAGTTCGTTTATAGTTTTATGCATGAACTTTCCAGGCTGCTTGAGTATCATTTTCTGCTGGCTATTATATTATCAGGTCACCATAATACTACATTGTAGGACATTTTAGCTGATAATCCTGGGGGGAAAAATGCTTACTTTTGAAATAAAAAGCAAAGGGGGGGGGAAAAAAAGCCCCAAACCAAGCCACAATGCTGACGGAAAAAATATTTATATTTATATTAAACCCTTCAGCTAGATTCTCAGACACATCACTGCTTAAAATGCAGTCACGTGACAAAACCAGTTCTAATTATTACCCCCTGGGGCTAACATTTTTCAGAGTGACTGGCTAGAAGGCACTCCAGCTCATAATTTCTGTCGCTGACAGTGGAAGACATAACCTAGTTTCCTCTAATGCAAAAGTCTCTAATCTAGAGGGCAAGACCCTGCTCCGTAGAACACTGAAGGGAAAAAATGCAATTTGAGCACAAGGAAATTGCACACATAGTGTGATAGTTCTACCACTCTCGGGGTTTTTTTCTTTTTTTTCTCTTCCTCCTCGGGTTTAAATGTCTTGTTTTATTTTATACTAAATTATGCCCTGGCTGAAATGGCTGTTTTCTTTGTCATATTCTGGAAACCTCTTACTATAAAAGTGAAGGTTATACTATATAGTTCCATACTTTCTTCTTTTTTTCCCAGCGGGTGAGAATGTTCACATTTTGACAGTTCGGCAGTGAAAACATTAAAAGTTATTGGGCCTGCTACAGCAATGTTGTGTGTGTGTGTGTGTGTGTGTGTGTGTGTGTGTTGAATAACAGCTCTTTTGTCTTGGCAAATGGGGCATATATACTGCATAAAAAAAGGTAATTAAATCATTTTGAAATGACGAGAAGTGCAGATTTGGGGCTTGGACTAATCAGTAGCAATTTCACCGTTGACTCTCTCAGCACACAAACGTTCATGATTGCTGGGAGAGTGACAACCTGGAATGTTCTGGTTCACTTCCCAGACGGTGGCTGAGGAATACAGTGCCTTGGCACTGAGAGGCCAGAAGGCTAAAGAAGTTTCCAGGAAGTCAGTCAGAAGTCAGAAAGAACACAGCCACAGGCAGACGTTCCTGGGGATTTTCATTAACAATTAAAAAAAATTTATGTGTGAATTGGAAAGGCATAGCCCCCCTTTCCTATCTCCTGCTGACAGCTGCTGCTTAACCCTCTCCTTCCCGCTGGGAGGGCAGGCGGCTGGCAGCGGCCGGTGCCAGGATGCCTTCTTAGCAAGCAACTGGGGCATCAGTTGCCTCCTGGAGCCTTGCGCGTGGCACCTTCTCGCCTCGCGCATCTCCCATCCTTTCTGTGAGATCGCGAGAGGCTCTGGGAGAAAGCGCCAGGCTGTGAACGTGCGGTCCTACCCAGTGGCTGCCCACAAAGGCCTCCATCAAGGATGGCTTCACTACTGTGGGCAAGGACACTTCCTTTGTGCCCCCCCAACCCGCGTGGGGCCTCCAGATGGGCTGGATGGATGCGGGCTCCGGATGAACGGGGAGTGGGCAAGGAGAGCCTGGAGAAGGAATTTTTTTTTTTTAAAACTGGCCCCCGATAAACGTTCCTAATATTACTCAGTACAAAGGCTTGGCGATGTGACAGGGTACGCCTGTGACATCAGCAGGAGGGCTTATCACCTCAAATCCGTAAGCACGCCCAGATAATTTGTCACTCACGATCCGTCGGGTTTCAGTAGTACTGGATGGCAGTTGGGACAGGGACAGGGAATCGGGCGATGGGTTGCTGTTGCTACTTGCTGCGGAATCGATTCTGAGTCATGAAGGGAAGGGTTACCCGCGCAAGCGAAGCATGGACTGAACTTGTGCTTACTTACCCATCTGTTTTTCACACAAGCACTGGCTTGCCGTGCTTACTGCGTCTGCCGTCCCTGTCAGGAAGGACACATGTGCGAAGAGGCTCTGCTTTTTCAGGAAGTTGCTTTGGGGCTGCCGAGAGACAGGTGCCAGCCATGCCCTAGCGGCAGGGTGTTTGCTGTGGTGAAAAAGTACATCATTCGTCATTACTGATTAGCAAGTAAGCCGAGTAAGCCTGTACTTACCTTGCTTAGTGGTGGGTTCTCTGGTTCTGGACTCAAGCCAACTGCACGTGGGCTGCGTAGGTTTGCGAGGCCTCTGGGCTCCTCCTTTGCTGCGATCAAATCAGTTCGGACTCACAGTGGCTCGAAAAGACGGGGTAGAACTGCGCCTGTGCGTGTCTGAGCCAGAAACTCGTTACAGGAGTAGAAAGCCTCATCTTTCTCTTGCGGAGTGATTGGTGGTTTTGAACAGCAGATCTCGTGGCAAACAGCCCAACCTAGAACCGACTATGGCTCGGCTAGGGCATAGGTGGCTTCGAGGTGAGGCCCTTTACAATATCTGTGGGGGCCATTTTTACATCTTGTGAGTTATTACAGAGGTGCTACGTGTCATTGCTACAAAACCAAAGCATCTGTTTTGTTTGCTTCAATTCATCCATTTTATTAACATCAAAAAGGTTATTCTTGATATGAACGTGTTGTCGTCATAAGTCATCCATGTTGTTGGGAAACAAATAAAAATAATACATATTATTAGGAAAGATTTTAGGTTTAGCATAAACCCCAGGGTGGCAGTGTAGTACTCCCATCTCCTATACTTCTGGTTTGTTTAGGAAAATCAAGGCCGCATTTAAAATGAGGCGCAATTGTAGCCCCAAACACAGAATGGTATTTTCATGTGAAGCTGTGCGGTTTCCATGGGACAACATTTTCGTACAATTAGGTTGTCAGAAGATGAACACAGGCGATGGTTTCTTTTAGAATTCTCTAAATAAATAAATGAAACACACACAACACACACACACACACACACATCCCTAAAAAGGGATGGATATTGTAGAGGCTACATTCTAAACTTCGAAGGCAAGAAAATAGTCCCTACTAAGGAGCAATTATATACAGAATTCAATGTTCTTAAAAACCATGTTTGGGTATTAAAAATAATATTCATGGATATTACTTATAGGCTCAGCAAGAGGGCTCTCGGGGCTTCAGCAAGTTTGTGGAAAATGGAATTAGGAGATAAGGGAATTTTGTCACAAGTCTTTTGAAGCCCCCTCATATGTCAAAAATAATTTTCTATTTGATTTAAACCTCACAGTATTCCCTTTCATAGGGTTTTTAAAATAGTTTAATGAAAAATTTGGTTTCCAAGTAGTTTAGTCAGGCCTGTATGCTATAAGCGTAATAGTTTCTAAATATTTCCAGGTTTGTCTGCCTAATATTATCAGAATTGGTACATACAAAATACCTTTTACTATACTTTGTCAACAAGGTCATTGATACTTTATTATACCTCTATTACATGCTTTAAAAGCGAAGAGAATACTAAAAATAAGTTTTAAATTAGCTGGCACTAATGATCAGTATGGGTTGAACTTGACTTAATAGCAACTTTAAAACAACAACAACTGGATTTATATGTTAATTGAGGATTTCTCTGTACCAAGTGTTTTTCTCCGTGCCTCACATGCATTGTTTTATTTCATCCAGACGATAACCCAATGAGAAGTTACTACTCTTAGGCCCATTTTGTGAGTATGTGTGTGTATGAGTTTTTTGGGGGCTCATGCTTCTATTTATTTTGGAAGAAAGTA
>NW_022111373.1:54767300-54770045 GCF_000313985.2 Echinops telfairi
CTATGGAAACTCGGTGGCTAAATTTTAGGAGCCATAGAATATATAAACATGTATTTTTTCCATTTGTACATTTAACTAAATTATTAGAGAAAAAAATAATTTGGTGTTATTATATAGCCTTGAAAACAAAAACTAGGCTTACAGAATGTGATTTTCGTATAGTATTTTGACAATTTTGAGCCACTTGGACCTTATTTTGCATCTAAGAAACCTTTATGAAAAGTTTTCAACATGTACAAGAATCTGAGGGGTTGAAATGAATGTGGTGAAACAAAATGAGTGCAAATTGTTTCGTAAGGTAGAAATGGGGCATGATGGGGGTGGGGGATGGGAGGAAGCATTACAGAACTAGAGGAAAGTTATTTGTTTCATTGTCGCTACACTGCACCTGGACTGGCTCATCTCCTCCCCGCGACCCTTCTGTAAGTGGATGTCCAGTTGCCTACAGATGGGCACTCCCCCTCACTCACAATGATATGATTTTTTGTTCTTTGATGCTTAGGCCCATTTTTGTAGGTGGGAAAACTGAGGCACACATGGGATATAATTTTCTGAAGGTGCATAGTGGTAGTGGAAGAGTTGATATAAGACCCCAAAGAGCCTGATGTATGTTCTTTGGCCTATACTTTATTATATTTCCGTCCACTAGCTAACAATAAGCTCAAACATAACAAGTGTTTTGTTCCATTATATATAGCATCGCTATGAGTGAAAAAAATCAATGGCACTTAAGAATTAGAACTAATATTGATTCCAAAATATGTTACAGTATAAGAATATATTTTGTTGAAATGTAATAGTGTAGAAATTATTGGTATGAAAAATAATGGTGCCTCTGTAGTCCAATGATTACAGTACCACCTCTCTGCCCTCTATCACTGATTCTGGATGTGGCTGATGATGTGGAGATACGTCTGTCTTTATGAACATAGCCATACCCTATGCATTTGCATGGCGGGACTGCTGAGCACACTGACAAATAAAGAACTAAACAGCTACACCCAAAATGGGCAACTTTATATTTCTTTGACTCACATAGGAGGGAGATTTCTAGGTTAGAACAAGAGATCTTAATACGCATGAGTAAAACTGACCTACTGGGTATCAAGGGCAATCCTATATACTGAAATTACATATTAGAATGTTTTTGTTTTTCAGAAGTAAAAATCATTTGAGAAAATATTCATCAGAGTTTTACTTGATTTAAGATTTTTAAAAAAAGCAATGAATCCACTGATGAAAGATACTTTGGTAAAACAGAATTAAGCCATGACTTGAAGGATTGAAATCTGAATCATGAGTTTTTTCAGGAAGAATTTTATTTTGACTAAAGTGATATCAGATATACTGATTTAATCCCCTTGCAGTTTTACTACCGCAGGGTTGTTGTGGCCTCTCAGTTGGTGCCGGAGACAATTTTCTCTGTGGAAAAGCCTTGCTCTAACAGAACTGGGGAACCAACTCCGCAGCCGTCACCTCGGGCCTCCTTAGCCTACTCTTGGTTCTCCCAGGATCGAAAGATGAAAAGCAGAAGAAGGGAACGTTTTTCTGAACAGACGCTTGTCAATTCCAGACTTCACAGAGGTCCACAACCTGGTGTGGAGGCGCTTTGTTTCCCTGATTCCTTTCTGATAATAACATGCAGCACCTCAAACTTGTCACCTTCGTTTTTGGGGGGCGGGGTGTAAAAAATGAGAAAACATTCAATTTTTTTGTTTCTTACGTTTGTAGCTGGGGAAAGAGCAGTTATTGTATTGTCATTAGAGCCTATAAAATAAACTCCCAGTAAAATACACATATACAATTCTATGCACACCCATAAAAACGAAAACGTTTGCATAAGTGTCCTATGAATAGAAACCAGTTCCCCACAATTCAAATTCCTATTTCCCAATGCGTTCAGTTTATCTTTCCTATCAACCTTACATTTTCCTACTTAGGAGAATATATTTTATCCTTTTGTGCACACAGATACACAGAAAGTGGTTTAGGATTTTAATCAAAATGACTGAGGGCTGTGATTACATGCCCCCCCTCCTCTTTCTGGGCCCCCTTAGCATTTTACTTCAATCTAGTACTATTTGTGTTTTCTACTCACTTCTGTATAGACCACAGTAAACATTTGGAAGGCATTTTGTACGGCAAGGTTGTGTAGTGCAATTTTTGAGCAATGCAAACATCCCCCTGAAATAAATGAAAACAGACCCCAGAAAGGGTACGCTTCCAGCACATTCCCCGAAGATCTGAGTGCCGCTGTGCGTTTTTGCTCAGTTTCAACAAACTGAACTTCAGTTCGTCTCCCCTCCCCTAATGGGCACCCCCACTGGGAACATTGTTCGGTTACCACCCTGGACAAGGCCTCCGTACAGCTGGAGATGTAAACAAGGCCATAATCCGCATGAAAGAGCTCTCAGCGTTTTGGCAGCGCTCAGCGTTGTGAACATATTGTGCCAAAGCAATAACAAAGCCATCATTTTTAAGTTTGTTCACGGATTTGTATTAATCAAGAAATTTTCCAGAAATTACTTCTAAATGAGGAACCTTCCAGAAAGTCACCATTTGGCAAGAAGGCTTCCAGATGCCTTTCCCCCAGCCCCCTTGCTTATCTGCAGCATATTCCTCCAGATAAATTACAAATTTGTGGAAGTTCAGTTGAGACAGAAAACACATTGCTGCGTGGTTGGCGGAAGGAGGCTCCCTCCAGTTCACTCCCTGCTTCATCAAAGCCTGATGAGCGCTTAGATC
>NW_022111373.1:54770948-54772758 GCF_000313985.2 Echinops telfairi
ATGACAAAAGAAATTTCTTAAAGTAATGACTAGTAAGATTTTCATGGGTCAATTTTTATTTAGAAATAGCTCACTAAATCCTTCTTCCCAGGCTTCCTCCATCTGGAAGCTCCATGGAAACTTGTCCACCAAATGTGGGTGACTTTGTTGGTATTTAAAAATACCAGTGGCGTATCTTCCAGCATCACAGCAAAAAGCAAGCCACCCTGGTGGCAAACTTGGTGGAACTATGCATTGTTCTGGTTTGTCACTAACATACTGTGTGTTAGGCTGGGTAGACTACAGGAATAAGTTCATAGACACTCATATGTGTATAGGAAAGAGTTTTATATAAAGAGTAATTGTACGTTAAGAAAATATCCTAGCCCAGTCCAGACCAAATCCATAAGTCCAATATTAGCCCATATGTCCAGTGCTAGTCTATAAATTCTTCTTTAGACTCACGCAACCAGTCAATAATGCTGAATGCAGGAAGATCACAGGCCAGTGGGTGGAAAATCTTGTGGATCCAGTGGCCGTAGAGGCATCTCAGTGCTGGCAGGCATCTCCACATGGCTCCTTCAGCTCCAGGGCTCTAGCATAGCTCCATGAGTCTTGTCAGTAAGCATATCTTGCAGGGAGTGAACTTGCCTCCTGCCTCTAGTGAGCTCTTTATCTCCTTAACATCTCCAAATGATGTCATCAAGCTATGATCTGATTGACAGGCTAAACTCTACCCCTTCACTCTTAAGCCACAAACTGACAACAGATTATGTAACTATAACACATGCTGATTTTAATTTTGCTTTC
This sequence comes from Echinops telfairi, assembly GCF_000313985.2. Lineage (NCBI taxonomy): Eukaryota > Metazoa > Chordata > Mammalia > Afrosoricida > Tenrecidae > Echinops > Echinops telfairi. The sequence goes on from NW_022111373.1 coordinate 54,771,738, forward strand.
TGTGTATACAATTGTTTCTTTGAAGAAGTGTTTTTACTTTCCATCTTTGAATGAATTCTTCTTTGAATGGACTGTTGCCCAATGAGAATGGATTTTTGCACTTCTGCAAGAGAATCTTTGCCTGAGAAGAAAACCCCAATTTCTACTGGTTGTGAATTGTATTCGTGTTGCATTTTGTTTTCCTATCAGTCAGTAGCTAAATCACGCACTGTACTCGTGTAGAAATAGCTTTGAACTTTGACTGAAGGTGAAGTACATCAATATGTTGGAGATTTCTCTCTTGTTCTGTATTTAAAGGGAATTGGATCCAATCCAAATATTAATAAAATAGATAAATGAAAATATTTATTTCAGGCAATAGTTTCAGGGTTTTTGTTTGTTTTATTTTAGAGATTCCTTCAATCTCATGCTGACAATACATTCATAAGACACTTAACTCCTGAACCGAAGTCACTGTAGATCAAGACACATCTTTTTTGTTTTAAATTATTTTATTGGGGACTTGTACAATTCTTATCACAGTCCATCCATTCATCCATTGTGTCAAGGACATATGTACATTCTCTGCCCTCATCATTCTCGAAACATTTGCCTTCTACTCTAGTCCCTAATATCAGCTGTCCATTTCCCCACTCTCCTCTCCCTCACGAACCCTCCATAATTCACAAATCATTATTGTTTTGTCATAAGTCACACTGTCTGATGTCTCCCCATGCCCTCTTCTCTGATGTCCATCCCCCAGGGAGGAGGCTATACGTGGATTCTTGTAATTGGTTCCCCCTTTCTAACCCACATCCCCTCCACCCTCCAGGCCTCACCCCTCTCACCACTGGTCCTGAAGGAGTTGGATTCTCTGTGTTTCCAGTTGCTATCTATACCAATGTACATTCTCTGATCTAGCCAGATTTGTAAGGTAGAATTAGGATCATGATAGTTGGGGGGAGGAAGCATTCAAGAACTAGAGGAAAGTTATATGTTTCATCGTTGCTACCCTGCACCCTGATTGGTTCATCTCCTCCCC
>NW_022111373.1:54774407-54794954 GCF_000313985.2 Echinops telfairi
AGCATCAAAGAACAAAAAATCATATCATTGTAAAAGTGGGTGAATGCAGAGTGGAGACTCAAAGCCCATCGGTAGGCAACTGGACACCCCCTTACGGAAGGGTTGTGGGGAGGAGTTGAGCCAAGGTCTGATTTTTGATCTCTAGGCATTTCCTTCAGTCAGGTCCGATGGGGTGCCATGCTCTGGCCCCAGAGTCTGTCCTTTGTACTCCCTCGGGGGCTCTCTGCTCTGCTCCCATAGTTGCTCTGCCGCATGCTTTTAGTGGTTTACCTCGGTGTCTCAGGGTCAGTCCGGGCCAGTCCTGACTCTGTGTCTCCAGTGTTGTCCCCCTTAGAGCCCTGGGCCAGCAAGGGATGGCACGTCTCATGGTGGGATCAGCCATATTGTCCACTCTGTCCATTGGCTCTTCAGAGCGTGGATGTCGTCCTCCAGGTCTGGTGGGTCAGGTTGTGCTCCACTCCCTCTTCCTCCCCGATAAGTGCTCCCATTTGCTCTGATCAGACATGCCCCTCTCCCCTAGCTGCAGCTTCAGTGCTGTCCTCTCAAATAAATTCTTCTGGGGGGAGGGGCAGTTTTCCACGTAGCTGATATGGGGGCCGAGCCCTCAGCCCTCTCCACTGGCTCCCCACTCCTTGTCAGCAAGCTGCATTCGTCTGGCACTGGCTTTAGCTCTGGTCCCTTTTCCCCTCCCAGTTTTCATAAGACACTTAACTCCTGAACCGTAGTCACTATGGATCAAGACACATCTTAAGGATCGATTCAAGGAGCAAGCTGAGAAGGAAACTGATGACACATATAGCTGGTGTGATTCATATTTCACCCACTGAATAGTCCATAGATCCTGCGGATCCAAGCACCCTTGCTGAAGATCCAGAAGAAGGATTCCCCGTGTGCTGGGAGAGAGTGATAATGGCAGACTCTCAGATTGCATTTAAATCATGAAAGTTTCAGGCTTGCCTCTTCCATTTTTAGGTAAGATCTCTTATATACTAGAAGGGACAATAAGAAAATCAAAATTGTTCATAGTTAACCAATGTTAAATTAATGACACCTTCCCCCCCCCTTAAGCACCAGGACGCAAAAGCAGATGTGAAAGGCTCTATTTAGTTTCTCATGTATTCCAAAAGCAAAAATGAGCTCTGAATTAATAAGCAAGAAACAACGTCCCATCTGAGCTATTTTTATTCACTTGATATCCCTTCAAAATATATGCTTCCAGGGGTGCCTCTCTCTCATCTAGTGCTAGTTTATCCGAAGTACCAGAAGTAGATGGCTTTCACAAACAGAGCACAGTTTCGGAGACTAGATATCCAATACAGGTTGCCAGCTCTAGGAGAAAGCTTTCTCTTGCTTCTCAATTCTTGGGGCAGGTACATTTCTCCTTGCAACATCTGTGGGCTCGATGTCCTTGGAGATCTACATGTGTCTTGACATCAGAATTCCCCTGGGTATAGGGCATTCGCATCTCAGGAACACTGGGTCCAAAGGATGGATCTACTCCTGGTTCTTCTTGATGGTACTAATGTTCCTCTTTGATTAACTAAAAATACAACCTAATTCTGTAGATTGTATCCTGCCTTATTAGCATAACTATTCTCCTGATCCTGCCCCATTAACATTATAGAGATTAAAGTTTATGACAAGAAGGATAATTACACCAGAACACAAAATGGAGAATGATTATATAACACTGAGACTTGTGACCCAACATAGTTGTGCATATTTGGGGGGACACAATTTAATTTATGACAGGAGACTTTAAGCAGGATAATTCATCAAAGCAAATATTTTTTTACTATTGTAACCCTAAATTTACTATAAATGTAAAATATGGGTGTTTTTCCCATTTGATAGGTAATACTGTTTGGTGAAAGTGAAAGGAGGATTCAAGAATCTCCTGTCGTTAACTGCTGGTCAAGATCGTCCCTGAATCATGAGGACTCCATGCAAAACAGGAAAAATGCTGCTGAGCATGTGACCATCGTTCTAACCAGCTATGGATCAAACCATTGTGATAAGGAAGGTTCACCGATACTTCAAAGTAGCTCACCATGTCTTTCTCAGTACTTTCTCAGAGTCTGGGCGCTCTCCAGAGACTTGTTCAGTATCACAGACGTGGCAGCTGTGTTTAAGGTACAGAAAAGACATCTAACTAAGAATTCAGGAGAAGTTTTTATCGGTCTGTTGTTTTTGCTTTAACAATTTTTAACCAGTGTGATAATTGTAGAGTGAACTGGACGCCCAAGGCCCACTTCCTAATAAAATATTTCTATGATCACTCAACTAGATTAACACATGCGAATTTTAATTTATGAACGAACCTATCAGTTAACACCTATTTTGGATACACTTGCAGAGTACTGCTGGTGCAGTGGGTTAAGCAGTAAGCTGCTAACTACAGATTTGGTGCTTCAAACCAACTAGCTGCTCTGCAGGAGGAAGATGAGACTTTCTGCTGCTTGAAAGATTTACAGCCTTGGAAACCCAGTGGGGCAGTTCTACACTGTCTTAGAGGGCTGCTATGAGTCAAAACCAACTCAGTGGCAGTGGGTACGGTTGTGGGCAGTTTCAAGGAATCCTGGTGGCACTGTGGATTAATTAATGGATGGCTAACTGCAAGGTTGGTAGTTTAAACTCAGCAGCTACTTGTGGCCATTCCATAATCTCCTGTCAACTTGAATGAAGGGGTGGAGCCTATCAGTCAGATCATAGCCAATGATGTCTCTATGTGGGCGTGACTTTCTCCTAAGGATTCTGGGAACTCCTGTCTTCCCCATTGGAGACAGGACACAAACACTCTCTGCTTCACATTCCTGTTGACAAGCCGCATGGAGCTATGCAGATAGAGCCACAGCCCTGGAGCTGGGGGAGACATGTGGAGACCCACGTCTGTGCTGAGATGCTTCCACTGACACTGGATCCACAAGACTTTCCACCAACTGGCCTGTGTTATTTCTGCATTTGGCTTCATTGCATGTGTTGCATGAGTCTGAAGAGGAATTTATAGACTGATATTGGACATATGAGCTAATCAGTCTTACTGACTTGATCTGGACAGGGCTGAGGTGTTTTACACTCTTTGTATAAAGCTCTTTCTTATACACATAAGAATGTCTATGAAGTTGTTTCTCTAGTCCACCTGGATTAACACACTACTCCATGGGAGAAAGGTGACTTCGTTCGTTCCCCTAAAAAGTTATAGTCTTAGAAACCCTGTATAGGATTGCTCTGAGTCAGAATCAATTCCCTCTCAGTGAATTAGTGTTTTGGGGCTTATGGGTAGGTTTTATGTTTGACAATGGTGACAAAGCAGAGACCATCTTTGTTTTTATGGAGTTTACCCTCTTGTGGGTAATTGTGACAGTGCTAGTTTCATGATCTCTGATCTAATTCTCATAAACTAAGCAGTGTTAATTCTTGTGAGTGCGAAGTTTTTCCTCCTTTATTCTTACTACCTAATAGTCAAGCATTCAACACCTGTGGGTACTGTGCTAAATATTGATGAGAATTATCTTTTTAAATTCTCACAATTGATGTAATGGGCATGTACTACTTTTATCATTATAGAATATATGTTAGATGACATTCCCAAGGACATACTGCTAATTAGAATAGAAATTGAACTCAGACTTAAGGATATTGGTCTGCTTCTGTTATTCACTGCTGCATTATCACATTACTCTTATAACGAACACAAGACCCATTGTTTGTTAGGTGCCATCAGGTTGGTTCCGACTCATCCCCACCCTATTATCAACAGAATGAAACACTGCCCAACCCTGAGCCATTCTAACAATTGTTCCTATGCTTGAGCCCATGGTTGTAGCCCTTGTGAAGCTTGTTGAAGGCCTTGTTTCCTTTTACCTCCCCTCTACATACACCAAGCCTTATGTACTTCTCCAGGGACTGGTCTCTCCAGACACATGTCCAAAGTGCATGAGATAAAGTCCTTGCCTCCAAAGAGCACTCTGACCATATTTCTTCCAAGGTTTGTCCTTTGGCAGTCCACGGCACTTCCAATATTCTTCACCAGCACCACCGTCCAAATGCATGAATTCTTCTTTGCTCTTCCTTATGCAATGTCCAACATTCACGTGCATACGAGCAATTGAAAATCACATGGGTAAAGTAAGGCACACCTTATTCCTCCAAATAACATCCTTGTCTTTCAAAACCCTAAAGAGAACTTGTGTAGTAGATTTCCCCAATGCAACTTGTCTTTTGCTCTTTTGACTACTGCTTCCATGAGCATTGATTGTAGATCCAAGCAAGATAAAATCCTTGACAATTTCAATTTCAATCTTTTCTGTATTTATCATGATGATATCTACTGGTCAAGTTGTAAGAATTTTTATCTTCTTATTGAGTTGCATCATACTGAAGGCTGAACTCCTTGATCTTCATTAGCAAATGATTCTAGTTCTCACTTTCAGCAAGCAAGGTTGTGTCATCGGTATAGAGCATGTTGTTAATAAATCTTCCTCCAATCCTGATACCACATCCTTCTTCACATAATGTAGTTTCTCTGATGATTTACTTGATGTGTTAGTCTGGGTAGACTAGAGAAACAAATTCATAGGCACTCATATGTGTATAAGAAAGAGCTTTATATACAAGAGCAATTGTATATTAAGAAAGCATCCCATCCCAGTCCAGTCCAAGCCCATAAGTCTGATATTAGCCCATAAGCCCAGTACCAGTCTATGAATTCATCTTCAGCCTCATGCCACACATGCAATGATGCCAAATGCAGGAAGATCACAGGCCAATAGGTGGAAAGTCTTGTGGATCCAGTGGTGGTAGAAGCATCTCCGTGAGTGCAGGGGTCTCCACATGGTTCCTCCAGCACAGGGCACTAGTGTAGTTCCATGTGTCTTGTCATCTGCAATGTCTCCCAGGGGTTGAGCAGAGCTAGAGTGTCTCCTGCCTCCAGAGAGGAAAATGGGAATTCCCAGAATCCTCAGGAGAAGGTCATGTCCCCACAGAGGCCTCATTGGCTATGACCTGATTGGCAGGCTAGACTCCACCCCTTCACTCCATTTTTTTTTAACCCCTTCACTCTTAATCCTCTGAAATTGACAATTATATAACTACCACACTTGGCGTACAGGTTGAATAAGCATGGTGAGAGGATACAACCCTGACATATCTTTCCTGATTTTAAACTATGTAGTCTGCCCCTGTTCTGTTTGCACAAGTTCCTCATGAGCACAATAAAATGTCGAGTTAGTTTTGCGATTAATATTAGAGCCTATTATCAGGAATAAAGAGTCAACCAAAAGAAGTGAATTTTTCCATGAAGGATCCATCCTTAGTATTTTATCTTTCTCAATACACAATTGGGTTGTTGAATGTGGCTATAGAAAATCACAAAATTATTTTGACTGATCTATACAGAATCATGCTTTCTAATTTTATGAATGCTTATAATTCTTTTGCTGAATCCCTATAATATTTTCTATAACAGCAACGTCACCCTATCCTCTATCTCAGCAAAAGCATTTGCTTCCTGCTTGATTTAGATTACTGTTTGTAAGGACATCCACTTATTGACATGGTTAGATTTCATTGACCAGGTTGTTAAGTGAAAATGCAGGATGAGCACATCAGATCACAACATGGAGGATGACTATACCATTGCATTACCAAATTACAAAATACGTAACTGTAGATTGCATCATCCCGTAGATGATAAATTTCTGAGTCACGAACAAATCATGTTGACACATAACTTTATCCATCACAGGAAATGTTCTTCTTGCCTCATAGCTTGCCATTTGTTAATGCCCGACAAATATCGTTAATATGAAAAATAGTTGGATAATTTTGTTTTACCCTGTTGTCATGAATTTGAAATGCCAGATCATGAGACCATCAACAAGTGAGAAGTAGGCGGATGCACCTGTGGGAACCCTCTTCCTGTTCCTCTTGTCTCCATGTTTCTCAGCTTTGGGGAGGACTGGGGCAACAGTTTCTGTTTGTTCCTTTGCATAAAAAGGAGAAATGTGGTTAATTATTGGTATGAACAATGTCTGACATCCACAGGTTCACATTTCTTTTTTGGGCAGTTTGGATATTTTGAGTGACTCTTCCCTATATTTGCCCTTCCTTTTATGTCTCGTACAGCGGCCTGTTTTCAGGGTGAATGTATTCTCATTTCTCCTTTATGTGACAATTTACTAGGGCAGGCATAACAAAACAAAACATCTATTTATTTAACAGACACCAACACAGTCAATATACATCAATGAACATTTAATAGTCTCAGATTACCCAATAAGCAAGATAAGTACAGGCTTACTTGCTGATCTATAGTGAATGATTTCACATTTTTAAAACCACGTAGAAGAGAATGCTTCTAGTTATGGTGATATCTGTCTCTCTCCCAAACCTACAGCACTTTCCTACAGAATAAAACACTTAAAATTTCCAATCCCCTACAGGAACAGAGTACCCCGTAAGCAAGGGAAGCATGCCTCATTTTGCTTACTCATTAATCTATTGCCAATCATTTTACCACATCTTCCCCTGCCATTTATTGCCATTATTACTGTTCCAGGAGCTGAGAAAAACGTGAAGATGCCCAGTCCCCTCCCAAGATTTTGCAGCAGCATTTAAAGCTGAACGATGAAAACCTGAAGGTAAATGGCTGAAGCTGGAGTTACGGGGCTAAGGTACAGGATGTAAAACAAGGACTAAATAAAACTGCCCCACCCTCTGACTCTTTATTCCTTAACCTCTTGTTGCCAAGTTGATTCTGACAAAGCAACCCTATAGGACCTCATAGAATTGTCCCATAGAGCGTTGAAGGCTACAATAGTTATGGAAGCAGATTAAAATACCTTTCTGTGGATCCCTTGGCTGAGTCTAACTGCCCACCTTTCCCTGACTAGCCCAGCCCTTAATGGCTGCGCCACCAGCGCTCCTTGTGAACTTCTTCAATCCAAAGCTTTGCTAACAATACTTTAATACCTTCAATTTTCTAAAGAATTTACTTTCTTAAGAAATAATGCCTTCAATTCACAAAGTTCTTCTACCCTGAGCATTAAGACATACCTACACAGCACAATCAGAAGGACTGTTTAGACGGGCTCAGTCATTTCTTAACTCAGTCACTTCACATCAACAATAGTCAATTAGTACCTGCCTCATTGTATAGCAATTTCAGATTGACTGTCTGTTCATGTTTTAAGTTAAATCGACTTGTTAAAAATAACGACTCAATTTAGTCAAAACCTTTAAACAAATCATGCAATATTAAAATGTACATATATCAGTAAGTTGCGTTCATTCTTTTTCTAGTCTAATTTTGTAGTGACTTAGTCTTGAAGCAACTGGGGTACAATATGACCTGGTGAAACCACATTCCTTATGGATACCATGATATAAATATATGAAGTACATGGCATATGCCAATCAATTCTATGGGAACTGAGACATTGGTTAAAAAATATATTAGGCTGAATTCATTTTTGCTTTGTTCTTAATCTTTCCAAATGTCTGTGGCAGCATAATTTAATGGAAACAAAACACAAGAGTGTACTTCAAGAGTGAGCCCCTTGGGTGGGTGGGGGAGCCCTGGCACACAATGGTTAATGAACCATCCATTCTGAATCCCAGCATCTCGGTGGGGAAAAGATGTGGTAATTGGCTTCTGTAAGGAGCAGGAAACCCTAGAGAGCAGTTCTGCTTGGTCCAGTAGTGTCTGTGAGTGAGAGTCAGCTCAGTGGCTATGGGCTTGGGTTTGGTTGGTTTTTAGTAGACCCCTTTTCTGTGATCATAGAAAATCAAAACCCCATACTTTTTTTTAAATAGACATTTTGTTTTCAACTTAAATGACTGGACCTATAGATTAATTACATTCTTGGATTTTGGTATTGTTCATTTATTCTATCACAATCAATGTTAAAAATCCTCTGTTAATATTTACTGTGTGTGTCAAGGTATAATCCTGAAGTTTGCTTGTGCTCAGGTATATTACTTTTTTGAATTCACCCAACTCCCTTGCTGTTTTATATTACTTATCAGTTATTTTAGAAGGTAGAACATCATTTTCCTTCTCATCTTCCTTTGGTAATTAAAAAAAACAGGTCAGACATTATGATGGTTTATTTTTTAATTAAAGTTTTTATTTGGGGAACATTGTAGGTTCACATGCAATTATACAAAATAACACAGAGAGGCTCTGTGAGCTCTTTACCTTATTTTCTCAATGGTGGCATCTAGCAAAACTAGAACAACATCACAACCAAGATGTGGACAAGTCCAGATATAGATATGGCCAAGAAAACAGAACATTGTTTTTAATCACCACAAGCATCCCTCATGTTGACCTCTTATAGTTGTGTCTGTTTCTCCTCTGCCCTCTATCCCCTTCTGAGCCATGGAAACAAATAATAAGTTCTTCATTATTTTGTCATTCCAAAATGGGATAACACAGTATGTAAAGTGATTTAAAACTGTGTTTTATTCAGCATGAGTTTTTGGAAAGCCCCTTAGGTTGTCACTTAATAAATAAGTTGATATAAGTGCTGCATGTATATACAATGAGAAAATTGGCAAGCCTTACAAGTGAGACTTCCATAAACAGTGGTGTGTTAGTCCGGGTTGACAAGAGAAACAGATCCAGAGACATGCATATGTATATAGGAAAGAGCTTTATGTCAAAGAGTAGATGTATATTAAGAAAACATCCCAGCCCAGATCAAGTCCATAAGTTTGATATTAATTCATATGTTCCATAGCAGTCTGTAAATTCCTCTTCAGACTCACACAACACATGCAATGATGCACAATGCAGGAAGATCACAGTGGGTGGAACGTATTGTGAATCAAGTGGTGGAAGCATCCCAGTGCTGGTGTGGGTCTCCATGTGGCTCCTCCAGCTCCAGGGCTCTGGGTTCATCAGCGTAGCTCCATGTGGCTTGTCAACAGCAGTGTCTTGCAGGGAGACGCAGCACAGAGAGTGTATCTGGCCTCCAGTGAGTTTTCATCTCCTTTGCGCCTTCAAATGAGGTCATCAAGCTGTGACTTGATTGACAGACTAGACTCCACCCCTTTACAAGTTGACAGGAGATTATGTAACTGCCACAAGTGGTATATTGGTTTTTGTAACTATTCATTTCTGTTATAAATATCTAAGAGTGCTGTTTGGGGGATTTCAGCCTTCAATGTAAATTATAACTTAATGCAAGAAAACAGAATTCTCACATTTGGGCCCATAGATAACATTGTGATAAATAGAGACAAGATTGAAGGATTGAAGTTGTCATGTTACTTGTATCTACAATCAATTCTCATGGAAGCAACAGTCAAAAGATCAAATGATGCATTTCATTGGGCAAATCTGCTACACAAGTTGAAAAGTTGAAAATCATGGATGTTACTTTTAAGATTAAGGTATGCTGGACCCAAAGCCCCGGTATTTCAATTGCCTCTTATGTATGTGAAAGTTGGAGATTGAATAAGGAAAACTGAAGAAGAATGCATGCATTTGAATTTTGATGCTGTCAAAGAATAACGAAGGTACCATTGACTACCAAAAGAACAAACACATCTGTCTTGGAAGAAGTACAGCCAGAATGCTCCTTAGAAGCAAGGAGGGAAAGACTTCTTCTCCCGTCCCTGGATAGGTTATCAGGAGAGAAGAGCCCCCGGAGTAGGACATAGTGCTGGGGAAAGCGGAGGGGCAGTGAAGAAGAGGCAGTGGAAAGATGGATGAGCACATTGGCTGCAACGGTGGACTCCGACAAAATGACGCTTGTGAGGAGAGCACAGGACCGGTAGGGTTTCATCTGCTGTATATAAGCTTGCTGTGAGTCAGAACCAACTCAAGGACACCTCACAACAACAACATCGTGGGTCATGCTTGGTTCTTTTAGAGAAACCGGTAAACTATTTTCTAGAGAGTCTGTGTTACTTTAGTTTCAACAGCCATCTATGGATGAGTCAGTTTTGCTGATTCCTTGGCAGCCTTTGGCGCTATCACTATGTTTTAAGCCATGTTGATGAATGTGTAGTAATATCATTGTGGTTTTAGTGTGCATTTTTCTAATTGCTCATCATGTGAACATTTCTCTAATTGCTGCTGTTGATTTTTTTTTCATGTGTCAATCTGTCATGCACATATTCTCTTTAGTGAAATGTCTCTTCATGACTTTGCCCATTTTCTAAAGAAATGAAAGATAAAGTGTTGACTTTTGATAGTTTTTTAATATATCCTATGTGCTAGTCCTTTGTTGGATATATGGTTTGAAATTTTTTTCTCCAATTGCATAAATTGAATATATGTGTATGGGGTTACTTCTGACTTCTTTCTATCAGTCTGTATCTCTGATCACTTTAATTTTACCATGTGGTAAAACAATATTAGGTGGAATGATTCTTCCCACTTTATTCTTCTTTGACAAGATAGGAGAGTAAGTTGAAAAAAAGAGTCTTGCGACTAAGTTTCCAGTTGATACATCTACAGATTTATTACAAACAAAACACATTTAAATATGTCCCTGCAAACAGTGGATGGCTGCACATAAGTGCTCTCAGAAATACTCTTGTCTCAGTGTCATTAAACAAACACACTCACAGCCATTGAGTCAATTCTGACTCACGGCAACCTATAAACCTAAAACCAAACAGTGCCATCAAGTCAACTCTGACTTATAGCTACGCTATTGAAAACACAACACAACACAACAGCCCAAACCCACTGCCATTAAGTTGGTACCAACCCCTAGCGAGACCCTTTTCTGAGACTCGAAAAGCTCCTCTGTCCCCAGGGGACAGCTGGTGGTTTGGGGCGGTCAACTTTGCAGTTAGAAATCCAGCAAATAACCCCTATGCAACCGGGACTCCTCCTTTTAGGGTGCCTTAATAAAAACGTCCAGTGGCTTCCTAGGGGATATGCCAAGCCAGTTAAATTCAAGGGAGAGAGGTCAGTTCAGAAGGTTAAGGTCACAGCTTTTGTTAGATTCCAAAGGGATCTTCTAGATCAGCGGTTCTCAACCTTCCTAACGTCGTGACCCTTTCATCCAGTCCCTCATGTGGTGGTGACCCCCCAACCATAACATTATTTTCATTGCTACTTCATAACTGTCATTTTCTACTGTTACAAATCAGGGGACCCCCAAAGGGGTCGTGACCCACAGGTTGAGAACTGCTGCTCTAGATAGATTTTTCTTGAAACACATAAGATGTCATCAGGATTTTTTATGCAGATGCTTTAAGAAAATTAAAAACTGTATTTATGAGAAGAAGTCTAACAAAAATGTGCCAAAGAATTTTTTTTCCTCCCAACAATTCATCTACTCATTCCTCAACGGTAGCAAGGTTGTTCTATAAAACTTTTGTTTTGAAACCTTATCCCACCCACCCTACAGCCCTGGTCCCAACCATTCAGACACATTCTTGTTCTCCAATCTCAAACAAAGGAACACAGATTGAGTGTGTAGAGGATGCCGAAATGATCATGTTGACCTGGTACAAATGGAAGAGCGCGTACTTCTCCAGGGAAGTTTTAGAGAGATGCAAACACCACCTTCAACAGAGTCTAGACCTAGATAACGGACACATCACAAAATAATTGCTTCACCTTTTGATGTCTTAAAGATTTCCATAGCAACGCTTTTTTCTTTAACTTTATATTTTAGTTACTCTACTTCCTTTGTCCTTCTGTAGACATTTTAGAATAATCTTATCCATCTGTGTGAAAAATACTGTTGAGTTTTATAGGAGTCACTTGGAGAGGGGGATTGATATTTTTACTTGATTTAGCTTTTCAATCCATGGACATTGTCTGCTTTTTTATTTATTTAGCACTCCTTTGATTTCTTTCATCCAGCATGGTGTCAACCTGTAAGTCCAATACATATTTTGTTATATTTTAGAGTTAAATACATTATTTTTTCAGCGACCATAAATGGTGCCACATTTTTTGTGTCCACATATTCATTACTAGCACATTAAAAACATGCAGTTGATTTTTATATTTTCATTTTGTATCTTGTGACTTTTCTGAGTGCAGTTATTCATTTTTAGGATTTTTTAAAGTAGATTCTTTGGGATTTCCTATGTTGGGGCAGTTTTATTTGAAAATTCCTCTTTAAAAAGAATATGTGTGCTTTTTCTTTTCTTTTCTTGCTATACAGATCTTTCAGCTGTTTGTTGAAGGAGGATACTGAGAGCAGTCTGCCTTGTCTTCTCGCCACTGTAGCGAGAAAACATTCATTAAATATGCTTCCTGTAGGTTTTTGTAGATGTTCTCTATCAAGTTGAGAATATTATTCTTTATCCCTATTTTTTGAGGATTTTTATTGCAAATGAGCATTACATTTTGTCAAATCATTTTCCTGCAAGCATGACACATAATTTAGAAAACTCAAGAAAGAACGATCCTTGTTTTCTCTTTTGAAACTGCTGTATCTCAAACTTGTTTCCACCTCCTTTTAGGCCACTGCTCACTGAAGTTACCATTTAAAATGTCTTATCCAGAATTGTATGCCTTGCTGATTTTTCCTGCTACCAGCTACCACTTATCAACTGTACTGGTTTCAAAGCAAGTTATGTCAGAGCTCTACACTGCTTGCTTTTGAAAGAAAATGAAATCTAATTATCATATTTTTCTACAAAGATAACAAGGATAATGAAATCCTGAAATGTGAAAAGGAGATGTTAAAAAGAGCATTCATGATAAGCTCAACAATTTTTAAGACACACATTTGATGTGTGTACTGATCTACGAGATCTTGACATTGTCATGTAACATTAAGATCGCAAAATAAGTAAAGAGAGTGTTTCTATTTTACGCTAATTTTTTCCCTAAAGGATTCTCTGAAAAAAAGCCAACTGAACTTATGCCAGTCCCCAGGCATGTGTGCTTGGAATTGAACAGGCATGAACAAGAAAAAAACTGCAGCAAATAACATGATTGAAGTAGACAGAGGCTGCAGGTGAATGTGGATTTTATAAACAGAAAAAAATTAACTATAATTTCATTAAGATGACTTCACAGCTAATAATTTTCCAAATTTACACTCTCCAAGAAACAACTGACTGACAGGATGATATTTTATTTTCGACATTAATCCATCTCCTGCCTATTTTGTTGCAAACATTCGCAAAGTATAATTTCATTGTTTGTGCATACTCTGGTGTTTATACAGGAATGACAAATGTGGGAACTTTTTTTCTTGGCATAGACTTTGTGTCCAGACAGTGGCATGGGGCGTCAAGCATTGGATGGAAAGGGTGATTTGAAAGCCTCTGTATGAGGCTCTGTTTACACGGTCCTTCTGTATGGTAGAGCTTGCTTCTTGGGGGGCCCTCCTCACATTGCATCTTTACTTATTGACCTGACTCTTGCCCTGTGAGAATATAACCTCCTGGAAGATTGACACCGGGCCAAATATTAGCTAAAATAATTCTATTTAGAAAAGTAATTTGGTATTTTTTACGCCAAACAGAGCTCTAGTGATGCTGTGGGCTAAGCATTGGACTCCTAGCCCTAAGGTCAGGAGTTCTAACCTACCAGCTACTTCTGGGGGGAGAGAAGAGATCATCTAAGCCTGTAAAGCTTTACAGTCTCAGAAATTCTATATAGGTTCACTCTATGCAAGAATTCACTTTATAACAATAGGTTTTTGGGGTTTTGTTCCAAAGATTACCTACAAGTTGTCAAAAATGATCATTACAGAGAAGATGAATTGGCTAAACTAAGAAAAAGGAGCTCTGGTGACATAGTTGGCTATATATCGAGCCGTTAATGCAAGGTCAATGGTTTGAGCCCACCAACCACTCTTCGGCCATGTATTTGACACCTACTTTGGATTCTGCAAGGAGTCCTCTTCTCCTGGTGTTTTGGTGGGTTAAGCATTGGGCTACTAAGTGCAAGACTGGTAGTTCACACCCACCAGCCCCTCAGAGGGAGGAAGATGCTCTAGTAAAGATTTATATTCTTGGAAATTCTTTGGAGCCATTTCACTCTATCCTAAAATGTCTTTGAGGCAAAGACATTTTTTTTTTGGATGCTTGAAAACAAATTTAATTATTGAAAACAGGCATTCAAGTACAGATTGGGGCACCTGCTCTAGGGAAAGGCTTTCTCCCTGGGGGGTTTGCGTTCCTGAGAGATTTCCAGGTGTATTGGCTTTACCGGCCCCTTGACTCTAGGAGGTTCTCAGGGCAGGGACCGTGTCCACAGGATTCCTGGCTCTTCTTTCTTGCTGGTGGTCACCTCTGCCCACTAGTTCACCATCTTTGTATCTTGAGCCCCGTTTCTTGTGAGATACGAATCTATTTCTGCCTAGCCAACTCCACTACCCGTATGCCCCAATATAATAGAGTAGGGTTGACAAAACAGGAAAATGCTATTAAAGGCAGTTGTGTAATAGGGGTTTAGCCAAACTGACACATTTTTCAGGGGAACCAATTCAACCCAATTAGTAGCCCCTGATGTTCTCTCAGAAGGGACCTTCTGAGAGCAGTTCCTACCTAAAGACAGCATATGTACGTTCTGATTCTAGGTGGTCTTTTCTTTTGGGCTACTGTGTCAATGGTAAAACCTACACCCACTTCTTTAGCACAACCAGTTCTAGCCACGGGCCCAGCAGATTAAACTTTCCCAAACGGTTTCAGAGTCTGCTTTCAGTGTGTAGGCAGGGTTGGGATTCGAGTAATTGAACCAGTTCACTGCCCTAATGACTTTTGAGTATTAAAAATATATATATATTAAAAGAAGCTTATTATTTCATAATACTTAAATAAGAACAATAGGGAAACAATATTCCTTCCCATGAAACCATTGAGGTGCCCAGAAGTTTATAATTGTTTTATCAAATTTGTGCAAAATAAATCACAGCTATATTTCATAAGCTCCAATATAACCCAGGATGAGGAATACTTTTTTAAAAACTAGATACAGTTGTAAAAAACAAAGTTGGGACAGATGAACGTTAAAAAAAAAAAGTATATGTCTCATATACTTTAGGCATGTAGTCAGGAGAGACCAGTCCCTGGAGAAGGACATCATGCTTCTAGAGGGGCAGTGAAGGAGAGGAAGGTCCTCAACAAGCTGGATTAACACAGGGGCTGCAGCAATGGGCTCAGGAATAGCAACAATTGTGAGGACGGCACAGGACTGGGCATGGCTTTATTCTGTTGTGCAGAGGGTGCCTATTGGTCTGAGTCAACTTGATGGCACCCAACAACAACAACACAGAGTTTTTATGAGTTGAAGTCAACTCACAGCAGTGGGTGTTTAACATTTTATTTTAAAATTCTATACCGTACTGATCACTGTGGGAATGGGAAAATACTCTGATAGCTTGAGCATCTTACGTGGTTTGTAAGATCAAACTAAACAGCCTAAGCTGGGTGTGGAGAGTATTCCTGGGAGGTTCAAACCGGATGAAGAACTCTGCGGTAGTTACATAATCTGCTGTTAATTTGAGACTTACAAGCGAAGGGCTGGAGTTTACCTCTCAGACCCCAGCTTGATGACCTCATTAGGAGGCGCTAAGGAGATACATAGCTCATTGGAGGCGGGACACTCGCTCACTCCCTGCAAGACATTTCTGATGAGAAGCCACATGAAGCTACCCCAATGCAGCCAGAGCCCTCAGCACTGGAGAAGCCACGTGGAGACCCCTGCCAGCACTGAGATGCTTACACCGCCATTGGACCCACGAGACTTTATGCTCACTGGCCTGTGATCATCCTGCATTAGGCAACATTGTGTGTGTTTCGTGAGTCTGAAGAGGAATTTATAGATTGGCATTGGACATATGGACTAATACCGGACTTATGCACTTGATCTGGATTGGGCTAGGATGTTTTCTGAATATTCAATTGCTCTTGTATATAAAGCTCATTCTTATACACATATAAGTGCCTATGAATTTGTTTCTCTAGTTTACGCAGACTAACACAAATTCCAAAGGGTTGAAGATCTTGTGGAGTACATGAGGTTTGAGGTGGGTTCTGAAGAATGAGGTGAAGTTTAAACTGATGGGAGGAAAGCCCTGGTGGTTTTGAAAGAATGAGGTATTTCCCCAAAGAAGAAGACTTTAAATGGGAAATACATTTTCAAATCATGGAAAAGAAGCAGGTCTTAGAGCCCATAAATTGTTTTGATATCTGTGCTACTTCACATGTTATACGGTTTACAACCCTCAAAAACCACTACCACCAAGATGCCTTTCACTCATAGCGCTCCCTATCAAGGGTTTCCAGGGCGGAAAATCGTTCAAGGAATAGATTGTCTCATCTTTCACTTGTTGATCAGTGGCTGATGGATTTAAACGGCCAACTTTAAGGTGAGCAGTGATTAGGAAAACCCCAATTTTTTCTGACTGGGGATATTGAGTAACCCAGGTGCTGTAACGGAAGCTATTCCTTGAGGATCCAGGTTGAAAACCAATCTTAAGCTCCACAGTTAGAAGATACTCAATGGACAGACTGTAGTCTATCAATAGGGTATGAAATCAAAACTTTATGGAAAATAGAAAAATCAACAAGAAAAGCTGCATTACACTTATGTTCCCCACTGGTATGATCCTCAGGTCACATAAGAGCAGTGGCCGTGAGTGCAATGAACTCATTAAGAAAAGGACTTCCGGCTAAGGATTGCATTTCTTCCCCACCATTGTAATCGATGTAGCCCTTAGCAGGAGTAAACATCTTTAAATTTACAAGCTTGTGCCCGTGTGTAAGTTTAATACATAAGCGTTTAATTATGTAAGTCGTATATCTTTGGTATATATTTTGAATATGTGATTTATGCAATGCTGGAGCAGAGAAAATTGGCATGTATGTTGAAGAGATTTAGAAGTTTTATAAACATAACTTATGTATAAGATATATTTTATATACCCAAGTAGTGCTATCAATCTAACACATTTGAAGGAAGAAACCTGTTTCCACATTGTGAATCTCAAGAATCAGAGAAAAGAACCCATCAAACACAATTCTCTATTTTCTCCAGAAACTGTTCAATCTCCTCCATATGCACTTTGAGCTTTATAATTAAACTCCTGCCTAGGCCAGAGCCATGTGAATTTTAAAGGCTGTGTATGTAGGATGTCATGGCAACCATTTAAAACACATTCGTGAAGTGAAAGATTGGCCAACGTGAATTTTCAAGTTTCTATCATGCTCCATCATCTAATTCTATGAGGAAGAAACGTTCATAGCTTGGGTTATAGTCTGGTAAATGGCCGTATGGAATTTTCTATTCATTGCAAACTGGGTGGAATACACAGGAGTTAAAGAGATGACAGAGAAGCTCAATATTGTCGGTCAGGACAAGCCTACTCTGAACACATGATCGGTTTCTCATATGCAAGGGAAACTTGAAGCTGAAGAAAGTGGAAACATATATTAGAGCCAAAGTACAAGCATGAGTATAGCTCACCTGAATTTTTATTCTCCTGAAACCAATGGTTCCCTCCCCTCCCTTCCCGCAAAGCTAACTGCCATCAAGTCAATCCCAACTCATAGCAACCTTACAGGCAGGGTAGAACTGCTCCTGTGGGTTTCTGAGACGGCAACTCTTCACAGAAGTACAACACTTCACCTTTCTCCCTTGGAGCCTCTGGTGGCTTCAAACTGCTGCCCTGAGAGTTAGCAGCTCCACGTGTAACCACTACATTCACCTAGCCTCTGATTCATGGTGCAGGAAGAGAGCAAAGACATTTGGGGGTGGGTGATGGGGGGTTGCCCTCCTCAGGCAGTATTAAGAAGATTGAGAAAATGGGGGACATAGTGGTGCTTCCTGGAATGAAGCCCTGAGTGCCCCCAGCAGAAGGCACAAGAGGGAGAAGACCAGGCCCGGTGGGAGGGTGGGGGAGGCAGTGACACCAGCCAGTGTTCTTGTTTTCTGTTTTTACAGAGGATATGTTTTTATAAACATTATGATGTTAACATTTTAGTGTCATACACACAATTCCCAGAGAGTAATTTTCAATATTTTAATACACATTTTAAAAATCCTAATAAAAGATACTATTCTTGAGACCATCTCAAGAGTAGGGTTAATGCACTGAGCACTAATAAACAAAGACAAGTTCTCAGATGATATCAAGGAGACAATTCATGAAAGTGTTAAAGGTCATTAAAAAGGCCAGCAAGAAAGAAAAGACCAAAATGGATGCCGGAAGAGACTCGGAGACTTGCTCTGGAAAGTAGAGAAGCTAAATCTAGGTGAAGAAACCATGAACTGAAAAGTGCTTACCATAAAATTTCAACTGGTGGTTTCGAACGACAAAGTAAGGCATTGCAATGAAACGAGCGAAGACCGAGAGCTAGAACACCAAAGGGAAGAGCGCACGTGGGCACGTGGCATGTCTCCAGGTGAAAGAATGGGCTGGAGGTGGTGGGGAAGGGGAGTGGGGGTGGGGTGGCGGGGGTGGGGGGAGCAGGGGTGGTGTGGGTGGGGAGGAATCCAGACTTGAGTTGAAACAGAAGGATTTTATGGGAAAATTGTTGAATGATGCAGGAAATACCAGAAGAAGATAGAAGGAATACACAGCGTCACTGTACACAATAACTGGCCAACATCCAGCAATTGCAGGAGTTAGCTTATGATCAATATCCAAAGGTATTGAAAGAAGAAGTCTAAGCTTCATGGAAGGTATTGCCAAAAACGAGTTTCCAATTGAATTGCTTCCACAAATGGGTGCAACGCTTGTTCACATGAAGAAATTTGCAAAGCAGTTACTTGGCCAATCAGCTGGAAAAGATCCACATCTGTACCTACTCCAAATAAAAGTGACCCAGTGATATGCAGAAATAATCCAGTAATATCATTCATATCACCTGCAAATAAAATTTTGCTGAGGATAATTCAAAATGGTTGTAGGATTACATTAACAGGGAACTGCCAGAAATCCAAGCCAGGTTTAGAAGAGGCTGGAGAAGGAGGGATACTGTTGCTGATGTCAGAATGATGCTTACTCATGTTTATTGATTTTACCGATGATGCAAAGACAGTGTGGACTGTGTAAAAGTATGGATAGCAATGGGAAGACTTGGAATTACGTGACATTTAATTGTGCTCAAGCAGAATCTGTACAGAGACTAAGAGGTGATGATTTGAGCAGAGCATGTTTACAATCAAAAAGGTGTGTGTCGCGATTGTATTCTCTCACCGTATTTCTTCAATCTGAGAAGCTGGACTGTACGTAGAAGAATGTGACAACGGGATCGGGGAAGTTTCCTTAACAACCTGTGGTAGATAGATGGCGGCAACCTTACTTGCTGTGGTGAAGGGAAATCGCTTAATGTGGTTCGTTGATCAGGAAGAAAGACCAGTGACGAACATGTGAGCTCCCTCTGTGAAGTGGTGGCAATCGTACACGCAACCGAGGCCTAGACAAGGATGGAATAATGCTGAGTTCTGCAGGGCAGGAGGCTGGCTTGCAGAATGACCCGTGGGAAGAGGTCAGCCTCTGGGCACCAGAGGAGCTAGCTTTGTAACTAACACTTGCCCTCACGGGGGAGAGGCCAAGGGCCACATCACTGAGAGGCTGACGCCAGAGAGAGATGGAGAGTCAGAAAGGGACACATCTGCCAGCCTGGCTGAGAACATGCGTTCTGTGGACTGTGCCCTTAATTTTTTTCTGAAGGTTACTTGTGGTAACTTGGTAACTTCCTAATACACACCAGCAATCATGAGGATTTTCTGCTGTGAGTTCTGTGCGGCCATTGCAATGAACTGTCGTACTCAGCAGAGAAGTAACTACCACAAGAGTGATGGTTGGTGACAGAATCAAGAAGGGGGCAGGGTGGAGGCACGCCTGGTTTCTTGCCTCGTGGCAATTCGCCTTGGGCTTGTGTAGCATTGGGTTCTCTTCTCCCTGTTCAGCTGGAGATGCAGCTGCGTGCATCACACCGTTTCTTCATTCATGGGGGAAAAGAGAGAATTTGATTCTCTCACTGACTGATGATGATCACAGACTACAACCTCCAGGGTGGATTACACTTTAACATAAAGAAAGCTAATTCCTCACTATTAAACCCACAAGCAACATCATAAGACTGGAGTTGTCAAGGATTGAATTTTACTTGGACCCACAATCAATGCCCATAGAAGCACTACTCAACATATTAAATGACATGCTACATTTGACAAATCTACTGCAAAAGACCTTTTTAAGAAGTTAAAAAATAAAGTTGTGACGTTGAGGAGTCAGGTGTGCCTGGCCTAAGCTATGGGATTTTAAATTACCTCATGTGCAAGCAAAGCTAGATGATGAATAAAGAATATGGAAGAAAAATTGGTGTATTTGAATTATGTTATTGACCAAGAATACTGAATATAACATGGTTTACTAAAAAAATAAGCACATAGCCTTTGGCAGAAGTATGTCTCACATACTTCTTAGAAGCAAGGCTAGCAATACTTCATCTTATGTACTTTGTACATGATGATTAGGCGTGATAAGCCCTTGGAGGAGGGCAGCATGCATGGTATAGTAGAGGGTCAGTAGAAAACAGGAAACCCCAGGAACAAGGGAACAAGTGATCCAAATTGGTTGTGAGGAGGGTGTGGGAGGC
>NW_022111373.1:54795669-54824147 GCF_000313985.2 Echinops telfairi
CCACATGGAAGAAGCACACCAGCCTGTGCGATCACGAAGCGTGGAAGGGATCAGGTATCAGGCATCATCAGAACAAAAATCTTACCATAGTGAATGAGGGGGGGAGTGCGGAGTGGAGACCCAAAGCCCATTTGTCAGCCACTGGAGATCCCCTTGCAGAGGGGTCTTGGGGAGGAGATGAGCCAGTCAGGGTGCAATGTAGCAACGATGAAACATACAACTTTCCTCTAGTTCCTAAATGCTTCCTCCCTACACCCCCCACCCACCCAACTATCATAATCCGAATCCTACCTTGCAAGTCTGGCTAGATCAGAGGAAGTGCACTGATACAGATAGGAACTGGAAACACAGGGAATCCAGGGCGGATGATCCCTTCAGGACCAGTGGTGTGAGTGACGATACTGGGAGCATAGAGGGAGAGTGGGTTGGAAAGGGGGAACTGATTACAAAGATCTACATGTGACCTCCTCCCTAGGGGATGGGCAACAGAAAAGTAGGTGAAGGGAGATGTCGCATAGGGCAAGGTATGAAAAATTTATAATTTATAAATTATCAAGGGTTCATGAGAGAGAGGGGAGCAGGGAGGGAGGGAACAAAACGTGGAGCTGATGCCAGGGGCTTAAGTGGAGAGCAAATGTTTTGAGAATGATGAGGGCAACGAATGTACAAATGTGCTTTACACAACTGATGTATGTATGGATTGGGATAAGACCTGTATGAGCCCCTAATAAAATGATTAAAAAAGAAGAAAGAAAACAGGAAACCTCCACAAGGCAGATGGATACCATGGTTGCATCCAGGAGTCAAACAAAATAAGGACTGTGAGGAGGGCTCAGGACCGGGTCGTGATTTGGTCTCTTGGACACGGGGCCACTGTGAGTCCCACCAAACTGGGTGGCACCTTACAATAACATGTGCCAAGTGGGCTGTTTTTTTGACCGGGTCCTCAAATTCTTTGGGAATGCAGATTCAACTTCATGTCAAGCCACAACCTTCTCTGAACACAAGTTTAGGCAAGAATGGTAACAGTGCCCTGGGAGAGGCCGATGTCCCACGGCCATGTCTCTGCACACCGCATGTTCCAATTAAAAAAAAAAAGTGAAGCATTTTATACTTGGAGTTTGTTTTGTCTGTAACTTTTGGGAACAAGAGACCTTTTATCGCCAAGTTCAGAATGGTCTTGAATCTTATGACTTTCTCGATTTGTATCCAAATTTGTGTCAGCTGCATTTTACTTTGGTCATGTTGGCAACACATGACTTTCTGAGACAGACTAATTAAGAGGTGCATCGTCATCAGATTGCTAACCACACATTATAAGGAGCTAAGTGTAAATAAATCAAAATCATATGAACTACATTTATTGAAAAATACATCTGAATTTAAAATTTAGTGGAAAAAAATCACTGCCAAAATGACCTGCTTCTTTTCTCAGAACTGAAACCACTTAACATCATATTTACTGAACTTAAAATTGTAGCTGGGCTTGTAATTTTCTATTGGCAACGAAAGAGCCTCAAGATGGCAAAGACTTGGATAAAAGACCATCCCAACCAGAAGAACAAAAGACAAAATAAAGCTATGTCTTATATTTTCTGTTACCTTAAAGTAAGAACTCTTCAATTTGGGCTCAGAGAAGGCTGTCTCAGAATTGGAAGAGCTTGAAGCTGGTTGGGCCGTGGTGTCGGGCAGAACATGTCCATGGCTGAGAGGGCTCTGCTTCGCAAGGCAGCCTTTTCAACCTTGAATGGACTGGAAGAAATGCGTCTCTTTTGGGCTTCTACCAATTGCTGTTTCCTTTTTCAAAAAACGACATAAAATTGGTTTAATATGCTTTTTTAAAGAACAGTTTGGTTTCATTGCAGGTTGTGTTATTTGCAAGGGCAGAAACTCAGAAATGTTACCTCAAGAACAAGTACATTTATTATGCGGAGTCACATGCACTTGAAATAAAATACACTGGCAACAGCAGTCAGCCCTCAAGGACCTTATTCCCCTTCCTCCCTTCTTTGTTCCATTCTTCCCGACTCTCTTTCCCCCCCAACAACGTAGGTGCCCACAGACATTTGTTCATGCCTTTCTATCTGCTGGTGAACTTTCTCTACACACGAAGAGTTTCACACACAGCCTTGATCTATCATAGGTCAGCTCTATCTGCTGGCTCTATTACTAACTGGATCAGTCTTTCTGAATTTCACCGTACAGTTATTTTTTATTTAGGAGAGACAGGTATAGGTCCTCTGGCATGGGTGGCTGTGTCATATCCTGGCTGCCTTTAAGTCTAATGTCAATGGTTGGTCCAATGATCTCTGGTTGGAGAGGTGTTGTGTGATAATACCATCACACGGTTACTCAGGATGTAGCACTGTGATGGAGGTGGCAGGTTAAAGACTCCATGTTTTTCAACCATTTCTCATAGGACACGATTTTGAGTGTCTTCATTGCTCCTGCTCCTATTTTGATTTACTTTGATCAGCTTTATGTGATATCCAGAAAAATGTAATAAAATATCTGACCAATGAGAGTTAGAACTAGAATACCACCTCACATGCTATAATAATTTGTTTCAATTACTGTCGCCCAAATGTCCAATGACTTTTTATGAGTGTCCTCTTGTTCTGTTGAGTTTGAGAATTTGCTGCGGATGGTAAGGCAGCCAGCCCTCTTCCCATCTCTTGTACAATTAGCTATCTGAACTCAAGTTCAAATTTAGAATATATGGTAAAAATAACTTATTTATATAAACAATAAAACAAACAAAACAAAACCCATGGCCATCGAGTTGGTTCTGACTCCTAGCCACACTTTTAGAACAGAGGCGAACTACTCCATAGGCTTTCCATGGAGGCTGTCAATCTCTTTGGGAGCCGCCTGCCTCACCTTTCTTCCATAGAGCAGTTGATGGGTTTGAACTGCTGACCGTGTGGTTAGTAGTCCAGTACCTAACCCACATGGCATCAATGCCTCCGGTGGCAGAGTAAGGCTACTGACCACAAAGTCAGTACTTCAAATCCACCTGCCGCTCCATGGGAGAAAGATGAGGCTCTGTATGACTGTAAAAATGTACAGTCTGGCAAACCCATGCGACAGTTTTCTCAGAGGGTCACTGTGAATCTGAATCCACTTGATGGCAGTGAGTTTGCCTTTGATTAATATACTATATCTTACGCAATACCCCCAAAGGAGATGTGGAGCACCATTTAGTAACAGAACATTAGACAGTAATAGCCTCACATCAACACTGATGACAAATGAGTTTGGTCAAGTTTGTTCCCTAAGATGTTGTAAAGTACTTGGTTTTTAAAGGCTTTTGGATAGCAGATATATGAATAAGTCTTTATGGCCTGAAATGCAAAACACTGAACAATGCCTCCTTCACAGTACTTGCTACGTCCTACATACTTGGTAGCTATTATAAATGTTAGCTATTATTACTGCAAATTCCTTTCAGTTTGGCATTGAGTTCATCATTCTCCACCCAAGTTGAAAAAAGAAATCATTCACAAGAAAGGGCCCTAGACCTTTCCCAGAGAAAATAATGGCTAAGTTGTGCTCCAAATCAATCTTAAAGTCACAAAGTTCAGAAGTGCCACATCTTTTCGTGCATGAATTGTTGCAAGCGAATAGAAAATACCAACACAAATGGGAATTGTGTATAGCCTATATTGTGCCAATGTAGAAGTTTAGTTCTGGTTATCCTGGGCAGAAGCATTTTATGTGCTGTTGCTAAATGCTGAGAGCTTATCATATATAACAGCAAAAAAAATCAAGGAAATGCTGGTGTCACCCTGTGTGTGAATCACTCAGTGGTAAGTCCCCATTCCCTGGCTATTGCGCAGCCTTCTCCTGCCGTCGGGCAGGTGTATCAGCCAAACCCCTCAGGCTTCAGTGGCATCTTCAGGATCAGCAGTTTTTTAGTTGCCTCCACTTTGATTGATTCGATAGGTTACATTTGTGTTGGAAATCTGAGTTCCAGCATAGAATTGATATTTCTGTGATTAGATTTTAAGATAAAATGTTTTTTAAGTCCTCCCCAATAAAATGTATAAGTTGGGATTGCCTCTGTTTCTGTTCCAGTTGAATTAGTTAGCACATACATCATGGATTCCATATTCACCTTTTTACGCACATATGACTAACACAGTAAGTTTAAAGTGACTATCTCCAACGAGCTTTATAAAAGATTTTGGAAGCCCTGGCTAACAGTACTCTTCAAAGCCTCACAGTTGCAACCTTCTAAGATCCAAATGAAAACTCCTTGATTGGAATGCCTGTATTCTTCTTGGTAAATTTTCCTTCTATGTCTTTGTAGAAATATTCTTCTTGGAACTGCTTACAGAGTAATTTTGTCTAGTATTTTTCTTGCCCTGGTAATTTTTCCAGAGGTGGCAACACCTCTCAGTGGAGCCCTTTGACTCACAGGGGGCTCACTAGACTGGGAAGAAGCTTGCAAGAGCCGGAGGGATTTGGGCTCTTCTCTCTTACACCAACCATGAACACCAGTGGCAGCGCTGTCAGAGGAAGGGATGCTACAGATGAAGTTGTCAAATGCGAATTTAGATGACCTCCTCCCTCCTCCATACTGCATCCACAGAGGTCCACTCACCCCACTCTCACTCTGTTTCCCCTTACACTGAAGCTTACAGAACTTTAGAGGGGAGGAGCTAAGCAAAAAGCATTCCCCTCCACTCCACCACCTCTGCTGCTCACCTGTGATTGCTGCCAGTGGCCTCTGAGATGGTTGCTTTTCTACCTTCCTGGTCCAGCTTACTTCCAGTGAATTGCCTTCATTAGATGTTGCACTTTATTTGAGAGCTAGACTCACAACCTCTTCCTGGGAGAGTCATATATTGCTTTTTGCATTGTTAAAATGGTTGATGATCACTGTTGTAGCTCCGCACTTACCTATTTATGGGTCTCTATGCCATCACAATGGTCTTCACTTTCTGGTGTATGTGTATATTGACATATATTGTTGTTGTTTACTCTTGTGGGTCAAGTCAACTCCCAAGTCATTGTGACCCCATGCAGAATCAATACGGTTTACATTGGCTGGTTTTGGGAATCAGTAGCCTAGCCTTTGTTCAGGTTTTAGTCTGGAAGGTGTGCTGAAGCTTCTTCAGCATCCCGACCTCACATAGGCTCCACTGACAGGATAGTCGTGGTTGTGCCTGAGTTGCATGGGCCAAGAATGGAACCTGAATCTTCCACATGAAAGGAGAATTCTACCCTTGAGCAACTACTGTCACCATTAAATCTATTCCATATTTATGAATATAGGATTTATATTCAATTATGGATACAAGTGTTGAGATACATATACATATATGTGTACTTGAAAAGTTGGAGATCATTCCTGTAAACATATTTAAGCCAAGCCTGTGGCCTCCTCTAAACAGAGGGCAACAATGTCGATCTTTATGAGAAGAAAGTAATTGTTTTTCCTTTGAAAATCTTGTAGAATTAATGATATTTTGAAAAAGTATCACTCTCTTGCTAACTAAACACAAACAAACTCAAATGCAAGTTCAACCCGGTTACAGAAAATGCAATACATAAAACAATAATGAAATCAAAAGTAAACATACATACAGAGAAATGCCTAATGTTAGTTTGAACCAGTTTCAGTTTCTAGTAATTCCCCTAGGAAACACCCGAATGAGACAATACATATGTGAAGCAGCTTTGCAAAAGCACACAGGCACTTTGAAATGCATTTAAAAAAAATTTTCATTGCTGACTTCTGCTATTCTGTTGTCACATCCCTTGGCCCAGAGTCTCATCCCTGCAGGGCCAGGAGACCAGATTCACAACAGTCTCCAGAGGGCAGACCTCTGGGGAGTTTGTCGCTGGGGGCATGGAGAACTGACTGCTGTGTACAAACTGGAAAGTTCAATCTGTGGATCTGGGACTTCTCCTGGCCTCTGATTCCCACAGCCCAAGGACAGGAAATTTGAGCTCAGCTGATTGGATTACTCTAAACATTCTCAAGTTCCTCTGAGTGGGGCTGGAAACCCCTTCTGGAATGGCAGCGAGGAGAAGAGGGCATGCTGGGAGGCAAAGTGAGAGGGTAGGAAGGCCTGAAAAGATACAAGGCAAAGAACCAAATGTAAGCCGCCTTTTCAGGGATCTCTAGCAAGAAAGGAATGGAAAGCTACAGATTGAGGAGGGCGTGTATTTGCTTACAAATGCTCATACTGTGCGATGTGACAGTCTGACAACCTCTCTATATTACACTGTAAGTAGGAGGACAGGAATTGGGCCCAGCAGACATGGACTAAATCTTGACGCTTACTAGCTGTGTGGTCTTGGACAAGACACGTAACTTCTCTGCGCTTGCGTTCTCATGTGTAAAGTCAAACCAAACACTGCTATCAAGTCAATTTTGAGATAGGACAGAATAGAACTGCCCCTGGGGGTTTCTGAGACTGTAACTCTATGGGAGTAGAAAGCCTCATCTTTCTCCCTATTCGCTGTAATTTAATACGCATATAGCGTTATTACTGTGAGAATTAGAGATGAGAAAAGGCAAGGGAAACATCTAGCCTACACAAGATGTACTACATAAATATTAGTTGCTCTCAATTTTACGTACTGTGGTTTCTCTCCTTACCTCTGTGTGAATTTGAATCCTGACTGCCATCTAAAGCCTGGTGACTTTGGGTGCATTGATCAACCTCTCTATGCTTTATTCTCTTCATCTGTAAATGAGATAATATTATGTCTCATAGGATTGTTAAAAGGTTTAGATATCCATAAAGTTTTTGTAATCATCCTTGGCACATAGAAGAGGCTATGTAAATGCTTGTTAAATAAGTAAATCAGATTCCCATAAATGGGAACCCCAATCAATGCCCAGGTAAGTAGCAGTCAGGATCTCACATGACATATTTCATTGAGCGAATCTCCTGCACACGATCCCTTTAAATTGCTAAAAAGCAAAGATGTCACTTTGAGGGCAAAGGTGCTGCCTGACCCAAGCCCTGGCATTTTCAGTCAATTTCCCTGAGTGGGACAGCTGGTCCATGACCAGGCAGACTGCAGGAGAATGGATGTTTGTGAATGATGACGCTAGCAAACAATGTGGACTGTGTCACAGCCCGCCAGAAGAATGGATAAGTCTACCTTGGGAGAAGTATATCCAGAATGCTCCTTAGACTGGAGGACGGTGAGACTTGGTCTCACTTACTTTGGACATGTTAGCTAGAGAGACCAGTCCTTTGAGAAGGACTTCCAGGTGGAGGAGGTAGGAGTTCCGCACAAAAGAGGCAGAGCAAGATGGAATGACACAGCGACTGCCCCAATTAATCATAAGGACAGTTGTCAGGATTGGTGCAGGACTGGGAAGTTTTACTCCACCGTACACTGCATTGCTGGAAATCAGAACTACTCCACAGGACCTACACAGCCTAACAACAACAACTACCATTACACTAATCATATTGAAGAGACGTTCCCTTTCTCTTTACTTATGAAATTAAAAACCACAAGTTTCCATTCCAGTGAAGTATGTTTGTCAAGGTCAAAGAGGCACAAAGTCAGTTAACAATACTTTGGTTTAAAACAACAACCGAGATTATCCTATACCTCTTAGAGTAATTTTATTAATGAAGCAATCTGGGTTTGGAAAACATGACATGTTGCATTTTAATTTATAGAATTAAGTTGGTCATAAATATTAACCTATATCTTAAAAATTCCACTGCATAAAGCTAGCAGGCAGACCTCCAGGCAATCAAAAGTTTGCCTCAGCAAAATCTAAAATAATAACCAAAAAAAAGGACCTTGGACTGTGCAAACTGTCTACATAGGCTGAAAACTGAATTATGTATATTGATATCCAAGCTTTAGCAAGGAACGGCAATATATTCACAGATGAAAAACAACAACTATCTTTACTTTTGTTGCCAGGGAAATGTGGAGCCTAGGTTAACTGGAGAACTCCAGCTCCCTACACCACCAATCCAGGAGCTGTGATGGGTTTATGGGCCAAGGAGGGTCCTTAGGGACCTAGAGCATGCGTTCCTAAGTTTTCTTTGGGTCATGCGTTTCTGGGAGTATTTCATGAACTCTGGGGACCATCTCATTACAACTTTTCCCTCCCATTTCTTCTCAGGGAGATTGAAAGACTGTCAGGACTCCAGGTTGACAACTCCTACTCTACCGCCTCCAAGGAAGCTGGGACTTCACATCTTGCAAGCCACTCAGGTCTGAATCAGGAGATTGGGTTCTCCTAGGGTCTCTGGACTTATTATTCCTGTGGACGTGTGACAAGTGACCCTTGAAGGGAATCATCAAAGCTGCCTCGATGGCAGACAGGTGAGTCTCTGGTAGTTGAGTATGTCCACACACATGCATGTAGTAGGGAACTAACACACCATTTTTACATACTTGATATGGGTTAAGTTTTATAATTTCTGACTCATAAGCTTTTGAGGCAGAGTTTCTCTTTTTACCCCTTTTAAAAAGAAGAGACTTCAGACTCATGGGGTTCACTCAGGCCAATGGGCATAACTTAGTCCACAAATACATGTTCTACATCCTACTTGGCTAAGTAGTGACTGAGGTCTTCAATGCCAGTGCACTGCCGTCTATGAGGTCTTGTGCAGTAGAATTACCCAATGCTGCACAGGACCTCGTTAAAGTGCTGGAAAGCAAGCATGTTACTTTGAGAAGTAAGGTGGACTTGACACAAGCTATGGTATTTTCAATCGCCTCGTATATATTTGGACATTGAATAAGAAAGACAAGAAGAATCAATGTCTTAGAATTATGGTGCTAATGAAGAATATTGAAAGTACTGTGACTGACAAAAGAACAAGTCAATCTATCTTAGAAGAAATACAGCCAGAATGCTTCTTAGAGACTTTGTCTCCTATACTTTGGACATGTTATCAGGAGAGACCAGTCCCTGGAGGAGGACATTATGCTTGGTGAAGGGGACGGGGCGTGAAAAAGAGGAAGGCCTTTGACAAAGTAGATCGACACAGGGACTGTGTAAATGGGCTCAGGTGTAGGAACAATAGTGAGCATGGCTCAGGATGGCGCTGTGTTCTTTCTTTTGTCCACAGAGGTAGTATGAGTTGGAACCAAACTCGATGGCACCTAACAACGACAACAACAACACATAATGTGAACACTAATACTAGGGAGGTATACAAAGGGGTACCCCCCCCTCCCAAACTGGATTCTTTTTTTCAAGGCTATGTATGCAATTTTCTTTACAAAACAACCTTATCACCTTCAAAGTCCTCTCCATTATACTTCATACATTTGTCAAATCTGTGATTCCATTCTTGGAAACAGTTTTCAATCTCATCTGTTTGGATTGCTGACAGAAACTCCCTCTTTTTGTTCTTTATCTCTTCTATGTCATCAAATCCCTGGCCTTTCATGTCCCTCTTCATTCGAAGAAACAAAAAGAAGTCATATGACCAAGGTCAGGTGAGTAAGGTGCATAAGGGTAAGAGAGGCATGTTGTTTTTGCCAAAAACTGATGCACCAAGATGGATTGTGTGAGCAGATGCGTTGTCATGGTAGCAAAAGCAGTCCCCCATCTGCCACAAATCAGGACTTTTTGGTCACACACTGTTAGGCAATCTTTTTAGAACTTCTAAATACAAATCTTGATTAACAGTCTGACCTGATGGAATGAACTCCAAATGCATTAAGACAATTCCATCCATTCGGGAAGTTGATGGACATCCAGAATGAGGTTTGTCATCAACTGACATTTCACGTTTTTTGAAATGAAAAAACCACTGGTACATTTGAGTTTTTCCCAAAGTGCTGTCCTTGTAAGCTGTGTTCAACATCACAACAGTTTCTGTGGCAGGAAAAATGTGTACTACGAAAGCTCTGCCAAGCTCAATTCCATTTTTAAAGGGGTAACCCTCATATATGTACTCCTTAGAATAATCAAACATCTGGGAGCAAAAGGACAGAATTTTCCCAAGGACAAAATTCAGAAGGCAAGAAGGGTTAGGAAAGAAAGCAGAATGGAAGGAAGCTGAAAACACGGCGAGCACGTGGGACAGATGATGTTACATCACAGAGATTGCAGTCAATGACACGCAACAACATGTATCTGATTTGTTGAATGAAACATTGATTTTCTCTGTAAATCTTCACCTAACCCTTAACAAAAAGTTAAACTTAAAACTCAGAGAGAGCGGGAAGTATACCCAAAGCTAAACAGCTGATACTGAGAGAATCACCGTTGAGCACAGGGCCCCAGTGCCTTCGCGAATTTTCCTTTCTGTAAGGCAGACATTTATTTTCTCCATTTTGAGAAGGAGCTGCTGGAGACTCCCATGCAGGCCATCATTTCAGTTGGTAGAATTTCTATTTATTTTATTATACTTTAAAGTCATTTGGAGGATTATTCTCTTTTATATTATTTATAGTTAGAATTTTATTCTTGAAAGCTTTCATGATTTTGGTGAGAAATAACAACAGTGCCAACTTACATTTATTTGATAATGTTCTTGTGATGACTTGTTATACTTCTAAAATTCTTTAGTGACTTGAAAGTATGGTGAGTGTGGACACCAAGCCATATTTCTCAAAGGGTTTTTGTAAAAACCATCTCTTTTAGAATGATAAACACAATAGTCCGAATGAGGTGGTTAAAGAGGCCCCAATGTCTGATTTTCAGAAATGCTATCTCACGCTCCCTGCCACTGAGTCAATTCCAACTCATAGTGACTCCACAGGGCAGGGTGGGACTGCCCCTGTGGGTTTCCAAGACTGCCACTTTCCTTTTTCTGAAATCATTTTATTGGGGGCTTGTAAAACTCTTATCACAATCCATCCATCCATCCATCCATCCATCCATCCATCCATCCATCCATCCATTATGTCAAGCACATTTGTTCATTTGTGGCCACCATCATCATAAGACTGTAATTTTTTACAGGTGTAGAAAATCTTGTCATTTTCCCATGGAGCTACTGGTGGCTTTGAGTTGCTGACTTTCAGGTTAGAAGCCTAATGCATAACTACTCTGCAAGCAAGCCTCCTCCAAAATGCTATACCACTCCGTTATTTCTGAAATCAACCACCACTGTGCCCCTTAGTATATTCCTTCATGTTCTGGAGTTCGACACTCCATTGCAACATCTCACAGAAGTCACAAACCATGTGGCTCATGTGTTGTGGGGGTTTGGAGGATCCTTCTTATCCATGATGCTGCAGAAGCTGGGGAAATCAAGCCATTGGCCTTGATTGTGGATTTAAGCAAGATAAAATCCTTGACAATGTCAACCTTTGCTCCATTTATCATGATGTTGCATCTTGGTCCAGTTGTGAGGATTTTAGTCTTCTTTACATTGAGTTCCAATCCATACTGAAGGCTGCAATTCTGTATCTTCATCAGCAAGTGCCTCAAGTCCTCCTCACTTTCAGCAAGCAATCTGACATGAGCAATGACATCCCTTCTTCCGAATCCAACCTGAACCTCTGGCAGCTCCCTGTCAACATCCTAGTACAATCATTGATGGATGATTTTCAGGTGAATTTTACGTGCATGTGATATCAGTAATATAGTTCTATAATCTGAACATTCTGTTGGATCACTGTTCTCTGGAATGGGTACAAATGCAGATCTCTTTCAATCAGTTGGCCAAGTAGCTTTCTTCCAAATTTCCTGGCATAGACAAGTGAGGGATTCCAGTGCTTCATAATTTCAATCGGTGTTGTCAATTCCTGGAAACTTTTTTTCTTCTTCTTGCTAATGCCTTCAGCACAGCTTGAACATCTTCCTTCAGTATCATCTGTTCTTGATCCCATGTAGCCTCTTGAATTGGTTGAATGTCTACCAGTTCTTTTTGGTATAAAAGCCATGAATAGCCCTTCCACATCCTTTTGATGCTTCCTGTATCATTCAATATTTTGCTCATATAACCTTTCAATATTGCAACTCTAGACTTGAATTTCTTCTTCAGTCCTTTCAGTTTGATATATGCAGAATATTTACTTCCTTTTTGATTTTTAACTCCATTATTTCATTATAATATTTCACTTTGTCTTATCAAGCTTTTCTTTGAAAATATCTATTCAACTACATTACTTTATCATTTCCTTCATATGCTTTAGCTACTCTATAATCAGGATTCAGTTTCAGTCTTTTTTGACATATATTTTGATCTTTTCTTTCTTTTCTGTCTTCTTAAGTGATTTTTTTTTTTTTGCTTTCTTCATGGATGAGACTCTTGATATCATCTTGTAGCACAATAATTCCTCTGTCATCCATGGTCAATGAGTCACATCAGTTCTTGAGATGCTCTCAGAATTGCAGTGGGATATACTCACAGTCATATTTTGGCTCTCATATTTGATTTTACTCTGTTTCAATTTCAGCCTGAATTTACATATGGGCAATTGATAACCCATCCCAGAGGCATGACTTGGCCTGGTTAATTGCTAATATTGAGCTTTTCATCTTCTCTTTTTACCTCAGATTTAGGGAATATGATTCCTGTCCATTGCACCCGGTGTAGACCATATATATAGTCACTGATTATGTTGTTGAAATAAGATATTTGCAATGAAGAAGTTGTTGGTCTTGCAAAATTCTATCAAGCTAATTCCAGCTTAATTTCTATCACCAAAGCCATATTATCCAATCACTATTCCTTTCCCTTTGTTTCCAATGCCAACAGTTATCAATGCATTTTAATTGCATTGATCAATTTCATACTGAAGAAGTTGTTGGTCTTGCAAAATTCTATCAAGCTAATTCCAGCTTAATTTCTATCACCAAAGCCATGTTATCCAATCACTATTCCTTTCCCTTTGTTTCCAATGCCAACAGTTATCAATGCATTTTAATTGCATTGACCAATCGCATACACAGGAAGTTGGTAATATTCTTCAATTTTTCCTTCACTACCTTTAATGGCTGATATGTAAATCTGAATAATAGTATTAATTGGGCTTCTTTGTGAACATTTAAATAATCTCCTATCACCAACAGCATTTTTGTCAAGACAGCTCTGTAGTTATTCTCTTTGATAATGAATAAAACACCATTCTTGAATTTTTCATTCCCAAAATTATAAACCATAGAATTTTCTGATTCAAAATGGCAATACCATTCCATTTCAGCTCATTAATGCTCAACACATCCATCTTTATGTGTTTTAGTTCATTTCCTACAATTTCTGCCATTCTTAAATTCATACTTGGTATGTTCCATGTCTGATTATTAACAGATGTTTGCAACTATTTCTTCTCAATTTGAGTTGGACCCCATTTACTCCATCTGAAGCATTGTGGTTGACAATTTTGATAGGGCAACTCTTCCTCAGTCATAGTCCGAGTGCCCTCTGACTCGAAATCAGAAGAAACAGCTGCAAACATCCATTCACAATTGAATTGTGGATCATATGAAGTATAAATGTCAGATAATTAGAGGCTCTTAAAATGGAATGAAATGCAAAGTGATGGACATCTTATACACTGGTGAGTAGAAATGGACTGATATTGATCATTTTGAAGAAGAAAATTATTGGTTTACTAAATGAAAGATCATTTCAGGAAGTAACATATCAAAAACTGATAGTAATTGAAGACAGAATCTAAGTTGCCCTGAAGGCTTCCTGAAAAACAAGACTCCAGGAATTGACAGAAAACTCATTGAAATGCTTTCATAAACTGATGCAGCAGTGGAGGGACTCACTTACCTATGGCAAGAAATTGGGAAAACAGCTGGCCGGCCAATCGACTGGAAGCAGTCAATATTTATGCCCATTCCAAAAAAAGATGACCCAACAGAATGTGGAAACGATTGAATGATATCAATAATGTCACATAGTAAAATATACTGATGATAATTAAAAAATGGTTGTAAGAGTAAATAGTCAATGACTTTCCAGAAATTAAATTCAGTTTGAGGAGAAGATTGGGAATGAGGGATGTCATCGCTGACATCATCTGGATCTGGGGCGAAAGCAGATTATACCAGAGAGATGTTTGTTTACTTGTGTCTTAGTGACTGTGCGAAGACATTTGACTGTGTGGATCATTACCAAGAACGGGCAGCATTTGGAAGAATGGATGTTCCAGAATGCTTAGCTGTGATCATACAGAACCTGTGCGCACACCATGAGGCATTTGCTGGGACAGAACCAGAGGATACAGAGTGCCTTAAAATCAGGACATGTGTACATTCGAGTCATATCCTTTCACCATATTCAATCAATCTGTAGGCTGAAAAAATAATTCTGGAAGATGAGAATGACTCATTCATATTAGGATGACACAACTTTGCTTATAAAGATGATTTGATGAATTTATTGATGAAAGAGCAAAGAAGACAACCTTCAGTGTGCATTACAACTCTGTATGAAAAACAAAAAGTCTCACAACTAGAAAAAAGCCTCTCACAACATCATTATAAATTAAAAAAAAGTAAAGTTGTAAACAAAATAAATGGATTTGATTCTACTTGGATGTAGTACAATCAACTCTTATGGAAGCAGTGGTCCAGAAATCAAACAATGCACTGCCCTGGTCATCTCTGCTGCACGAGAACTTTAAAGTGTTAAAGACCACGGACTGTGCGCTGGTGCATGATCCCAGCCTTAAATTTTTATTCCTTTTCTAAAACATTTATTGTGAATTGTGCGAAGGTTTGAAGAGCAGATGAACTGTTTCATAGTAATTCACAGACATGTTATTTCATTTCATTTCTTGTGGTTTCCACAGTGTAACATCACTTATCCCACTTCCTCCCTGTGTTTCCTGTTCCATTCTTTCTTCTTTCCTACCCCTTCTGAACTTTCTGTGGATAAATGTTTCCCCATCTACTTCAAATAGCTGATTATTCTAAGGTGTGTGCGCATCATTAGTGTCATTGTTCACCTTTTCAAAACTCACTGCCATTCAGCTGCCATGACTTAGAGGTGACTCGAGTCACCTCATTTGTGCTACCTGGCCATTGTCAATCAGCTCGTCCTTTAGATCCAGGCCCAACAGTTCTTTGTCTTGTTCCATCTTTGTTGTGCGTATGTGAAGGGTAGGGCTGACCTTCACAGATTGTTTTTTCAGGAATTATTTGCCTTGAGCTTCTGGTTGTATTTGGCCAATGGTAGACTAGTATGGGAAAAGGGGACAATCATGTTATATATCATCCCTCCCTCTCCTTGGCCAGGTCCGGCAGAGGTGAATTCCCCTCCGGCTCTGCATGGCCTCAGCTTTCTCCAGAGCTGTAGTATTGTTTTATCTTCCTGTCCCTTGAAGTCTTAGGCTGATAATCGGTCCCACTGATGCCAGTCTCTGGAGACGTCGCTATTTCTTATTGGTTCCATTATCTCTACCCACAGCCCTGTCATAAGTCCTTTATTTTAAATGTGCCATCTGTTTCCTTTAGCATTCTGACAGATACTGCCAAGTACTTATGCCAAGTACTAAGCTATGACTTCTAGGTGGATGACTCATCAAATACATATCCACCCTGTGCAGTGGGCTCTAATATATTTTTAAAATATTGATCAAAAAGAGACTTAAAGTAACTTGTTCAGCTTGAATGTGGTGGGGCCAGGATTCAAACCTGGTTCTTTAGTCTACACTGTTAACTGTGGCATCTCTTAAGCACGTCTCTGGTCAGGTTTCCTGGAGGACAGGGTATGAGGTGAAAATGTGCAGGTGGGTGATTTAGTGGACAGAGAATCAATACCTGTGGGTATATGAAGGAAGTAGAATTGGACAGAAGGAGAAACTGAGCTATATTGTAGAATCAACAAAGGCCTGTAGCTAGGGAAGCTTCCAAATTGGGATCAGGGAGCTTGGCTTATCTACCCCTGTTGATCAGCCATTTCATTCAGGGCGGGTGGTGTCTTCAGCCAAGTTAAGACCAGAAGAGAGACGGTTGGCTGTGCTGACTTGGCAGCACCCCTTGCGGCATGGGGAATGAGGGCGCCATCTTAGCGGGTAAAGCCGGGTGGAGAACCACGGCATGCACCCACCACATGAAACGTATGGACACTGAGAGTTAGCAGCCTGTTCCATCATGTGCGATCTTTGAACACTTTTATCACACTCATAGTTATCTGTGGTTTCTCTTGTGTGTCTGGGCATGTGCGTGTTTGACATTTTGGAAAATGTATTTGATCTTGTGAAAAAGCACTGAAGTTGGAATCAAACGATCTGGATTCTGGTTTCCAGTCTGCTGTTGACAACATGACTTTGTTCAATTCACATATCACTTCTGGGTCTCAGTTTCCTTGTTCCTCAATTGAGAAGTCTTGCGTAGATGGTTTCTAAGGCTACTTTCAACTGTAATATTCTATGGTTCTAGTAGTTTATTAGCTTTCTAAAAGCCAGGAATAGCAAAAGTCAATAAGCATGTTGGAATGCTCTTTAAGTAAATACTGGCGAATATTTCATGACATCTCCAGTTAGCGACTTTCTCAAGCTCGCTCAATAAATCATGATAAACCTCATGAAAATTCACGCAGCCACAGCATTATCCAGTGTTCTTTGAAGAGCAGAGATGTTTCTTCTTTCCCCAAATGTCTTTATTTGGTATATATGAGATTTTAGAATGCTAGACACTTCTCATTCTTTCAGAGCATAGCTCATACAGCTGTTTTATTTTAAGAATTGTTTTGAAATAATTGCTTTTGCAGGATCGTTGTTATAGTTCGAGGAGGCATGGTCTTAATTTTAACAGATATATCCAGATCAAAGCAGGACGGAGTGGAAAATGCCCTCAGCCTGGGTGGGTGAAATAAAATTGATTCTCTAAGTGTAGAAAGGCTAGGGAAACACACACACACACACACACACACAACACACACGATAACAAAAAAGAGAATGGAGGCATTGTTGGCATAATCCTAAAAAGCATTAAGAATGTACTCAATATTGTGAACCTTAATTAAAGCTAACACAAATATATCGTCACAGAGTAAAAGCTTAAATACCAAACAAAGAAAATATAGAAATCCTTTAAGGTTGATTTTTCTGAGCTGTGCAAACAATTCAATGAAAATGGAAACTAACTGTTATTGTCAGTCATGTATGGTCCTGCTTCTGTGATTTCCCAATGTAAGTCTTATGGTGGAAGCTGCTTGAACCATAAATAAATAAATAGACATACCTTCACTCTGGCTTCTTTACCTGACTCTCGTTATACCCCATCAGCCACTGTAGAGGGCCAAAGAAGCAATTTCAATAAATATTTCATTACATGGGAGCCCATTTGCTGTTATTTCAAATAAATAAGTACATTTTCTGACTCAGTGGACAACACTCGAAGGTGAAGCTCTCCGGTTTCCATTGTCAGACATTCCTTAGCTTTCCGAGGAGGTCAGTCATTTTCGTTTTCCAGTGTACAACTTGATTATTTATTGGAGGAAAAGGTTTTAAACCAGGAAAAGAAAAAAAAAAACCCAGCCAAATAATTTATCGAAGACTGTCTCCTGGCAGATTAATCCCTACTCCTTGGCCAGGGTTCATTCCAGAGTGATCACACTGGTCAACTTAAATTGTACGTCCACAGGAAGTTGCATAAATAACCCCAAACACCGTGGACTTCTTTGCGCTCGCTCATCTCCACGACCTTCGAAGAAAATGTCAGAAAGGTAGTAAGGAAAAATATAGCCAGAGACACTCTAGTTATGGTATTTTCTAATAAATAACACCCTTTTTTGGCTCCTTTCATCTAAACACATTTATCAGTTAAGACACATATGCTTCTGCCAGCTAAGGGAGTAAATACGCAGCCCTTTTCTTTGTGGATAACCTGAAAACATAGTTGGATGGATGTTAAGGCGCACTTAGGAGCCCTATTCAGAATCTGGTTAACTCTTAAGCAATATCCTTATTGTATGATCGTGTTTTCATAAACCCAGATGTTGCTTTTAGAATACAGCCCAGTCCATTTTAAACACCCCCTCTCATGAAGAGACTGTATGTGGGTGTGGTAGAAGAGGCAATTTCCTGAAAAGCTCAACCTCTCATCTTGTTTTTCCAAAAAACGGTCCATGATTTATTGCTACTGACAGACAGGAGCTGTCTTAGTTGGAAACTTGCCTAGTCCCTTCTTGTCCAGCAATGTCGGTGATCAATGGAGGTGGTGCCCTCTGCCAAGCCCCTTTTCTGCCTGAAAGTTTCAATTTGAGTCAGAGCCATACCCCAAATCAGAAAGTTACCTTAACTATTCTAATTCCTTTTAATGAATGGGTTACATGTTATTGACTTTCAGTTGATCCCAAAGATTGTGTTCTTCCCTTTCTTAGTATCCAGTGTTTTCTGAAGAGTGGAGATGGCCTCTTCTTAGTGAAAATAGTTCTAGGACTTAAATAAGGAGATCAGGAAGTAGGGAATCTCAGATTTCCCCATTATGGGACCTGAGAAGTTACTAGGAGTTTTAGTGCGTTCACTTGTAAGATAGAGAATTATTAATAATGTCTATTCTCTTGATCTCCCAGAGATGCTTTCACAATAAATGTAAATTTATTGTTATCCAAGTTTGGATAACAATATCCAAGAGTTAATGTAAATTATAGGCTATCCAAGTTTGGTGGTGGGTACAGGCTGGGAAAACCAGGGTTACTGACTCTTTGGGTGCCGGACCAGAACTTACAAGTGCTTTATTAATGTTGGATCCCTGCTGCAAATTTGCATTTCCACCCCAGATATACTGAATCAGAATCTACATTTTGATAAGATGCTTAGGTGATTCTAATGGATACACTATAATGAATCAACTAAAAAACCCAAACCCATTGCCAATGAGTCGATTCCAACTCAGCTATCCCATATAGCGTTTCGAAGGCTCTAAATCTTTAAAGGAGCAGCGTTCCTTCTTTCTCCTGGAGATCTGCTGGTGGGTTTGAGTCAGTGACCTTGTGGTTAGCAGTCTAACACTTAGCCTAAGGTATTGTTGGGTGCCATGGAGTCGGATTTGATTCCTAGTGACCCTACATACGACAGAATCAAACACTACACAATGGTGCACTATAGTTATGATTGTTGTTATGTTTGAGCCAGTCTTGCATCTGCCGTGTCAATACATCTTGTCCCAGACCTTCCTCTTTTTATAAAGCTGTCCCTCGACTTTATCAAGCATGCTGTCTTCTCCAGGGGCTAATTGCTCCTGACAACATGTCCAGAGTACACGAGATGAAGTCTCGCCATCCTGGCCTCTAAGAAGCATTCTGGCGGTTCCTCTTCCAAGGTGGATTTGCTTGTCCTTTGGCAATTCATGTTACTTTCAATATTCTTC
The DNA here is from genome assembly GCF_000313985.2 of Echinops telfairi. Classification (NCBI taxonomy): domain Eukaryota; kingdom Metazoa; phylum Chordata; class Mammalia; order Afrosoricida; family Tenrecidae; genus Echinops; species Echinops telfairi. Next base: position 54,814,904 of record NW_022111373.1, read on the forward strand.
TCCAGCACCACAACTTAAATGCATTGATTCTTCTTCCATCTTCCTTATTCAATGTCTCACATTTACATGCAACAAATGAGTCTGTGGAAAACAGCATAAATTGGGCCACACAAACTTTAGTCCTCAAAGTAACATCCAATCTTCTCAATACTTTAGGAAGGTCTTGTGCAGCACATTTACCCAATGCAATGTGTTCTTTGATCTCTTGACTGCTTTTTCTATAAGCATTGATTATAAGCCCAAGTTGAAATCCTTGACAACTTCAATCTTTTCTCCATATATCATGATTTTGCCTATTGGTCCAGTTGTGAGGATTTTGGTCTTCTTGACATTGAGTTATAACCCATACTGAAGGCTAAAATCCTTGATCTCTATCAGAAAGTACTTCAAGTCCTCTTCACTTTCAACAAGCAAGGTTGTGTCATCTGTGTGTTACAAGTTGTTAATAAGCTTCATTGACTCCTGATGCCACAGTCTCTTCCTACAATTCACCTTCTCTGATGATCTGCTCAGCGCACAGATTGAAAAAGTATAGTGAGAAGATGCAATCCCAACACACTTTTCTTGACTTTAAATCATGCAGTATTCCCTTGTTCTGTTCACATAACTGCCTCTTGATCCATATACACGTTTTGCATGAGCACAATTAAGTGCTGTAGAATTCCCATGTCAGTGCCATTGAGGAGACTCTGACTTACAGCATGCCTATACGACAGAGTAAGACTGTCTGTGTGGGCTTCCAAGACTGTAACACTCTAGTAGACGAGACAACCTCATCTTTCTCCTGAGGAGTGGCTGGTGGTTTCTAACTGCTGACCTTGCTGCTCTTTCCAGGAGTCAGCAAAATGCCTCAAAACAGAAAACTAAAATCCCAACTTACTGCTGTGGGGATGATTACAACCAAGCAGCTTACAGGAGAAAGGAGATTGCTTAGTAGGGTTTTCCAAGGCTGTAGTTCATTATGGGAGCAGACAACCTGGTGGATTTGGACAATTGTCCTTGTAGTTAGCAGCCCAATGCTTAACCCACTGCACCCCTAACACAGGGCTCTGAGCACAGACAACTTTCACTTATTTGTTGAATAAATGAATGAATATAATGAATGACATCCTTATCAAAAACATCATACATAATGAAAACAAAACCCAAGCCCAAACCTCTGCCATAAAGTCAATTTTGATTCATAGTGGCCCAATATAGCTTTTCTGAAACTAGGTAAATTTTTATAGGAGGAAGATAGTCTTATCTTTCCTCCCTGGAGTGGCAGGGGTAAGGGTTTGAATTGTCAACCCGAAGGTTAGCAGTCCAATGCCTAACCCTCTGCACTACCAGGGAAACCCAAATGTTGTTGACAAGACAGGAAGAAAAAGACCAAGAAGGATGACATAAGAGATTCTGAAACTCGCTCTAGAGTCTAGAACACAGAGATGCTAACCCCATGCTATTTTCATACTCATTTACATATCAAAGATGGGCAAGAACAAGGAAGACCAAAAAAGAATGTAAGCCTTGGAAATATGGTGCTGGTGAAGAATATTAAATTATACTATGACTGCCAGAAAAACAAAGAAATCTGTATTGGAAGAAAGACAGTCAGATTGTCCCTTAGAAGTGAGGTTGATGAAATGGGAGACTTGATCTCCTTTTCCTTAGACTTCTCAACTGGAGGGACGAATTCCCAGGAGCAGAACCTTATGCTTGGAATAGCAGAGGATCTTCCAAAAAGAGGGAGCCTCTCAGCCTCTCACGGCTTGTGGGTTGACACAAATAGCGAGCGGCTCAGCATAGTTGTGATGGTGAGGTTGGCACGAGAGGGGCCGGTGTCCTGTTCTGCTCTGCCCAGGGCCACTCGGAGTGAAAACGGACTCGATGACACTGAGCTGCAACAGAAAACTATCTATTTTCCTAAGGAAACGTAATGACGTTGTTAAAACAAAATGAAACAGAACCCCACCAGGCATCTGAAATCCCAGCCTGGAATAATTATATGACTATTAATAAGCAACTAAAACTCTCTATTAAATGAGAAAGTAATGTCTGTCACAGAATTTTCAAGAATTGTTTTAATAGTAATGAGATAACTCACTTGAAAGCTCTTTGTGAAACTTCAAATTCCCTACTCATAAAAATGTCTGTTATGACCACGAAGCCCATGTGCTCGTGGGCATATGCCGGTATAGGTTAATTATTTGGGACATATTAGTTGAAGTTAGTCATTTCATATATTCTTCTTTATAAGTATCTGTTAGTTAATGCTACATAACAACCTCCTTCCAAAATTTGATAGCTTCCACCAGTAACCAGTTATTTGGTTCATAATCCTGCAGGCCAACAATGTAGGTTAGGTTCCATGGAGTAATGGCACTTATGTGAACTCTGTGGCTAGTTATCAGGTCAGTTGGGGGCTAACCAGTCTAGGATTAATCTCAGGAACCAGTCAGCCACTCATCCTCTCGTTGACCCACCTAGCTTGTTCCCGTGGTGGAGGCAGAACCCCCAGAGAGCCAGCAGAAGCCCGTAAGATGTCTTCAAGGGCTTCTCTCATAACTGGTACAGTATCACTTCATTGCATTTGATTAGAAGAAGCAAATCTAAAGCCAGCCTTTCTTCAAGAGGAAAGGAAATAAATTCCTCCTCATGCTGAGAATCCCTCCAAAGGCCTATTGTTAAGAACTGTGGCATAAGAAGGGAAATCATTATGACCCTTTGCAAGGTATCTACCACACTCTGTCAGCATCTCCATTATTTGCCAAGTCACCAAATCGACCATATTATTGGCTTATCTAAAGCGACTTGTTAGGGGCCGTTGAGTCGGTTCATAGGGACGCTAGCACAGCAGAGCCAAACACTGCTGAGTCCTGTGCCATCGTCACCACTGGCATATTTGAGCCCGTGGTTGGGCCACTTGTCAATCCACCTTATCCAGTCTGCCTCTTCTTCACTGTCCCTCCACTTCAACCAGCATGATGTCCTTTTCTAGACACTGGTCTCTGCTGAGAACATGCACAAACAAGCCATGAAGTCCTGTCATCTGCATGGAACCAACTGCCTATAAAACGTCTAGATGATCCGCAATGCCCCCTCTGAGTTTACCAGCCTTGTCTTTCTGGACCTTTGTGGTGGTGGTGGTGGTGGTTATTAGAGGCTGTTAAGTCGATTCTGACCACATGTGCCGGTCTCCTGCTTCAGAGGGTTTCCAGCACTGGGAGCCCCCCCAAGCAGATCACTGGGCTTGCCCTCTCACGTACCTGTGGGGGTGCTCACGCCAACCCCTTAGCGAAGAGTTCCTCTTTGTCCTTCAGAAATAGAGGATTTCTTATACTTTACCAAGCCTCGAGTCCTTCTCCAGGGACAGGTGTCTCAGATAACATGCCAAAGTATGTGAGCCGATGACTCGCCATCCATATTCACAACAACAGGATGGAACAACGGAAACACCTAGTAGTTAGACACGACTGGTATGCCAACAGGGATTGTTCTACATACTCTCTATATTATCCCTATGAGGGATGCACTATGGTTCTCTCTTTCCTAAGAAGGAAACTTGAGCAGGGAACAGTGAAGTAACTTGCCTGAGTGGAAATCTGGCCCTGGGGTTTGCATCATCCATGAAAGCCTCCTTGCTCTGGAGAGACTCAGCTCTGGGGGTGGCTCTTGTCACCTGCATCTTGGCATTTGCTATATTCAATTACCAGCTAAATGTCTGTTCAATGGCCCTCACTTACGAGTCCTTTAAGGACACAGAACATGCCTTACCTGTGCAACCATTGAATCTAGTGTGGCATCATGTCTGTTTTTCCCTGTCCATGTTTATCAAAGGGCATCTTTGCACCATTAAATAAATTTCTGCTCCTTCTTGGGAGCAAGAATCGGAGTGAAGACAATCCATCCTCGCAGCATCTCCAGGAGGAAATGATGAGTGGGAAGCTCGGTCGCATTTTGCAAACAGGAAATTTCGGCGTGTGGAGATGAAATCACCTAGTGCTTTGCCAGGATCTTTTTTGGGTTTCCAATTCTTACTTCTGTGTTCTCTCTACCAAAAAGTGGTATCTGTCTATGAAGTGCAGTTGATAGTTGCTTAATTGTCCCCAGAACAAAGTTAAAAAACATAACAATTAAATGAAATCACCCAAGAGGGATGCCTCCTTCCATTGTAAAGTTTGAGGGAACAAACTTTGGGGGAAACTTCTTTCCCTGGGGTATAATGCTTTCTCCTCCTTCGGCAGAATATATTGTGTCTGATGGAGCAAAGCATTGTTTTTAAGAAACCCTGCACCAATCTGTCTGCCCCAGCTCAGACACATGCTCACACAGAAAATTAAATTCACAGAAATGAGAGGAAATCAAGAGAACCAAAGGAGCATGTCTACTGTTCCCCAGAAGCACTCTCGAGGGGGTTTAGGGGCCTGTTGGGTGACAGGGTGATGAGGAGAAAGGACAGCTCAGATGCAACTTTTTTTTTTCATGCCCTCTCGCTTATTTCATCAAAGCACCAAGAGAAAGTCAGCAATGTGCCCATTTCACCTATATGGCTTTAGTTTGTAAGTGGTTTTATTAGAACTCAAAACAGTTAAAGCAGGTTTTTTCCCCCTTTACTTTTCTACAACTTGAGTTTCATTACTGCCATTTGCTTCATTAACAGCAGTAACTTCTTGGATGTGCAACTTACTTGATGTGGTAAGTAGCTAAGAGAGTGGAGGGAAGAGCAATAAGAGTCTTAAGCAATGGTGCCATTTAGACACATGCAGGAGAAAGAGGATCCACAGGATGACCTCTGCACCCACAATCTGTTTCTTCTGTTAAATTGTTTTGCTAGCTGGCTTGCAGGGTATCATGTCCTCCATCCTGAGCTACACAGCCCTTTGAAATCATATCCATATTATTTTGATCATACCCTCACTGGAATTTTTACTCCTTTCCAAATTTTGTTGGGTTTTGCTTTGTGAGGTGTTTGCTTCCTAGTCGCATCCCAAATGTAGGTCTTCCACTGGCTTGCTGGTCTCCAATTTCCTTTGCCAGCAGGACTACATGGGAGTCCTAGGTTTGGGCATGTCTTGGAAACCATGCACATAATCACGAGGGTAATGAAGATGATCCCGCAGATGCTGACCTTTCGTAGCAATCTATTTTCCTTGAAATTGAGTGCATTTGCCTCGTAACCAAAAATATGATACACACACACACACACACACACACACAGACACACCTGTAGAAGGAACAAATACAGTTCAGATGATTTTTTAAAAACTTTTGAATGAAAACTTTGGGAAGATAGCAGCCCCGTCCCTCAGGTCATCCCCCCATCCCTGGAGCGGCATACCAACTGGCAATTAAAACGCGCTGACTCCCCAGCTCTGTCACGGATTCTTCCACCAGATCTCTTCTCGCCTCTATTCTCAGAATGGCTGGTTTGTTATGAAACTAATTCTTTTCTAGGCCAAGTTTCCCTTGAACATGGTGCAAAGGCATATGATCCTGTGGATTGGAAGTGGGTTGTCATCAAAATGATATAGCTCTGTTCTTCTCCGTTCCTTTCTTGGAATGGCTGAGAACAGATTTGCTAAGAGAAAAACTTGTTTGCATTTGGGAGCTGCCAGATTTTAGAGAGCCCAATTATGTCTTTTTTGAACTAGAATTTTTTTAATAGAGTTTCCATTTCATTTTTCCCCATTTTTGACATTTCTTGAGTTTTAAATTCATTACCAGGAAGATATGTTTACTTGAGGAAAAATCACCCACAGAGTGTGGGTGAGGAAGCAGGGTTAGCTGCCTAATTGTGATGATACTGGAGTGGCTATCAAATCGTCCCTATGCTCCCCAAAAGTCTGCTTGTTAATGCCCCAGACCTCAAACCCTGCCCCTGCCCCATTGCTTGTCTTTAGATTAGCTTCAAGCAATTTTAGTTCTGTTGGAGTACTAGTGTCATTTGTGTGGTTCAGTATATATTATCTCTGATTCTTGATACAAGTTCCCAGAAGTTTAGTTATGAAAATCATCCCTCCTCTTTAGTTTCCAACTGTGCTAATCTGTCTAGTCCCGAGTGCTGACCAGGGAAATTGGTTCCCATGTGGGGCCCATAGCCCATCTAGAGAGCTATAAAGAGACTTTTGCTGGATTTTTAAAGTCAGTTTTTCCACCCAGAGAAGCCTTTTGCTGTTTAAAGAAGCTACCAGGCATTTGGTCTGTTTTTCACTTGAGTGTTGGTGAGAGGATATAAAAGCTGCGATGGCATCCTTCATTTTCTATTGCATGTGTACATATAGAACCAAGGAAACCACTGAATGAGGCCTGAGGGTGGGGCCGAGCCTGTGGAAAGCAGAATGGAGAGAGAGCAGCAAGCAGCTCTTGGTGATACATTGGAACACTGGATCAAGCCTTACCTGAACTGAGCTCTATCTTTGGCATTTTCAGTATAAGGGCTAAGCAAATCTCTTCACTATTTTAAGCAGTTTTGCTTTGCCATCTGTTACTTACCAAAACAACAAAAAAATGTTTCTTACTTACACGAACTGCTTTTTCATCCTCCTTTTCATTGTTTGCCCATCTTGTGAATGTGGAGGTCCCACCGTGGAGCTCCATTCTCCGACTGGTTAGTTTCCTATCGTTAATTATAAGTCAGCATTTCCTCCACCCTTCCGTGGTATTTCCTTTACAAGGACAGATCTTTAGAATATTTTTCCATCCTATTTCCTCTCATTACTTAACTCTCGGGATACATTGATATAATTGATGATTTTAATTATCTTTTAGAACACCCAGTCCATTGCTGCCAAGCCAGTTCCAACAGGACAAAGCAGCTTGGCCCCATGAGGTTTCTAAGACTGAAATCTTGATGGAGGCACACTATAACCTCTTTCTCCCGTGGAGCAGTGTATAGGTTCAAACCACCGTCCTTTCAGCCAGCAGATTAGTGTTTGCGCACTGAGCCATCAGAGCTCCTTTTAAAATATGTCCCATATAACCTCAAGAGTCTTTTCCCAGGACACATGTCATACCTCGCAGTTGCATCATTATCTGTTTGCTTTTACTTTAAATATTATGGTCCTTTCAGCTCAGAGTCCTGTGGGGTTAACTTGGGAGAATCGAGGGACTCTGTAGCAGCTTTATTTCTCTCTCTATGTAATCCTGCCCCCATTCTTCTATGGGTGTTAACATGAAAGGCATTTCCCGATAGATATTCTGCATGCTAAACATTAGGAGCCCTGGTAGCTTAGTGATTACATGCTGGGCTGTGATCCACAGTCAGCAGATTGAACCACTAGCTACTCCGAAAGCGGGAGGGGGCTTTCTATTCCTGTAAAGAGTGACAGCCTCTGAAACTCAGAGGGGCAGCTCTCCTCTGTCCTATAGGGGCACTGTGAGTTGGCACTGACTCGATGGCAGTGAGTTTGGTTTGGTTTATAGTAAACGCTACCTTACCATCTTCTTCCTGAGAACCCAAACTATAACAGATTGTAGGCATACTGATTTTCCATGGTTTACCTAAAACATGACAAAATAAATATACCTCAATGCTGTCCTGTTCTTCTGGGGCTATCCCTGTTGGGTTTGGTCACAAGGTACAACAGCCAGCCACAGAGCCTGGGCTATTTTAGCTGGGGGCAGGAGGGAGAAGAAAGTCGAATCAATACCTATCTTTTGGCATCTTTAATCAAATTTATTTTTTTGACATACTTAATCACACAGGAAATCATCACCACAATCAAGATAACAAACATATGCACCACCGTCCAGTGATTCCTCGTTAACTTTGACCTTCTTCTTTCTCTCCAACCAGCTCCCTGCAACCATTGCATAGGTTCCCAAACTTGTTTGACTTACTGCCCCTTTTTTCAGGGGGAAAAAAATACGTAACATGCCCCCGGAAGTTAGAAAATTTTGTACTTATTTAGCCCATAATCCAGGATAAAGTGTAGGTATCTGCTTTTGCACCTGCCTGGGACAGAGTTCCTCACTTTGGGAAACACTGTCTTAGAGCTTATATTTTTTAAGCACTCAGGTTGCAGAAAGTTCTGGTCTATAGTGGAAGCCCCAAACTCATTTATGAGTCTCCATATGAATTCAGCCTCCAGTAAATTCCTTGACCAGTAAATTCCTTAACTTGAAGTGTCAATAGGTTTGTCCTCAGGCTGAGTGTTTTAGAGAGTGGATTGTTGCCACTCCCCTAACCAGTTTTAGGAGAAGTAGCTTAGCCCTCAGAGACACACCTGGTGTGCTTTAAGGGGAATTAGGGTGCTAAGGTTACATGGTTATGAAACATACCTGCTGTCTCAGTAGTTGGGCCCTGAACCAATCTTGTAAAGCCTTCTGTCTAGCATAATGCACAGTCCCAATCACAGTCCCAGCTCTCCTTGTGTAGTCCCGTCTTTGGCTGTGATGTATTGCTTTGCCACCAATCATGCATTTGTTGCAGTTTCCTTTGCCCTCCCATGTCCTTTTTAAGTCTCTGAATCTCCACAAACCCTTGGACTTCATTATGACCTTTCACTGATGATCTTCCATAGCTAGATGATGCTCTTTTGTCTTTGTTTTTATCTTTTCTTGTTTAAGACTTCTAAATGTGATCCTTAAATTATATTCGCATTTGAATTATGTTGATGGCAAAGAATATTGAAAATATCATGGATTGCCAAAAATACCCAAAACAAGTCTCTCTTAGAATACATACAGCCAGCATGCTTCTTGCAAACAACAATGGTGAGACGTTGTCTCATGTACTTGACACAGGGCCTGCAACCATGGGCTCTCTCTCTCTCTCTCTCTTTTTTAACATCCTCTTTTCTTTTCTTTATTTTATTTTATTTTTTAAATCATTTTATTAGGGGCTCATACAACTCTTATCACAATTGATAAATAAATACATCAATTGTATAAAGCACGTTTGTACATTCATTGCCCTCACCATTCTCAAAATATTTGCTCTCCACTTAAGCCCCTGGCATCAGTTCCTCATTTTTCCCCTCCCTCCGTGCTCCACCCTCTCTCATGAACCCTTGGTAATTTATAAATTATTATTTTGTCATATCTTGCACTCTCTGAGGTCTCCCTTCACTCCCTTTTCTGTTGTCCATCCCTCATGGAGGAGGTCACATGTAGATCCTTGTAATCGGTTCCCCCTTTCCAATTCACCCTCCCTCCACCCTCCCAGTATCTCCACTTGCACCACTGGTACTGAAGGGATCATCTGCCCTGGATTCCCTGTGTTTCCAGTTCCTATCTGTACCAGTGTACATCCTCTGGTCTA
>NW_022111373.1:54824962-54831115 GCF_000313985.2 Echinops telfairi
AGGAAGATCACAGGCCAGTGAGTGGGAAGTCTTGTGGATCCAGTTGTGTTGTAAGCATCTCAGCACTGGAAGGGGTCTTCACATGACTTCGGAGGCCCCAGAGGTCTGGCTCCATCAGCCACTCTCCATGTGTCTTCTCCACAGAACCGCAGCACTCACTGCCAAGCCACACCCAAGTCTTTTGTCTCACCTCTTTTCTGCATATCCATACTTTTCTGACCTTGTTTTATTCCTTCTCTTTTTATATCTTTTTTATTTTTTCCCCTTCTCTCTTTTTCCATCTTTTACCCTTTCCTTATTTAATTATACTTATATATGCATATAGATATATTTTATAGGCTTATATATAAATTATAGATATATGACTTGTTCTGTGCTTTCATTTTCTCTTGTCATAAGCATTAACTCTTTTTCCTTTCTCTTTTTCCTCATGAAGTATATTTCCATGAAATCAATGAATTCTGAGTAACCTTCTTAAAACACATTTTCCCATTATTAGCTTCTCCAGATATATGCTTATTATTAATATTATGTTAATTTTATTTTCTCTCTTTTTCCCCACACCTCCACTTGCTTCACTTACCCCTATCTCTCCCCCTATCTCCATTTTACCACTGTATGTTTTCTGGCTTGTATATAGACCTCTCGCTTATCACCAGATACAGTGAAATACCCTGCAGGTCCCAGGAGTTGACACACCATTAATAGATACACGGCAATGCCGAGGAAAGAACTGTAACTCACAGTAAATTTTAAAGAATCAAGAAAAGCAAACACAACACGTAAAACACCCAAATCCAATGGAGCCTTCTGATAGAAAGTCCCTGCAACTACCAGAAAGAGAATTCAGAAGAATGATGCTTAGGTGCCTTCAAGAGATGGGGGCAACAGAAGAAACTGAAAAACCAAAGTCCTCAAACCAAAAGGAATTCCAGAAGATAAACAACGAGACAATGGAATTAGGTAGCATTTTAAAAGCTCTGAGGGATAGAATGGAAGTAAAGGAAAATTGAGTCAGTGAACTCAAAGACAATCACTCTGACTACAATCCAGGAGATAAAAAACAAAAAAGAAAGTGAAGGCATCTGAAGAAAGTCTAAGAATTTTGAGACACCATCAAGGGAAACAACTTACATCTCATTAGGATCCCATAGTAAGAAGGAACTAAAAATTCTACGGAGAAATTGTAGGAAAAAGTTCATCAACATCACAAAGGAGGAGAAAAAAGATTCAAGAAGCCCAGCGAACCCCAAATCGCTTAGAAACCAAAAGAAAAACATTATGCCATATTGTAGTCAAACTCATCAATTTTAAGTAAAAGGAGAGAATCCTGAGGCCAGGTAGAGAGAAAGAAGAACAAAAAGAACAGTTTTCTACAAAGGAAACGTTATACAATAAGCTCAGATTTCTCAGTAGAAACCATTGAGCGAATAAGACAGTGGAGTGGCACATATAACATTCTGGGGGGAAAAAACCCAACAAACCCTCCCAACCAAGAATTCTATATCCAGAAAAATTATTCCTTGCTTACGAAGGATAAATAAAGTTATTTCCAGAAAGGAAACACTAAAGGAATTTGTAAAAGAAGACAAGCATTATAAAAGATACTGACTGGATCACTCTTGGTAGAGAATCATCAACAGCAGACCAACAAACCTGAGAGCATCACATGCAGAAGCAGACAGTAACACTCAAAACAACACAATAGAGTAGAACAAAGATACCCATCAAACAATAAAAAAGGAAAAGATACCAAACACAAATAGAGCAAAATAATAGAATAACACACATATATCAATGCCTCTGAATGTCAATGGTTTAAAGGCAGCAATCAAAAGACAGAGAGTAGCACACTTGATTAGAAAACAAGACCCATTGATATGATGCCTATAAGAAAAACACTGAAAACTCAAACACAAAAGTAGACTAAAAATCAAAAGATGACAAATATATATACACACACACCAAGCTAATAGTAACCACAAGAGGGAAATATTAATCTTTGAATAAGCAGACTGCAAAGTGATAAATATGGTGGGGAACAAGAATGAACATTAAATAATAATTAAAAGGACAACACACTGGGAACATATGACCTTTATAAACACATGCAAACAATGAAAACCTTAAAAATATTTCAGTCGAATGCTCACAGACATGAAATCAGTAACAAATAGCTCAACAATAATAATAGGAGACTCAAACACTCCGTTCTCAAGGAAGTATACATCATCAGTAGAAATTCAATAAGAAACAGAATAGCTAAACTACATAATCAAGTAGTTCAAACTCCTAGACTCCACTCGAGAGACTCCACTCAACAATAACACAGTATACATTTTTCCCCAGTGCACACAGTACATACATTAGCATTGATTACATGTTAGGCTACAAAGCAAGCTTCAACAAATTAAAAGATTTTGAGATTCTATATTCCATTTTTTCAGATCACAACACTATAAAACTGAAAATCAACAGTGGAATGAACAGGAATATAAGGACAAGTTTGCTATGGGAACAGAACAACATACTATTTAAAACTGAGCAAGATCAAATAAGGGAGGAACTTAAGAAATTTCTTGAAACAAATGAGAACAATAATACAACATGCCAATTCCTTTGTCTACGATCCGTAGTGGTATAGTTGTTATGAGCTGGACTACAGTACACAGGGTGGGCAGGTTGAAGCCACCATTAGCTCTGTAGGAGAAAGACTGGGCTTTCTACTCCCATAAACAGTTATAATCTTGGAAACCCACAGGGGAGTTGCTATGAGTCAGCATTGACTCAATGGAAGTGAGTTTCATTTGGAGATCCTTTCTAACCAGCAAAAGCTGTTATCAGAAGGCAAATTAGAGCAATCAATGCACACATAATAAAAGAGGAATAATCCAAAATCAGGACATTAACACAGTACCTCCAACATCTTGAACAAGGGCAACAACATAAACCCTTCCACAAGAGAAGTAAAGAAATCATAAAGATTAGAGCAGAAATAAATGAGCTGGAAAACAGAAAAACAATGGAAAAATCAACAAGAGAAGAATTTGATTCTTTGAAAGGATGAACAAAATGGACAATTACTGTCAAACTTAACAAAGAAAAAGAGAGAGAAGATGCAAATAACTAGAATTAGATGTGAAAAGGGTGTCATCATAAGAGATCTAAATGAAGCAAAAAAGCATACTAGCACACTGTGAGGAAATACATAATCCAACACGTTTGATAACCCAGAAGAAAGGTGAAATATCAAGAAATTGACCTAAATTAACAGAGACATGTTTTAGAAAACCTGAACAGACCCATAACAAAAGAAGAAATAGAGATTATCAAGAAATGTCCAACCAAGAAAAGTCCAGACACAGATGGCTTCACAAGGGAATTCTACCAAGTGTTCAGGGAAGAACATTCACCAATTCGACACAGACTATTCCAGAATATGGAAAGGGATAGCAACCCCAAAACTCAGTCTATGAAATGAGCAAAACCCTGGTACCCAAACCAGGCAAAGACCTCACAAAGACAGAAGACTACAGACCAATATCCCTCATCAACATAGAATAATTCTCAACAAAATTCTGGCCAGTACATAGAATGCTTGATGGGGTTTGATCAGGTGCAATGTAGCTGACTGAGACAAATTACTGAAAGCCAAATGAAAGTCGAACATGATAGTAGGACAAGAGGAAAGTAAAAGGAAATACAGGAAAGAACTAGGAAGCAAAGGACATTTACAGAGGTATAAATACAGGTATTTACATATGTAAATATATTTATATATAGTGATAGGGAAGTAGATATGGGATATATATATGTTAAGTATTAAGGTAGCAGATGGAGACTGGAGCTCTATTCAAGTACTCCCTCAATGCAAGAACACTTTGTTCTAATAACCTGGCATTCTGTGATGCTCACCTTCTTGACATGATCGCTGAAGACAAAATGGGTGCATAAGCAAATGTGGTGAGAAAGCTGACGGTGCCCGTCTATTAAAAGATATAGCGTCTGGGATCTTAAAGGCTTGAAGATAAATAAGCAGCCATCTAACTGGGAAGCAACAAAGTCCACAATGAAGAAGGACACCAGCCTGTGTGATCATGAGGCATTGACAAGATCAGGTAACAGGCATCAGAAGACCCAAAACAAACAATCATATCAATGTGAATGAGGGGCCACGGACTGGAGACCCAAAGCCCATCTGTAGACAATTTGACATCCCCTCACTGAAGGGTCATAGGGAAGGGACAAGCCAGCCAGGGTGCAGTATAGCACTGGTGGAACATACAACATTCCTTTAGTTCTGTAATGCTTCCACCACCCCTTTGTAGCCCCGCCCCCCACTGTCATCACCCCAGCTCTACCTTACAAATCTAGCTATACTGGAGCATGTACACTGGTACAGAGAAGAGCTCTTGACATGTGGAATCCAGAACAGACAACCCCCTCAGAGACAGTAATGGAAGTAGCAATACCATGAAGGTAGGGGGAATGTGGGGAAAGAAAGGAGGAACCGATCACAATGATTGATGTGTAACCACTCCCCCCTCCAGGTTGATGAACAACAGAAACATGGGTGCAGGGAGACAGTGGACAGTTTAAGATATGAAAATAAAATAATTTATAATTTATCAAGGGTTCATAAAGCTGGGAGGGTGGGGGAAGAAGGAAAAAATGAGGAGCTCATACCAAGGGCTCAAGTACAAAAAAATGTTCCAGGAATGATGATGGCAACGTATGCACAAATGTGACTGATTCAATTGATTAATGGATTGTTGTTAGAGCTGTAAAAGCCGCCAATAAAATGATTTTTAAAATTCTGGCCAATAGAGTCCAACAACATATCAAAAAATTAGGTCATAATCACCACATGGGATTAATACCAGGGATGCATGGATGTTCAACATTGAAAACCTAATCAATGTAATCCACTACATAAACAAGACAAAAAAGAAGACCCACATGATCATATCAATGTGTGGACAAAAAGCATTTGACAATATCTGACACTCATTTCTGATTTAAAAAAAACTCTATAAAATAGGAATAGAAAGGAAATTTCTCAACATAATAAAGGTTATGTATGAAAGTCCAATGGCCAACCTAACACTCAATGGGGAAAACTGAAAAACATTTCCCCTGAAAATGGGAACTAGGTAAGTTTCACCCATATACCTATTCTTACTTAACATCGTGCTGGAAGTCTTAGCCAGAACTGTTAGATAGCAGAAATAAATCAAAGGAATACAACTGAGCAAAGAAGTGAAATCCTCACTGTGAAGACAGTATGATTTTATACACAGAAAACACCAGGGACAAAAACTGTTGGAAACAATTGAGGGATTTGGTGAAGTAGTAGGATACATGATTAGCAAGCAGAAATCTATTGGATTTCTATATACCTGAGAGAGGTCTTTAAAAGACATCAGGGAATCAGCACCATTTACAATTGCCACATAAAAGATGTAATACTTAGTAAAAAAAAACTTGCAATAATATTCATTCACAACGGCAGGGCCACACCTATCAGATTAATACATGTAATAAAGCAAAACTCCCCAAACCAAACTCATGGTCATTGAGTCAATTCTGACTCCTGGTGACCCCAGAGGGCAGGGTAGAGCTGGTCCTGTGGGTTTCTGAGACGGTACCTCTTTATTGGAGTAGAAAGCTTCATCTTTCTCCTTTGGAGTCTGGCGATTTCGGATCGCTGACCTTTGGTTAGCAGCCCAATGTGCAACCACTACACCACCAGGGCTCCTTGAATGAAGCAAGGAGGGCATTGAAATAGTAAGTATATGGAAGTTCCCTGTCACCTTTCGCTGTGCACCCTCAAGGCAAGATCTCCAGACCAAAGTTCAACGTCCACCAGTTCCATGTCCTTGAAGTGGCTGTCATCTGCTTCTTTTCACACTAGGGAGTTTCAGCTTTTAAGTCCAAGTGCTGGAGGTAAAGCTCAGTTCGCTTAGTGGTGTTTCTTAGATTTGAGTCCTGGTGTGGGTTATGAAGGGTGTTGATCCCCTTGAAAGAACGGTGTTTAAAGACACAGTAATCTATAGCACGTGACCTAGGTCTCCAAGACAGAGCTTCCTTTCTGAATACCTGGTTTGAAGAGGGCTGTGGATGGCAGGGGAGACCCCAAATCAATTTTTCAGG
>NW_022111373.1:54832494-54833853 GCF_000313985.2 Echinops telfairi
TTCAGAAACAATGTCAAAGATATTTCACCAAACTGGAAACCCACTCATATCTTCTGAGTTTGTATTTCTGAACTGAAATTGAACTCTGGCCCTTCAGTCCACATGACATTAGAACAATGAAACTTTTGTTTTGAAGAAGAATGACTCTAAGTGTCTCCTAAGTGGTCTCTGCCTGGTCTTGGATATCAAGTAGTACTCGTGAACTTCAGTATGTAAATTTTGTGTGGTGGTGAATTCATGATGATTAAAGACATAAAAATGTACAATATGCATCTCAGACGACAAGTAGGTCTAGAAATAAAATTCAAAAATTGTCCCTTTAAAATAGAGTATGTAATTGTGTCAAGAATTATAAGAAAGAACATTTGGAAAAAACACATCGATTATGATCCTGGAAAACATCTGAACGAACCTAAAAAGCTTAGGATATTAAATGGGACAGGTGAAATCTCCAAAGCAGTACAAAGTTTCCTAGAACAAAGTTTTAGAAACTGGTTATTTAGATTTTTCTTTAATTTTATAGCTTCCTGAAGTGGAGATGAACATTTTTACGCAGTCTCTTTTTGTAACATCGATCACCAAAGCAATTATCAACCATTGAGTATCAGAAGTATGGAGATTGTATTTAATAAACGAAAGTAAAATACAGAAATTTAGATAAAACTTATTTTCAGGATGGGCAAGAATAGTGATTATGAACAATATAGAAGATCACCAGGAACAGGATTCCTCAAGGACTTAAAAAGATAGACCTACGGTTGGATCCAACTTACTGTCACTATTTTTTGTGAATTCTATGTTTAAAATGAAGAATCTAAACACATAGTATGACAGTTGTGATTCTAACTCAAGGAAAAAAAGAATTTGCATAATATTAAAGTTAGAAAGTACTGCTGCAGCATCATAAAAACATTTATAGAACAACAGTATCAAGATACAATGCTATTCTTTCTTGACATATCCTCCATTTAAGTCTGTATACTTCGGAAGGCAGTGATTCTAGTCCTTTAGCCCCTCCCTGAATAATTTTGCACCATTTTTATGGACACCACTTCCAAGCAGCAGTTTGGGCACCTTGCAGAGATGGGGCAACTGTGTTCCCTTTACATGTTCATTGAGTTCTGGATACCAAAAGGAATCTGAAGGAGCAAGATCAGTGTTCTGGGGTGGATGGAGTAATTTTCAAATGAAATTTTCAGAGGACAGCTCTTGTCTTGCTACTCATATGAAAACAGTCAATTTATGTGTGGCAACCTTCTCATAAATTTGTGGTAAAGTACCAATAAATTGGGATGATGTCCATTTGAATTTTGTTAAAAGTTTGATATTAACCTTGATCTCAATATTGTTGATTTTTTT
>NW_022111373.1:54838103-54839824 GCF_000313985.2 Echinops telfairi
AAAAACAGAATTCGGTATGTTTCATATCTTAAAATATATGTTACTAGCTATCTCTGAAGTGAATTTCTCACATATAAGTTTCAGTTACTTACAATGTACTCATGTAGAGTGTGTTACAAATAGGGTAGGATATATGATACCCAGGTAAGACTATCCATGTAGCAGTGAGCACTGGGCTGCAACTCACTTGGTATGGAGATGTCAGGCCCAAATTCATCCAGCCGCACACCTTCTACCTAACAGGCTCAAAGCTTTGTACCACCTTATATAACGTACCTTAAATGAGTAAGTCAGATTCTGTAATAATGTTCTGGCTTTTCAATGAGAGGTGGTCTGTATGATATGTAAATAAATAGTCAACATTTTAAGACCATTTTGAGAGTGTACTCAAAAGGTGAGTTTGATTTTCACAATTTGTTGGACACTTTCAGCCCATTAGCTCCTATTACCTTGGTTCCTTCTCAGATTTCCTGCTAAAATACTAAGAGTATGAAAACTGAAGATTTGATATTCAAAATAATATTGTCCAGTTGGCAATATGTCGGCCATGATTTGGGCTACTATGCTTAATTCTGTTTCACATAAGTATGTCTCACCTGGTTCTTTAGTCTCTTCGTGGATGCTGAAGTTAGCACTCCCATATCCATATTCAGAGGTAATGAAAGGAAAACATTTCTCAAGCGTCAACCATGTTGTTATGCAGAGAAAAGTTCCTTAAACCCTGTTAAAAAATTGGCTATCATCTGATAATAAGGAAAGTAACACAATCCATTTCAAATCAAGAGCCATTTTTCAAATGCTAGTTCTGCGTCAGATATTATATTAAGCACCTGCAATAAAAAGAAAAAAATTAAGTTGAGTATGATATGCCTTTCATCCACCAATGTACCATTTTATATTTAACAGGATATATTCAAGCACAGTATCTTGTTTCATTCTCAATGGAATTCAATGAGATAGCTCTTATCACTCCCATTTTACAGATGGAAAAACAGAAATGGAGGTGCCACTTGCCCAAGATCACACTTTTTATAGAGCTAAGACTATCTTGGTAAAACCCAGGTATTTTTGACTCCACATTCACTTTTGTCTGTTATTCCATGCCATGTTTTCTCTACTGTCTTTTAGTCAAGACAAAACAAGCAACTCTCTATTTCAGAAATCCCTCTCTTTCAAAGTAAGAATTCCAACAAGTTGTTCAAACCCACTGGTTATTTCAATATCACAGGAGCAAGAAATGACTCAGATCATGAGAAATCCATGCACCTGTGGATTCAACACGCACTTTTGTAACAGAGGAATGGGTGAGTTGGATGTGATTTGCTCCATGATCAAACTCTTAACATTTGCATTTAAAATGACTTTGCAATCTTACTCTGATTCTATTTGTCCTCTGTTGCTGCTTAATGGTTATGCAAGACTCAGACACGTAGCTAAAGCAATACTATGTCCCTTTATCAAATAACATCAAGTGGAGCTCTTTTTTTGTTCCCTTTTGCTAGACCTCTAACCTTTAAAGGTGAGTCAGGCAGCTGCAGAAAACCTGATCTTATTTTCTGCCCCTGGCAAGACTTTTTCAAGTTCATCTTTTTTCCCTTCCCTGAAAATCTGATGAAAAACGAAATGTCAGGAAAACAAGCTCTCGGGCTAAAAAACCCGTGTCTGTCTCTGTGACAGATGTCAATTTGAAAGGTTTCAGGTCACCTGTCAAAAGTGTGTCC
>NW_022111373.1:54840611-54842197 GCF_000313985.2 Echinops telfairi
CCAGGTCTACCAATGGGAACAAAAGACCAGAGCAGAAGAGAGAAGAGAGAAGAGTGGTTATGTAATATAAACAGCAGGAACTTTAATAATATGAGAGAGATTGTTCTGAGATGAAACGAAATTTAGGCACATTTAAATGTGTTTTGTAGTGACCCCTTTTCAAAACAACAACAAAACACTGAACTCACTGTCATTGAGTCTATGCCGACTCAGAGTGACCCTACAGGACAGGGTCGAACTGCCCCTGTGAGTTTCTGAAACCGTAACTCTTTATGGGAGTAGAAAGCCCAGTCTTTCTCCCATTGAGTGGCTGGTGGTTTTGAATTGCTGACCTTGCAGTTAATAGCCCACCCCTTAACCACTGAGCCACCAAATCTCCTGGGAGATCACGTTTTAAATAGGACAAAGTCAGCCCAGGGACAAATTTATCAGAATGAAGGAGATCATCAGTCTGAGGCCTTGAAAATACATAAAGGAGTCTTGTCACATTGCCGATGATAGAAAATAGTGGGAAAGAAACTCTTGTCGGTGGAACTGCTGAGGTGGAAAGGACTACGATGGGAATACCCGTACTGTTGCAGATTGAAAAAGTGTACAGGATTGGTTCTAGGTCTCTCCAGCCATATTTGTCCAAGTATGCCTTATGACTGTAGTACCCTGATTTCCATCAAAGTTCTGCCCAAACAAATCCAGGCAGGCAAAACTACCCTTTCATTGGGCTAACTTCATGACCTGGTTAAAGGTCATAAAGACCTCAATGGAGGCTGAATTTCTATTAAACTTTAAAATGAAGTACACTTCCACTGTAAAACATGGCCTTCTGAAACCAAGGGCTTAGCATTTAAGGTCTAATACTAAATATCCGTATATTTAGTATTATATAATTATTAAAGTGTCTTTGCTTTTACAGTGCTTTTAAGCACACAATACCTCCATATGGGGCGACGCTTGACTTGAGGTATACATGAGTTTCCAAAAAAGATTTTTTTTATTGTACTCAGATCTGGAAGAACACTTATTTTGTATATGTGGGAAACTTGAGAGAGGGAAGAGATATAGAACTGGAATACATTTAAACAATTAAATATAGAACTAGAATACAAATACAGAACTCAAAATCACTGCCATCGAGTTGATTTCCACTCATAATGAGCCTGTAGGAGAGAGTGGAACTACCCATTGAGGTTCCACTTTAGATCTTTACTGGAGTTGACACGCTTCCTAAGAAGCAGTTATTGGATTCAAACCTTGCACCTTGTGGTCAGCAGATCAGTGGATAGCCCAGGAGCCCTAAAAGTGTATGGGGCTACATTTTGGGCTGCTAACCACAACAAGGGCAGTCATTTGAAATCAACAGAAGCTCTTGTAAAGTGTCCAAGACTGTAATACCTTACAGGGCAGTTCTAGCCAGGAGCTGGAATCAACATCGTGGCAATGAGGAACACAGGTAGCTAGCTTGAAGTAGAGGTGGAATATGAGTGTAGACAATAGTCCATGAATTTCCTTTACCTTCTACAGCCATGTTTCTTTTCTTTTTTAAAATTGTTTTATTAGTGGCTCATACAACTGTTATCACAATCTATACA
>NW_022111373.1:54844610-54846374 GCF_000313985.2 Echinops telfairi
TTCTGACATATTTTATATGTTTATGTTTTATATATCTGTGACGATCTCTCTTTAGGAGTTTTCAAGATTTAACACAGGAGTTCCATCATCGCAAAATGACCCCATTGTATAATGAGGAAAAGGTACAAGAGGGTTTCAAAAAGTTCTTGGGGAAAAAAAATTCTTGGAAAAATTGCATTCTTTCAATTCTATTTTCCCATGACCTTTTGGAAGCATTCCGAATACAGTATGAAGATGGTCACAATGTCAGGCTTTCTCAACCCTACTTTTGAATTTTAATTTCATTAATACTGTGGGACATCACTTCCTTCTCCACAAGAATCAGACAGCTCTTAATCAAAGGGTTGAAGGTCTGTATAAGAATGCACTCAGACTCACAGACACCCCGAGGAAACACAGTTAAGAACAAGAGCAGTTAGGATTATCAGCAATGTTTAGACCCAGATAACTACAAACATCCTGGAATTTACTTATCCATGTCTGATTTCCCAGTGAGTCATGTTTATATCTCTCAATGGTAGTTTACTTTTACTTCTTCTTCTTTTTTTTTCTTTTTTTGATCCCTCACACAGTGGAAAGAGGAAATGAAACTCTTCCATGGAAATTAATGTGCCAATACTTGTACTGGTTGTTTGTTGTTGTAACCGATAGGGAAAGATACTGCTCTTAGTTAAACAGAGCTGTACCAACGTTCTCATGCTCATTACATATTTATAACATGGACATTCCTGTGACATACCATGCAGCTGCTTTACTGGGAAACTAATATCAAAGGAGCGAGTGGCAGATTTAGCTTCACCAAGACAAAACTCACTATATTTAATGCTCAATTTTCATTCTCTGTCTGCTGGAACTGAGCGTGATGAGATTCTCACACCAGTGTATTCATAACTGGGGTTTTCCCCCACAAGTTATTTTTATCCTTGGTAAAGACTCTTCTTCTCCTCCCTGTTGTTGAATGTTTAGATCACTTACATAAGTGAAAATAATATTTGCTGCTTTTCTGAACAGCCCGAGATATTTTTCTGCGCCGAGCATGTAGACCATTGCTCTCTTAGATTAGAAGACTCCCACATGAGGTGGGTTGCCTAACACAGAGTAAAGCTCGAAGAGTTACTATATTACTTCTGTCATGAAAGCTCTTATTTCATTCTGCCCATACCACCTCGTGAGTCAGCCAGACGCCAGCAAGCACAAGTGTAGATTAGAACCAGAGATGTAGATGTAGATGCTCTCACCCTCCACTCCCAGTAACATTACTCCTTCCTCTGTACAGAAACAGCTTCCACCCTTTCGAAGATATATTAGTGGAGAAAAGGAAAAAGAGGGATACAGCCATTGTAGAAAACAGATTTCTTTTTCTGGCTGAAATTAATAATTCTGAGCAGCACTAAAATTAATTACTCTGTGGTTATAAGTAGGCAGTGGATTTATGGTAAATGACAGAGTGTTTGCAAATTTTCTTGACTACTCGATTAGAAAATGCACGCGTGGAGGCGGCAGCCGAGCATGCATTATTGAAGTGGTTGGTGTCTGGCGACAATCTGGAAGCTGCAATTGTTGTGGTTGCTGTAGGAAAATTCACATGTTTGGAGAGAAATTCTTTCACCTTTGTGTGCCTACAGCCTGGATCTCCCCTCTTGGCAGCTGTAGGAAGCACAGGAGCTCTGTGACCTGGAAAATGTGGGACAACTGCCACAAGGTGACCCTGGCAGGCTGGGGTAGGCCCAATTAATTTAAAATTTTGCTTGGCCTTGTCTCTTC
>NW_022111373.1:54847273-54849211 GCF_000313985.2 Echinops telfairi
GATACTATCGAACAGGGTAGAACTGCCCTGTGAGTGTCCCAGATGCTATCTCTTTGTGGGAGTAGAAAGCCTAGTCTTTCTCCCTAGGAGCAGCTAGTGGATTCTAACTGTTGACCCAGTTAACACATAGTGAGTGCTTGTTGAATGAATGAATGGCAGACAGCAAGTCTCTGACCAAAGGGAACACAAGAGTCACAGCTGGAAGGTCATTTGTCCAGTGGCAATAGCTCACCCAAGGTCTTAAGCATAAATGTGGAAAATATATTTCATAGTATATATATATATAGTCTTTATATATATAAATAAATCTATGACAGGGAATATAGATTTTTGGCTCAGTCCGTTCTTTTTAATTGGATGTCATGAATGAATTCCTGTGAGACTTGTGGTTTGTGTTACTCCTCACCCATGTTTCCTGTGCTTCTCCCAGTGTCTCTTCCTGGAGGAAGGGTATACATGCCTGGCCTGTTTAATTCTGACATGGCCTTTTGACTAGATTTGAATGGCAAAATGTGAGAGAAAATAAGGTGCAGCCCTTCTAGCAGGACTTTAAGAGTCAAGACATTGTTTGTGCATCTCCTTTGACTCTGTATTGCTGTCAACAAATTTCCAGAGAAAAGGCAAAGTGGAGCACGGCCACAGATGATTTGTGATGCACATACAGTATGCTTGAGAAACACACTTTTGTAATTATAAGTCTTTGGGATTTGGGAGTTGTCTGTTATGCTGGTAAACACACTCTGTCCTAACTGATTACCTTAATGGTAACCTTTCACCATGCATCAATGAATATAGAATTAATTATGACACTGAGGTTTGCAATGAAATGAACCCGCATATTCCAGCTACTACGTCTAGGAAACTAGTTGCTACCTCTCCTAACTCCTTTCTTCCTCTCTAATGGATAAAGTGAACATCCTTCAAGTCAAAGAGACCCTCTACTTGTGCTCTCGTCTAATTTCTTTTCAACACTTACAGCCTTTTCTACTTGAGACACCTCCTCCTTTGTGGAGTATTAATCTCTCCTTCTGTAAAGGCTCATTCGAGTCTTATATTCTGAGAATAATTTTCTTGGGTTCCCTCTATACTAATTCTTTCAGCTAGCTCCTTCTACTTCCTTGCTCCCTTTTGTGGTGAACCGATTTAACTGTGTGTGCACTTGCTACTGCTTCACGTGTGTTGTCTTCTCTATTTAATGTGTTTGCATCTCTCTTTCACTTCTCTTTGGACATGCTGTCAGGAGAGACCAGCCCCCGGAGAAGGACGTTGTGCTTGGTAAAGTAGAGGTGCAGTGAACAAGAGGAAGGTCTTCAACAAGATGGACTGACACAGTGCCTGCAACAATGGGCTGGAAGAAAAGTCGGGACAGCACAGAACTGGGAGGTGTTCGGTTCTGCTGTGCATGGGGTCACAAGGGGTCAACACCAACCCACTGCGACCTAACAACAACAGTAATTTACCTCTCTGGGTTTCAATAGCCACTGTAATGGCTACATAGCACTCAGAGACAAAATTCATGATTCGACCATTTATTAAGGACGTTAACAAGTTGTTAGGCCAGTCAGAAATGCTCAGGGTTGAGATGATTTTCAGGACATGTTACACAGTTGTTTCAGATCAGCTAATACATCCTCCAGGGGCATAATACTCCCCTGTTAAGCCTCAACCCGAAGACATTCAGCTTAAACTCTGTGGCTCAGCAAACCCAGTTTCCTGAATTAATTACCCAGAGCGACCCCCTCTCTGGTAAGGCTTAGTCCAAAGACACCAAGCCCCACTTCCGTGGGTGAGCAAGTCCAACTTCCCTAATTAAGTGCCCAGAGGCGCTCCACTTACAAGGCGTCCTCCTGCGCAAAAGCACTCTGCTTTACCTGCTCGGTGGCCTGAGGGTCCATCACTGCTCCCTGCTCTGGCTCCCGGTTCTGCTGCTGCTCCTCT
>NW_022111373.1:54849770-54851325 GCF_000313985.2 Echinops telfairi
TTTCCCTTAGCCTCAAGTGCACTATTCTGGCTTTATTGTTACCTTCTTTGTAGATGACTGTTTTTTTACACAGCTCTAAAATATTTAAAAATTTGAATTCCTACAGTGTTAGTACAAAGCCCCCTTTTCTTCCAGCTCTGTATGAACTCTGTATCGAATGCGGTTTTATAACAAATTCCATCGATTCCTAGAGATGATATTTTGAAATAATCCACTGGAAATACTCCTGAAATCTCTGTTTGTTTCTTTCTTATTTCCCACTTTAAAACACCTTGGGAGAAACCTCAGTCAGAATTCATTGATTCATTTTTTAAATTTCTTCATCTATTCTTTCAGAGAAACATCTATCAATCATTGAAAGTATTCAAGGCTCTGTAAAATCTGTTAGGAAACCTTGCCCCCTACACACACCCCCTGCCTTCCCCAGAGAACAAGCCTCATGATTCTTGCTCTCAAAAAAAAATTGCCAACACACGAGTCTGTTGATCATGAGGTGTCCACGGGATCAGGTATCAGGTATCAAAAGATCTAAAGTAAACAATTATGTCGATGTGAAAGAGGGGGGTTGGAGCGAAGAGCCAAAGCCCATTGGTAGACAATTGGACCTCCCCAACAGAAGGGTGACAAGGAAGGGATGATTCAACCACGGTGCAGTACAGCACCTAGGAAACACACAACATTCATCTAGTTCCTGAATGCTTCCCCCCACCTCAGACCATCCACTGTGACCCAGTTCTACGTTACAAATCTGGCTAGACCAGAGAACACACATTGGAACAGATAAGAGCTCGAGACACGTGGAATTCAGGACAGATAAACCCCTCATGAACACGAGTAGAGATATCATGAGGGTAAAGGGAATGGTGTGTGTGTGGGGGGGGTGTAAAAAGGGGGAACCCATCACAAGGTTGGATATATAGCCCACCCCCCAGGGGAATGAATAACAGAAATGTGGGTGAAGGGAGACAATGAACAGTGTAAGACATGAAATAGCAATAATCATATATAATTGATCAAGGATTCACAAGGGTGAGGGGGTAAAGAAGGGATGGGAAAAAAGAGGAGCTGATACCAAGGGCTCAAGTAGAAAGAAAATGTTTGGAAATGCTGTTGGCAACATATGTACAAGTGTATTTAATACAATTGAATGATGGAGTGTTATAAAATTTGTAAGAGCCCCCCCAATAAATGTGCCAAATAGGGAGAAAAATTATGTACATGATTATGATACAATAAGTAAAATGAGAACGTTTCTAATAATGTAGATTGTATAACACTCAGTGGGAATATGAAAGTGAGGGAAGCCAGGTTTTCTGGGATGTGAGAAAAGGGTTCCCACAGGAAGTTATATGTGGGCTGAAACTTGGTCAAACAGAAATTTGTCAGAAGGAAAGAAGAGGAAATGTTATGCTTAATATCGAGGAGATATGAAAAGATCTGTCCTGTTAAGGGGATTTCTGATAGTTCAATCTTGTTACAAAGTACACAGGAAGTGGGGAAAATGTAGGAGCTGAGGCTGAATTAGTAAAAAGAACATGCAGGTTTTGTGTTATTT
>NW_022111373.1:54863532-54875641 GCF_000313985.2 Echinops telfairi
GACAAGGTAGCTAACTGTTTCCTGCTGCTGCGCTGAGTCTCCGTGCCACAGTCTGGGGTGCACCTGGTTTCCATGGCCTTGTTGCCACTATCTGGGGTGCATCTGGTTTCCATGGCCTTGCTGCACAGTCTGGGGTGTATCTGGTTTCCTTGGCCTTGCTGCTTCAGACAGACTTCTTGAATATGCTCTTCTAAAACAGTGCTGGGCTTTCTCTTCACCCTTCCAAGAAAGCTCAGGCTGACAGCCAGTGGGGTGGTAAAGAAACTGACCAATCCCCTCTACCAGTGTTACACATGCCTGCCTGGTATACTATTTCCAATCATTTGGCGGGAGTTACAGGGACTTGAGCAGAAGAGCCATAAAAAGACATTTTACTCCACAGCGGACACATGCCCGACACTTGGACAGTCAGGAGTATGAGAACGTGGATGGTTAAACAATGTCCAGGGCTCTATGAAGAGAGTTTTGTTGCTGCTCATAGCCACCATTCTTCATGAAGACCCGTCAAATTCCCTGTTGGGGGCATTAATTGCAGCACCAAAAGAGTAACTTTATGTTGAGCTCTCTATCACTCATCCATCAGTATCCTACTATTTTCATATTGAATGGCTTACTCGTTGCTATGATGTTGGAAGCTATGCCATTGATATCTCAAACATCAAAAAGATTACCCATGGTGGACAGTTTCAGTGTCATGTCCTCACTAAGACAAACTTTGAGGAAAAGTCTAGTGATCTCATTCGAAAATTAACTAAGTAGAATCCTGTGGACTACAGAATATTGTCCAAGAGTTCAACTCACTTATTGTGGATGAATCGCCAGGAGGGACTGATCTCTGGGGAAAGACATCATACGTAGCAACATAGGCCAGAGAAGTCTCGGGAAACCGTCAGTGCGATGGATTGACAGAATCATTGCAACAAATTAAAACACACAGACATGAGAACAGCATGCTATGCATGGGGTCTCCACGAGTCAACTAAGTAAAAAAACAAATACTTAAGTTTGGTCATAAATTGAGAGAAACAATTCAGAGCATAAATGCTCAGCAATCTCACCTTGTGGTTGTTGAACAAGACAAGGGAAAGGCACTGAAAAACCATAAGCTTGAGAAACCTCAGGATGAGTTCCAAGAGATTTCAATAAGGACAGGAAAAGAATGCAAATCTATCATTAAATAGA
Organism: Echinops telfairi; assembly: GCF_000313985.2. Taxonomy (NCBI): domain Eukaryota; kingdom Metazoa; phylum Chordata; class Mammalia; order Afrosoricida; family Tenrecidae; genus Echinops; species Echinops telfairi. The sequence continues at coordinate 54,864,715 of NW_022111373.1, forward strand.
ATACACTAAAAGTGCATTTGGGTCTGTAATCTATTTCCTGTGCTTACTGACTTAAAGTCACTGCTTCTCTGTCAGTGTGCCCTACTGTGGTGGCCACATCACAATTGGAGGGAGCCTTATTAACAGCCTGAGATCTACGGTGACACAACCTTGCTGGTTGAAAATGAGCAAGACTTGACGCACTTGCTGATCATTACATCTAAATGTAAAGAAAGGCAAACTCCTCCGCACTGCCTTTCCACGTGACTGCCATGTGCCTACTGTGGAGTGAACGTTCTTACTGTGGCTCTTCTACTCAAGTCCCTGTAACTCCTGCCAAATGATTGGAAAGAGGGTTCAAGTAGGGCACGTATAACATTAGTAGAGGGGATTGGTCGGTTTTCATTACCATCACCTTAGCTAAAAGGATGAGCCATCTTTGAAGGAGTAGAGAACATCCTAATAGAGAAAAGATGGAAGGTGTCAAACATTTCTTTTTGTTTGGATCCATCATCAATGCTCACGGAAGCAGCAATCAAGGGATCGAAGGACACATTGCCAGGGAGAAATCTGTTTCAAGTGTAGACTACAGGGATATGACTTGGAAGACTAAGGTGCTTCTGACTTGCCTCCGATGCCTGTGAAAGTTGGGCATTGAATAAGGAAGGCTGAATGCTGGGCAGTGAATAAAGAATTGCTTCCTTTGATTTATGGTGCAGGTGAAGAACATTGAAAGGGCCATGAACTGTCAAAAGAACAAACAAACATCTCGTGGGAGAAGTACTGCCAGAACACTCCCTGGAAACAAGGAGGGCCAGATTTTGCCTCCTGTGATTTGGTCATATTATAAGGAGAGACCTGTCCTTGAAGAAGGACACCATGCTTGATAAAGTGGAGGGACAGAGAAAAAGAGGAAGACTCTCTTTACAAGATGGACTGACATAGTGACCGCAACAATGGGCTCAAACCTGGGGACAAGTGTGAGGATGGCACAGGGCTGGGTAGTGTTTTGTCCCGTTGTCCGTAGCGTTGCTATGAGTCAATTGACTCAAAGGCACCTACCACCACCACCAACAGAGTAATACGACAAAGGATTTCTTATGGAACCATCTCTGGTAAGGCAATTTTGCGTCTACATATTTTAATATCGAATTTAAATATTTAAATTCTGTGATACAAAATGGAGTTAAGGACTTTGAAAATATTTTGATTGAGTTTTACATTTTAAAAACTACATTTTAACTTCTAAATTTCTAAGAAGAAAGACAGACTGATTATGAAAAGACAATTCTAGATGTGACCTTTAACTTCATGGATGACTACACGGAGGGCGAATCATAAATAGATGTTCAGGGACAAACCTTTGCCAATGAGCGCTAGCAGGCAACGTTGTTTTACTTGAATTATTTTATGGTTGCAGCTGAATGGACTCTGATAACTTCTCCAGTAAATTAGTTATTCTAGTGGACTGCCTACAGCATTTTTCAGAAAACAGTAGGACCAAGAACAAAGAGTTGTTAATGGTATGAATCAAATATTTCTCTGTGACTTTAAAGTTAAGTTAAAAAAAACAGAAAAGAGATGATGGGGAGGCAAATGTGCAGGCCTATTTTTCTGTTGATAGAGGACGTTTTTAAAATGATTCTGAATACACAGCGATTTCTCAGTGGTCAAACGCTAGTCCAGTCAAATACTCATTATGATTTCCCGTGAACATTTGATGGACTAGAGTTGGGTGGGTGACCACTGACATATAAGTAAGACCCACTAACATAGAGACTAATTTGGCCCATGGAACTTGAGCCACCAGGCCCAGGGATGTGCTTAATACTGGTTTACCCTCATCTTCCAACTATATGAGGCAGGACATGTAACGTCTTCGAATACCAAGACTCCACATTATGTGAGGAAAGACAAAACAATTTGCAAAATGATTGAAATAAAAAACTAAGTAATAGACGACTTTGTTCTCCATAGTGCCAATGTCTCTTCTCAGCGTTAGGTGTTTAGGGATGCTCATTAAGGATTTCAGGCCACTGGAGTAATACTATGATCATTAATTTCTACCACAAAGTCTCAAATGTATTCCCCTAGTCAAATGGGTACTGGGGAAATCGTTCATTATTTCTGATAATGGAAAATGTAATTTTTTGTAAAGGTGGTAATGCAGTGCACAGCAGTGGATATTAAGGAATTAGGTATCAGCTATTCTATGCATACAGGATCAGACTCTCTATCTCACTGTGTTTGCCTGGCTCTTAGGTAACATCAGCACACTGACAAAGTAGTTCGCATGTTTGAATACGGTAAGATCCCAAGTGCACAGAAAAGATTGTCTCAGGACATGAAATTAGAAAAACAAATATTTTTCAAACTTTTAATTGAATTGAAATAAAGTGAAATACATATTAAAAAACCTTTTATTAGAATATATTTTACAATGTTTGTTTCTTAAAATTGCTTTATTATATAGGTTTAAGCTCTACCTTATTTAATATGTATATCGACATTATTTAATAAAGATAATTACTATTAAGTTAATTGAAAAAGAATGATCAGTACCTGAAATATAAAAGATACGACTATAAATGGAATAGGGTATACAAAGAGTAAGATGATGTCTGGTCTAAATAGAGTTTACCTTCTAGTTATGAGATGGTAATAAGCACAAAGCAAAACATATACGGCTTCAAACATCAATGTAGCAGGCAGCTGTCCTAATAGCTTGCTCTGCTGATCATCTGAAATTTCTTCTTTAGGGTGGTCTCCATTGAAAGAAGTTAAGATATCAGGAATGGTTTGATATTTTAGAGAGGAAGAGATAAAAATAATTGGTTGGACAGAAGTGCTGGTGTGAAATGATCATATGTGACTTTGTTTGCTTATACTTCCACTATAAACACAAGGGCCCAGAGAGCTCTATCTTCAAGGAAGCATTAAGAAATGCATTGGTGGAACCTTAACATCAACAGACACTGCTACTGGAGTGATAAGCAAGCCTTCCTGGGAATTCCAGTCAAGATGAGGGAAGGGGGTCATGTATGTCTTAAAGAAGGTGATTACATTTCTGTTGGTGGGTAAACCAGGAGGCACAACCTCCCATCGGGAAACAAATGTTTAACAATACTTATGGAAGCCAAGCAGAGAGTACATATGCCTGGTACTATGTTCCTAATTGGACACCTTTGGCCTAGTTTCTATCTAGGGCTAGGCCTAAAAATGTGTAGACTACTGGGCCTTCAGACTCTGCCCTTCCTAGCTGAACATGCTCATTCAGTGGCCACACCAGCAGAGTTACATGTGTAAACCCCATTAAGTGGGCTGGGTTTCACCTCAAACTCACCCGCGGCAGATTGAAGGAACTGACATACTCCCTTGGACTTCATGACGCAACTTCCTGGTGCAGGAAGAACTAGAAACCCAAACCAACCCGCTGCCATCGAGTCAATTCTGACTTGCGGCAACCTCTAGGGTAAAAGACAGGGTGGAATTGCCCCTGTGGGTTTCAGAGACTGTCACTCTTTATGGGAGTGGAAAGCCTCATCTTTCTCCCTTAGAGCTGGCTGGTGGTTTCGAACTGCTGATCTTGAGTTGGAAGCCCTGTGTGAAACCCACCAGGGTCAAGAAACTCCACCACAATGACCATTATCCCTAGGTTATGGAATTGTCAGTCATTGGTCTTTGGTTCAGATCTCTTGTTTTGAAGGTGGCCACAGAAAGATGACATTGGACTACCATATACTTACTATTTGAATGCCCTCCTGGAATTCTTATGACATGTATTAATCTGGTAGGCAAGATTCTGTTTTAGTGTATGAGTGCTAGTGAAAATTTGCCCAATTTGTTTTGTGAAACTTTTACACATATCCCCCATTTTTGTGTGTAAATAGTGTCCAATCACTTAAGAGTTTAATCTGTATAAGTCAACAATTCACGTTTGTCTGCCTATACTTGTATAATTTCCTTTTCTCAACAGTGCTTTAAATTCAATACCATTGGCTGTATTAATGACATTACCATTAGGATTAACTTATGCTCCAAGGGGATGATTTATAATGTTCTCTATCATAAAATAATAGTGATATTTCTAAGGTGAAACGGAGACATATATAAACCATAGATATAGAAATGGATTTGGGGCTCCCGCTTGATTCTAGCTCCAACTTGTCCCTGTTCTCTAGAAAATTGGTAGTGGCTGTCATCTGGAAGCTGAAGTCACGCTGGGCAATGCTGTGACATAACCAGCCTTCTGTTCATGGGGATGATGACGCTCCAGAGTGACAGAGACCAAGCGCAGCATTTAATTACGTTAAAATGAGAATGATATTGAGTTTTATTGAAAATTTTGGTATTCTTTCAATCCACCTTTTATAGTTAGTATAATAATTTCCTAATATTGCACAAACATTTCATTTCTATAATACATCCTATTTGAAAACAATGCTTTAATTTTTGACTGGGTTGTAGAGTTCATTTATTAATAATCATTAGATTAATAGAGCAAGTGAAATTGGACTACAATTTCATTTTAATGTTTTATCCTATTCCAATTTTTGGTATCAGGGTTATGCTAACCTTAAAGAATATGTGGGGCAGCTTTCCACATTTCCCCTTTTTCTGTGCTGTTGGGGATGATCTGTTCTGGGAAATGTTGGACAAAGCTATTATAAGAAATCACCTGGGCATTGTGCCTTTTTAGGAATAAGCCTTAAAAGTTTTTTCATATGTTAATTATTCTGTTTAAATTCTCTACCACATCTTGAAACAATTTTGGTAATTTACATAATCAATTTCATTGAGTTTTCCATTGGTATGAAATATACCCATTGTCAGTAGTTATTATTCAAAACGATGTTCAGGTTGTAAACTTCCATTCTTTGCTTTCTTGAAGATGCCTTTATTTTTCTCTTGTAATTGTTTAAAAATTTGATGGACTAAAGAAGTCTATATGTAAAGAAAAGACCTTTCTTTGAAACCTGTAATTTTTCCTACCTTAAATTATTGTTGCTAAAAAAAAAATATCAACAATGAAATGTACAACTTTACTCTAGTTCCTAAATGCTTCCTCCACCACCCCCAGCCCCTACTATCATGATCCCAGTTCTGCCTTACAGATCTGGCTAGACCAGAGGATGTACACTGGTACAGATAGGAACTGGAAATACAGGGAATCCAGGACAGATGACCCCTTCAGGACCAGTAGTGACAGTGGTAATACCAGGAGTATGGAGGGAAAGTGAGGGAGAAAGGGGGAACTGATGACAAGGATCTACATATAACCCCCTCCATGGGGGGTGGACAGCAGAAAGATGGATAAAGGGAGATGTCGGACAGTGTAAGATGTTTTCATAGTTTTTCCTCATGTATGCTCTATCACACTCATGGATATATTTGCAGTAAAGATAAATACACAGATATAAAGACCATCTGTCAAATCTATATATAGTCTTGGGTATAGTCTCACGCTTTGTCTCACACATTTCAGTCTGTGTGTCCATCTAAGCATTAACTTGTAGATTGCTACTATTGCAGGTGCATGTACATAAATTCAATACATGCCATGCTGTTTTGGTAGTTGCTTGTTAAGTGGTTCCAACGCATATGGGCCCTATGTACAACATAACAGAACACCATACTATCCTGTGTCATCCTCACAATTATTCTTGTATTTGAGCCCATTACTACATTTATTGTAACAGCCCATCTCATAATGGACCTTCCTCTCTTCCATTGCCCCTCTACTTTACTAAGCATGATGTCCTCTTCAAAGAACTTGTCTCTCCTGATACAGTGTCAAAAGTATGTTATGAAAAGTCTTGCCATTCTTGCTTCTAAGAAGAATCATGGCTGTACTTCCTCTAAGACATATTTGTTTATTCTTTAGCAGTCTATGATACTTTCGGGACTCTTCACCAGCACTGCAGTTCAAATGCATCAATTCTTCTTCAGTTTTTCGTATTCAATGTCCAACTTTCACATGCCTCGTACTTCATATAAGGCAACTGAAAATACCATGACTTGAGTCAAGTGCATATTAGTCCTCAAAGTAACACTCTTGTCTTTCAGTACCTTAAAAGAGGCCTTGTGTAGCAGATTTACCTAATTCAACTCATATTTTTACTTCTTCACTATTTCCATGAGCATTGATTGTGGATCCCAGCAAGACAAAACCTGTGAAACTTCAATCGTTTCTCCATTTATCATGTTTGCTATTGTTCAAGTGGTGAGGACTTTTGGTCTTATTTACATTGAAGTTGTAATTAATACCGAAGACTGCAATCCTTGACTTTCACCAACAAGTCCTTAAAGTCCTGCTCAATTTCAGCAAGCAAAGTGGCGCTACCTGTACATCACAGGTTGTTAATAAGCCTTCCTCCAATCCTGATGCCACATTTTTTCCCCATATTATCCAATGTCTCTGATGATTTGCTCAACATACCAATTGAGTAAGTAGGGTGAGAGGATAAAATGCTGTCACACACCTTTCCTGATTTTAAACCAAGTTGGATCCAACTCTAATGACATTATGTATGACAGATAAAAACACTGCTCAGTCCTGTTCAAGGTGAAGAGTGGGGCTGGGGCAGATCCCAGAGAGGGGAAAACTGATTGGAGCATAAATTTGAATAACAGCTATATTGATTGAATTTTCTGGACTATGGATATAAATAATCTTACTACAGACAGTAATGTACATGAAGATAGATCTTGAAATGTCTTTTTTTTTTTTTCTTTTTTAACATTTTATTAGGGGCTCATACAACTGTTATCCCAATCCATACACACATCAATTGTGTAAAGCGCATTTGTACATCGTTTCTCAAAACATTTTCTCTCCATTTAAACCCCCGACATTAGGTCCTCATTTTTCCCCTCCCTCCCCGCTCCCCCCTCCCGCATGAGCCCTTGATAGTTTATAAATGGGTATTTTGTCATATCTTGATGATGAATGTAATGCCACAAATCTTCATGCCGTCCAACTTCTCAGATTAATTGGAACTTGGAACGGACAAAGTATGAATCTAAGATTTTGGAAGTCACCCAAAAAATCACAGACCACATAAAGGCATTAGTGAGTTGAAATGGGTTGGTATTGGCCATGTTGATTAAGAAAATCATATGGTTTACTCTGCTTTGAATAATATAATCAACATCTTCAGTCTGAAATTGATCAAACATGGAATTGAGATGTATTGATAATTATTGACAACTGAAATGCAAAAGTTAGAAATAAAGAGGAACTGATTAGAAAATATGGTTTTAGTGATATAAACAATACAGGAGATTACATGATGGGATTTTGCAAAATTTAAGAACTTTTTCAACAACACAGACAGCAACTATGTATATGGAATTCTCTAGATTGGATACATAGAAAAAAAATGGACTTCATTAGTGGGAAAGGATGATGGAGGAGCTCAATAAAGGCACCTAAAACCAGGCCAGAGGCTGATTGGAACAGACCACAAATTGCTCATATGTAAACTCAGTTTGAAGCTGAAGAAAATTAAACAAGTCCTTGAGAGCCAAAATATGATCTTCAGTCTATCCCACCAAAATTTCCAGACCATCTCAAGAACACATTTGCTGTATCGAACATTAAGGATAGAGACGTAATGAGCTGGGGGATGACACCAAGAATGTCATACATGAAGAAAACATGAGGTCATATATGAAGAAAGCAAAAATACAGAAAAAGAAAAGATCAAGGTGGATGTCAGAAGAGACTCTGAAAATTTCTCTTACTCATACTGTAGCTAAGGCACATGAAAAAAATGGTGAAGTCTAGTGCTAAACAAAGAATTTCAAAGGCAGGCCAAGAAGGCAAAGAAAATATTATAATGAAGTATGCAAAGACCTATAGCTAGAAACCCAAAATGATGAACATGCTCAACATATCTTAAAATGAAAGAACCAAAGGAAAAACACTAAGCCTCAAGTTGCAATATTGAAAGATTCAATGGGAAAATAGGGGATGATTTAGGAAGCATTAAAATGAGATAGAGACAAAATGGGTGCACAGCAAATGTGATGAAAGCTGATGGTGCCTGCCTATTAAAAGATATAGTGTCTTGGGTTTTAAAGGCTTGAAGTTAAACAAACAGCCATCCAGCAGTGAAGCAACAGAGCCTACAGGAAGAAGAATGCCAGCCTGTGTGATCATGAGGAGTCAATGAGAATAGGTATCAGAAAGTCACAAACAAGTAATCAAATTGGCGTGAAGGAGCATAGGCAAAACCCACCTGTAAGATAATTGGACAGCTCCTCACAGAAGGGTCACACAAAAGGGACGATATATCCAGGGTGCACTGATGAACCACATAAGTATTCCCCTAGCTCTTTAAAATTTCCTCCACTCACTATTATGCCTTAGTTTTACTTCACTAACCTTGCTAGACATGCGCATGTACATTGGCACAATTAACATATTTCCAGGTATGAAATCCAAGATAGATAAACCCCTCAGAAACAGTAATGGGAGTAATGATTCCCTGAGGGTATGGGAAAAGAGGATGAGGTAATGGGGGGAAGGAGGAAATGATAGTAAAGATGCCTGTATAACCCCACAAAAGGGGAATGAACTTCAGAATTTTAGGTGAATGGATACATTGGATAATGTAAGTTATGGCAAAACAATAAAACAATAATAATATATCAAGGGTTCAGGGGGGTGGTAGGGTGGGGGAGGGAGGGATTAAAGGGGAGCTGATATCAAACAGTTCAAGAAGAATGAAAATGTATTAAAATAATGATGGCAGCAACTGTACAACTATGCTCTATCTAATAGAATTATGGAGCTTAATAAAATGCTAAAAAAGAAGGAAAAAAATACACAGTCACTGTACCAGAAAAGAACTAATCAACACTCAACAATTTCAAGATAGATACATGAGCAAGGACCAATGGAACTAAAGAAAAATGCATTGAAGGCATCAGCCAAAAATAAGGTTCCAGGAATTGATGGAATATGAATAGAAATGTTTCAACAAGCAGATGAAACACCTGAAGCACTCACTTTCCAGGAAATTTTAAAGACAGTCAATTAACTGGAAAAGATCCATATTTATACCCATTCCAAAGAAGATGATTCATTAGAATGGTCAAATTATAGAAAAATTATCATTGATATCATGTGTAATAAACTTTTTTTTGAAGAACATCTAATAGCAGTTGCAGCTGTACATTGACAAGCAATTGCCAGAAGCTCAGGATGGTTTGAGAAGAGGACATGGAACAAGAGATGTCATTGCTGATGTCAGATGAAGATCGGCTGAGAGCAGAGAATACAATAAAGAAGTTTACTTGTGTCACTGACTATGCAAAGGCATTAAACTGTGTGGATCATAACAAACTATGGATAACCTTGAGAAGAATGGGACTTCCAGAACACTTCATTTTGCCCATGTGGAATTTGTACAGCTGTGGGAATGGAACAAGGAAATGCTGCTTGGTTTAACATAAAGGGAAAGTTGTGTCACAGGGTTATATTGCCTCACTATACTTATTCAATTTGTGTGCTAAGCATACAATCAGAGAAGCGGGATTATATAAAGAAGAATGTGGCATCAGGGTTGGAAGAAGGCTTATAACAATCTGTGACACGCAGATGAAACAACCTTGCTTGCTGAAAGTGAGGAGGACTTGACGTACTTGCTGGTGAACATCAAGGATTGTAGCCTTCAGTATGGATTACAATTCTGTGTAAAGAAGACCAAAATCCTCACAACTGGACCAATAGTTAATATCGTAAAAAATGGAAAAGAAGATTGATGGTGTCAGTATTTTGTCTTGCTTGGATCCACAATCAATGTTTATGGAAGCAGCAGCCAGGAGCTCAAAAGATGAGTTGCATTGGGTAAATCTGCTGCACAAGACCTCGTTAAAATATTTAAGAGCAGGGGTTACTTTGAAGACTAAGGTGCGATGGACCCAACCCATGGTGTTTTCAATTGCCTCATATACATGTGAAGGTTGGATATTGAATAAGGAAGAGCCAATGAATTATGGTTCTGGTGAAGAATATTGAAAAGTATTGTGGACTGCCAAAAGGACATTTCTTCTAAATGTCTTAGAAGAAATCCAACCACAATGCTCCTTAGAGGCAAGGATAGCGAGACTTCTGAACCACTTAGGACTGATTGTCTCCACGCCCTGGAGAGGAACATTATACGTGGTATAGGAGCTGCAAAATAAGGCAACTCTGGACAAGATGGATTGACATTGTGACTGCAATAATGGGCTCAAACATGGAAACATTTGGGAGAACTGGGAAGGGCCGGGCAGTGTTTAGCTCTATTGTTCACAGGCTCGCTGTCAGTGGGAGCCAACTTGATGGCAACTAACAACAACAGTAGCAGCAACAACAGCAGAGGTGTTTATATGAATATTTCTTTTTTACATAACATTTAGGACAACATGAAAGAGATTGTAAAATATATACCAATAGATAAAGACATTTCGGTGTTCTAAAAATCAGAAAATTTTGATTTTAATAACAATTATTTAAGATAAGAAATCACTTTATGTGATTAGTATGTATTTATGATGTAGTTACAACAGTCACGAATATTATGTAGATACTATCCGTAAGTGTTGTTGTTAGGTGCTATAAAATGTGTTGTAGCTTACATGGACGTTATATACAACAGAAGGAACATACAGCATGGTTCTAGTTCAACTGTACCATTGTGCTTGCTATTAGCTCATTGTTGCAGACACTGTGTCAATTCACCTTTTCAAGGATCTTCTTATTTTTGGCTAACCAGCTACTTTACAAAGAATGATGCTATTTTACAGGTTATGGTCTTTCTTGATACCATGTCCAAAGTACATGAGATGAAGTCTCTCCATGCTTCCTTCTAAGGATCATTCTGGCTATATTTCTTCTAAGACAAATTTGTTTCTTCTCTGGCAGTCCAATATTCTTTGCCAACATCATGATTCAAAT
>NW_022111373.1:54876851-54877993 GCF_000313985.2 Echinops telfairi
TCACAAAACCAATATCCCTAATGAACATCAATGCAAAAATCCTTAACAAAATATTGGCCAATAGAATACAATAGAATACAAACTATATAAAACAAATAATTCACTATGAACAAGTGACATTCATACCAGGGATGCAGGGATGATTCAACATATGAAAGACCATTAGTATCATTCACCATATTGACATAAAAAAACTATCGATAGATGCAGAAAAAGCATTCGGCAACATCCAACACCAATTCCTGTTTAAGACACTTGAGAAGATAGGAATGGAAGGAAAATTTCTCAAGACAATATAAGATATATAGAAAAACCAACAGCCAACATGGTAGTCAATGGAGAAAAGGCTAACACAATCCCACTGAAAATGGGGACCAGACAAGGTTCCCCCTTGTCCCCACCCTTATTTAATATTGTACTGGAGGTTTTAGCTAACAGCATAAGGCAAAGAAAAGACATCAAAGGTATTTGTCTGGGGAAGGAAGAGTTGAAACCATTGTTATTTGCAGGTGATATGCTTTTATATATAGAAAATACCAAAAACTCCACAATGGGAGTACTGGAAGCAATAGAGGAGTTTGTCAGAGTGGGAGGATACAAGATCAACAAACAGAAGTCCATCGGACTGCTGTACACATCGGATAAGACCACAGAAGAGGAGATAAAAAAGGTAGTACCCTTCACAGTAGCTAAACACAAATTGAAATATTTATAGATATGCCTGACTAAAAGAACAAACGATCTATAGGGGAAAAACTACAGAAAATTAATACAAGAAACCAAGAGTGACCTCAACAAATGCTCGTGGATTGGAAGACTTAATATAGTAAAGATGTCAGTTCTGCCTAATGCACTATATAAGTTTAATGCAATCCCTTATACAATTACCCTCATCGTTCTTCAAAGAGATGGAAAAACTGATTACCAACTTCATTTTGGAGAGGGAAGAAACCCAGAATTAGCACAGAACTCCTCAAGAAGAAGGACACAATGGGAGGGCTTGCTTTACCTGATTTTAGCACATACTACACTGCCACAGTTGTCAAACTGCATGGTATTGGTACAATGACAAATACTTAGACCAATGGAAAAGAACCGAAAACCCAGAAGTAAAATCATCAGCATATAGACAACTTATCTTT
>NW_022111373.1:54881258-54890934 GCF_000313985.2 Echinops telfairi
GTACAAATGTGTTTTACACAATTGATGTACGTATGGATTGTGATAAGAATTGTATGAGCCTCTAATAAAACAATTAAAAAAAAGAAGAAGACATAGATCAAGGGATACCATGGCTGATGTCAGATGGATCTAGGCTGAAAGCAGAAAATACCAGAAAGATATTGTGTAGTCCGGGTAGACTAGAGAAACAACTTCATAGACACTCATATGTGTATAAGAAAGTTTATATACAAGAGCAATTGAATATTTAGAACACATTCCAGTCCAGTCAAGATAAAGTTCATTCACCCGATACTAGCCCATATATTGGATACCAATCTATACAGTCCTCTTCAGACTTACGAAATACATGCAAAGATGTCAAATGCAGGAAGTTCATAGGCCAGTGGGTTGGAAGTCTTGTGGATCCAGTAGCGTAACCATCTCAGGACTGGCAGGGGTCTCCACATGGTTCCTTCAGTTCCCAGGGCACAAGGTCTATCAGCATAGTGCCATGTATCTTGTCAGTAGAGCATCTCTCAGGAAGTGAGCCGAGAGAATGTGTCTCCTGCCTCTAAGGAGGAAATGCAGGAGTTCCCAGAATCCTCAGGAGAAGGCCATGTCCACACAGAGGCCTCCTTGGCTATATCCTGAGTGGCAGTCTAGACTCCACCCCTACACTCTTAATTCTCAAATTGACACCAGATTATGTAACTACCACAGATATTTACTTGTGTTTCATTGACTATTCAAAGGGATTAATCTCTGTGGATCATAGCAAATTATGGATAGAATAGAGAATAATGGGGCTTTCAGAATACTTCACTGTGCTCATGCAGACCTTGTATGTGAATCAAGAGGCAATTGTGCGAACTGAAAAAGGGAATACTGCATGATCCACAATCGGTGCTTATGAAAAGCAGCAGTCAAGAGATAAAAAGGCATATTGCATGAAGTAAATCTGCTACACGAGACCTCTTTAGAGTATTGAAGAGCAAGCATGTTACTTTGAGGACTAAAGTGTGCATGACTGAATCCAAGGTATTTTCATTTGCCTTATATGTATATGAAAATTGGACATTGGATTAAAGATGACCAATGAAGAACTGATGCATTTGAATTCTGGTGCTGAAGAAGAATCTTGAAAGTATCATGGACTGCTAAAAGGACAAACCTGTCCATCTTTGAAGAAATACTGCCAAAGTGATCCTTAGATGCAAGGGTGGTAAGACTTCCTCTTACATATTTAGGAAATGTTGTCAGGAAAGACAAGTCCATGGAGAAGCACATCTTGTTTAGTAACGTAGATAGGACAGGAAAAATAGGAAGGTCCTCAAGGAGATGGATTGACACTATGTCTGCAACAATGAGTTCAAGTGTAGGAGCAATTGTGGGGATGGAACCAGACTGGGCAGCGTTTCCTTCTGTTGTGTATATGTCTGTATGTGTCGGAACTGACTCGATGGCACTAAGAACAACACTCTGTAGGAGAAAGATGAGGTTATCTCTTTTTGCAATGCTTTACAGTTTTGGAAACCTTATAAAGGGTTGTTTTGAGTCAGAATCCACTTGATGACAGTGAATTTGATTTGGATTGGTATATACATGTCAAGAAGTCCTGTTTTTGTTGTTATTATTATTGCTGTTTTGTTTTTCACTTGTTAAGGCTCTCAACTGCTAGCATAAAGTCCAAACCCACCAGCTGCTTTTTAGGAGACAGATGTTGGAGTTTGCTTCGATAAGGATTCCAGCATTGGAAATCTCATGGGACAGCTCTACTTTGTCCTTCAGGGTGGCTATGAGTTATTGACTCACTCACTGGCACTTGGTTTGCATATCAACTTGGAAGGTTAAATTCTGATTCTACTGCTCTTTCCCTTCTTTCACTGCATTTCTCTCCTTTCCCAATGATATTCTGTGGACAGTTGCCAAAAATCGCCTTGTTAGCATCTATCGACCCTCTTGTCTTTTCCCCTCACCACCATTAAAAAAAAATCAAACCTTTTGCCTTTGAGTCTATTCCGACTGAGAAAGATTGAATAGAAGTGTCCCATAGAGTTTCCAATACTGTAATTTCTGCCGTATCTTGCTTCTGTGGCATGTCTGGTAGGTCTGAATCCCCAATCTTGAGGTTAGCAATCCAGCACATGCCCACTGTGCCACTAAGGCTCCTCTCCTACCATCATAGTCACATCGAAAAATCCCAATCCTCTTTATATATAACTTTCCCCATTCTGTATATAAAAATCCCAATCCTCCTTATATATAACTCTCCCCATTCTCTTACTCCAGTAATCAAACTATCTGAAGAAATCACACATTCATTAAGTATAAACTTGGGCTTTAATGATTTAAAGCAAAAAACACACATCTGATTCAATTTCTTCTTAAATCCACTAAACCAAGGTTATAAATAAAATGCATTTTGGTTTCCGAAATGACTTAGAATTCTCTCTTTAGCAAATCCAATAACCATAGGTCCTTTGTTAAAATAAAAGTCAGGAGATTTATTGAAGGTTCAAAACAGAACTAGAGGTATGTCTGATCTCAAAAATGAAGCCAAATGCTTTAAAATGGTGGAATAGTGGAGGCAGAGGTATTTGGCAAAATCAAGAACTAAAGGCACAACACTCTGATTGGAAGCTGGAGATGGGATAACTCTCACGGGAGGCACTGATTGGTTGGAAATAGGGATGTAGGTTATTTGGATTGCTTAAATATGGGACTAGGGGTAGGGCGGTGCATTAGTAGAGTCTCATAAAGTGATTATCTCAACACATTTCTTGAAGGTTTCTGGGGAAATTTCTGACAAAAGTCTTTTGTCAAGAACATCCCTTAAGAGCATTCTTTACCTAGTTTTAGTTTAACCACAGAGAAAAACATGCTTGTTTTTGTTAGGCACATCTGACTCATGTACTTCAGACATACTATCAGAAGTGTCCAATCCCTGGAAGGGACATTGCATTTTGTAAGGTAGAGGGTAGATGAAAAGGGGAGACCCTTTAGATGAGATAGTTGATACTGCAATAAAAGCTCACCCATAACAACAATGTGGCCGGTGTTTTATTCCATTGGACACTGGGATACTAAGAGTCAGAACTGATTCAATGGCACCTAACAGCACAACAACAACAACATTGTAGACTTTTAGTGATACATGAGGGGGCTTCAAAAAGTTAGTAGGCGAATAGGATTGACAGTTAATGGAATTTTTCCAGGAACTTTTAGATCACCTTGTAGGAGCTGGTGGTGCTTTAGGATAAGTGATGGACTGTAAACCACAAGGTCAGTGGTTCAAAATCACCAGCTGATCTGTTAGAGAAAGATGAGACTGTGTGCGCCCATATAGATTTACAATCTGGAAATCCAGCATAGGATCACTGTGAGTTGAAATGGAATCCAAGGCAGTGGGTTTTTCGGTTTCGTATGCTTTTCATCATTGACTATTGTTTACACACTGAAGTTCGACTACAGCTGCACTTTGAGTCAATTGAGACAGTATGTTAGACAGGGTTCTCTAGAGAAACAAAACCAGGACACTTATGATTTTATATATATTTATATACATATATATAACGTAAGAAATAAACAATTAATCTATGAAGCAGTACAAATGGCTCAGTGCAACTCACTTCCATGAAACAGCTAATACACTGGCAGTTCTTCAAGTCTAGAGGGCCACTGGGTAGTCCTCTGTAGAGAAAGTCAGGCTATCCGGCCACAGGCAGCAAACAGCAAGGCAGGTCACCAACAGTCAGCCAGATGATAGGGTCCGACAGTTCCCAGCTCAAGCAATGTATATTCCAGTAGCAGGGTGAAGCAGGTCTTGAAGGAACCTCAAACTACAGCGACACAGTCCACGAGTTAGGTGTCCCACAGACAGTGTAGCTCGCAAGTTGAGGCAGAGAACAAGCTAAGGCAGCTGCACACTGGTCTGATCATCAAGAACATGGGACCAGAAAGGCAAGGCTCACCGAGCCATTTAGCTCTCCTCCCTTCAATTAATCCCACATGTGTTCATTGGCCAGGTTGGCACGACAAACCTACTTATTATACACAGTAAGATCTAAACTGTTAAAAGTAAAACAAAATATGTTGCTGTTGTTAGTTGTGGTCAAGATAATTCTGACTCATGGTGACACCGTGAGTCATAAAGTAGAATGGAGTAGAAAATGGTATTCTTGCCTATAATCTTGACAGAAGTACATCACCAAGGATTTCTTGTTAGACATTTTTTGGTGAATTTGTACTGCCGATTTTTAGGTTAGCCAAACAACCAACCAACTGGATGTTGATTAAAAGTGATCCCCTGATGGTTTCTGAGACTGAAACCTGTGTGAGATGGACTGAGTAGAAAGCCCTGCTTCTCTCTGGAGGAGTGGCTGGTGATTTTGAACTACTGGCCTTTCAGATCATCACATGATGTGTAACCACTACACCACAGCAGTTAGATACAAATCATTTGCACTACCCAGGGACCATAAATAATGTATAGTATGTTGATCATACTATATGCAGTTGGTACTCTAAGAACAGTATTTTTTCTTTTGTTGTGCCTCTTAAAAAAGTATAAAAACAATTAGGTTTCATGATCCTTTAATCGATTATTGAAATAGCTTCTTACCTCATTTCTTTGCCTATGGGTTCCTATAGATTGACATATTGTTCTCTGATTGTATTAGATTGGGTTCTCTAAAGAATCAGAACCAGTGATGCGCGCACGCGCGCACACACACACACACACATTTATATCAAGAAATGACCTTCACAGTTGTAGGAGTAGCTAAGTACAGTTCTGTTCAAGTCCATAGGTCAGATGTAAGCTGAAGGCTTCTCTATCTTATGCCGCTTAAGAAACTGAGGAACAGAAAGCAAGATGAAGAATCAGGAGGGCCATAGACTGGTTGATATAGAGGTAAATGAATCCAGGGTCAGCTGATCTAAATCCAAGTTTGGCAGACTGCTGATGACTCCACAACAGGAGACTGATGAACCAGACCCATGACCCAGATCCAGCTAAAGGCACAGAGGCAAAGAAGGCTTTCTGTACTGAAAGCTTTTGTATAAGAAAGAGTCGTTTTCTGATATAAAAGGTCCACCCTGATTGGTTGGGCTCCATCTCTACCTTTACTCATGTCCGTCTAGTTGACATTAACTCTAATCATTGCACTGGTTTTCTTAGTTCACAGATTGGATTTTCTTAATATCCTTCAGTAATTCTCAATTACCAACATGGTTGGGCTCTCTTTTCCCCCTCTGCCCTAGGATCAGTTCCTCATAGTCTTCCCTATGGATCACACTCATTCAGTCCTCCAGCACAGGCTGGTCAAAATGGCTTCTCTCTGGGAAACCCTTCTGTACCCAAGTGTGTCAGGATCTTTATACATTGTCCTTTCCTCCTTTTGCAGGGAACATTATATCACCATGATTTGACTACATAACTCTTTCCTCCACTAGAATGAAAGGACAATGTATGTCCTCATTTGTGTATGTCCAGTCCATTACAGAGGACTGGTATGTAACAGTTAATCAGTAAATGTCACTACTGTTTTAGTAAACAAAATGCTGCGATCTTTGCCTGAAAGTAGCAAAACTGGGCTAAAACTGAGAATTCAAAATCTTCATAATTCAAGTAGCCACCTTACCATTTTTGTGTCCCTTCTTCTTCAGCAGAAGCAGTGGAAGTTATAGAGTTTAGATAGGATTGCTGGGTTCATAGCATATTTTGGAGCAGGCTGATAAAAAAAATGCTTTTAGACTAAGGTTACACTCCTTAATGGGACAGTTCCAACTTTAGTTGGTTAATATTATACTATTTCAGCAGTGGACTCGCTGGTTTCCTGATGCTCCTGAAAATCAGGATAGTAACTCATCATAGCAAAAAACAGAAATTAACTCTGGAAGATGTTTTCCTCTTATAGTATTAACTTTTGAGCAACTGAGCTTCCTGAAACAGCCAGGAACAGAATGATTGCTAGAAATATTAGCAAGAAAGACTCTAATTCAGAGGGAGAATTGTAGTTCTGTCAGCTATATCCAGCACATGATAAATTTTTTTAGCCTGGATGACATTTTAAAATTATTTATTAGTTGCCAACATTCAGAGTTTAATATATTTCCCACCCCACATAATTTGGGTTCCAGGGTAACATGTTTTTCCATAAAGCAATATTTGGCTTGCTCTGGATATTAAGTATGTGACAAGCATTGCTCTGCTCATTGCTAACCAGGACCATTTTTTTCCTTTTACTTGTTTATTTTGACCACTTGTTCCTTGTTAGCATTTTGATTTGAAAATTGTGACTATTTGCTGTACAGCCCTTTATAAACAGTTCACTTTATATTAGTGTTCCTCTACGGTGACACAATCACAATTATTTCATTATAAATCAACATTCTACACAATTTCTGAGAGTTTTGGGTGTTTGTAACAGAGCATTTCCAAATATAATGTGCCTAAGTTTAAATATTTTTCCTTTTCTATACTGTCACTTAACATTTTCAACCTCAAAACTTAAGTTAGAATTTCCTGGGTTCAATACTACAAGTGATTTTACCTTATCTTTTTCAACAACCAACTTTAATAATGTCAACAAAATTGTTCAGAAAAAAATTCCAATAACTTGAGATAACTTTATGGTACTATCCAGTAAAATGTTAATGTTCGTTTTTTTTTGGACATCTTGTACCATGTCAATGCATTTATCTTCTGTCATATTGCATTATGCCAGTTTATGGTGAGAAGAAGCATAACAGAATATGACATGATGTAAGGGATACACTGACATGTATAATTTAAAGACTACACTCCTGTTGGAAGCAAACACCTGCAGTTAATTCAAATCCTAGCAATTTCAAATGAAACTCATGAACAAAATAAGAAATGCCCATGATCTGATTGACTCAATAATCTGGTTTATTGATCCAAAGGTAGATAACAGTCCATGAGCGAATACATTATCATAGATAAGGACCTGAGAGTCTAATTTTACCTAGCTATAAGGTAATCATTCACTATTTAAAAAAAAAATTTGTCTGCATTCTTTAAAAGATAGCCTAAGTAGAAAATGTTTAGTAAAACCATTTTCATTTATTCATTTTATTAGTCTGGTCATATAAATTATTTTAATTTCAAAATAAGTAATTTAATCCAAAGTGCTCTTTTGTCACATTTATGTGGCTGTATTATGCTAAAAATATATTTTGTTTAAAAATATAATTTCAATTAAAAATAAAAATTTCAAAGAAAAGTAATACATATTTATCATTAGAATCAAAACAATAATCATAGAGCATTATAAATTTTCAATAAACATACCACCCAAAGAACACTAATATTAATGTTTAAAGTGTTTTTTCAACTCTTTCACAGTAATACTAACTTTATTTCTATCTCTATACATCTATTACATTAATACATCAGGAACCATTTCATTGTATCTCATAATTGTGTGGGGCAGAAATTTGGAAAGGTTTAGTGGATGTCTCCTCTGCTGTTCACCTGACATCAACTGAGGTTTCTTATTGCTGTTCAACTGGCTAATGGGAGGTCTGAAAGGTCTATGATGGCCCTCGTCATGTGTGGTGCGTTACTATGAATGGCTGCATAATACTTGGTCCAACTGGAGCCACTGCCAAGTGAATTAGTTCACCACCCCCCTCCCGTATATGCCTCTTCCTTGGGCTGGTTGGCCTTCTTCACAGCATGGAGGCCAAGTTCAAAAAGCAAATGTTCCACATGTACATCTAGTTTTATAATATGATTGAAACCCAAACTATATTGTTTTAAATCTTGTATTTAAAGGTTAAAAGACTCATAAGGATTTTCCTATATCATGAAAATTTCTTTGATAGTTACATAACATTACATAGGTCGTTGTTAGGTACTATATTAGACAATACAATTTCCTTTATCCCTTATTTTAGTTTTAAACAATATTATGCTCACCTATTTTAAATATTAATAAGCGTTATGTTTGGTGGATAGTTATTAATAATGTTTAATGCTCTGATGGTAGGAACAGATGAATCATTAACAATTTGCAAAACGAAGATGACATAACCTTGCCTCCTGAAAGAGAAGGGGACATGAAGCCCTTACAAGTGAAGATCAGAGACTACTCAGCCTTCAGTCTGGATGAGATCATGATGTAAAGAACACAAAATCCTCACAACTGGAGCAATCAAACAACATCATGATAAATAGAGACAAGATTGACATTGTCAAGGATTATAAAATAGAATGGGTCAATGTTCAACCATTTCAAGGAATGGAATAACATGATCGAAAACATATGGTTTTGAAAGAGGAAGTCCAGACTGTATTGAAGGCATGGGTGAAAAACAAAGCATCAGGAACTGACAGAACACTAATTGAAATCTTTTGACAGTCTCTTGAAGCACTAGAAGCACTCATTTATCTATGCCAAGAAATTTGGAAGACAGCTACCTGGCAAACTGACTGGAGAAGATCCATATATGTGCCTATTCAAAAAAATTGATTAAAAATTAATAAAATACCAAACAATATTAATAATATCACATTAAAGTAAAATTTTGCTGACAAAAATAAAAACATATGGCTGCAGCATTACATCAGCAGGGAACTGCTATAAACTCAATCTGGCTGTAGAAAATGATATGGAATGAGTGATATCATTGCTGGGATCATAGGGATCTTGGCTGAAATCAGAAAATACTCAAGAGATATTTACCTGTGTTTCATTGACTATGCAAAGCTAGCTAACTGTGTGGATCATGGCACAATATGGATAACGTTGCAAGAATAGGAATTCCAGAAGACTTCGTTGTGCTCTTCCAGAGCTGGTACATAGATCAAGCAACAGTTGTTTAAACAGAATAAGCTTATAATGCATGGTTTACAATTAGGAAAGATGTGAGTCAGGGTTGTATTTTTTTTCACCATACTTATTTGTATGCTGAACAGATAATAAGAGAAGTTGGACTATGTGAAGAAGAATGTAGCATCAGGATTGGTAGAAAACTTATTAATAACCATGACATGAAGATGATACAATCTTTATTGCTGAAATAGTAAAGGACCTGAAGCAGTTACTGATGAAGATCAAAAACTACAGTCTTCAAGGTGGATTATACCTTAACATAAAAGGAAAAAAAAACCCCACAAGTGGACAAATGAGCAATGCCACAATAAACAAACAAAAATGATTGATGTTGTCAAAGATTTCATTTTACTTGGATTCACAAACCATCGCTTGATATGTACAGGTCAACGACCCATGCATTTTGGTCTAAAAAGCTGTCCTATACATGTTTACATTCCTTTCATACACAGTATTGGAAATTCCACAACGTTAAGTAAATTAGGTTACTATCAGTAGAGTTGCCATATGCCCCATAATGTTGTTTCTATAGTGGACCAGAGGTATATATACATCACACATACATAATGGATTTTTAGTTCACATTTAATTTTAGTTCCAAACTAAAAACAATGAGTTCTTATGATGTGGACCTACTCCATACTTGTCCTCATAAAGAGATTACTGAAGAGATGGGTGCTATAGCTAAGTGTGGTGAAGAAATCAGATGGTGCCCAGCTAATAAGGTCCCAAGGGCTAGTTTTAAAACAACCAACCATCTAAGTGAGGTGACAGCTAAGTCCACATGGAAGAAGCACAGCAGCCTGTGTGATCCAAGGACTGTAAACAGTAAA
>NW_022111373.1:54891034-54892329 GCF_000313985.2 Echinops telfairi
CCAACCATCTAAGTGAGGTGACAGCTAAGTCCACATGGAAGAAGCACAGCAGCCTGTGTGATCCAAGGACTGTAAACAGTAAAATCCAAGAGTGGAGTAGGGAATGCTATTAAGAGCATACATTCTGAGCACTCAGTTTTCAGAAGGCAATGCTTGATAGTACAAGTCTCAAATTCATTTGCAGGGTCCCCACTTGCAATAAACCTCTGGTGAATCCCCTCTCACCATTGACTAGGAATGTGAATAATCTTTCTATCAGAGTGCAGAGTGCAGGGACTAATGTAGATATAATTAGCTTTAATTTTAGCAACTTATCATTTGTTCTCCCAAATTAAAATTGACTCATTTTAAATTTATTCTATTCTCTAATATTTTCTGTAATCTTTACAACTAAGGTTCTCAATGTTCGATTTTGTTATTACTGATTTTTGGGTGGGGGTGGGGGTGGGGGAATGGGAAGGAGGGTATAGGATTTGGGTCTCTGAACCTGAGCTTCCAGGCAGAGGCGGGCCATCTTGTGACAGATTTGAAGTCCAATTAGACCCTGGGGGAGTTCCCTGGTGGTCTTGGCCAGTTTGGCAGCCTACTGGCCGGGGGCCAAAGCCTCACAGCCTGAGCGGGAATGTGAACCAAGAATGGTACAGGTTTCGGGGGACTGGGACCCTCACCCTAGTAGCCAACATCTCAGGAGCTTCTGTAGGTGCATGGGCTCCAGCCTCGTCTGAACACAGCACACGTGGCGACCCGCCACAGAGAAAAGGGGCTGGAGCCAGCTCAGGCTAACCCAGGACCAGAGCCAGGGTGGTGGGGACCGCTCGGTAGGCCAGTGGTCACGCACGTCAGGAAGGGTCACTCGGCCTCCCCGCTGTGTTCTGGCGCCCAAAGAGGGGGCGTGCGATCGCCCTAGCCGGGCGCCCTCCGAAGGACCAGGCTGGGCCTCCGCTGTGACGGCGACCCTCCTCACGTCTCACGTCCGTGCGCACGTTCAGTAGTGAATAATAGTCTTCACTGTGCAGCTCCTCCTCGCTCAAGGCCGTGGCCGTCTTCGCCGTTATTATTGTTTTTTGTTGTTATTTATTTATGTTTCATTTTTGTATGTTTTTCTTTAGACATAATCCAGGAGAGGTCAAATTGTAGAGATAGCAACTGAATCAACCGTTTCTTGGTATGACAGGGGAGGTTGGTGTGAAATGAGGAGTTTAAATTAGTGACTAAAAAATGAAGACTATTTTAAAATTGATTGTGATCGTGGTCGTACAACTCTTGCAGTATGTTTCAACTATTGAATTGTTTGA
>NW_022111373.1:54892429-54901682 GCF_000313985.2 Echinops telfairi
TAAATTAGTGACTAAAAAATGAAGACTATTTTAAAATTGATTGTGATCGTGGTCGTACAACTCTTGCAGTATGTTTCAACTATTGAATTGTTTGATATGTGAATTAAATGTCAATAAAATGATTTAAAAATGAAAGGAAAAGAATGTCCTTTGGGTGAGGCGCCCTGGTGGCAC
Source organism: Echinops telfairi (assembly GCF_000313985.2). Taxonomy (NCBI): domain Eukaryota; kingdom Metazoa; phylum Chordata; class Mammalia; order Afrosoricida; family Tenrecidae; genus Echinops; species Echinops telfairi. Next base: position 54,892,604 of record NW_022111373.1, read on the forward strand.
AGCGGGGTAACCTCTGGGATGCCAACCGAAAGGCCCGACATTTGGAATCAGCAGCCACTCTTGCAAGAGAAAGATGGGGCTTCCTCTTCCTGTCAGGGGTTACGGTCTCTGGAACTCGCAGGAATAGTGCTGCGCTGTGCAATTGGGTCACTCAGAGTCAGAGTTGACTCTATGGATGTGAATTCTTGCTTTGGGCAAATCTACTGCCAAAGACCTCCCTGAAGTGTTAAAGAGGATAGAGGTTATTTAAAAAAAAATAGAGGTGCACTGGACCCATTTGGTATTTTCAATTGTGTTGTGTGCATGTGAAAATTGGACAACGAATGAGGAAGAACAAAGAAGAATTAATGCATTTGAATAATGACGTTGGACTAAAATATTGAACATATCATTGACTGCCCGAAGAATAAACAAAACTGTGAGGCTGGTGTGTGACAGGTCAGACTTGCCTTCTGTTTTCCATGAGGACACTAAAAGTAAGGACGAACTCTATAGCAGCCAATATCAACATTTTTATGTATCTATAAATCTAGAAGAAAAATAGCTGTTTATAGAGTTTTGAAAAAAGTTATCTGATATGCAGTCTTAGATGAAAAATTAGTTAAAAGTATGTAAAATATCAAGTGTCTTTTCAAATTGTTTCCTAGACACCTAATACCTTTTCCTGCTATCACCACTGTTGTATGAGTACTATATTTTTATGCAAATAACTCATATCTTCTGTGTTTGCCAACTGCTTTCTCCTCTTAAGGAGTTTTAGTAAAGCCACCAACAAAATAGCTTAGTGCACGAACAAAACTACCACCTAGGGAAGAAAAGCAATTGACTTGGAAGGGATGTGCTATTTGACTAAGAATATTGTGCGTGTCTTATTGTTATTTATCAGCATTTTCATTTTTAAGTCATTACATGTTTGGTTGTAATTTCTCTAAATACCTTATTGGTATTATTAGCATTTACGTGATCACTAAATGTTTTCATGATTTTAATTAATTTAATTACTTCCTGTCATATTTTTCCATTCACCAATTGATTTACTACTTTAAAACATTTATCTGAACTCTTACTATATTAAAAGGAGAGTTTTTAAATTTAAAGACATAAGCCGTAGCAAAATATATCTAATTTTGCAACAAAAATTCAAAGTGACAAGATTCACTGAATGGCTTAAATTTTAACTTTATTTAAAGTTTGAGATAATATTCCTTATTTTTAAGAGTGGCAAAGCTTTACTCCCTATTTTTATTTGATCCAAGATATGAAGATAATTCAAATGAAGGTGATTATGTGAGCTTGAAAATGCTCTCTCTTAAAATAAAGATGCAAAATAGCCTTTAAAATGAGTCTTTGACTCAAACAGCAAACAATTTTTAAAATTTTTCTTAAAATTCTGGAGTTTATTAGTTATGTATTACTCTTTTATTATAAGCTATAAAATGTCATTCATTTCTGATTTGTACATTCATAAAACAGTAGCATTTTGGGTATTATTTCTACATTCTTGCTTTATACATGGTTTCTTCATGGAGGAGAATGACAACATACCACACCAAAATATTTTTATTGCCTCATTTAAAAGGCTGCTTGAATTATTTAAAGAATGTGATCTTCCTACTTCTTTCATGTTCATTCAGCGCGCCATAGCACAGCGGTACAGGTAGTGAGAAGTGATGGGAAGATGGGTAGATTTAATTGCATAATGGATGTGTATTCTGAACGGGAAGGATCATGAAACTTAGTGTGGAAATTCATTGTACACTTTCAGTAGCTTTATTACAAAATGCCCTGGAATAAAGATCCGGAGAGAATGGAGAAACTCTCAACACAGATATATAGATTTTTTTTTTCACTATAAAATAAAAGTATTTCATCATGATGTCCGGACAAGAGTTATCATCAATAAATTCAAAATAATTCATTTCCCAAATCCTGCAAAGTGCATTATTATTGATTTTGACACAGAGATCTTCTCACATACTTTTTACCTAGAGACACTTTGTTTGATGTCTACTAGCTTGCTTCTCAGTCATTTTCCTACATTCATCCTTTTCCGTCTTTGCTTTGCTCTGAACTGGCTTGACCGCATGTACTAACCTACCAGTGGGTTGGATTATAATCATAGTAAAACACAAATCTCAAAGCTGCACATATAGTTGTCTTTTCCTTTTGTAAAGTTTGGTGATCCTGAAAGAAATACGAATGTAAACTCACCTTATTAGCGACTTAAGGTGATGACATAGTAAACTGTAATTGCCCCCTGGAGCAAATCTAACAAAGACAACATGCTAATTTTTGGACTAAAACACAGTGCAAATGTACACACTTGCATGATGTTATTTCAACCCCTTTCTTCTTGGGATTTTCATAATAACCCATTTATTACTGATGGGTTTCTAGCAATGTGCCCATGTGGCGTCTGGACAACAGCAGAATGCTAATTTATTCCTCAGCGTTACCTAGAGACCCTGTTGTGGGTTCAGGATTGGTCATGCCCTAATTTAAATACTGGGTAGGGCCAGACTGATCAGGTGGCTCTGAACCAGCACAATAGGCTGTGAGGGGAAGCCCCACTCCCTGATCAGGGTAGATCAGGAGGATTCCCAGTGTAATTGGTCTCTAGGGAGTGTGTAAGTCACTCTCGTACACCAGCCTCTGAACTCCGTAATGCCTTGCCAGCTGGAGGGCAGAGTGCCTTCTTGTCTTGCCCACAAAGGAAGTGCGGATCGACGGAGGAAGAACTGGAGAAATTAAAACAGAGGAAAGAGACAGCGACACAAGTGAAGAGGTGGATAATAATATTGGACATCTAAAAGCCTGGAGAGTGTGTCATAAACAAATGGGATTGCAATGGTCAGTAGACAATTATATCCTGTTACCTCATTTAAAATGCTGACTAATTACATAGAGCAAGAGGAAATTTGCACAGGAACCACAATCTGTGCCAAGTCCACATCAAAATGCTCTAAAAGAAAAACATGAAATCAATCTTCCGTGGCTTTAAAGACCTTGTAGTTCCTGAAGTTTAAACATCTGCATAAAGCCCTTCAAAGTATAATGAGACTCGCTGTATGTTCAAACCTTAGAAATTAGGGTTTGTAAAAGAAAAAGAAAAACAAACGATCCTAAGAAAAATCTAAGGCTTCCAACCTTTCTTTGCCCTAATCATCTATTTAACATCTTTCTTTATCTGGTTATTGTTTCAACCCACAATTCCCATTCTATTTGCTGTAGGTAAATTAATGATTTGCATTGGAAAATAATCTTCTTGGACAGAGTGGTCTCCTGAAATATCTCATGGGATGCATCTGGCTTGTTTCTATATGTAACTATGTTTTTAATACAAAGAGGTGTATTTCTCCCCTATTACTTAGTTTCTGAATATAGAATTTTTCAAAAGTAAATGTTTCTCCTATTGACTGTATATTCATTTTTTAAAAAAAACTCCCAAGTAATGTAGACATTTAAGTAAACATAACATTTTTAAAAACTTTAATGAAAAGATCAACCCACTGATAAATACTAAAATATATGGAAGCATGAACTAGTGGAGAGCATTAGTAAATTACACATGTAGGGTGAACATGGATAGTGAGGTCATCCTTCTAGCCTTCCTGATCTGTAAAATAGATCATCAGTGCTTTGCCAAAAGCCATGATAAGATTTTACTATGTATATGTACCTGGGATCACCATGAATTGAACTTCAGAGCTCTACCCTGATTTCAAGTACTGCTAGTACCACTGCTATTTCCAATAAAAGGTTTTGGAGAAAGATCGATTGTTTTGGAAAAGGGATGTATTTCATGGCTTTGATAGAAGATATTTGCAAAGGCCTGGCTTAGATGAACGCTTAGAGTCCAGCCAGTTCTAACATCTTGACTCTGAGAAATACCTTTTCAGAAGCTTCAACACTAGGAATAGGACCGCTTCTAAAACCGAATTACCAGCAACGAGGCAAAATGCCGTCTTGGACTTGAAGGTAAAATATGATTTTCTCCCCCAGTGACAAAAACTTCCCCAAGATGTCCTTTTAAGAAACTGAATTATGATAAGTCTTCTTGATGGTAGTCACTTCTTTATTTTTCATTTGCTATTGTTTTTTTTTTAACACGGGCCATTTTGCTGGCAGGATACCGAGACGATAATCTCTCAAGTGTCCTCCTCCTTCAGGTCGTGCCATTTCCTTCCTTTGTCTTTCTGTCAAAAGTATAGACATTGCCATCAATCCATTTTCTATGACACTGCTACTAAGAAATAGAGTTAGGAAACAAACAAACCACAAAGGAAGAAAGCCGATACCAAATCTGACAAGAACAAAAGGATACTGATGTTAATATTTTCTTAAAATGCACCTGATGTATGAGTTACTAACACCTCATACATTGAATCAGTAGCAGGATACTCCTGAAGAGGAGGCCATTAATGGGCTTGGCGTTTCAGACTTTGGATAGGAAGGGACATCGTGGACAGAAGAGAGAAGGGGCAGGGGTAGGAATTGAGAGATGAATGTTACGCCTCCCCTCTTGGCATCCAGACCCCTGGTGGCAACGGGAGGGCAATAATTGGGTGGTATAGGTTGAGCAGGAAGGTTCAACAGAGGGACATTGTGCAAATATGATATTTAACATTCTAGCAGTTTTCTCATAGACAACCTCACAACAGGAAGCGGCTGCCGTGGAGCAGATATTGGTGAATGGCTTGTTCTCCCAGACAGAAGTCTGATGCATATCAAATGCCTTTACTGCATGGCAGAGATGAAGCGGATGGTTGGACAGCTGGTTGGGCTGGCTATAGCAGTGGCGGGATTCAAATAACTTAACAACCGATCCACGGCCCTCATTGCTGTTTTAAGTATCAAAACAAGATACTTTTAAAGGTAATTTATTATTTCAGACAGTTAAAACCTTAATAAGAGCAGTGAAAGGGTGTGTCAGTACCGCCTCTTTTGACCATACTTAGCCAATACAGTCAATGAAATGGCTTGATAAAGTGGCTGCAACAATGTCCTTCGAGGAAATCTGCCGCATAAGATCTCTCTAAAGTGTTAAAGAGCAAGGATGTTACCTTGAGGACTAAGGTACATCTGACCTTACCCAGGGTATTTTCAATTGCATCATATGCATGTTAAAGTTGACTTATAGAGAAGACTGAAGAATAACCGATGTATCTGAAATAGAGTGCTGGAAAAGAATATTAAAGTCCCATGGACTGCCAAAAGAACCCACAAATCTGTTTGGGAAGAAGCACAGCCAGAGGCCAGAATGGCGAGACTTTGTCTCATATACTTTGGACAAATTGTCCCTGGGGAAGGAAATCATATTTGGTAAAGCAGGGAGACAGTGACAACAAGAAGATGGATCAACTCAGTGGCTGCGACAATGAGCTCAAAGGTAAGAAGAGTTGTGAGGAAGGCACAGGATGAGGTCGTGGTTGGTCCTGTTGAACACTGGGTCCTACAAATTGCAATGGCACTTAATAACAACAACCATTCAATCTGAACCCTGAGCAAATAATCAGAGAAGCTTGGCTGGAAGAAGGTTCACTCGCAATCTTTGATATACAGGTGGATTAGTCTGGGTACTTTAGAGAAACAAATTCATAGAAACTCGTGTAAAAGAGAGAGTTTTATATAAAGGTTAACTGTGCATCAAGAAAACATCCCAACCCAGTGCTGCCCAAACCCACAAGTCCAATATTCACCCATTAACCCATAATGTCCAACACCAGTCCACAAAGTCCTCCTCCATCTCACAAAGCAGACGTAATGATGCTGACTGCAGGAGGAAAGCCAAGTCAGTGCATGTGTAAACATCTCAGCGCTGGCAGGGGTCTCCACACGGCTGCTCCAGCACCCAGGGCTTCATCAGGGTAGGTCCATGTGGCTTCTCCTTGGGAATGTCTAGCAGGACGTCAGCCTTGCAAGCTGAAGCAGGCAACTGCTAAGGCAGCTGCACCCTGGTGTGACTATCACAAAGCAAGAGACCCGAGAACTTGAAAGGCGAGGCTCACCAAGCCATTTATCCCCACATGTGTTTATCGGCCAGGTTGGCACAATAGACTACCTCAACAGATGACACACCTTGCTTACCAAAAGAGAACTTGACGCAATTACGAATGAAGATAAAAGACTACAACCCGCAGTATGGATGACAAAAGGAAAGAAAATCCCTCACAACCGGACTAAGGAGTACCATCAAGATTAATGGAGAGAAGATTGAAATGTCAAGAATTTCATTTTCATTGGATCCACAGTCCACACCCATGGAAGCAGCAGAGAAGAAATCAAATAACATGTGGCAGTGGATGAATCTACTACAAATACCTCTTTAAAATGTTAAAAAACAAAATGTCATTGACCTAAGCCATGACATTGTCTCCTAGCACGTGAAAGTTGAACAATGAATAAGGAAGGTGAAGAAGAATTGAAGCATTTGATTTGTGGTGTTGGAAAAGAATACTGAATGCAACAGGGCTTGCTAGAACAATGAGTATCAGTCTTGGAAGAAATCGAACCAGAACACTCTTCTGAAGTGAAGACGGCATGATTGCATCTTGTTTACTTTGGACATAGTATCAGGGAGGGCTAGTCCTTGGAGAAGGATATCATGCTTCATAAAGTGAAAAAGAGGAAACCTCTCATTGAGAGGGTTTAATAAAATGACTGCAACAACAGGATATGGGATCGATCAATGGAAATGTTGTAAGGATGGCTGAGGATGGGGTAGGGTTTTTTTTGGTACCTAGGGTCTATTCGAGTGTATGGGGTCGGGTGGCAACTAACAGCAATCGCAGGGATTTCCTACAATGAAAAGGGACCCTGATTTCAGCAGCTCAGTTAAGTTAGGAGTGGAGTCAGCAAGGGAAGAGATCAATGGGCAGAGGAAGCAGGATTGGCCCTTTCCCATCCACTTGGTGCTGCATAAACTCCCACGCCTTCTAAGATGCCATACTGAGAACAAGTACTCACAGCCTTCTCTTTGGGCTGTCCTGCTTTTAGCTCCAAGTGATGGTATAGTGGCCATTTCTTAGATTTAACAAGAAAATAAGGAAAGAAAAAAATGATAATTTATTGAAGTAAGCATTGTTATAAAGAGGTAGGCATATTTGCAATCCTAGACCTTGTCTTTTATGACATTTAAATCAGTTGAAAGGGTAGAGAGCACCAATCTGAGAATCTAAAAGTCTGGCTCCTCATATTTTCTCTCCAGAGCAACTGGATGCCTAAGTGAACAGTATCTTCGTCTTTCTTTCCCATAGTGCTCTATTTACATTCTTTTAAATTAGAGGGCTGGAGTAGATGGGGTCGAAGGTCATTTCCAGCTCAAGACTTCAGCAATCTGAGTAGAGAGCAAAACAAGACAGTATGCAATTAAGTGTCAAATTGCCTGCTGAAGACAGCAAGATAATACTTCTAACAAACCTTCACTCCATTCTCTAAACAACAAATCCTTGAAGCATTAACAGGCTCCTCTTCATTTTGAAAATTGAGTTCCCCTGTGCATGGCTATTGTGATTCCGATATAAAAAAAGAGAACACTCGACTGCAGATGATTCCTCAATGCTAGGAACACCGCACACAAGAGAAACGGAAAAGTTCCAAACATTATTGTGCATCATGCATTAATCAGGGAATAAGCTTGACTCGAGCCCAGAAGTTTTCAGAACTGAACTGCTCCAAACCAAACTCATTCAGTACATTCCAACTCACAGGGACAGAATAGAACAGCTCCTGAGACTGCAGATTTATGGGAACTGCCAGCCTCCTCTTCTCCTGTGCAGTGGCTGGTGGGTTTGAAAAGCGGACCTTGCAGTTAGGCCAACAAAAGGAAACACTGCTCCATCCTGAGCCATCCTCAGGACCCTTGCTTTGTTTTGAGCCCTTTGTTGCAGCCACTTTATAAGCCCCTCTCACTGGGAGTCTTCCTTATGCTTAAACTACAAGGTCATCAGTTGTCCTTTCTTGGGCCGAAGGAACTGGTATATAAGGGCCTAATTACAGCTATCCTTGGAAAGGGACAGAAACAACATTCTCTTTGTCTCTTATGGAAGCTGAACATTACACTACTTCTCAACTTGCCTTTTCCCCCTTTTCTTCTTTTACTTCCAATTGGTCTAGTCTCTTTGTGAAGAACACGGTTAGTGAGTTTCACAGCTCTCTGTCCAAAGACACAAGGTATTTTCTAAGCCTAATTTGCCAAACGTAGGCAGGAGATCATTTCCTTTTCCTGGAGTTTCTCTGTTAAAAGGAGTCTCTCAAACATCCTTCATCAACTAAAAAATTATAATTCAGAATGTACAGCCCTTGGTGGTACCCAAATGACGGACGTTTGTAGGGATCACTGATCACATCGGGCAAGTCAGATGCTCTCGTTGTAAAATTCCAATTGTGTTTGGAGAAGCACAATCTGCACTTGCTTTTCTCACTAACAGCTTCTTTGATGTGGCACCCTCTTATAGCCATAATCTTTTCCAAGTAAAGTTATGCACATACAAAACTGTTTGCCCAGGGACAAGGGGACAACAAGTGATCTAAAATCGATGGCGAGGAGGGTATAGGATGCCTGGTGGGGCTTCACCAAGGGCAATGCAGCCGAGAGGAATTACTAAAACTGTATTGAAGACCAAACATGATAGTGGAACAAGAAGAAAGTCAAAGGAAATGGAGGAAAGAACTAGGAGGCAAAGGACATGTATAGAAGTCTAAATACAGGCATGTACATATGTAAATATTTTATACATAACGATATGGAAATAGATCTATGTGCATATATTTATAGGTTTAGTATTATGGTAGCAGATGGACATTGGGGCGGGCCTCAAGTACTCTCTCAATGCAAGAACACTTTGTTCTAATAAACTTGACATTCCGTGATGCTCACCTTCCCTGCATGATCACTGAAGACAAAATGGGTTCATAGGCAAATGTGGTGAAGAAAGCTGATGGTGTCCTGCTATCAATAGATATAGCATCTGGGGTCTTAAAGACTTGAAGATAAACAAGTGGCCATTTAGTTCAGAAGCAACAAAGCCCACTTGGAAGAAGCACACCAGCCTGCATGATCATGAGGTGTCGATGGGAT
>NW_022111373.1:54902826-54904699 GCF_000313985.2 Echinops telfairi
TAGGGATGCTCTGAGTTGGAATCAGTGTAAAGGCAGACAGCTACAACATTATTTTGGAGGAATGTCTTTGATGAGTGATATTTATGACACCGTTATTTCTGGCAGCAGGAATGTAGCAGTACTTCTTTTGAGACCAAGGTTAATTTGGCAATACCTCGTTATCCTTATAGGCACACTTTGTACTAGAAGGGATAGACAGCTTACGTTGGACAGGAGATATTCTGTGCACAAGTTTATTTGCTTCAGCATCGATGGCAAGCCTGGCCCAATGGCAAATCTTCCCTATATCTACTCTACATTGCTAATAACCTCCTGATAGTTCATCTGATTCCTTCACCGTCAGGAGCTCCACAGTGTGAAGTTCCGTGGTTTAGAAAGACTACATTCTTGGAGAAGCAAACTAATCAGATAAAGGGCCTCTGCCTGAAGAGATGTCCTCACCTGGGACCAGTCCTCCCCAGGCCTCCTTTTCTTTGTCATTTGTCTTATCCAAACTCCCTACCGACACATCTTTGTCCCTTTGGCTCAAGTCTGTCTGTATCCCCAGGGGAATTTCTCCTCGGCACTCGGTAGCATTTCATGGCACACCTAGATCAGAAGAACTATATAATACTTCCATTGAACAGTTCACTTTCAGCAATTTAATAAACATTCAGGTCCTCACAACAGCGGTCATGTGAAAAAACGATCCACATAAATTGAAAATTATATTTAATTCTGAAATAGTCAAATATTAGACTTTTTTGGCTATAGTTGACCTGCTGATTCAAAAAATGGCATCCAGTTTCCCCTAACAGATATAGATTTTGAGAAACAGAAAAAAACAAAACAAAAAACAAGACCAAACTCACTGCCATCAAATTGATGCCAACTCACAGCAACCTTATAGGATGGGGTAGAACAGCCGCTGTGAATTTCAGAGACTGCAACTCTTTGCCCCGTCTTTCTCTCAAGGAGCACCTGGTGGTTTCAAACCACTCACCTTGTGGTTATCAGCCCAGGAGGTAAGCACTCTATCACTGGGGTTCTTTGAGATACAGAAGACAAATCATATACCACTCTTCACTCTGCTTGCCCATAAAAAATGGGGATATTTTAATATAGTCTTAGCTAGTCTGAAACAGAGGAAGTGCATACTGGTTTATGTAAAGTAGTTTGTGTTGTACTAAATACTTAGGTCAAGTTTTGCTTCGCATGTTGCCCTTGCATCCCAAGAAATATTTGTACAGTACAAATTACATAAACTTGGAATTTTCCCCAAGTGTCACTTCATCATTATTAGGAACTGAATAGCAAGTATTTCCAGTTTGCTACCTTTTTAAAAGGAGGGCAGAAGTAAGAGTTACTATATAATAAATAAGGAGCTCTCGCAGCATGTTGGCTTATGTGTTCGACCGCTAACCCCAACATCAGCTATTTCAGACTACCAGCCAAAGAAGGATAAGACTTCTGCTCCCCCAAAGGCTTACAGCCTCAGAAGTCCACAGGAGAAGTTCCACTCTGTCCTATAGGGTCACCATATGTTGTATTCAACTGACTGGTAGTGAGTTTGGAACAATAACTATAGATTCAAATGGTATGAAACCTCAAATGGGCATATCAGTGTTTAAACCCCTTTATTAAACTGAAAACGTTCCAGTCTTGTTATAAGAGGGCACAATTTTTCTGCCTGTGCACAGAAACTCTTAAAATAAAGGTTAGCATTTTTTTAATATAAAGCAGCTTGGAGTCAACCTCACTTCTGAAACATTTAACGTGAAATACCTGTTGATTTCTGTATATTAAAGTGTGTTCTGGAGTGTTTGCTGCGTAATTTGAGGAAGACAATTTTGTCTTCAAAATACTTATGAAAATGACTATGAAATTAACATTT
>NW_022111373.1:54905067-54907032 GCF_000313985.2 Echinops telfairi
TGGGAGTCTTTTAATACCTAATTCTTTTTCAAATATTTCTTACCTTTTTAGTCTTATCCTGTAATTTTGGGGTCTGAATCCTTCCCATATTTAAAACTAAGATGATAAATTAATAAAGGAGTATAATTTAATAGCTGAAAATATAATGGAACATCATATCTATGAAATCAGACTGATGAGGTCTTTCATATGCAATTTTCCAAATCATCACCTCAGATAACCCAGGGAACATTCCTGAACACCAAGGCACTCACAAAAATGTGTTGTTGATTTTGGGCTCTGTATTGTCTTTCAATAATAACCTACCCCCAAATCCACTGGCATCGAGTTGGTTCAGACTTAACACAACCTTATGCAGTGTTTCTGAAGCTATACGTCTGCACAGGAGCCGATAGCCTCCACTTTCTCTTGTGGAGCAGTGATGGATTTGAAGTGGTGTCGTGTGGTTAGCTTATATAATAAGGCACATGGAAGAAATGATGAAGTTAAAGAGCTGAATAGAAATTTTCAAAGGGCAACTTAAGAAGACAAAATCAAATATTATAATGAAATATGCAAAGACCTGGAAGAGAGGACTAAGTTTAGCCTATCTTAAACTGTAAGAACTCAAGAAAATTCAAGCCTTGAGTTGCAATATTGAAATATTCTATGGGTAAAATAATAAATAATACGAGACGCATCAAAAGAAATGGGAAGAATACAAAGAGTCACCAAACCAAAAAGAAGTAGTTGGTATTCCATCATTTAAGGAAGTAGCATATGAGCAAGAACCAATGGTACTAAAGGAAGAAGTTCAAACTGCACTGAGAGCATTAGCCCAAAAAATGTCTCCAGGAATTGATGGAATATCAATCTCTCAATAATATTCATCATTAAACATGTTGTGTTAACTTTACTAAATTGAGTTTCACTAAATAGTCAATTCTGTACTCTTAGGCAGTGAGACCAAGTTCTCAAATTATGAATATTAATTGTTATTTACATCTTACATCTCATGACCTCGACATATAACATCTCATGGACTCAGCCTTCATGCTGAGACCCCTAGTGTTGTCTGTTTACAACTTAAAAGAAAAAAAATTGGGGAAGGTACTGCGGGCCATGCTCACATGCTCAGCATCAGAGGACTTTCAACATCTGTAACACATCACAGCATTTTTGTCAACCCACAAATTATCTGCTGAAACTGGAGGAATTTTCTTAAAAGGCTCCCAGTGTAATCCTATGAAAAATATGTACAATCTCACATCAGCCTTCTCACTAGATGCTTTATTCCTGGCATTTATAAATGCTCATTAACATTGTGCATTCTTGAGTAAATTTGGGTTTTAGAAGATAATTTATAATCCTTATCTTCCTTCTTCAGAATCCAGCTAACCCCTGCTTTGTCTTAGCTGAAATGGGAGATCTCAGATGGTTAACGGAGTATCACCCACACAGAAAGCCAACATCAAGGATTTCTTTAAATGTGGATTCCTTGACAAACACAGCTCTCCATTTGCAAGGCCCATGAATTTAAAGCATCCGGTAATAACAGGCCTGTTCTCCCTCTCTGAGCCGAGGGCTCCTTGTGAAATGGTATCCTGCCAAAGTGCCACTGCAATAAAGCTGTGTGCCCCAACGTCCGTGTCAAAGTGCCAGCCAACCAAGACTGGCAGCAGGCTAATTTGGGAGAACTGTCTGCTTCAGCCTCCACTCACTCCTACCAATCAACTCAACCACACAAGCTATTCAACTTGTCTGCACTTCCATGGGTCGGGTGAGAAGGAGATGAAAAGAAATTACGATGTGCCCTCCTTCTCTCATTTAATACCCAGGTTTCTCTGTGTAATGGCTCCATGCTCTCTCAAAGAACTCTGATGCTCTGTTTCCCCATTAGATTAGTGGTTTCATAGGCAGCCACTTGAGGTAAGAAATACACCCATTGCTAGAGATGGTATATTACATTTAAAAAATAATTTTATT
>NW_022111373.1:54907964-54912427 GCF_000313985.2 Echinops telfairi
CTCCACCGTCTGTCCCCCAAGGAGGAGGTTATATGTAGATCCTTGTAATCTGTTTCCCCTTTCTCCCTCCCCTCCTCTCCACCCTCCCAGTATCACCACTTTCTATTACTTTTGATAAAATCTAAAAAGTTCACAGACACCCTTAAATACATTAAATAGTTAGATATATGAATGTTTGAACAAATTGTGGTTTGAAGTAAGAGAATTATAAAAAGCTTCCTTTGGGATAAACTAAAACTTGATACCACATGTTCACACTTACTATCAAATTGAAGCATAAGGGCATGGATTTGGTCTATTTCTGTCACTCTATCACATGTCTATAAAACAGGGAGGAAAATAATGCTGCTTCATTCGCATGAAGTCATAATGGCACAATGCACATGAAGCTGTTAGCCTGTGCCATTGTGTTGTTAGGTGCCATTCAGTCCGCTCTGAGTTTATGTAATCATAGAACAGAACGCTGCTCGTGAGCCACGTCCACAGCTGTTGTGTTCACGTCCATTGCTGCAGCCACAGTGCCCATCCATCTTGTGGAGGGTCTTCCTCTTTTTCGACGACTCTACCAAGAACTTTGTCTTTTCGCAGGGCCTCTGGGATGGCTACGGAAGTGCTGATGGTAGAGTGGGTTAGGCGTTGGGCTGCTAACCTCCGGCCCCTCCACAGGAGAACGATGAGGCTTTCTGTCCTGTCTCGGAAAGTCTCCTATAGGGTCCTCTAGGTAAGTTGGAATCGACTTGATGGCAGTGAGTTTGAGTTTTGATCAGATTGATAAGAGCTGGAATCCAGTGATCGCAGTGTTCATTTTTGTTTTCTGTTTCTGCCTCAGTCTCTTCTGATAACATGTCCAAAGCCCATGACACGGGTCTCATCAGCCCTGCTATGGAGGAGCATTCTGTCGGTACTTCCTCCAAGAAGAAAACAATTTTTTTTAGTTATCATTCTTTTGCCTGTCTTTGATACTTTGATTATTCTTCCACAACATAATCCAAATCTGTCTATTCTTCCTTTTTCATTATCCAGCTTTCATATGCATATAAGGCTATTGAGAATACCATGGCTTTGGTTAGGCTCACCCGAGTCCTCCAAGAGTCGCCTTGGAAGCGGTCTTGTTGATCGATTTGCTCACTGTTGGAGCCACTGACACTGAGGCGATGCCGACTTATGGCGACCCAATATGCTGGGTAGAACTCTGCCCGTGAGCTTCCGAGACGAGTTCCTTACGGGAGTGCTGCGTTCTCCGGTTTCTTGACCGCGCCTTCCATGAGCGGTGATTGTGGATCCAAGCATAATGAGTCTTGGCAACTTTAGTCTTTTCTCCATTTATTATGAAATTATCTCTTGGCCCCGCTGTGATGATTCTGGTTGTCTTTACCTGGAGTTGTATTCCTATTGAAATAGGCAGTCTTCCGTCTTCGCCAGTAACTGCTTCAAGTCCTCTCCACTTTAGGCAAGCAAGGTTGGATCATTTGTATATGAACCACTGTTAGGAGCTTTCCTCCAGTCCTGACACCAAACTTTTTATCTAGTTCAGTGTTTTTTTAAAAATTATTTACTCAATATGGCGATTCTTTGAATAAGTGTGCACATATTTTTTCTCATTTAAACCATGCAGTATTCCCATGTTCTGTTAAAAAACCACCTCTCGGTCTATGTTCAGGTTCGGCATGAAATCCATGAAATGTTCAGGAATTTCCATGCTCCTGACTGTTATCCCGAGTCTGTGTGGGTCCACACAATCGAATGCCTTTGCATGGTCAAGGAGACACAAGTCACTGTCTTCATAGTAGTCTCTGTTTTTAGCCAAGATCCATCTGACAAGGGTTGTTGTGTTTAATCTTAATCAGCACTTTACATTCTGTCTACTATTAGCATGCACAGTTGTGTCATCTTCCCATCCTAGATTTTTAATAATCTTTTTCAATTCGATTATCTTTTCCGTGATTCCATGCAACGGGGAAAGAAAACATGATTAACTAAAGAAATCCTAGTTAGCATGAAAAGTTGCTCTGGCAAAATGCATGTGGCCTGCAGAGACTCGGACTCCTTAGTTGCAAGTATGACATACCTTAAGGCCGTGATTCCATGCAGCCTGTGAACCACTCACAACATTTAACAAGCAGGTTGTGGCTCATTATAGCTGCGTTTACTACTTGCACCCTGTGTGTGCATGCTTCTGGCTTTCTCAGAAGGCAGTGTCAAATACATTTTGTATGTTGCACTCTCTGGATCTTAATACGGGACATGTGTGGGTTCTCATCTTGGATATACAGCCTGGTACCCCAAGGTGATGCCTTACTTTTTCCTACTTGTAGTGAGGGATGCATGGTGGCACACCCCCTCAATACCAGTGGTTAAAACTAGCTATAATTGTCAACATTTTGTACACAGAGCAGCAGGAGTGGGAGCTGAGGGTCACCACTAACGGGCTAATGGATCCTTAGAGGTGTTCTTGAAGAGGCAGGAGAATGCTCTGGATGCACACAACTTAACCCAAGGGACTCAAAGATGGAGGGAGCAAGACAGGACTAGTGTGTTGGTTTCTAAAAAAGAAAATGGAGGCAGGGAACGAGAGAAAGGAAAAAAGAAAGGAGAGCGAGTTGCAAGCATTTTTAGATTTTCACCAGTTTTAAGGAGTGCACCCTTTGCCTGCCTCCGTGGTCTTCTTGTACACAGCGACTTTTCTCCCCAGGACTCTTTTTAAAAGGCATCTTCTGTGCAATATGTATATGACAGTTATACTTTTCCCTCCTTTCAATTCTGCTTCTTTGTTGTGAGTGGCAAAAGAGTTATTTTAATCTCACAGTCCAGCTTTGTGTGATTACATATTTTTGTCCTTCTGCTTTTGGTTCACACTGTCAGCTTCTAGGC
Organism: Echinops telfairi; assembly: GCF_000313985.2. Lineage (NCBI taxonomy): Eukaryota > Metazoa > Chordata > Mammalia > Afrosoricida > Tenrecidae > Echinops > Echinops telfairi. Next base: position 54,910,836 of record NW_022111373.1, read on the forward strand.
CACCTTCAAAAGACACCTCATTTTCATTTTCAATCATTTTCTCTCCACGATTTTTCACATAGCTTCCTTCACACCACTAATTTTGCTTTAGAACTGGCATCCTATCCTGCATCCCTGGGCTCACCGTGCTAACGTGTTTAAACATGCACAGCTTTTATTAATGTAAGAGAGACAAAGCTCCAAGAACCACACACCTCTTAATTTGCTATAGTTCCAAAGGGGACCTCACCCCTGGAAACTGGAAATGAATGGGCTCCTTAAGATGTGGCTACACTGGGCTTTCTCCTGCTAAGTGCAAAATTTTGCATTATAGTTGCAGGCAGGGCTTTTGCTGTATCTCAGTCCAAATGCTTGCTCTGGTGAATACCATGAAAACATGTGGGAAACTGAAAAACCTTTCCTGGTCACAGCTCATGATTGATTTACTTTCAGCAATGCTTGTGCCATGTGTGGTTCACACAGGAAGGGGTTGTTGACATCATGGTGCTGCTTTGCCCCCATAACACGGAGAATAATCGTAATTCAATGTGGTTTCCATTTATTCTGTTATGCAATATCTGTGGCAGAGCTCGATGAAATCCTTACATGGTTCTGCAAGGGAGTACTTTGTCCATGAAATGAAACCCATTGCTGCTAAGTCAATTCCGACTCCTGGCTCTCCCTGTGTAACCGAGCGTCGCAGGGCGCCCTCAGTTGTTCTTGGCTCTCATCTGGACCTCAGCAGGCTACCAGGCACTGCTTCCATGGTGTTGTTGGGTGGGTTCCACACTCTGGGCTAACCACCACTCATCTTTAGGTTAGTGGTTCTGAGCAAACTGTCGAGCCACCCAGGGATCTAACCAGATGGCAGATGAATGCTTTCTGCGGAACTTCCTGAAATTTCTTATGGCAAGAGTCTTCTCAGCGTGGCTGGTGATCGGGTTCTGGCCTTGCAGTCTCGCTTTCCAAGAGCCCAAAGCACTGCCTGCCCTTGTTTGGCGCTGAGGCGGTATTAGTGACGTAATGGTTAGTACCCGCAGCCTTTTTCTGTGTGTCAAAAGTCCTCGCTGTAGTCAACTAGGTCAAGTCCAGTCCCAGGCAAATCTGAGAAACGAGAAGCCTACTTGTGGCCGGAAGTGTAGCAGCAGCCTGTCTACCAGTCCTGTTGCCTGTCTGTTCAGAGGTTCCTGTTCATGTGTGTTTCACGAACAGCTCATCTAGCCAGGGACCTGTTGTGGGTACACCCTTCTCTTCTCTAGGGCTCGTCTCATGGCAGTCCTTCCAGTGCTTCCCTGGCTTGGATAGGGATGTCATGGAACACGACAATGTTCCTAAATGTTAGAGTACGTCACAAACCCCTTGAAGGTGTAGCAACTTAGTGATTACTCGCGCCCTTCTCCAGAGCTTCGGAGTCAGGAGGCCTAAATCACTCACCACCATTGAGCTGATTCTGACTGATGGTGACCCTGTACGACAGAGGGGAAATGCCTCTGTGGGTTTCAGAGGCTGAACATCTGCAGGGAATAGAAAGTCTCATCTGAGGAGTAGCTGGTAGTTTCAAACTGTTGACCTTTCTGCTGGTAACCCAACTCATAGCCCCCTATGCCACTGGG
>NW_022111373.1:54913535-54915221 GCF_000313985.2 Echinops telfairi
TAAATTTTCATTGCTACTTCATAACTATAATTTTGCCACTGTTATGAATTGTCATGTAAATATTTGATATGCAGGCTGTATTTTCATTGCTACAAATTGAACAGAATTAAAGCATAGTGATTAATCACAAAAACAATATCTAATTCTATATTGTGAAATATATATTTCTAATGACCAATAAATGAAAGTTTGTCTTGAAGCATGGTGTAGCATGGGTAACAGTCTTCACGCTGGGTAATCGTATGTGGGCATATCTGCATGTGGGTGGACCCACCTGGAGCCAGATAGAGGAGTGGTGTCTTGGTTCCTAAGACCATCAGAAATATGCGTTTTCTGATGGTCTTAGGTGACCCCTGTGAAAGGGTCGTTTGACTCCCAAAGGGGTCCCGACCCACAGGTTGAGAACTGCTGCTTTAGATGAAAGATGTATAATTAATTAGAACAAATAAACACCCTCTTCAAAAGTTCACTTTAATGGCTCATTGTGAAGATGAAGTAAAATTTTAATGACAAGTGACTATCAAGTGAAGACCACCCTTTTGTAAAAGGTGCTAATTTAAACTAGTTATGTTGCAACCCTAATCCCACTTCCCCTCACACACATTTGTATTTAACCGTAAGTGTTTGTTTGAAGTCTGGTGTGTGTGAATAATGATCCAACATTATCTTTTAAACACAGTCAGCACAGCAATGTTCCTAAATGTTTCATGACAAGACTTCTAAACCTGAAGGACAGGATCATTTCTCTAAAACTAGTTTCCAGTTCATCCCATGCTCCAAAACTTGTCCTTTGGCAAGACCTGAACAAAGAGAATACTCAATACCCCGATAGATTAGAATGAAAGCCAGCTGCTCTCCTATATCCAGTTATTGTATTCAGATTAGAAAATTATGAGCATGGGCCAAGCTCCATCTTTCTTGGCTCAGGGCATACAAAGTGGGTTTCAAATTCCAATCAACGTCAGTCAACGCTTTTCACATCTGCTGCTACTGGTCCCATTAGGTCTCAGGACTGGATGTTCCAGAACAAAAACCAAACGAGTTGCCAGTTAGCCAGTTATGACCCATGGAGATCCCACAGGTGTCAGAGCAGAACTGAGCTCCGCAGGGGGCTTAAGGGATAACATTTGGAATTTCTTCCAAGTTACCTCTGGGGGCTTGACTGCCAACTTTTTGGTAGCCAAGCACATAACCATTTGTGCCAACCAGGAGAATTTATACCACCATAATCCATTCACAGGCAAGAGTCCATGAACACGGGCTCAGTCAGGGCTATCTTTCATCTAAAGTAGTCTCAGCATCAGGCCTTGATGTTTGGAGCATGGTCTCAACAGGGATTATCCACTACTGAGAATCCAACAAAAGATTTTATTTCGAACCCAGAGGAATTGAAGAGGACCCTACATAAGTTTTTCATTGTTATTTCTTGCCCACTGTCACTATGATAGGAATTAAGTTTTGTGCATTCTTCTATATTTTGCAATGGTTGGCTTAAAACTCTTGAAATGTTATAGTTATTTGATGTATCTATCACTGCGTTCTCATCACCCCCAAAAGAATGTTTTCCTGTGGAAAGGGACAGTGGTAGTTTCAGTGTAGTCCATCCATAGAGCCACCGGCCTTTACAGGGATCCCTAGAGGCAGCAACTAAAGCACGACTCGATTCGGAGTCTTTCACACATATTA
>NW_022111373.1:54915836-54934377 GCF_000313985.2 Echinops telfairi
GAAAGAGGCAAGACAGGACAGCAATGGGGTGTTTCACACTTCCTTAAATAGCCTTTCTTAATTTATTCAGCAGATTAAGTCCTTGCCGATATCCTTCATTCCACCCAAAGCACAGTCTCCATCCCTAGGCATAAAAGAGAATGAAAAAACAAAACCAGAAAAAAGCCCACCTCCCATTCATTCTAGCGTACAGGAAGATGCCAGGTCACACCGGAGCCCCAGCACGTCAAGTGGTGGCTGAAATTCTCATGGAAGACATTGACTTTCAAATAGATGACACTTTATATTATACACTTCAACATTTGGTAGCATTTCAGTGGAGAGGAGAGGGTTAATTTTGGTGGAACGCCCATCAGCACTTTCGCTTCCTTTGGAAAGCATATTTGATCCTCACTTAGAGGAACATAGGGATAAACAGAATAGCTGATATGAAATAAAACAGGCACCTCAACACATGGGGGCTCATTCTGGCTATCCAAGAGATCAGTCATTTGCTTGCAGTATGAAGTGTCTAGATTTATCACAGTAATATTCTTCTTTGTTTTCTGTAAACCATGCAGGTCTCATTATACCTCTGCTGACGGCCATGTCATCCTTGCTGATGATCAGAATTCTCTTTGTTGGACTTCTGTGACTCAGTGACTGCCAATAATTGAGAAAGGAGCGTGTCTTAAGTGCTGGGAGTAAAGCAAGTGTCCCTCGTGAGATCTTTTCTCCCCGAAGAGGGACCAAAAGTTTGTCAGAAATGATCGGCAGGCTTTCTTCTAAGGAACATTATAAGGAGTGGAAATAAAGAAGCTCTCCCTGGCTCCATAAATTACACAAGAGTACTCAATCTGCTCTTCTTCATCCTGTGATTTGGAATGGAAAATCTCCTGTGCATAAACTGCCTTTTCTGAATCTAACACAATTAATCCAGAAGAGAAGTGGGAATGAGTAGCAGGTTTTTTCCCCTTCAAATTTGTTGTTAATTAAAAAAACAATTATCAAGGATTTCTAATTACTTGTAAGTGCTGTATGGCCTATACCTGCTCCTCAGCAAATTAGTGAGATAATGCTTGAAACATCTTATTAAACAGAACGACTCTTTCTCCTCCTACAGATTCACACATCTACTTAATAGGCCTCTTCTTGTGCAACACCTTGGTGAAGTATTTATATCCATTAAGTTATCTCAGTTATTAGCATTGCACATTTGTTTATAAATGTTTCTTTCTTTTTCCTGTTGTTGTTATTAAGTATCATGGAGTCGGCTACCACTCATAACAACCCTAAGCACAACAGAAGGAAACACTGCACGCTCCTGCTCCACCCTTACAATCATGGCTCTGCCTGCGCCCATTGTTGCAGCCATTATGTCAACCCATCTCACGGAGGGCCTTCCTCTCCTTCACTGTCCCTCCACTTTACCAAGCATGATGTCCTCCTCCAGGGACTGGTCTCTTCTGACGACATGTCCAAAGTATGTAAGACGAAAGCTTGCCATCCTTGCCTCCAAGGAGCACTCTGGCTGTACTTCTTCCAAGACAGATGGCTTTGACCTTTTAGCAGTCCATGTATTTTCAGTGTTCCCCTGCAGCACCACGATTCAAATGTATTGAATTTTCTATCATCTTTTTTATTCAGAGTCCAACTTTCACATGCATATGAAGCAATGGAAAATACCATGACATGAGTCAGGCCCACATTAGTCCTCAAAGTAACATCCTTGCTTTTCAAAAGGTCTTGTGCAGCAGATTTACCTTACAGTATAAGGTCTTTTGATCTCTTAATTGGTTGACTGCTGCTTGCATGAGCATTGAGTGTGTATCCAAGCAAGACAAAAGCCTTGGCAATGTCAACCTTTTCTCCATTTATCATGATGTCACCTCTTGGCCCAATTTTGAGGATTTTAGTCTTCTTTACATTGAGTCATCTTTGACCTTCATCAGCAAGTACTTCAATTCTTCCTCACTTTCAGCAAGCAAGGTTGGGTCATCAACATATTGCAGGCTGCCAATAAGCCATCCTCCAATCCTGTTGCCACATTCTTCTTCATACAAGCCAGCTTCTATGATGATTTGCTCAGCATAAAGACTGAACAAGTAGGGTCAGAGGATACGTTCCTGGTGCACAGTTTCCTGATTTTAAACTATACACTATTCCCTTGTTCTGTGTGCACAACTTCCTTTTAATCCATGTACAAATTCCACATGAATGCAATGAAGTGTTCTGGAATTTCCATTCTTCTCAAGGTCATACATAGTTTATTATGTTTCCACACAGTCAAATACCCTTGCAAAGTCAATAAAACACAAGTAGACATCTTTCTGGTACTCTCTGCGTTGAGCCAAGATCCATGTGACATCAGCAATGATGTCCCTTGGTATATGTCCTCTTCTGAATCTGGCTTGAATTTCTGGCAGTTCCCTATCAATATCTTTTCACTAGGATGTAATAAATTGGAAATCTATGGATAAGTGTGAGTAGTGATGGTTACAAACTTTTCAGGAAAACTTTAATTCCTCTACAGTAAGGGGGTGTTTTGGAAACAAATGTGTTCTAGTATAGGATACAGAGTCCAAACTAAACCCACTGTCACTGCATTGGTTTCAAATCACAATGACCCTACATAGTAGAAGTGCTTCTTAGGGTTTCCAAGGTGAGACTGTAGATGCTTATGATAGTAGGCAGGCTCATTTTCCCTCCCATAGACCTCTGAGGTTGGGGAGTAGAGTTGTTGTTGTTGTTAGGTGCCATCAAGTGTGTCCTGATTCATAGAGACCCTTTTTACAATAGGACGTAACACTGCCTCGTCCGGTTAATCATCATATTGCTCTAATGTTTGAGCCCATTGTTGCAGCCACTCTGTCCATCTATCTTGTTGAAGTCTTTCTTCCTGAGGGCCAATGTACTCCCAGGGCTCTTTCTAGGGTATGGGGAGTTTTTGAAGAGGTGGTACCAAAAGGAAAGTATATAAGAGAAAGTCCCTGGAACAGAATAGGGTGGGAGGGCATAGGAATATTTACAGTCAGGAGCTGACAACTGGAAACCAATGAAAAGCCATTGGACAGTGCTGAGAAAGGGAACACATGAATGGGAGCGGTGACCGCATACTAGGCATCTGATTGGGGTGACATAGCATCCCCCTCCCCCAACCTCCATGGGCATGGAGTCAGCTACTTCACTTTCATGGACTATGGCATGCTTTGCAGCCCGTCTTTGTGAATTTGGGCAGAGCAAGTACAGAGTGAGGAAGCAAGTTGTTGAAATCATGATTTCATGTTTTAAACAAATTTTAGGAAGATACTTGTAAATCATGTGTCATTACATGATTCCAGAACTATATGATACGGGGAGACTGTTGAATACATAGCCAAATATTTTTTGGATTTTATGAATTGTAAGTTATGTTAATTTAATCGGAATATATTTTATCATGTTATTTGACAGTCCTCAAGAGTCATTATCATTTCATGTATATGGTACTAATTGCAACTCTTTAGTGCAGTACGGCAGAGTTCTCTAGTTGTCAGAGTTACCCTACAGATAACCATGCTACTCCAAATTATCAAGATAATTCTGCTGCACCCAATTGTCATATGTGGCTTTTGAGTTTTCCCAGCAACATGGGTGGTGTGTAGGGGAACTGAGAATAAGCCCGAAACCTGCCCCACTTCCCCCCATCTGCAGGAATCCATCAACCGTGCCCTGGGTACCAGCAGCTCCTATCCGTCAGAAATGCTTGAATGGCACAGATGCCAAACTGACTGTTACTGGGATGAGAGTCTCATGTTGGCATACATTGTTCATGAAATATTTGTGCAGTGTTGGGGAAGCTATGGAAATCCTTTTATTTGCAGGAATTAAAAAAAGACAGTCAATGCATCATGAATAAATGGTACTGATAATGCTTTTGAGGGATCACTGGTCCAGGTTTGAATTTTAAGTTAGATAACTGTGGCAGAGATAGAGAGAAAAATACAAATAGGATATAAGAATTTAAAAAAGATTACAGTGGCTACAATGAAAAGGTAGGGGAATCATTAGGAGTGGAAAGGTAACTTCGTGTGTGTGTGTGTGTGTGTGTGTGTGTGTGTGTGTGTGTGACACAAAGTAGTGGGAGGGCCTGGCTGGACTTTCTTTGAGATGAGACAGTGGCTTCCCTCTTTGAGGCTATATCATTGCAACAGTGATCGGCTGGATATAGGTAGGTTATAGAGAGAGTTCTTTGTCCTGGGCTGGCCCTAGCCAGTGTGCACTTAGAGCTCTACCCACTGCCATTTAGTTGATTCCGACTCATTGCGACCCTAGAGGACAGGGTAGAACTTCCCCTGTGAGTTTCTGAGACTATAACTCTTTTTTTTTTTTTTGAGACTATAACTCTTATAGGAGTAGGAAGCCTCATCTTTCTCCATGGGAATGGCTGGTGGTTTCGAACTTGCCATAAGATTTTTTCCACATTTATTATATTTTTTGTGTGGTGTTGTGTTAGTCTGGGTAAACTAGGGAAACAAATCCACAGAAACTCATATGCATAAGAGAGGGTTTTTTATAAAGGATAAGTGTACATTAAGAAAGCATCCCAACCCAGTGCTGTCCAAACCCGTAGGTCCAACATTAGCCCATACATCTGACACCAATCCACAAAGTCCTCCTCCATCTCACAAAACAGATGCAATGACGCCAACTGCAGGAGGAAAGTCGAGTCAGTGAGTGTGTAAGTATCTCAGCCTGGCAGGGGTCTCCACACAGCTGCTCCAGCACCCAGGGCTGCATCAGGGTAGGTCCAAGCAGCTTCTCCTCGGCAATGTCTCGTAGGAAGTGAGCTTTGCCAGCTAAAGCAGGGAACTGGCTAAGGCAGCTGCACCCTGGTGCGACCATCAGAAAGCAAGAGACCCAAGAACTAGAAAGACGAGGCTCACAGAGCCATTTATATCTCTGCCCTTCAATTAACCCCACATGTGTTTTTCAGTCAGGTTGGCACAATAAACCTTAACTATCTCAGGTGTATAGCTGGAAGCAGGCAAATTGTGGCAGAAGAGGACAGAGAGCTGTACAGGCAGCCAATGGGCCAAGGCTGGTGGAAGGGTGTGAGGACTGAGCTGAACAGGAGGAGAACACTGAAAACATGTTCTTAAAAAACCCCAACCAGTTGCCATCCAGTTAATTCTGATGTATGGCTACCCCAAAGGTTTCAGAGTAGAAATCGGCTTCATAAGATTTTCAAGGCTCTGAGCTTTTGGATCTGTGAGCAGATGAGTAGTTTTTTGGGTTTTTTTCCTTTCTTATTTGAGCTGCATTGCGGTGGGTTCTAACCACCAAGCTTTTAGTTAATAATCAAGTGAAGCCATTTGCACCGTCCAAGAATGCTGAGAATACTCCTTAACCCCAAACGCCAAACAACCTATTGCTGTTGATAGATTCTTACTATGGTAACCCATGTGTTACAGAGCAGAATTGCTCTGTAGGGTTTTCTTGGTTGTAATTTTTATGAAAGCAGATAATGGGCCTTTCTTTCTCGGTACTACTGATTGGGTTCAAACTGCCAACCTTTGGTTAGCGATCCCTTGCAAATATACCACTCAGTGGCCTTAAAACACCTCCCACAGTTGTCAAGTGCTGTCTTAGTCATTTCCGACTCAAAGCAAGCTAATGTACACTAACAAGAAACATTGTCCAGTCCCAAGCCATCCTTACCACCATTGCTATGCTTCAGCCTATTGTTGTACCTACTGTGTCAGTCCATCTCCTTGGCAGTCACCCTCTTTTTAGTTGACCTTCCACTTCTCAAGCATGATGTCCTTTTCTTAGGGACTTGTCTCTCCTGGTAAAGTCTAAAGTAGAGCAGAGGAAGTCTCCCCATCCTTATTTCAAAGGAGCATTCTGGCTGCCTTTGTTCCGAGTTTGTCCGGCAGTCCACAGTACTTTCAGTAGGCGTCATCAACACCATTAATTATTCAAATGCATCAATTCTTGTGTGGTTTTCTTTAGTCAGTGTCCAACTCTCACATGTACATGAGGCAACTGAAAAAGCCGTGGCTCGTATCAGGCACACCTTAGTCTTCACAGTGACATCCTTGCTCTTCAATATTCCTAGCGCTACACAATGTGCACCTAACCATCCACATGCTGGGCATTGTGACGTTGGCCTCAGAGCTGACAGGAGGGACTGATCATGTCACAGTCACTTGGTGTTCACATCAGCAAGTTGTTGATTCTCTTGAAAGTGGTAACGAGAACTTTGTCACCGTGGGATACTTCTTACTCCCTTGTCTTCCTCAGTGGGCCTGACAGCACGGAATGAAACACGGTGGGTGTTACATGACACAGGTCACAGCTGGAAGATGAAGAAGCTACCAGACAACTCATCCTTTTACATAGTGTATGTCACTATGTATGTGTATGTCGTGTATCATGTGGAATGTCCTTGGTCTCCTTCATCTAACTGTAGTCCTTTGACCATTGTCCCCCCAGAAAGTCTTCCCTCTTTAAATGTCTATCCCGTCAGTGTCTACTTGCTTCTGTATGCGGTGCCACACGACTCTATGATTCTTTTGGGCTTTCTTTAACAACTCTCAATTCTCCTGGACATCTCAAGCTCACTGTCATCGAGTTGATGCTGCCTCAGAGGGACCCTAGAGAACAGCCAGAACTTCCCCTGGGAGTTTCCAAGACCGCACCTCTTTATGGGAGCGACTGGTGGTTTCACTGTTGACTGTTTGGACCACAGCCCGATGCAGACTCTCAATGAATGTTTACTCAATGTTGTTCTTGTTTGGTGCTATTGAGCCAGTTTTGACTCATTGCAAACTCACGTACAGCACAACACAATAAAACCCTGCTCCGCCTTGTGCCTTTCTCCCAATTGTTCAAATGTTCGAGTCCATCGTTACAGCTACTGTGTCAGTCCATCTCATGGAGAATCTTCCTCTTTTTTGTGTGGTGTGTTTTTCTAGGGACTGGTCTCCTTATAACAGGTCCAAAGAAGGGGTGATGAAGCCTTGCCACCCTTCCTTCTAAGGAGCGTTTTGGTTGGACTTCTTTCAAGACGTATTTGCTTGTTTTTCTGGTGGCCCATGGCACTTTCCATATTCTTCCTTAGCACCATAATGCAAATGGATCGATTCTTCTATGGTCTTCCTTAGTCATTGTCCGACTTTCACGTGCACATGACAAACAAGCGAACAAACCGACAAAAACAAGCAAGCAAACAAGCAAACAGACAAACACAGCTACCAAGTAGATTCTGACTCATAAAGACCCTGTCAAATAGGGTAGAACTACGCTTGTGAGTTTCCAAGACGATGACACTTTAAGGGGGTAGAAAGTCTTCTTTCTACCTAGGAATGGCGAGTGCTAACTGCCGACCTTGCTGTTAGCAGCCCGGCAAAGAACCGCCTGGTGTCCTACAAGCACATGAGGTTATTGAAAACACCGTGACTTGGATCAGACACACTTCAGTCTTCAACGTGACATCCTTGCCTTCCACACTTTCAAGAGGACAAACAACAGAAACCATGGGGGAAGGGAGGCAGCAGTTGGTGTGAGATATGAAAATAAAAATTTACACTCTATCAAGTGGCCACGAGGGTGGGGGGTAGGGGGGAGAGGAGCTGATACCAAGAGCTCAATAGAAAGTAAATGTCTAGAAATCAGCAATGGCAACATATATACAAATATGCCTGATACAATTGGTGTGTGCATTGTAATAGGAGTTGTTAGAGCCCAATAACATGATATTTTAATTAAAAAATAATAAAAAAGGACCCGTACAACAGCTTTCCCAAGGCAATTCATTGTTTGTTATCTTGATTGCTGATTACATATGTTGATTGTGGATCCAAGTCAAATGAAATCCTTGACTACGTCAATCTTTTCTCTATTTATCATGATATTGTCTATTGGTCCAGTTGTGAAAATTCTTTTCTTTACATTAAGTTGTAATCCATAGGGAAGGCTGTATCCTTTGATCTTCATCAGTGCTTCAAGTCCTCTCGACTTCCAGCAAGCAGGGTTTCGTCTTAATAGTACAAGTTGTTAATGAGTTTTCTTCAATCGGATGCAGTTTTCTTCGTATCGTCCAGTTGATACAATTACTGGCTCAGCATACAGAGTGAGTACGGTGGAAGGATACAACCTTGTTGCACACCTTTTCTGATTTTTAAACATTTCGTATTCTCTTTTGGTGGTCTGCGTGAGTACAATTAAGTGCTCCTGTGGATTTCTTTAATAGAGTAATGAAAATGTATTTCTTCCATCTCTCTATATTTCATCACAAAAGGTTGCGTTTCTTATTTGAACTCTAATGCTAGTTATTAAAAATTCGAGTTTTAGATAGTCCGTTTAGTGCAAGCATAGTTTGTTATTGTGACTTTGGCATTACAGCAGGAATGATAATCTTAGATATTTCACCTTTGGCTAAGATATGTAGGATATTAAAATAAAAATTTACAGTATAAATTAGTGAGTTTTTCTACAGTGGAAAAAAGTCTTTGATGAAACCTTATTCTTTTTGACATTGTAGAAAGTATCTTGCACTGATTTAGGTAGATTGAGTCCAAAGTTGTCATTGTCCCAAAGAAAAAGATAAAACTTTCATTATTATTTCTTAGTGATGTTTTCAAATTTATGAAAAGTAGTAATGCTTTCCTTGCTGATCTCTTAAGTTTATTATGACACTTATATAATGTATTGATTTCCTTTGTAACGTGTCAAACACTATGTAGGTATAAGAATATCAGTATTCATAATTTATTAATTTGTTAATATTAACGCTTAATATTTATATGAGTGCCAAGTACAGGTGTTATGTAGGATTCAAAGATACATAAGGGTTTTACTTACCCTCCTCTCTAAATTTAATTTTATAAATGAAAGTTGTTAGCCCAAGTAGTTCGTCTTACAGATAAATCACTCAAATCAGAGAAAGTGAATTTTAACATTTCAGAGAAAAAGATAAGTCTAACTACATAATGGCAACCTTTGGAAGGTGGGACAGCTTCAAGAAGCTTGGAGAGTGTTTACTAAGAGTGCTGTACCCATGACCCTGTGTTTTCAACCACTGAGGGAGAAAATCCAGTGAGAGTCCAGGAAAACTATCCACATTTGAAGGCACATAAAATTCAAGAAACATGAGATCAATTTTATTGTTGGTTGTTTCCTGTGAGAATAGTAGCACTGATGAAAAGTAAAAGAACATAAATTTCAGAGTGCTACAAAGGTGAAATTCCTAATGTGGAAGCTATTCAAAAGCAGAGTGGACTATCTGAGGGATTGATAACTATCCTGTCCTTGGAAAAGTTCCAGCACAAAATGCATTACGTTTTGATGGAATTAGAGGTCTTTGTGGACAGCAGCCTAAGTATAGCCAGCCCCCTATGCCACCAGGTCTTCTGGCAGCAGATACCTTGAAGGTATCTTTCAACTCAGAGTCTGTGATTCAATTATTCTACTGCATGTTGGTCTCCTTAACTCGTGACAACACCCCCCACCCCAATTTTGATATTCCCTCTTTCAGGACCCACCTCCCTGCCTGCCCCCAGAGGAGTTTGAGTGTGTGAAAAATAAGGTTCCTTTAAAATTAATTCTATTTTCACAACAGAAGGAGTACCTAATGATCTCAAATGTTTAACTGCTCAGCTACTAGACAACATGTTGGTGGCTTGAACCAACCCAGGGGCGGCTAGGAAGCCAGGTCTGGAAATCGGGTTCTGAACCCAACCCCGTAGAAATAACAATTCTACTCTGCACACAGGGGGTGACTGACTATCAGTTGCAATGGCAACTAACAATCACATTAGAATACAGGCATCCCTCTTATGATGAAATTTCTATTTAAAAATAAATGGGAGGGGCAGTCACAGATGTGTGATTATGCTTACACCTCTACTCATTTTAAAGGGAAATGTGAGTTTTAACTATTGGGCTCATTTGATTTCCTTTCCTTTCCCACGTCTATACAGGCAGGGATGGGCTGAGTCTATTTTACCCTGACACAGGAGCTGATTTTCCTCCTCTGTCCTCAATCAGACAGTTTTAAATTTCGGTTAGACACATAAACACAGTGTGATGGACGACATTAATAAATAAGTATTACACTGGCTCTGCCTGAGCACTCCCTCTTCATCTTTATCTTTTTTGTTTAAGTCCTGTGGGGTCTTAGAATGCTCTTTATGGAGATCAAGAAGATTAAGCAAAATTAGCTCTCAACGACATAATGGGCTTCCCTCTCTTGGCATGTGTCTCCCTGCACTGCACGTGGCGACTCCCCCTGATATCAACAGGAGAGTCACAGATGGAAGGAAAAATTATGTTCTGGTAGAGCGGGGCGCACAATGGGAATTCCGTTTTCTCTTTCATGTCGATTAGTGTATATACTGACATGGGATGCCAAAATGACAATGGTAAATAAACTCCCTGGCAACTTCAAAGCCCTCCATTTCCCAGAGCAGGCTGACCTGTCCAATTGCAGAGGGAGGGCATCTCTCCTGGTCTTAAAGATGATCTACGCTGCAGCTTCCTCAACATATAAGACCGTAAAAGGGGGTATTTTCTGGGAGGGCTGTGCTTCACCATGTCAAACAGTGAACTCCGCACTGTTTGTGAAGTTCTCCAGAGAGACACTGCCTCACTCACGGGCAAAGTCGGCGGATGCCTACATGGGATCATTTGAGGATCCACGAGAGGACCCCGTGCTTTCAAATCCATCTCCCTTATCAGTCTGCAGTGGTGCTTGAAATTTCCGTCATTACTGTCTTTTCTTAAAAGCCGTTAAGAGGACATATGCCCAATTATCTCGAGGGAGGTAACATTAATTAACTATATAACATATTAGAATGGGGACGTTTTCTTGTTAATAACCCATTACAACCATTGACACCCGTACAGATCAGTGCTCTGAAGAAAGGGCAGGTAAGTTTTGATGGAAAAGGAGAAGATGGTGATTTACAGTGTGATTCTGTCTAGATGGCAGTGCTCAGGGTTTGGGTGGGGCTGGAAGTTAGGGAGTCTCAGGGTGGTGCAAATAGTCGATGTATCTTGCGGAAAGGTTGGCGGCATGAGCCCACCCAGAATGTCTCTAAAGAAAGGCCTGGGGGCCGGGGATGTCCACTTTTGAAACATGTTATTGAAAAATTCTATGAGCCTAGCTCTACTCTGACATCCCTGGATGGTAGGCATTTAGTCAGAAATAGTACTCAAAAATATTTTGTGTCAGAATTGACTCAGTAGTATACAGGGATGGGATGGCTCAGTGATAGAATTCTTAGTTTCCATGCAGGAAACTGTGTTCCCTTACCTGCCAATGCATCGTATGGGTATCCACCTGCACACTCTCACTGGAAGCTTGTGTGTTGCTATGATGCTGAACAGATTTCGGTGGAGTTTCCAGACTAAGATGAACAAAGAAGAGAAGTCTAGAGATTCATGTCTATAAATCATACCACGAAAACCCTATTGATCACAATAGTTTGATCCATACCAAACATGGGGATGACACAAAACCAAGTATATATCTGTGGTGGATGCAGTTGACACACATTTGCTCAGATTAAAAGGCAGCTAATAATAACAGCAGCAGCAGCAAAGCAACAACAACAGCAACAACAATATAGGAGAAATTATGGGGCAGAGAGATGGAACTGGAGACTCTGCTTTGGGTGTACTTGTCCCCAAAATGTGAAAGAGGGAATATAAAAGATGGATGGAAGAGACAACCTCTACTTCTCTCTTAAAAGGGCTCACCCTGTCCCCATCACTCCCACAGATCATTTCTCACTGAACTAGTAGAGGTCTTCCAAGCCCATTCAAGTGCTCTTATTTGGGGCTATAAGATGTGTCTTTAATCCTATACCAATGGCAGTGAAGAACTGGTCACCATAAATTAGATAGCAATTACTTACCAACCCCCCCTCTCCTTTAGTGCCCACAGATTAAATAATCATGTTTCTGTAAGCATTGCTTCAGAAATAGTAATAAGAACTACGTAACCACTCTGTAGTATAAGGCCCTTAAGGAGTTGAATTAGACTCAGAGAGTCTAGAGCAGACATGGATGGTTTGAAATTGAGTGTCATTGCATTACTTTAGAGGTGAGCAAAACAAGACTCATGATTACAAATGGACGTTCTTTACTCATTTATTAATTTAATGTGTGTTTATTGGGTATATAGACTTTGAATGCAGGGATATGGTGGTGAGCAGTTGCTACTGAAGGACTTCCAGACATTAGTGCCCTGAGATAGTCTTTAAACCAGGGACTAAAATGTTTGTTAGTTAAATAACAGAATGGCCTGGAAAATCAAGAATATCATTGGTAAATACTGTAAAAAACTTAAATGCAAATGATGAGAAAGTAGACACACTAAAACAATGTAACCTATGCTTGAATAGATTTTGTAAACATTGTTTAATAGGAGTGTAATTTCCTGCATCAATTTTCACCAAAGACACAAATAAAAAAACATATTTTTGTTTCTTGGAAAGATAAAATATATGCAAGATAATATGTAAGGTAATGTAAGGGTATACATTTTTTCCCAGTAAGAAATAAAGGAGTAATTTTCCCATCAGGGGCTTCCTACCATCCATGTATCTTCCTGCCATTTTAGGTGGGTATGTATCTCTCACCACAACCATTCTCTTTGGTTTTGGTGAAATTGATTCCATCCTCAGGTCTGAGGATGACATGTTGACTCAGATCTGAAGAAATGGACATTTAGGTCATAAATGGGCATGTGCTCCTATCTGTGGTAGTTATAATTTCATGTTATCTTGATAAATAAGTATAGGGGTAAAGTCTAGCCTGTCAAGCAGATCACAGCCTAATGATGCCTCCTTTTGGGCGTGGTCTTCTTATGAGAATTCTGGGAAATTCCTCTCTCTCACTGCCTTTGCCTTCCTGTTGACAAGCCAATCAGAGACTTGCTGAGCCCTGCATGGGCCTCTCTCTCTGGGCTTCACCTTCCTGCTCTTGAGTCACTCAGAGAGCTGCCGGAGACACACCGAGACCTGTGAGAACCCTGGAGATGCTCCCACCACCACTGGATCCACAAGACTTTCCTTCACTGATCTGAGATCTTCCTGCATTTTGCATCATTGCTTGTGCTGCATGAGTTTGAAGAGGAATTTATGGACTAGTATCAGACTCACAGACTAATATCAGACTTATGGGCTTGATCTGGACTGGGCTGGAATGTTTTCTTATTATACAATTATTCCTTGATATAAAGTGCTTTCTTATACATATATGAGTTTCTCTGGATTTGTTTTTCTAGGCAACCCAGTCTAACACTATCATAACAAATGAATACCATATTCTGCTGACAGGACTCAATGGTATCCAAAAGTCATGAAGCAGGCCCCACTGAAGCACCTTTTAAAAGAAATGAACTATTTTCTTGACATAAAATTCACATACCATACAATTCAATGCTTTAAATCTATTAAAAAGAGTTCTACACTTGTTATCACAATCAAAGTTAGGTCATTTTCTTCATCCTTCTATCCAATATTATGAGCTTCCAATTTCCTCTCAACTTCTCCTGCAAAAACCCTAAGAAGCTATTAACATAGTTACTGTCTGTACAGATTTACCTATCCTTGACTTTACATGAAGAAAATCATATTTAAAAAACCAACCACATCAGCAAAATAAAGCACAGAATATGTTCAGTCCAAAAGAAATCAGAAATAAACAAAACAAAAAAGAAACTAGAACAAGTTATAAAAGGTTCTAAAAGGAAAACACAGGGGGAAATGTTTAATTTTAACCCAATTACATCTATAGGATCCCTGGTGGCATAGTGGTTACTTGTTGGGATTCTCACGTCAAGGTCAGCAGTTTGAAACCACCAGGCATGCTTTAGGCAAAAGCTGAGCCTTTCTGCTCCGATAAAGAGTCACCTCTTAGAAACCCAGGCACGTCTACCCATCCTAGAGGGTTCAATGAATCAGAATTGACTTGATGGTATTGAGCTTGGTTTTTTTGCTTTATGTCTTCAGTAATCTATCTTCCAAGGCATTCTTTCTGAAGACAAGACTATTCACGAAAGTGGTCAGTAGTACAAGGGAATTGCAAAACTCAAACAACAAATTCACTGCCATCAAGTCAATTTTGACTCCTATAGACCTAATAGGACAGGGTAGAGGTGCTCTTTGGTTTTCTAAGACTGTAACTCTTCATGGGAGTGGAAACCCTTGCCTTTCTCCCCTCCGAGGGAGTTCAGTGAAGGCTTACTACTTATGGGGACTTTGTGAATGGATGTTAGGCTTTCATTGCTAGCTAGAGTCTTCAGTGAGCTGGGTGCTCAAAATTTAAGCCCTCCTTTGGTTTGGGATTTTGTTATTTACGGTAATTTCATCACACTGGCTGGTGTGTGGGTTATCTTGAAGCATCTTAATAAGTTGGAGAGAGGAACCCGAAGCCCACAGAGCAGCAATAGCCGCCTGGGGACATGGAGAGAAACTACCCACAGACAATAGTGCTTGAGCTCAGAGTCCCAGGCAGGCCTGACGTGAACTGTGTCTTAGCTTTGCATGTCCTGGAACCAAGGAAGAGAAGTCCTGGTGGCACAGCATTGAAACACTTGGCTGCTAACTAACTTCTGCAGTTAGAACCCATCACTGCTCTGGGAAAGAGAGAGGTGGCGGTCCCCTTCAGTAAAGACGACAGCCCTGAAAATCCAATTCAATCACTGAATCAGAATTGATTCAGTGGCAATGGGTTTGCTGTTTTTTGGTTTAAATCATTTTATTGAGGGCTCTTCCAGTTCTTATAACATTCATCAATTGTATCAAGCATATTTGTATCTATGTTGCTATCATCATTTCCAAAACAGTTTCTACTTGAGCCCTTGGTATAAGCTCCTCTTTGGCCCCCCACCACCACCCTTGTGACTCCTTGATCAATTATATATTGTTATTGTTATTTAGTATCTTACACTGCCCTCTGTCTCCCTTCACCCACATTTCTGTTATTCGTCCCCTTCCGGTGGGGGTTAGCTATATATACAACCTGGTGAGGGGTTCCCCCTTTTCCCCCTTTCCCCCTTCCCAATCATCCCCTACCCTTATGATATCACTACTTCCATTATTGTTCCTGAGGGGTTTATCTGTCCTGAATTCCATGTACTGAGAGCTCTTATCTGTACCAAGGTGTGTGCTCTGGTCTAGCCAGATTTTTAAGGTAGAACAGGATCATGGTAGTGGGCAAGGGGGAGGAAGCATTTAGGAACTAGAGGAATGACGTGTGTTTGGTCGATGCTATATTGCACATTGGCTGAATCATCCCTTCCTTATAACCCTTCTGTGGTGGGGATATCCAACTGTCTACAGGTGGGCTTTGGGTCTTCACTCAAAACCCCTTCATTTTCATCAATATAGTTGTTTGTTTTGGGTCTTTTCATACATGATACCAGATCCCGTCGACACCTCATGAACACACAGGCTGGTGTGCTTCTTCCATGTCGGCGTATTTGCTTCCCTGCTGGATGGCTGCTTGTTTATTTCAAGCCTTTAAGACCCCAGCCGCGATATCTTTTGATAGTTGGACACATCTGTTCTCTTCACCACATTTGCGTATGCATCCATTTTGTCTTCAGTGATGGTATCAGGAAGGTGAGCATCAAAGTGTGTCAGGTTATTAGAAAAAAGTGTTCTCGTGTTAAGGGAGGCCTTGACTACAGACCCAATGTCTGCCTGCTCTCTTAATACTTAACATGAACATATGTACATTGCCCTCCATCCCTTTCATTATCAATTAGTATATTTACATATATACACGCCTATAGCTGTACCTCTATAAATAGCTTTTGCCTACTAGTTCTTTCCTTTATTTCCTTTCACCGTCCTCCTACCCTGCTATTGTGCTCACCCTCCTTTGGCTCTCAGTAATTCCTCTCGGATACATTGCACTTGATTAAACCCACCAGGCATTATACACCCTCCTCACCATCAATTTTAGATCTCTTGTTCCCTTATCCCTGAGTTTGTTGGCTCCTGACTCCCCCTCTCCAACCCCTCCTCTCCCATGTACCCCCTAGAACTGCCAGTCCCGTTGTTTTCTGCTCAGGATTGCTCGTCCTGCCTATCTTGTGTAGACAGTCATAGGGCAAAAGAAACAACAAAACAAAAGAAGAAGAAGAAAAATTCCAGGTCTGTCTGCAGACCTTTACGTACGTTTTCTGATCAAGTCTGATGAGGTGCCCAGCCTTTTCCCCCAAGTCAGAGGCCTGTTTTCAGGATTCCATGAGGACTTGGTTACTTTGCTCTCCTTACTGCCCTGCTGCACTCCCTTTGCTTCTCACCCCACTGTGCATGCGACAGACGGGGCACGTTGGCCCTTCAGTGTCTGCAGTGCTGTCCTCTGTAGAGGTATGGGTGAGTGAGGGAATATGTCTCCTGGTGGGCCAGCCTATGGTCCTCTCTGAGCAGGGATGTAGTCCCAAGGGCTGGGTGGGCCAGGATGAGGTTCACTGTCTCTCTCTCTAGTTTTCTCTGGTGTGGTCTGGACAGACCCGCCTCTCTGCCCCCGGGCTATATCTTTAATATCATCCTCTGTATTGCCTTCTGGGGAGGGGGTCAACATAGCTCGACTTGGGCCAGGCCCCATTGTCCTCTCTGTGAATTCGCTGTTTTTGGGTTTGTTAGTTTTTTGAGTCCCTGAAATCCTATTTTGTTAGAGCTGGTTGTCAATGCTTTCTCCAGTGTATGCAACCAAAAGAGGTCTAGCCATTGCAGTACTAAATGCTTGGCTCTTTGGTCAAATTACTTATGAGGTACTGCCTAAAACAGGGTCAGCTCTGGTTTCCAATATGACCCTTACAGGAGAATCACTTCCCTGTAAAATAGCCACTCTGGATTCATTTGGGCTACCACTACGAATTTTAGTATTACATCACTCTGAAGCTGAAGGTCACATTTTCACATATTTTGTTCTAAACAGAAATGTTTCTCCACTAAATAACTATATACTGGCAATGCTTTGCCACATATGATATCTAGGTAAGTGTAATTGATTGAATTGAATGTCATTAATTGTCATTAAAATATCTAACTGAGAAATATCCCTCAACAACGGTGGCATATGATGTACAGGTAATTATGAAGGCCCTCTGAAAACACTGCTTTCCCTACATTTATCAATGAGCCATTAGCTCTATTTTGTCACTTATTTTTTATTTTGTCTCCTCATATGTAATTTATGAACAGCCTGTACCTTTGCTCTCAAACTAACCTTTCATCATGTTTGTTTTCTCTCTATCATGAACAGATAAGTCAGAAGCTTATAAGATATGATATTTGTTTTAAAATGACATTATACTAGTTAATGAAATAATAATGTTAGGCACTGGTGGGGATATTTGCACCAGTAGAAGACTCTTCAATTAAGTTCTTACAAAAAATTAAAATAAAATATTCCACACAGAGC
Organism: Echinops telfairi; assembly: GCF_000313985.2. Classification (NCBI taxonomy): domain Eukaryota; kingdom Metazoa; phylum Chordata; class Mammalia; order Afrosoricida; family Tenrecidae; genus Echinops; species Echinops telfairi. The sequence continues at coordinate 54,933,246 of NW_022111373.1, forward strand.
AAAAGCATTCATTTATAAAATCTAGGATTAGGTGGGTTTCAAGAAATGCTGCCATTGACCATATCCTCTGGTTTATTCATTTATTTTGGGAAAGCAGGCACAGGCAGGCTGCAGTCACAGCTCTTCTGCAGGTCCGACGCGCTAGGGTCACAGAAGTGAATGGAGCATGTATTTTCTCAAGTTTTAATGATTAGTCTTTCTTAGGATCATCTAAAGTCCAGCCATCTTAATAAATAAATACATTTTCTTTCACTTAATCAGGACTATGCACTGACTGCATCTTTTGGCCAAGCCATACTGCTAGTTCACCAGGTGGGAAAAGTGAAGGACGTCAATCAGTAATTTTACCGTTAGTGTACATGTCATCTAATCTTGTAAGTTACATGAATAAATAGTTATGTTGTTTCATTAAAATCAAACAGTTTCATGTTCAGACGGCCTCTGCTTGTCTGCTCCAAGAACTGATGAGTCGTGGCAACTGAGTGAATAAAGGGACACAAGAAGAAATAAATAAAAGACGACTGTGTGGAGACAAGCGCAAAAGAACCTTCGGGAAGAGTTGTTGGGCGCAGTAACAGAAAGGTGAAAAGTCAGTGATTCTTCTGAGAGCTGTACTTGACTCTTCACCAAAATAGGAGTTCTGAATAAAACCACTACTACTCTGCTTAATTTAAAAATGTATGTATATTCTACTTAGCAGTGTTGTACTTAGCACTAGTGTACTATATAATTATTGTAATTACGATACAGTCATATTTGCAAAGTTCTAATTCACATGAATTGAGTTTTTAATTCTCTGTGTGCCAGCTGCCTGCACCAAGTGAAGAAATGACCTCTTTCTTTCAAAAACTATTTATTACAGATGCAAGACTATATTTCTCCTTTTCCTTATGTGATCTGTTGATCTATGAAAAAGTTCAGCTGTAGGAGTGAACATTATAGTGGCGATAAAAGCCAATAATGTATGAAATAAACATCATCACCACCATAGTATTAAAAGTTATGAGAGGATCACTATATACCACATGAGGAAGCATTAAACCCACGCATGCGAAGACATGCACATTGATGTCTTCGTATTATTAGTTAGTGGTTAGGTGTCTTCTCGTCAATTCCAACCCATCGGACCCTA
>NW_022111373.1:54934889-54936119 GCF_000313985.2 Echinops telfairi
CTTCCACATTTAAAAGACAATTTTCCCAATGAAATATGTTTGTCCTTCCTCCCATGAGCACTGATTGTAGATCCAAGCAAGATAAGATTCTTGCCAACCTCATTTTCCCTCCGTTTATCATGATGCCGTCTGTTACTGCAGTTGTGCGGTGTTTTAAAGCTGGTGACCTGTAATTGGTACTGCAGGCCGTTGTCCTTTGTCGTCCAGAGCAAGCTCCTCGAGCCCTCATTTTCAGCAGGCACCATCGTGTCATGCTCAGAAGCCGTCCTCCAGTTCTGATGCTGAATCCTTCTTCATATAGTCCAGATTTTCAGATTATTTACTCAGCATACATATTGAATAAGTCAGGTGAAAAGATGCAATCCTGACCCACACCTTTCCTGAGTTTAAATTATGCAGTTTTCTCTTGTTCTGCTTGATCAACTACTACCTCTTGGTCCATGTCCTTAGTTCTGCATGAGCACAATGAAAGGTTTCGGAATTCTCGTTCTCCTCAATGTTACACATAGTTTGTTATGATTGACACAGTCCAATGCTTTTGCATCGTTCATAAAACACAAGTAAACATCTTTCTGGTATTCTCTACTTCCAGTCAAATTGCACAGCTGGCATTCATGCCATATCCTCTTGTAACTCAAGTTTAAACTTCTAGCAGCTTCTTGGAACATACTGCTTCAACCATTGTTCAATGATCTTCAGCAAAATTTTACTTGCATGTATATGTTAGGCTGGGTTCCCAAGGGAAGCAAAGCCAGTGACAGATGTGTATGTATATTCAAAGAGATTTATAGAAGCAAGAAAGCATGTATGTAACAACTCCCCCACCGCCCCAAGTTTGTGTTAGGCTGAGTTCTTAAGTGGATCAAAACCAATGATGCTTATACAGGTATATATAAAAAGAGAGGTTTATATCAAGAAATTGGCTCACTCATTGTGGCAGTCCTGTCTGGTTCAAGTTCAAATATGAAGCTGGAGGCTTCTCCTGACACATGTAGCTTGGACTGATGAAGCAGGAATCAGGAAGACCACAGACTAGTAGATGCAAAGTGTCATGAATCCAGGTTGGCAGTTCACTGATTGCTCCTGGGATCAGCCAGCAGGCAATATGGCAGGATCCAGAGCCAGGACAGGTGAAGCTTTTCTAGGGAGTCTGCTTGAAAAGAAAAATGTTGCACTTTGGAGGTGTCTTTCTTCCTATTGAATTGAGGCTGTGACCTAATCAGGGGATTC
>NW_022111373.1:54937860-54951771 GCF_000313985.2 Echinops telfairi
TTAGTTTGGCTGAAGGAAAAGATAATATCTTACAAAAGAGAATGAGAAAAAAAAGTTGGGGACAACAGCTATTGAGAGATTGGATTAGTTGCTTGAGTTGATTTAAAAAATGAAATGTAAGCTCCATCTAATTCACAAAACAAAAAATATCAACAACAACCACAGAATCGAGTTCAGGGACTCACGACCTCACTTGAAAACCACTTGTGTTTTATCACTCTTTCAGTTAACAAGGTTCTGCTTAAGTCCTGCTGATCGCTTTCCTGCTCCCCTTCTGATCACTTCCCCCGAGATCCACTTTGATTTGGTGAGGTCTCAGGGGGTGTCAAACCTCCTAAAATGTTTTGTGGTTGTGAAATAATCTGGGAAGAATTCTCTTTCTAATTGTTCAACATGGTGGTGGCGAAGAACTAGCCAGTGTATCTTGTATCAAGCAACGTGTATCAATCAGGCTTTTATAATTATAGTCAGAAATGGCAATGACTAGAGCCTCAGGAGTTAACTGGGAAACCTGTCAAAAGCCCCTAAAGTCTTTTGAAGCCTCTACTGCTTCCAGATGCCCAGTCCCTATGTAATTCACGAGCCCTGAAATTGTAGTCCTGCTGGCATGGTCATGGCAGCTAACTGCAAGGCTAGTAGTTCAAATCCACCACCCAGTTCTCCAGAGAAAGAGGAAAGAGGCTTTCATGATCCCATAAAGATTAATCATTACAGAAACGCCTTGGAATGGTTCTCTTCTGTCCTATAGGGTTGCTATGAGTTGGAATTGACTTGACAGCCACTGATTTGTTTTATATTGGGAGAAAATTGATTCAAGACAAAGTGCTATGCATCTACAACCCCATGAAAGAAATTAAATAAGTTAGGTGAGGCAAAGGGAAACCAAGGATACAAAATTGAAGCAGTCACTCTCAAAGGCTGACCTCCGGTGCAGTGATTTCTTTGATCTGCCTCTTCTAGCCATAGTATTTGAAACTCCCACAAAACAACTGTGTGTAACTATGCAGATTGGGCATATTTCTGGTTTTCTTGATGGATCTAGATAAAAGAAGGTGGGGGTATACGCTGGTAGGATTATAGAGTTCAATTCTGAAGGACTACTGAGAAGGTTAATTGTGAGTGTAAAAACTTGCTACTCTAATGTGAAGATTGGTTCGGGTTGCCATCCAGGTTGTTATGAAGTGAACCCTCTCAGAATGCAGCATTAAAGAACAGTCATTAGTGGAGTGTGTCCTCTGGTCCTCGAGATCCCTGCATGCTGAACCTCATAAATCCAGGAGACAGAAAGCAGGGGCACCAGAGGAGTGGCAGACGAGGAGTAACAGCAGAGCCAGAGCAGGAGACAAGCTGGTGGGCTTCCCAGTGCACAGAGAGAGGGAGAGGCAGGACACTCACTTCCTGGCTCTGACTCAGGGAAGTCAGGGTTACTGACCCATGGAGCTGCAGCTTAGCACCTTCTGGTGGAGTGGATGGTGAGGCAGAGTGTCCTTTGGCATTTATCTGTAATACTAAAAGAGTTTTCTAAGATTGCCAAGGGGCTGTGGCTGAGAAGTCAAAACCCCCAGAAAGGTCTGCCCGCAGACACATCTAACAAGAGGCTGTCCTGGCAGGAAGAACAGTATTTTGAGCATTTCAAATCAAAATTAGAATCTGTTAGCTTTCCTTATAAAGCCCATATTGTAAGTATGGTCTATGAGTTCTATGTGGCTGTTGCAACGAATTGTCCAATTTGGCTGAGAACTCGAGTGCTATGGGAGGGATGGTTGGTAGGGAAGGTTAGATAGAGCATGGAGGCACATCTGACCTCCATCTCATAAACAAACCAACCAACCAGCCTTGAGCTCATAAATTTGACTCTCCTCCTCCCTTGTGAAATCGGAAGAGGTCAGATACTACCCCCACATCCCATTTTTACATGACCCTACACTTGCATGACCTTGAGAATTCATGCTTCCTTAAGTCTCATGCACTAGGCATCTGGTTGTCCCATCTTAGATCCAACCTGGATTGAAAACAAGCCTTTTGAGAAGAGTATCAGACTTCCTCAGATGTGAGTTAAATCTCTGCTGCTCACACAGATTGCCCAGAGACAGTTCTAAAGACCTCCAACCAGGCCAAGGATATCCTGGTTTTATGCAAATCACATGCATGGTATATCTTATTTGAAAAAAGTGCAATCTCTTTGTACATTAATTTTCTGTGTGCATGTGTGCTATGTGTGTTCTATGCAAAAGAAAGATGATAAAACACTGCATGTAAAGGATTTAACACAAAGCTAGCTCATAGAAAAATGCTCAATTAGAGCTGTGGTGCAATAACTTATTTGATATGGCTCTTCTAGTCTTTGCAACTCCCACCAAATGATTGGGTGGGGCCATGCAAATAGGATATGTGAAAATATAATACGGGCTTGGTCGTTTTTGCCATCTCTCCCTGCCAGTGAGTGACTTATTGCAACCATGCAGAATTGCCCCCATGGGTTTCTGAGACAGCAACTCTTTATGAGAGTAGAAAGCCTTATTTTTCTCCTGTGGAATGGCCACATGGAGACAGGCTGATGGCAGTCAGAGCCTTGGAACTGGAGAAGCCACATGGAGATTCTTGTCAGCCCTGAGATACTTACAACACCACTGGATCCACAAGGCTTCCCACCCACTGGTCTGTGATCTTCCTGCATTCGGCATCATTGCATGTGTTTCGTGAGTCTGAAGAGGACTTTATAGATTGGTTTCAAACATATCAGACTTATGGACTTGATCTGTACTGGGCTGGGATGCTTTCTTTATGTGCAATTACTCGAAATAAAGTTTTTTCTTGTACACATATGCATTTCTATGAGTTTGTTTCTCTAGTCAACCCAGACTAACACACCACTTAATCAGGGGGACTAATTTGCTGACCATGGAACTGTAGATGAATATCTTCTGACTTACGCTTATGGAAGAGTGGAGATTTATTGGCAGTGCGAAAGAACCCCTGTAACAGTTACTTGGGCAGGGAGGCATTCAAGGGACCATTTGACGTAAAGGTCAAGGACCAGAGAGAGGTATATCTATAGACATGGCTGAGAAGAGGCATTCTTGAGTGAAAAAGAATTGCGTCTGAAGCAAGTCTTATCCTGAATTGTACCCTGTTAACTTCCCTAATAAAACCTATAATCATGTGTATTGACTGGGTTCTGTATGGCTACTGAAATAAATTTTGAACCCAGCAGAGAAGCAGAGGATCTGGTAAAGATGATTGGAGGCTGTCTTACTTCTGCTTCATCGGAATTGGCCTGGGGCTGATATTGGCTTTGATTCTACTGCCCCTTGTGACATCAGAGGAGATCAAGTGTGACCCCGTGCCCCTTTTGCATAGATTATAGGGTAATTGTAAAATATTAAATGACTTAATTTTAACAATAACTTGAATTTAGTAATCATATGTTTACTCATTCTATAAATATTAAATGAGCACCCAGATGGATGGATGGAGCCCTGTTGACCTTGTGGCTAGTCAAGGTCAGTAGTTCAAACCCACCAGCCACTCCACAGGAGAAAATCCAGGCCCTTTGTTCCTGTAGAGATTGACAGTCTCAGAAACCCAGTGTAGGGTCTTTATGACTTGGAATTGGCTCATTGATGATGGGTCTTTTTTTAGACACTCTATAAATGGACAGTTAGCTGCCACTGATTGACTTCAACTCATACAAATGTTATATACAATAGAACATAGCATGATCAGGACCAGTTTCCTCCTCACAATCACCAGCATGCTGTAGTTCATTAGTGCAGCTTCTAGACCCATCTAAGGATCTCCCCTGTCTGCCAGGACTCTGTACTTCACCACACATGATGCCCTTTATCTAGCAATTCATCCCTTCCGATGACTTGCCCAAAGTGAGACAACGTTCTGCTGCGATTCACAAAGTTACGATTTACTGATTTCTGAAGTCGAGAGCTAGGCCTTTCTTCCGGCTCTAGCTTCATCTGGAAGCTCTGTTGGCATCTCCACAGTGAGCTCTCCCGACAAAGGAGAGGGAGAATGAACACCTATTGCCTAGTTAATTGCTGATGACTGTGCTAGGCAATGGATATTTGAGAACAGAGATATTGTTTCTGGCTTCATGGCATTTTCCATCAAATGGGAATGGCATTTTGGGAGAAAGCATGTAAATCATGACACAATCAAGTGTGGCCAGAAATGTTCTGCGAGTGGTTGAGTTTGGCAGGGCAATTAGGAGAGTGGGAGGCAATGATTCTGGGCCTCGGACCTCATGGAACTGCGTCACAAGAACTAGAGTTCATGAATGCAGCCTCTCTACAAAGCAGCAATAAATGCAAACCAATCCTCTGTGTAAAAATGCTTCATGAATCACAATCACAGGAATCAAAAAACTTTATTCAAATTATTACTTGTCTTCCCACATTGAGCAAGGCAATATTTTCTCTGAAGTGGTTTTTAGAAGATCAAATATGTACCTAATGCCTTTTCATTTCCCCCAACACTTTCAAATGTATTTTATTTAGTTCTCAGGAGAATTTGTAGAGCAAGACATACTATTTTCCCTTTTTCAGACTCCTTTTTTTCCACCTAGGTTTTTAGGAAGCCTGGTGGGTGATTATTTAGCCCAAATATTCTACAAAATGTATTTTGAATGATAAAAAGACCGAGTCTCAGGGAGGTTAAGGGACTTGTTCAGGGTTATGTGTATTTGACAGATGAGAGAAGCAGTGACCAAAGAGTGAAATTCATTTAAGTAACATAACTTGTCCCGTGGCTGGCGCTGGACAGAGCATGAGGGGTGGCTAAACCCCAGCCTCAGGCTACTTTCAGAAAAAGCAAGCTGCAAAATGACCAAGGATAGAACTCTTTACCACACGGAATGTGCACACTGAGTAGTAACCATCTTTTTTAGCAGCTCTTACTCGATAGCAGACATTCTATTACAGTGGTGGAGAACGCAGACTCTGGCGGGGCCAGGCCTTGCCCTCAATTCTGGTTCTCTTTCTTATTAGCTTTGTACAGTATCCCATTACCTAATAGGCAAGCTAAGTACTTGCTTGTATGGGGATACCTATGCAAACAGTGTTCACTACTGATTCATAAGGAAGCACCCCTAAGTCGGCACTTACCTGGCTTATTGGGTAATCCACTCCTGGCCACGTGGTCTTGAACCACTGAAACAACTTTAAACCTTTGTCTGTTCATCTCTCAAGTGTAGATAGAATCGTGGATGTACGTTTATGTAACACAGTGCCTGGTAGATAACACATCATGTGGATATTGTCCCTGAGTCACTGCGGTACATGGGGACCCCATGTGCAACCGAATAAAATGACCCCCTGGCTTTCATTGTCTTCATGGTTGTTCGTATGCTTGAGTGCTTTTTGAGCTTAACGTGTACTTCGAATGCCTTTCACTCTAGAGGGATCACCTGCCAGCAGTGTCTTGGACACTAGTCAGTTGCGATCCGTAGGGGTTGCACTAGCTAGTTTTCAGTCTGGAAGCTCTTTGGAAGCCTGTCGTGATGGGTGGTGAACCTGCTGGTATTTGGAAAAGCAAGGGCATCGCTTCCACTATAATAACAACATGCAAGCGACCACAGTAGCTTGGTAGCTACTGTGAAACATGGACAGATGAGTGGTGGTAATAAATGTCAGATGTCACTAGTAGGACAATGGAAGAATTAGAGGCAAAACATTGATTTTATTCCGAAGCACCTTAACTGTGTTTAACGGAAGATTTTCATATCTTGTCTTGACATTCGTGAGCTATCACCTCATTCCTGGAACTCAAAGCAACTACGACTTGGGTGCAAATCACCTTTCCTCCTTGATAATAGTGAAAGACCATAATCTGTAATGGCCCGTGTTTGTCAAGTGTTCCTTCACAAACTAGTTCCGACTATGGACAGCCACTGGGTCCCACACGATAGCTTCTTCCAAAGCAATATCTGCACGATGACTCCCAAACTAATTAAAGAGGTGCCTATTCAACCACCGAGGCTCCCATCCAAGTCCCTCATTTTTCTCCCGAGGAGCGACATTTCCTTAAGGAGCAACAGCCGATCAGCAGTGGTTGCTAATGTTATTCCGCTCCTGGACCTGAAACGGAGACTTGCTGTGGGATGAGCCCTGCGGGAAGCAATCAGCTCATGGAGAGCTAATTCAGTCGAGGCTTTGGGGTTAGGACATGTCTGTGTATATTTTTAGGCCACTCCTCTTTTGTCAGCGGCAGTAGAGAAAGCTGAGGGGCATCATCAATCTCTTGGTTGTCAGCTTGTAATACAGGGGGTACTCTCACCAGAACGGCCTGGCTGTCGAAAGCGGCATAATTTGCCTTGTGCTATGGTACATGTTATTAAAGCTTCAGTTTAATGTTCTTTTCCAAGGCGGTTGTCTCTGGTGCTTTTATCGTCCAGGGAAATGTGGTACCAGAAAGGATCACTTTCCTGGCAATTTTCTTTGATAATGGCAAACTTTTTCAGAGTACTCTCTCTTCTATTAGGGTTGATAATGAGAGATTGTGAGGATTATTAAACACTCCTAGCTTTCAGTAGGAACTTATTTAGCACAGATGTTTCTATAATTGCAGTACACTGGGAAAATTCACAGTGTTCAATGGCCCAAAACTCATTATTACTTATTGCTTCTACCTGTGTATTGTGGTGCTAGTAAACTGGGCTGGGATGTTTAATTTGCAGGGACTAGGGCTGTGGATCTCAGCTACATTAAAAAGGCTACTGAGAAGAAATGATTGGATGTTCTGCCAAGCGCCCGATTCTTTATTAATCTTTCAACTATTACCAGTACCTCCACATGTTCAACAAAACGTTACCGTCCTTTTTCAGATGGTTTAGATCACATCATCATGCTACATTCCTTTCCTCACTTCTTTAGCTTCTTATTACCATTTAAAGAAAAAGAGAGAGAAAAAGGGAATCTTAAAGGACTTTTAAAGCAGCATCGGTAGTCACTGTGTTTATTGGGATAAGAAAATGGAATATGTATAAATATCTTTAGCTTTCTATTGCTGCTTTAGAAAAACGGTCATGTTGCAGTAGCTCTACATATACTTTTATGGAATTCTTGACAACCTGGGCTTGGGATGTGTAGTGAAAATGCTTATGAAAGGCCCCTGCTGAGAGGACCAACACTTTCTCGTGTTCTCTCACTCTGTTCTGCAGACCTAAAAGAAGTTCCCCATTACACAAGAGAAACATTTTTTTTGCCTTGGCCACATATTCGCCAAGGGAAAGCTTGGGAAATACACCAAAGTGAATCGCCTTAAGGTGTTCTCTTCTCGTGGTGCGGTGGGGAGGTGCTCGGCGGCTAAGCTGGCAGTGAGAACCCACAAGATGCTCTGTGGGAGCGAGATGTGGTGGGCTACTTCTGTAAGGATTTACAATCTTGGACCCTTGAATCACCTCAGCCAATTTCACTGTCCTATAGGCCTGTCCTGAGCAGAAACCGACTGGAGGACAAGATGTGTATTTGTTTACGCTCTCCTTCAGAGGCCGTTTCCTCCTGCTTCCCCTGGCGCACACCTGGTTTTAGCACGGAACACCCGCAGTCCTGTCTCCTGAGAACCTTTCTTCTGGCTGCTTACCGGTCTTGTGGTGATTCCTGCAGCTACTGGGCCTGGAGTTGAAGGTTTATTCAGGAAATCCGTGACTGCTTTGTCTTCTCGGCACCTGGAAGAGCCCAAGATTTATATAGTTACAGTAAAAGCCATGGGAAAATAAATACAAATTCAATAATTCTCACTCATAAGAGCCAGTTATAAAAGTTATCAGAAATGAAAAAGTGTAGCCTACTGAGTTTGAAATTAGATAAAAAATATCTAACACCTATAGCCCTTATTAAAGCAAGGCCATATATTATTGCTTTTTAAATTCATTTAGTCATAATGAAATGAATCCATGTCATATTTGATTGACAAGGCAGGCAAAGGTTATAAAACAATATTTGAATAAATTTGGCTTACATTGTAACTTGATCAGAATACTCTTCTACTATCATCAGAAGGGACATGTATTTTTCCTTTTCATTTCAATCAATTTGACGGACTCATGAGAAACTGTAGTGAGGAAGGTCAGGTTTCAGCTTGGCTGGGCCCCGAACCTCAGTGTTTGGCAGATGTTATGTACTCAGGCTCCATTGTGTGATCTGATGTGAGCAGCCATGGAAGGGACATTCTCCTGGGGGTGTAGACAGCATCCGATATAGATAAATGTTTTGGCAAAGCTTGCCCTCTTTCGATCTTGCACCTATCACATCAACCTCCTGCTGCTGGATTTTGAGACATGAGCCAGCAGCCTCCCATCTAACCTGAGAGTTTCCTCTCTCTCTCTCTCTCACTGGTTTTGATCTTTCAGAGAACCCAGCTTAAAACGGACACACTCACATTCACAAGTTTAAAGAGCGATGTCCCCATTTCTAGACCTTCGCTTTCTTACAATTAGAATAAAAATAAGCTTACAAAAGAAAAGTATGAAGCTTTACTAGGTATTTAAAGCTCAATTTAGAGCAGTCAATTAAATACAGCAGAGTTATAACAGATCATAGTTTCCTTAGAAAGCATGTGGACGTAGCACCTTCTGCGATTAGTGGATAGATTCCGAGGAACATGGACGAGCAGGTGTGCTTGTGGCTGTTCCTGGGACACACTTCTGCAAGTGGCGCACATGGAAAAGCCTGTGAGCAGAACAAAGAGCAAAGTATTACGCCCTTTACTATTGGGACTAAGGTACTCGTGAATACTTCAAATCCTAAGCCTCGGTTTAAGATACACATTTTTTTACATGTCAAATGACTAACATATTTTGGCTTTCAGGAAACCAATTAGATTGGAGGAGTAGTTCAAAGTATCCCATTGAATTTGAATATCTCATGCATAATTCCCCATAGAGAAGTTCTGTGACAATTTAGAATACAATTCTACATGTTGAGTTCTCTTTAATTTTGGCAAGGCTGTTATTTATAAAAGTATTCTCATTAGTATTGAAACTAACACTAATTGTTAGGTCTCAGAGTTTTCTAATGCAATCTACAATGTTTCATTCACTTGAACATGAAAATAAATTATTCAGGAATAAAAACGTGTCTCCTCAATTTCAGATGGAGCATAGAGGCCTAAAACATGTAAAAATATATATCAACATTTTAATCAAAGTTATTTGAATATCAACATCAATTTGACTTGATGCTGAAATATCAGATTTTTAAATAGGAGGGCAAAAGGGACCTGAACTCCTAACTTATAAAAACATTTTTGAACATCTTCACCCTCATTCATTTGGAATTAATTTTTTTAAAAGCTCTAAATCATATGCTCCTTTGAGATGGAGAGTAAGTGACAGAGATGAACCCAAAGCGTGTGACACTTGCACACAACATGCCAGCCTTGGATGGAGGTAGCAGCATTTCATCCGCCCTGCACTGTGCGGAAATGCTTCTCTCCCATTTCTTCGCTGGGAAACGCCGCAGTAATAACCCCTCTGCCAATTAAGGTGCTCTACCTGGGGCCAGCCAGAGCTGAGTTTGGGGACAAGGTCACTTGCTGGGATGGAGTTGTAGTTCCCCAATTACTAGTCGTTCCACTACTGCTTCTGACTTGTCAAATAATGAGGAGACTTTGAAAGCTAAATCCAGCAGTAGCTCCTAGCGGGGTTAATGCAGAGTGAATGACAATGATACCTCAGGAGTCAGAGTCTGACAATGTCTGTCAAGCTCTGTTCACAAGGATGACGAAGTTCATTGCCACTCCACACTCTCTGGGAAAGGATTGGTCTTGATCCTATCAGTGAGCAAGGACCACATTACTCCCTTTGGTAAAAGTTCGTTAACTCCTTCACACCACCCATGTAAATTGGACACAGACGTAATATCCTAATGGCAGAAGCTGCGTGCACTGCAAAGCAGCCCATCCACAAAACCATGTCTTCGTCAGTCTGCTTCTCAAATCTTGACATTGTCGTCAATGGCTTTGTTTATGTTTTAAGTTTCTAAAATCTGTGTTGATTGATGAATAACATTGAGTATACAATAATTATTCTTAGTACCTATTAGCAGCACAACTGAGAGAATAAAAATACCAACACTACTCCCAAATGAAAAGCAGAAAGGTTTTTTCTTTTTTACCAACGATAACAATTTTCCATGCTGACTACATTGGCAAATCATTCAACTGAAGCTGGAGAACAACAGTAACTCCACAAAAAGCCAAGTAAAATTTCTCGATGATTAGCCATTCACCATGCGTAGGAAATTCACTAGAGGGTGTGAAAACAATGTCTCCCAAGCCAAAACTGTCTTTAAAAAATAGTGCTCAAAACTGAATATGTAATATAGCAAAGGAGTTTTGTGATGAAAATCTTTCGATGTTTTCTGGGTTTTTTTTTTCCACTCAATGCTTATTTATTGAAATAGAAAGGACACGGGTGTCCTTTGATTAGGCTTGGATGCTGCTGTGTGTGAGAAAGTAAACGGTCTTTTGGGCTCCCAGAGGTGCTCTGACTCACTCCCTGGATCCTGCTGAAGTTTTCTTTGGATAAAGAAGGGACGAAGTCTCATGCGGTGATGACAAATATATACACAAGTCTTTAAAGAGCTGTAAGTATTACTTCTTACGCAGGCCTTAACTAGTCAACGGATTCAGAACTAAATATCGGATTTTTTTTCCTGCTAGGAAAATCGTTCTATACCCTCAAAATTATTTTACAAAAGTGAATAGAAAACATTTTGATGAGAAATTAATGAATTTTATTTTATCTTCTGAAACAGATTCCCGTTCACAATTTAATTTAAGGTCTGAATTCCCAAATATTAATGAGATTTCTGTTTGTTTTCTACACATATGGAAACAAATGAAAACCAATACCTAACCCACTACTGTCAAGTTGATTCCAACTCTGAGCACCTATAGCATTTCTGAGACTGCAAATCTTTACTGGAGCAGACAGTAAACCTCAGTAAGAGCGAGCCCATGGCTGACAAGTAGGTTCCAGCTCATAGCAAGCTTAGAGAACGGCCTCATGGGATTTCCGAGGCAGGAAATCATCTTTTCTTCTCCACAGCAGTGGTTGCTGGCCTCCAACTGCCAGTCTTTCAATGTGCAGCCCCGAGCTTATAACCACTGTCTCGCCGGGCGCCTTGACTGGAAGCAAGGAGGGTCTTCACTCCTCTCGTGTGTGCTTACTTCCTAGTCAGGGAGGCTGCAATGCTTTTCAGGTTCCACGTTTCCTGTGGGGAATTAAACGATGCAAGATGGCTACTGGCCACAAATAGTTCCATTTGCATTTTGACAAATGAACACCATTTCTGTCTGGTGACATTTAAACACTTTGGAGTGGTATTTGATTTGCTTTCAGGTTTTATTAGCTACATGGGACATGTTCTCGATGGTGTGCCATCCGTGCCATCTCTATTCTTAGCGAGTCTTTTGCTGATTGTCCATGGACAAACGTTGCCAGAGAGAGCACAGAGGGATTATGGTACTTGAGCTGTAACCATGCTTTGGCTGTATTGTATTTTAGTTGTCTGGATGAATCCCCTTTGTCTCCTTTATACAGAAGAATGCTTTCTCTTGTTGACAAGTTGCATCTCCTCTATTATGGACTCCCTCTTCAATTGACTATGAGCCACATGTTTTCTGTTAGGGTCTCAAGACTGATTCATAACCAGAAGGGGCTCTGTTCTGCCAATTGATGATTTGTTTTTACTCGCGGAGTTGTTGGAACTTTTCCAAGCATGGAGTTCGATTCACCTCCGCCTCTATATCAATTTCCTCCACCTCTGGAAAGCAATCCTCTTATTCCTGGATCCCATGCAGACCACCTGGTCAAAGCAGGTTGCCGTACGTGCCCCTCTCCATTGCTTCTTGAAGGATCTCTCTCATGTTCCGTTTGCTCTTGGTGCCCACACATCCCTTCTCTCTGCTATTTGCTTTCATAGAAAGTTTCCAGTTTTTGCCTTCAGGGGGGCCACCAATTCAGCCAGCTGATCTGACAAATTAATGCAACAGTAATGCAAACTATGTCTATGCCCATCTGAGTTAGGGACCCCTTCCAAATAATTTAGGCTTGCATTTTAAATAACTGTGAATTGTCACCTGTCCTGAACATGCACACTTAACTTTTGTAGCACTTTTTGGTGATGCTCACATGGTGTCCGAAGGAGCCTTCCCCATCTCTCCCATCCATCACCACAGGACTCAGGGAAGTCACCTTCCAGACACCCAGCCTTCAGGATTCTACAGATATAGTAGATTTCATTTTTTCTACCCCTTTTTGAGAGCCTAGACAAATCGAAATTTCAAATTCCATTGTTGGCTATGATTAGGGACATATGTTTAAGAATTTGGGCCATTCAGACATCGTTTGCATTACTGTTTCAGTAATTTAATCATCCATTACAGAGTGTTTCCCTTTGTGTTTCATAGATTACTCAACAAAAACAAACTACCTCATTTTTTAACCACTAGCTATTTTCTTTATCATGTAATAAGCAGAAATGTATTGGTATTAAAAAGTCTTAATGAAAAGGAGAAAAAAGAAGCAATGTATTTTAAATGAACTTGAATGGTACCAATTCTTAAGCCCAAAGACAGAATCTTCAACTTAACATTTGTTGTTACAGTTTTCTATGGGACAGAGGAAACAAAGGTATCGCACCAACTCCATTCTGACTCACAGCAACCTGACAGAGCAGCGGTTTCTCAGCCTGTGGGTCTCGACCCCTTTGGGGGTTGAATGAGCCTTTCACTGATTCATAATAGTAGCAAAGTTACAGTTATGAAGTAACAATGAAAATAATTTTATGGTTGGGGGTCAGCACATGAGGAACTCTATTAAAGTGTCAGCCTTAGGAAGGGTGAGAACCTCTGTTCTAGAGCATGTCAGAGGCTGTAAATCATGTTGGGAACAGATATCCTCTTTTTTCCTTTCACAGAGCAGCTCATGGACTTGAACCACCACCTTTGAGGTTAGCAATCCTACTCTTACGCAACAAAGTCACTGGGGCTACTATAAACAACCACAACAACCACAAAACCCCCCAAATCCTCACTGCAAATAAGTCAACACTGACTCCTAGCAACCCTATAAGACAGGGTAGAATTGCCCAGTGGGTTTCTGAGACTGTAACTCTGTATGTGAATAAGCTTCCTCCTTCTCTTGTGAAGTTGCTGGTGGTTTTGAACTGTGAACCTTGCAGTTAGCCCAACTCACAACATCTATGCCACCAGGGCTCCTCGAACGAAACCAAATTCATTCTTTTATCTGTTGAATTCTCCTCAAGCTAATGGTGATCGAAGAATCTGCCAGTTAGGATTTAGCTATGGTAAAAGATGTCAGCCCAACAGAGAGAAAGCATCGTGTGTTTCTTCTGACTCCTTTCCGAGTTGCTCATTCAGTCCGCTATGACGCTCCCAAGGCTCTGTCCAAAATCAGGACTTGTTCTTGGTACGAAAGAAGTTCCTTTTTGTGAACAAGACATCGATTTTCACTGAGAAGGAAGTACACTATAATCAGAAGATATTTCTTCTTGCTATTTGTATTGGAACATTCCCTCCAGGTTTCTGATGGGAAATATCAAAGGGTATGTATGCCTTTAGCATGAATCATTTCATCAACTGGACGGATTTGTTTTCTCACATTTTAAATGCAATGACTACAGCGTACTTTAATTTGAAGAATTGTAGCATTTTCATTCACCTCGAGACCCAGTAATGCCATGGTTAAACAAGAAGGAAAAAAACCAAAACACATTTGATACTTGTATATAAAAGGTGGATATAATTTGGAGTTACGCTCCTTAATATTGTCGATACATTTTTTTACTCCACAGAACCTCTATGTTTCCCAAGAGGAAGGATCATATTCTCTAATATTTTAGGATTTATTTGACATGAATAGTATATTATTTC
>NW_022111373.1:54953881-54955799 GCF_000313985.2 Echinops telfairi
TATGGGTCAGTGAGGGGCGTCATGTCTCATAGTGGGGCTGGCCATGTGGTCCTCTCTGTGGACTGGCTGCTCTGATTAGGATCATCGTCCTCAAGGCCTGTTGGGCCAGGATGTGCTCCACACTCTCTCTTCCTCCCCCTTCATGTGCTCCCGTGTGCTCCAGTCAGACATGTCCCTCTCCCGGAGCTGCAGATTCAATGCCATGTTTTGAAATAAATTCTTCTGAGGGGAGGGGCAGGTGTCCACTTGGTATTTGGGATTGGGGCCAGCCCCCCAGACCTCTCCACTGGTTCCCTACTCCACACCGGCATGTTACATTCACATCTTGGAGCACTGGGTTGAAGTCTGGTCCCTCTGTGGAGATATAAAAATACCCTCCCCTTGTGTAGGTTAGTGCCCTGTGCCCTGCTACTCCTTTTTTTGTTGTTGTTATTTTTTTTCCTTTTCCTACCTTCTTTTCAGTTGTCTACCATGTGTTTCCCTGTATTTGATCTGGTCCCTGCCATATTACCTGGCCCTCACCCCAGGAATGTTTGTATACAGTAGCTTTTTACCTATGCCCCTTTTGTATTTTTTTTAAAAGCTTACCTCAGCGGACTGATGCTGTACTTGTCCTTTTGTGCTTGACTTACTTTGCTTAGCATGATTTCCTCCAGTTCTTCCCATGCAGCGATGTGCTTCATACATTCATCATTGCTTTTTAGCAATGCATAGTACTCCATTGTATGTATATACCACGGTTTTTTAATCCAATCGTCAGTTGATGGAAACTTGGATTGCTTCCAACTCCTTGCAATTGTGAACTGTGCCGCAATGAACATTGGAGCATAAGTTCAGTGTTAAATGTTATTATTTGAATAAGAAACACAACATTGAAAAGTTTTTAACAACTATAGTATGGGCCATACCTTGAGATCGATGAGAATCTGGATCCGTGGACATGGATGTGGAGAGGATGGATGGAGAGAGTTGTTTTTAGGAGTTTTTTCCCTTCTTTGCCTTTTTTCAGAGGACCTGACTGGCTTTTTCTAAAAAAATCTGTCTAATGTGGTCTGCTCTTGGCATTTCCCCAACTGTTTTCCAAAAAGGTCACTAAATTATCATCAACAATATCAATAACATGGTTAACCGGTTCCTTATCATGAGGATTCTTTTCAAAAAACTCTCTTTTAGGACTTGTGATTTCTCTATAAATAGTACAAAAAGCCACGAAAAAATAAGAAAATGATACAAAGCTCTTGAAACACAAATGCAAAAGGTTTAAACAATGCATACTAATATGAACTGCTTTTGTTTGCAAAAACCACATGCGGCCGGGTTGGAGTCCCATGCTTTGTTTGAGCTCTGAAGCAAAATTCTCTCGACACTTCACATGGAAATCCGATTATGTCGAGTACTGATGCGGTCGAGTACTGGGGTCCTACTGTATGTATAAATGAACATTATCCAAATAAGTTCACCTGATAACTTTTGAATCAACAGACATATTCCAGTAAAATGTTTTTACCCACCAAACTAAAACCAAATTTGTTGCTGTGAGTCAAAGCAGACTCATAGTGAGCCCATATAACCAAGTAGAACTATCCTGTGAATTTCTGAGACTGTAACTCTTTCCCAAAGTAGAAAGCCTCATCTTTCTCCCATGGAGTGCCTGGTGGTTTTGAACTGCTGATCTGGAGGATGACAGCCAAACTCATAACCACTACTTTACCAGGGCTCCTGTTTTTACCACAAAGCTTACCTATTTGAACAACGATCAAAGAAATCTGAAACTTCCCAGGCTTTTCTACCTTCACAGTCAGACCAGTATTCACAGGCTGACTTGTCAACAAGGCACAGCAGGGATGTGCTATAAGTTGAATGGGTGCAGGGGCTGCAAGAAGGGGCTCAAGCGTAACAGCAGTTGGGAGGCTGGCCC
>NW_022111373.1:54957416-55000785 GCF_000313985.2 Echinops telfairi
CAGGATAATGTTAAGATAGCTATAATATATATAACACATATTGTTGTTGTTAAGTGCTGTTTAGTTGTTTCCTACTCATAGCGACATCATCGATTTGAGTTATGGTGCTGGCAAAGAATGTTTACAATACCACAGTCTTCCGAAAGAACAAACACATGTATCTTGGTAGAATTAAAACTAGAATGTTCCTTAAAAGTGTGGATGGAAAGAGTTCATCTCATGTACTTTGGACATCTTATTAAGAGAGACCAACGCTTGATAAAGGCCGTCAGAGTTGGGTAAACTAGAAGGGCAGCGAACAAGAGGAAGACTCTCTGCAAGGTTGACGGATGCCGTGACTGCAGCAATGGGATCAAACACAAGAACAATTGTGAGGATGGCCCAGGACTGGGCAGTGTTTTGTTCTGTGAGCATTGGGTCACTGTGAGTCAGAACCGGCCAGTTTCCCTTTAACACCACCCAAAGTATTAACAAAAGAAGTCCTCTCTAGCAGAATGATTCTCCTCAGTAACTTCTTCTGAGACTGCAACTGAAAATTCATACAAAAATGATCCCTGGTCATGCTCATGTGAATAATGTAGTTACCAATCACTTTAGGGCAACAGATGTAATCCAGGACTTTCCGTGGAAAAACAAAGTACCCTCGGCATAAGCAGTCACCCCACGTGTGAGCACCAGCAAGAGAAGCTTTGTCATTATGCTGGTACTCTATGCACAGAACTACAGAATGTATGACGGTGCGAATACCAAGTGTCACATTTTCAGTGCTTTCAAACCAACAGAAATTCCCAGGCTCTTGCTTCAAACACACTGAGGATGACTGCATTCCTGGAGTTTGGAAACTCCTCTTTTTGTACGATCCCATTTAGTGGAAGGACATCCGTCCTGCAACGGGTACACCGGACAGGATTTCCGATCTCTATGGACTCCTCTTTGTCGTGTTGTTTTGAGCAGTGTGCCTAGCTGAGGAGTGCTTTGACCACACTTGTTTATCTACAACCTGCTCATAGGGCGCAGTCTGAAGACCCACCGAAAGGAATTTTCCTTGTCTACCTGGTGGGATGTTTGAACTTTTCAATATTAGCATTATTCCTATAGCATTACTCCACAATTGTCTTTGGGCTCCCTTTAAAAGACATCTGGAGAACTGAGACTGACACCAAAGAGATCTTGGTGTCTACAGAGAGCCTGCCTGGGAGCATCAAGGCGAGTGGAACCCAGCGTGGAGAGGAAGCAGGGAAGGCTATGAGGCAGGGAGAAGTTATGGATTGCTGGGGAATTGAGATTCAGGCACCAACCAGCTACTTTACAGAAGTACTGTGGTAGAGTCGTCGACAGCTGCTCTCAAAGTGGCCCTTCTGTACAACAGACCAATAGAATACTGGGTCCTGTGCTAGGCTCACGATTGCTGATGTGTTTGAGCCCTTTGTGGGTGACAGCCACTGTGTCACTCCATTTTCTCCTGGGGCTTTATTTTTACCCCCGACCTCCTAATTTACCAGGAAGACTGTCCTTTCCCAGGGACTGGTCTCTCTCGATAACATGCCTACTGTACATGAGATGAAGTCTCACCATCCTCACTTCTAAGGAGCCTTTCCAGTACCCTTCTTCCAAGACACATTTGTACGTGACTGTGGTAGTCCTAAGTATTTCAATATTCTTCCCCAGTACCAACACTAAAGCAAATCAATTTCCCTTCCATCTGCCTTATCTACTGTCCAACTTTCACATGCCTATGGAGTGATTGAAAATACCAAGGCGTGAGTCAGGCTAACCTTAGTCCTCCAAGTGACATCCTTGTTCTTGAGCACTTTAAAGATGGCTTGTGCCGAAGATCTCCCTGATGCCATAGGTCCCCAGATTTCTTGACTGCTGCTTCCGTGAGCTTTGATTGTGGATCTAAGTGCAATGAAATCCTTGAATGCGTCAATCTTTTCTCCATTGATCATGATGTTACCTATGGGTGTGGTTGGGGAAAGGTTGGTTTTATTTCCATGGAGTTACTATCCACACTGAAAGGGCTTTCTGACTCCAGGTCTTAACAAGTTTGATTATTATAAGACTCTCCTTTCTTTACTGAAGCTGCCCTTTGACATTTTCTGACCAGCTTTCTTTACTTCATCACTTCTTCCATTTGCTTTAGCAATTCTAATTTCAAGTAGTAATTCTTATTTCTATTATTTCATTTTAAAAGCTTCACTTAAAAATATGTTCCATTTCAACAACTTCTAATTTCTAGATTCATACTCTGTACGTGCTGTTATGATTATTAATAGATATTTGCTGACATTTCTTCTCGTTTTGATTTCTGCCTCATCAGCAATAAGAAGGTCCTGAAAGCTGTACTCCCTCTAGGTTATTGGGATTGATGCCTCTTGGAGAGGACAGCACCTCCTCGGCCGTGTTTTGAGGGCCTTTGGACCTGAGGGGCTCATCGTCGGGCACGGGATCAGACAATGTTCCACCGTCTCCATGAGGATTTAGGATCTGACAGTGTTCTGCTGCTCATCATAAGATTTTCTGCCGCAGAGTCCTCAGCAGTGGACAGCTATTCCGGTGTTTTCAGTCTGTTCTTAGTTTGGAGGCTCGCTGAGTCTGTTCACCTGTGGAGCCGCTCGGGTATTCGAAATACCATTGCTATAGCTTCCAGCATCACAACAGCGTGCGAGTCACCGCAGTAGGACAAACTGACCAATGGTCGTCTTCAAGGTATATGTCTATATCCATACGATTAATGTAACGAAATTTAAAATAGAAAATAAACACTTTATTAAATTGTCAAACATGTATATGTGTCCACAAGTACCTATTTATACATATACATATGGAGTACTTTATGCCTCTCTCAGGACTGTCACGGGAACCCACCCTTCAACATCAATGAAACGCTTGTAGGTTCATTGCAATGCATTTAGGGACCACAGCTAGAGAATATGGGCACAGCTGACAATGTCGTCCAGTTTCCGCACAGCTGGTCTATCAAGTTTTTGTTTCAGAATTCTGAGAAAAAGGGATGTAAAGGTCTAAGAGTAAAATCTGAACGTGACATGAGAAGGATTAGTGATGGAAAAATGATAGACACAGTAGTTTTATTGTCTGAATAAAATGGAAATGACGGGTCATTGAGGTGGTTCTGGACATGATGTGGCTGGTCTTAGGAATTCAAGAGATAATTGGCCAGGTTAACATCTCAGAGCAGCATGTATTGATAATCTTATGAGCTTTAGGATTTAGCATTTTCCCTGGTGTATATTTATTTTCCCATGATGATGAGCGATCCTCTTGTGAGTCTTTATAATAAGTCTATTTATTCAGTGTACCTTTTTTAATGTTGTCGTTAGGGCCACAGGTCAGTTCCAATTCCTCGTGACCGTTGGTACAACAAAAGGAAATGTTGCCCGGTCCTGAGCCAGCTGCACGATTGTAATATCTGAGGCCCTTATTTCAGTCACTGTACCAATCCATCTTGTTGAGGGGCTTCCTCTTATTTCTGACTTGCTCCTTGACGAAGCATGATGTCTTTTTCTAGGGACAGTCCGTCCTGATAACAGAGAGACCAAAGTATATGAAACAAAGTTTCACCATCTCCCGTTTTAAGAAGAATTCTTGCTGTGCTTCTTCCAACATAGACAGGCATGTTTGTTCTCTGGGCAGCCTATGTTGCTTGGTTAAGTGCCATCAAGGCTACTCTGACCCACTGGGCCCTTTGCACAACAGAAGTAAATACTGCCCAGTACTGCAGCCTACTCTCAATTGTTCCTGTGCCTGATCCCATGGTCGTAGCCACTGTTCCAATCCATTATTTAATATTCTTCACCAACATCATAATTTGAGTGTGGTAATTCCCCTGTGGTATTTTTTATTAGTTGTCCAGCTTTGGCATGAATATGAGGCAATTGGCACTAGCTCTTAAAGAAGGTGCATTTATTCAATGTTTTTATCCAATGCATCTTCTTTAAGAATACTTGCTATACCTATGTACCCACTGTATGAGAAACCTCTCAAACAGCCCTTGTAAGTGATAGGGAGAGCCAAACTCGTGGGTCCCTTCTCTGACAGGCTATTTGATGCTAACTTTCGGTCCACCTATCATACAGGCTAAAACCAGCTGTTATTTACTTGCATTTTCCACCTCTTTACATTTTTGAATATGCTACCATTTTTTGGAATTTTTTCCCCTAAGAAAGTTAGACTTCTGCCCTTGCAGAAAGGACAGTGTGTTCTCATCTCTTCCTGTGTGTGTTTATGCAAGCTGACATTCGCCGGGCCTTCTCTCACACTCATCACGATTTGAAAGCACTTGCCCAGGGTGTCCTTGGGGACCTGGCTTCCAGACGGAGAGCGGGTGTTGCTCTCAGGGTGAAACCTCCCAACTTCTTCCAAGACCAGACAAGTCTGACCCCAGAGCCCTTATTTATAACAGCTAGTCACAAAGTAGCCATCTTATATGACCTATGGAATGTGCCTGGCACTGTTCTCAGACACCATAGACCATGCTCAAGGGCAAATGACATATTTCCTGATTAGGAATGAATTTCTGCAGCAACATTATTAAATATTGAGAGCCACAAATAGATCCATCGAATGGTTATGTGACCCAAAAAAGAATATGTTAGCAGTACGTTTTCATTCCTTATATCCACAACATTTAAAATTACTTAGGGATTGAGATATTTGAGCTTTTCTTTTGTTTGTTTTTAACTATTTGAGACACCTGCAGAAGATAAATATGGAATTCTAAAAATGACAAATACGTGTATTTTAGAGGTGAACAGCTGGGAGATTTTTTTAACCTTCCAAGTCGACAGTTTAGTGTCTCTCACTGCTAATGAAAATGGAATTGCATCGTGCAGTAAGACTGGGGAATAACGGTGCAAACAACTGCTGTATGTCTCTTGTCAGGAAACCTAGATGCTTGAATCATAGTTAAGTCTTTATCTTAAATACATATTAACTCAGCAATTAGTTAAAATACATGGATTCAAGTATTTTGAATTTTCATAGCCTTACAAGGTAATAAAGAAGGGCAGAAAAAAGAAACAAACCCACATGTTGTTTCATTTACACAATGCCAGACATTAAGCTTTAAGCATTTAAAAAAAATTAAATACTTTATGGGTGTTCTTATATCTCTTATCACAATCCATACATTCATCCTGTGTGTCAAGCACATTTGCACATATGCTGCCATCATCATTCTCAAAGCATTCTCTTCCCACTTGAGACCCTGATATCAGCTCTCCATTTCTTCCCTCTCCCTCCCCGCCTGCACTTCCTCATGAATGCTTGATAAATTATAGATTATTATTTTCATATTTTACATCCTCCTCTTTTGCCCCTCACCCACTTTTCCATTGTTCATCCCCTTGAGAGGGGTTCTAGGTTGATCCTTGTGATCCATTCCACCTTTCTTCCCCCACACTCCCCTAAACCTCCTGGTATCTCTACTCTAATTGTTGGCCCTGGGGGGTTTATCTATCCTGGATTTCCAGTGTTGCGGGCTCTTATTTGTAGCAGTGTGCATTTTCTGGTCTAATCCAATTCATAAGGTAGAATTGAGGTCATGATAGTGGGGTGAAGGAAGCACCAAAGAACTAGAAGAAAGTTATGTGTTTCATCAGCGCTATACTGCACCCTGACTGGCTCAATTCTTCCCTGTGACCCTTCTGTATGGGGATATCCAATTGTCTAAAGATGGGCATTGGGCCTCCACTCCATGCCCCCCAACCCATTCACATTGGGTATGATTTTGTTTTGGGTCTTAGATGCCTGATACCTGATCCCATCGACACCTCATGATCACACAGGATGGTGTGCTTCTTCCATGTGGGCTTTATTACTTCTCAGCTAGATGGCCTTTAAGACCCCAGATGCTATATCTTTTGATAGCTGGGCACCATCAGCTTTCTTCACCATATTTACTTATGCTCACATTTTGCCTTCAGTGATTGTTTCAGGAAGGTGAGCATCACGGAATGCCAGAATATTAGAACAAAGTATTCGTGTGTTGAGGGAGTACTCGAATTGAGGTCCAATGTCCATCTGTAATCTTAATTCTTACCATATAGATATGAATATATAATCCTATTCCCCTCTTGTTATATATATATTTACATATGTACATGCCTGTATTTAGACCTCTATAAATGTCCTTTGCCTCCTGGCTCTTTCCTCTATTTCCTTTCACTTTCCTCTTGTCCCACCATCATGTTCGGCTTTCATTTGGGTTTAGTAATTTACTACATTGTCCTTGATTGGCAAACGGGAACAGCTACTATATACATACATCCCTGGGGTGATGTCCAGCAACTATTACAGGGGCCAAACCCAATTCAGAGATACATATGGCAGCCAACTAATAAAAGGGGGAATGAAAGAGAATGAAAAAAAAAAAGACATGGGTAGGTGGGGAGCAGGGCACTAATCTACCCAAGGAGAGAGCATATTGTTTATATCTCCACAAGAGAAGGAGAAAAAGACCAAGTTTCAACCCGATGTGCTGAGACATGAATACAACACACCGGCAAGTACCAGGGAACCAATAGAGAGGTCTGCAGGCATGACCCCAATCCCAACTATGTGGACCCATCCCCCTCACCCTTCAGAAGAATCCACTTCAGAAGACAGAACTGGGGCTGCAGCTTGGGGAGAGGGGCATGTCAGATTAGAGCACATGGGAGAAACAAAAAGGGATGGAGAGGGAGGGGAGGACATCCTGGCCCACCAAGCCCCGTGGATGATATTCCTGCTTGGAGCAGGCAACGCACAGAAAGGACCATAGGGCTGGCCATGACATGGCGTCCCTCACTAAACCATAGTGCTGTGGCGTCGCCCATCATGCTAGGGTGAAGCACTCAGGACATGCGACAGAGCAGCAGGGGGAGCAGAGTGATGAAGTCCCCAAGGAATACCAAAAATAGACTTTGGAGATAGAATGTGGTACCCCATCAGACTCGACTGGAAAACACTCGTAAAGGTCAACAAACAGACCTTGAACTATTTATAGGCCTTTCCATTTTTGTCAGTGACTTTCTTTCTGTTGATGTTGTTATTGTTTTATTGGTTTTAACATCCTTTGTTGTTTTATTTGGCTTTTCTGGGTTTTGTGCTTATTAATGTATATGCATATCTATCTAGATAAGATAGGTGGGATAAATAATTATTAGATTAAAAGAACAGGCCCAATGGTTCCTGGGAGATACAGAAGAAGGGGAGGTAAGAGAAAGGAAGGGAGGATGGAACTAACCCAGAGACAAGGGAACAACAAGTGAACTAAAATTAATGGAGAGAAGGGTGCAGGATGCCTAGTGGGGCTTTAAGCATTAAAAAAAAAAAAATGTTCCTAGTACTTTGAGATGTTACGTATACAGATATTAATGTTCTATGTGTATATGATATATATACATATGAAACATTTACTATATTTCAAATAGTATATCTTAGGGATTTTGTTGGTCATTTAAAAATATTCATTTCAGGTATTATTAATCATATTTGAATGACTTGATTGATATTTTTCCTTCTAACTTGAGACCAAAAGATAGAATCTGTCTGAATAGTGACAGTGACCACATAATTTGGAATCTCTACATTCTTTACAGGCATTTGTAAAATTAAAATTTCTTAATTGAACAGAAGAACTCACAGTCCAGGTTATATTCCGTGGAACTACCAATTCCCTTAGATTGTTAATATATTAGTAACAGCTACCAGTACTAGAATTTAAGAAGAACCTGAGAGATATTTGCTTATTGAATCTGCATATATATGTATATATATATATTCAATTGTGGGGATCATATCAAATTATGTATAACATTGCCAAAAAATGAGATTTCTAGAATATTTCATTTTGCTCATGCAGAAGCTGTACTTCACCCATGAGACTGCTGTTGGAACAGAATGCAGGGAGGTATTGCACGAACTGTGTGAAGAGGAAGGTGGTATCAAAATGAGATGAAGACTGACTAGCAACCTGAGATATGCAGATTGCACAACTTTGCTTTCTGAAAGTGAAGAGGACTTGATGTTCTTATTAATGAAGGTCAAAGCTTCTAGTCTTTAGTATGGGTTACACCTAAACACAAAGAAAACCAAAATCCTCACAACTGAACTAATTAATAGCATATTGATACATAGAGAAAATATTTATGTTGTGTTTTAATGGGCAGGTCAGCTGCAAAAGTGTTTTAAAAAGTGTTTAAAAGTGTTTTTAAAAACCCATAAAAAAACCCAGAAACCGAAACACCCTACTACTTTGGAAACTAATCTATACCTAACACAAACCAGAGTATTTTCAATCCCTTCTTATACATGCAAAAGCTGGACAATGAATAAGGAAGATTAACGGAGAATTTGACTTTTGATGCTGCTGAAGACTATTTATAAACCATGTACTCTGTGAGAAGCCCTGGTGGCGTAGTGGTTGTGCGCTGGACTGCTAACCAAAGTCAGCAGTTCAAAACTACCAGCTCCTCTATGGGAGACTGACGAGCCTATCTACTCCTGCAGAGCTTGTCCATCTCTGAACCTCCCAGGACAGCTCTCTCTTGTCATACAGTGACAGTGAATGAGTGATGGACTATATGTATCAGCAGCATAAGAAGAACAATTAGAAAAGCCAAATCTGCCTCAGAAAAAGGACAGCCAGAATGTTCCTTATAAGGAAAGTGTTGAACTTTGAATGTGTTATTAGGCGAGACCAGTCCCTGGAAAAGTACATGATGCCCTGTAAAGCAGAAGATTCGTGCAAAGGGGGAGGGTCCTCCAGGAGAGTGATTGACACAGTGGCTGCAACAATGGGTTTAAACATAGCAAACTTTGTGAGGATGACACTGGATAGGGCAGTTTTTTTCTGTTACACACAAGGTTCCAATGAGTCAGAAATAGCTCAATGGCACCAACGTCAGTATTTTATGCAACACTTTCTGAGTCATCGCTTTCTCAGATATTGTATAGAGTTATTTTATTGTGACCTTCATTACTATATTGTACACATATAAAATTTATGTCAATGAGCAATTGTGCCTTTTGAGAATCCATAAAAATTTCAGGGATGATAAATTATGTTAGAAGTGAAAGATGTTCAGAATCAGGAGAGTACTTAGGAAAGTATTTCCCTACTGTGAAAAGACACATTGTAATCTACACAAAATTTGTTTTAGAATTTCACTTTAACAATATGAATATTCATTACAAGATACAAAGAAAAAGTGACAATCTAGGAAGTCAGTATTGGTTGCTGGCCATTTTTGTCAGCATAGTTTGCTGTAAGCCATTACCCTTACACTGGAGACAAGAGTAAGGTCAAGGTGACATATCTACTTTAGCTGCATTCATTGTCTGCGACTCCGTCCATAATAGCTTATCAGACCTCTGTTCTAAGCATGTTAAATCTCTGGTAGAATACAATCTGATCACTCTTAGACTCCCTTGTCTGAAACGTAAACTTTCATATTCTGACTGCCTATACACCTTCTCTAGATGAATGTTGCCTGCATGCTTTGTGCCACTACAGTTAAGGGTCTCTTAACATTTCCATTCTAAACACCTATTTCCAAAGGTTTATAACTCAGCTATAAAAATGTGCTCCGGGCTGAAACTTAGCATGCAGGGTCCTAGCCCAGGAGCAATCTTTTATTCTTTTATATATTATTCTTGAAAAAAAATAATGTGACTGTATTTTAAAGAACTAGGGTGTTCACAGTAATAGACGTTAAGGACACAAGGGTATGAGGAACAATCTGAGGGCCAACCAGTCCTCCTCATCCATAATAGGTTTATCTGAAATTTATTTTCACGACATCTCCTTCCTGTTTTTCATTCTGTCTGCTAAGATATAAATCTAGTTTTAGTGCTTTTATTATTTGTTTCAATAGCCTCATTTGAAGAACTTATTTAGTAGTTTTGCTACCCTGATCAATGGTGCTATCCACAGGTGGCTTTTCACGGAAATGGACTACTCCAGGGCAGCTTCATATTTGGAAGAGCAGGTACCATGGGTTCTCTGTGAATTTTTCATTGTTGTTTCTGCTTCAGTGGGTTGATCTGTGTGTTAGATATAAAATCTTGTCTTTACAAACAACACGAATGAAGATAACACAAAAGAAGAGCAATTTAATAGAAATATGAGAGACAAAAGAAAGCAAGAAATACAAAACAATAATACCTTATAATTTATCAAGTGGTCATGAGGGTGGGGACTGATGCCAAGGGCTCAAATAGAAAGTGAATGTTTAGAAAATGATGATGGAAACATACGTACAAATATGCTTGATACAATTGATGTATGGAATGTTATAAGAGCTGTAAGAGCCCCCAATAAAATGATTTTAAAAATACATGATGTAACATAAAGCAAAATGAAGAAGCGTCCATTAATTTTTGTTGGCAGTAATCAAGCATTAATTAAAATCTTAATAACTGTATATGTAATTATCACTTATAATCTCTAAATTGTTCTTCAAAATGTTAATTTGGATATGCATACTCTTAACCTAAATATTTAACTTTTAAAAATAGAAATGATTAAAAATATGAACTTTTAAAATATGGATATTTATGTATTAATATCAAATAAATTTAGTTGGTGATCAAGTGTTTTTATAAACTTCTGATACTTACACTGAATTATCCTAGTTTCACTATCCCTTATTAAGCCTCAGATTTTCAAAGCTAGATTGGTGTTTCAATTTGGTTTGGTATTGGTTTGGTTTGGTATTTCAATTACATACTTAAGTATTTATTAAGACCTTCAAATTAATTTTTTGCTTTTGTTTTTCAAATTATGGTGTCCTTTACATAGTCCCAAACCTTCTTCCTCTAGGCCATTAACAATTTCCATCCACTCTTTTATCATTTATAATGAGAGATGATATTGAACACTGAAAAAAAAGACCTGTGAATTGAGTGATAGTGAAGCTTTTATCAAGACATATGGTTTTATTTATACTTGATCATTAGCAATGATTCAGTGAGGAATAAGAGTTCACAGGTAGCAAAACAAGCAAAATAACTCACCACTTAAGTTTATGGAAAAATAAACATGTACTTTTACATCAATAACAGAGATAGACAAGATGAAAAATAGGATCTTTTTGTTCCTGTTAAATTTACAACATATCTCAACCCTTGATCTGATGTGATGGATGGACATTGAGAAATGGATGAGCTGTTCATAAGAATTATTTTTACCATACTGGGTTTCTTATTTTATAAAGCAGCACTGTACAAGCTTCCAACACTCCATGGCCCTTCTATACCCATTACCCTCTCCAACGGCATCCTTTTTAGTTTGCCTTCTCTGATCATGGGAATTGGCAGGGTGGGAAGATGAGAAGTGACAGGCTTGGTGGGGCCAGAAAGGCATCCACCAGGCAGAGAGAATGAAGGAGAATGTGCGAGCACATATGTATCCTTCAGTCTTCTCAGTTATTCTTTACCATCTGTCCACAGTGTGAATTCTTTAATAACTACTTCAGAATGTGCAACATTTACTTGGATTTCACAGATGTATTAAATTACAACTATACTTTAAATCAAATATAATCAAATATACTTTCATATTTAATGTATTATATATGAATATATGTAAATAAATATATATATGTATACACACATAGACTCATTCACTCATCAAACATTCATTGAACATCTAGTCTATATTCAGCACTGCAGTAGATGCCAAGAAGATTCATACAACATGAACTCACGTTCAGAGGGGATGGGAGAAAGCCTTATAGCAGCATACCGAGAATGCAGTCTAGGACAAACTATAATACATTGTGAAGGAGCATTATGAGCACACAAAAATGCTAGAGCCTTTGCTTTGGGTCTTCAAAAATGAGTTTAAAATTTCATAAATAAATTTAAAGGCCTGAAAGAACTTTGTGGGTTTTTGAACAATGAGTCGTTAGTTCAGTAGGGGCTGGAGGGGAAGGTGCTTATCAGAAAGGACAGAAGGCAGAGTGGGAAAGATCAATGACAACCAGGGTTTGTGGCCTGTTGTTTGCACTGTGAGGGTGTTTGCATTTCATCCACTAGAGGATAGGGAGGCACTGCAGATGTTTAAGCAGTGACATATCTGCCAACTGTTGGCAGTGAGGAAGTAGAGTCAGGGTTAAAGACCACAGGAAGGAAGGCAGGCAAATGTCAAGTATTTCGTGGTGACCCGTGGGTACATAAGACTCAACTTTGACACAGAGAGCATGAGGATACGCGGATGCACTGGATTTGAAAAGAGGGCGAACAAACAACAGCCTCCAGATATTGGCGTGGGGACTGAGGGCAAAGGGACTCTGAAAGACGGCATGGTGCGTGAGGTTGTTATGCTAGTGGGTATTTAGATTGGGCAGCTGTGAGTGGGATAATGAGTTCATCTCCAAGTTTTGAGTATTTGAAGATACTGTCATCAAGTCATTTCCAACTTAGGGTCACTCTCGGGATCAGAGTAGAACTGCTGCTTAGGGTTTCTGAGACTTTACATGAGAGCAGAATGGCTGGTGAGTTTGAGCCAGTCTAACCCTTATCCTACACAGGCTGGCGAGCGGTCTAGCACTTATCTGACTGCACCACTAGGGATCCTTGCAGATTACCCAAGGAAGATATACTTTTACGTATTGGATACATATCTAAAGAGACATTGTACAGTCACCCAAAGCCAATAAATAAATAAGTAAAATCAGGATTCATCTGGAGGCACCGAGGAAGATAAAGGCTCAGGAGCAGGGGAAGGGCATGTGATATGTGGCCATTTCCATCCATGATGAGGTGTCTTCTTTGCCAGGACACTGGAGAACTCGATGGTGCCTGGCTATTTCGATCAAAAATTCTATAGAAGAATCCTGGCCAAAAGAGGAAAAATGCAGGACAGAATTTGAAATTGCATGAGTCTAGATTTTCTGGTGCTATGGAGGCTGGATGAAACCTTGAAACTATTGCCCAGAGATCATCTTTAAACCTTGAGTCAAGCCCAAACGATCACCTCAAGTCTCTTTAAAACCAAACAGCAGTTTAGCTTCACTGGTCCAATATTTTCCTTAAGCATTGTGCTCTTCTAAGATCTATCTGTAGGGGATTGAATTGACAACGGTACCCTGAAAAATTTGAAATTGAGGGGAGCAGGGAATTCATGTTAATGGGTGAGGGACCACTCAGAAGAAGTGTTTCAGAATGAGTGTGCATCTTGAAGAATGTCATAATCAATGTCGCTTCAATGTACATGTAGAAAATATTGAATTGGTGTATGTTCAACTGTGTATATTCTCAACAGCAACAAAACAAATCAAATAAATGATCGATTGAGGGAATGGGGGTGGGGGCATTGTGTGATCTCCTACAGCAACTTAAGGAGAGGAGCATTCCACTCTATCTGCCCAAGGGTGGTTCCTCTGAAGCAGAGGTCAGATCTGTCTCCAATTGCCATCCTTTGTCATCCAATGCTGACACCAACCATCCCTCCACAGCACCCACTTCTGTGCTACATTTGATAATCCACTCAGTGACCGCACAGAGCTCACAGGTGATACTCATGATTACGGGGTGTATTAGGAAGTTAACAGACTCCAAGTCATGATAAAGAAACATTAAGGACATAATCCTTTTGTCTGTAGCACCTCTTCATAGCCAATGTCAGAATGTCTCTCTTTGGTTCTCGGATTCTCAGCTCTGGGACCCTCCTCAGACAAGTGTTCCAAAGCTCTTGTAGTGCAGGTGAGTGCCCCCAGGTCACCCCACTCTTACCCAGCCTTACTCAGCCATCCAAGCAAGAAGCCCACCACACTCTCTCATGGCCTGAGGGCTCTGGCTTCTCCTCCTGCCTCCACTTCACATAGAAGAGCTTCCTTTTTGGTTCTCCGTTCTGTTGCTCATGGGATTCGCTATTCCTGCCTCTGAAATGGCTCACTTTATACTCAGCAGCACAGCAAAACCAATCTCTAGGTTGGAGTCCTCAGTATCTTATTTGCACAACTCCCGGTCACTGGGAGGGAGTTAAAAAGACTGGATAGAAGAGTCACCCTAAGTAATTTCACACTTACTTATAAACTGAATTTTCCTTATGTAAGACACTGGAAGCATAGCAATAATCAGATACCATCCAATATAGTGACTCCGTAAGTGGATGAGTGTATGGTGATACATAGCTGAAGATAAATAAATAAAATAGAAATAAAGTGAGCAGATACCAGGAGGGTAGGGAGAAGGTAGGGAGAGGAGGGAAGGAAGGGGGGGGGGAGAAATAAATAAAGGTTTCGAATCTACTTCTCCAAGGCTGAGGCAAGGGGCCTCAGGACTGAATTTTATGAAGAAGCTACAAATTAATTGAGATATGAGTAGCCTTAAGGAACGTAATGATAACATAAAAGAAAACCATTTTCATAGATTCAGGAGTTAGCAATAGTAGTTGACAAGGGGCAGATGGAAGAGAGCTTTGTGGAGAACATAGAGTAAAATGAGGTGAGCACACAGGAAGAATGGAATTCTAGAAATGCCAAGATGTATGGTGATGGGATGTGGCGTGAGAAGGAAGTTTGGGATGATAATTGAATGTAGGAAAATAAGCAGTGTTAGGCAAGGTAAAAAGACAACTCGAATTAGCGTTCTCAGAAAAGTCAACAGAGAGAAGGAAATGCTCAGCAATGTCAACTGCTGCAGGGAGGTCAAGGTTCAAAAGACTGTCATTGTAATTCAATTCAACAGAATGGATTAAGCACCTTTAAGAATCCCTCATCTTGCTATGGGTTAGGGGTTGCACTGCTACTGCTTGAGGAGCATTCCTGGGGAAGAAGAGGAAGTTGGCTGTTCCCATTAAGACTTTCAGTCCCAGAAATTCCACACTCTAGAGTCTCCATGAGACGGAACGGACTTGATGGCAGCGCTTCTTTGATTTTCTAGAAACTGTGGAGACACTGTGTCATAGACTGATGGACAAGACCATCCCCTCCTTGACGGGATTTACAGTCGGTCTGGGGGAATAATGATGCAAAAGGTTTTTTCTGGATTGAAATTGCTAACATCAGAGGAGTTTGGGGGAAGAAGCCAGGTGGCAACAAATGTAGCAATTTAAGGAAAGTGAGTGAGCGAGGCCAGCGAGTGGAGACTATTCTTTAAAATTATTGGCAAGGAAGAAAGTAAGATAACTATGTTGTTGTTGTTATTGTCTCACAGAGTAGGTTCTGACTCAGAGCGACCCTATGCACAACACACCACTGAAAGACTGCCTGGCCCTGATCCGTCCTCATCCTCGTGCCTCGGCTGAGCTCCTGGTTGCGTCCCCAGTGTCAGCCCATCTTCTTGAGGCCCTTCCTCTTGTTCACTGCTCCTCTGCTTTACCAAGCATGATGCCCTTCTCCAGGGACTGGCATCTCCTGACAAGGATGTAAGAAGTCTCTGTGGCAGTCTGCTGCTGTAAAGAATGGCCGCCTGGGAAGTCCCATGGAGCAGTTGCTTTCTGTCCTACAGAGCCTTGATGACCCCAAACGGACGGAGCCAAAGCGGGGTATGGGTTTACTTCATTGGAAGTAAAATATCTGACATTCGGTAAAAGTACAATATCTTAGTACACTATGATTCTTCCTCCTATTTTTCAAAAGCCTTGCCAAGCCAATCCTGTGCTGGTTCTTCATCTTCCCCCTTCTCATTTCCCATGAAACGGCCGTCCATCAGTCGCACATGTATTTGTTGGTCTTTTCCTCCTCTCCGCTGGTTCATTCCCCATCAGCTAGGATGAAAAACCAGTTTCTCTCTTTAACATTACAGAACTAAAAAAGAGATATTCAAATAAACACTAGTGCTCAAATGTGTGAAGCAGTTTTATTCACAACATCCGGAGGTGGTGTTCGTGGTTACTGAGTCAATCCCACTGACAGGGATCTGCGTGCAGGGACAGACGTGCTGCGAGGGTGTCAAGGCTGTGATCTTTTTGGAAGTAGGTCCCCAAGCCTGTCTTGTAAGGGGCCTCTGAATGAGTTCTAACCGTGAACTTTTCAGTTAGCATAACTGTTTACTCCCGTAAACAGTTACAGTCTTAAAAGCACACAGGGGAAGGTCTACCTCATGCTATGAGGCGGTATCAACTTGGTGACATTGAGTTTGGTTTGGGTACTGAACCACTTATACCACCTCAAGATTCTACCACATGTGTAAACAACTTAAATATTTATCCATCAACTTAACTAAAAATGCAGTGTAATCATAGAATGGAATATTATTTGGCCACAAACGAATGAAGTGCTGATGCATGCTACCACGTAGATAAACCTTAAAAATATTGGGCTAAGAGAAAGAACCCAGACATAACAGGTCACATATTATGTGATTTATGTGAAATATACAGAATCAATGATAAATCCATAGAGCCCAAAATCAGATTAGTGATGATCTGGTCTGGAGGGGTCAAATAATGGGAAGAATTTTCTTTGGGATGATGAAAATGCTTTGGAACTAAATAGAGGTGAATTGTGCACAACACTGTAACTATACTGTGACACTGAGCTGCACATTTTAAAATGGCTAATTTTAAATTATGCGAATTGTATTACAAAATGGTTAATTTTAAATTATGTGAATTGTATTTCAATCAAGAAAGGAGAAAAATGAAAGCCTCTCCACTCCACTTCGCTTCTTTTCTCTGTATTTACCACGTGGCTTCCCTAGGTAATTCTGTTGCAGGGGACCACTTTGGAGTGCTGAACAGTAAGGCGCTGCTTTGGGGACCGAGGTGCGCCTGGCACAAGCCAAGGTCTTTTCAGTGGCCTCATAGGCTTGTAAAAGGTGGAGATGGAACCACCAGCCTTTCGTTAGCATCTGAATGCTGAGCCACTGCATCGCCATAAGTCCTAATTAGAGCATTAGTTCTTCTGAATGTGCTTCCTATTCTCAACATGACCTGTATCTTGGAAGTGTTTGTCCCAAAATAAGGGGAAATAAAAAAAAAAAAGACTGTTTTTAAGCATTTCTAAAATCTTCATTATCATACTTAAGAGAGAGATACTAAATCCACTGGTCATCATTTAATATGAGCATTAATTCTGATCAATTTCCTGCAATGCACTTAGGAAGCTTTAAAAGTTATTTTGTTGGGTCACCTCTGAGACCCCTAAAGTTGATTATAAGGATATCTGAAAGCTGCTTTAATAATTTCTAAGTGCAACTGAGGTAGAATTAAAGTGTAAATGCAAGGTTGAAGTGCTTGACATGAGAGAAGCTATGAAATTGCCCTTTGCTCCAACTTGTTTTAATTTCTATAGGAATGTTTTATACAATCATCTTTTTTACCATTCTTCAAGTGATGAGCAATTATATGGGATGAGAAGGCAATTGTCACACGTAGAAACTCAACATTCCAAGAGCGATCAAAATCCCATGATTAGATGGAAGTCCCTTTCAGGCCCGCCATCCCGACTATGCCTCAATTTGTTGAAAATAATTGTGAAAATTTTGATTAAGCAAATCCCACTTGAATGTTGGGAATAGAAAATGAGGATATTTTGGTGAATAGAGGAATATTCTCATCCTGCAACTACATGACATGATTATGATTTTGTTGATGAAATATTAATTGGACTATGGCTTTATGGTTCCAGTCTCTGAAGTGTTCCTTTCAAAAGACACCAGATGACAAAGACAACACGTTCTGCAGGTGTGGGCTCAAATGCCGTGGCAGTGCGGATTAAATGCATGGTGTCCTAAATGTTCTTCTCTTCTGGGTCCTGGACTCCTAGCGCTGCTCCCTGCTTTGACTTGTTCCCCTCTCATTTAAAATTAAACATGGAACCATTGGCAGTGTTCAGGTTTGATTTTCATCCCAGGCCTAATGGCTTACAGGTGGCAAAAGTCCCCCCGCACCCCCTCCCCCAACTGCAACAACAATATTCTCCCAAGTCTATCCAAGTGTGATGCCAGCCAGAATATTACAGAAAAAGGACAGAGAAAGGGCCATCTGAAAATAAATAAATAAAATCATTTCACTTCTATTTGTTACATAAAAGCCTCTTTTGTATCTTCCCCCCCCTCATGTTTGATATATGGAAGTGATTCCATTTATAACTTGAGCCCTTTTACACTAAGCTCGCTGTACTTAAGCTTCAGATCTTTTGATGTTGTTTAATGGTTACAAACGGACCAATATTCTGGACAGACTTCTCTGTGAAACATATTGGACTGGTTTTACGATCATCACACCCATTTTGCGCCTCCTTCTACCCCAAAGCGTATGCTGAGTCAAAAACAATGGCAACCCAAAACCAAACCGAACCGAACAAGAACGCCGGAACAGAAGCTCCTTTTACTGAACTCATTACATGCCATGTTTCTGCACTGATGATAAAAGGGTGTCAATTTGTTGAAAGGGATTCCTATTTTTCAAAATAGTGCAGAGTGATGGGTACTGGGGCGACTCAGTGAAAATTGTGATACACCTGCTTTTGTGGTAATTGTCACTGTGATAGCTAACCTTAGATCATTATTCCCCAGACCCTGTACGAGTTCAAAGTTCTTCTCTATTGATATCTTGTAGGACAAAACCACTAGGTAAACAACTCTTGGGAAGATTAGGGCTTCAAAGTGCTTTCACTTATTGTAATATTAAAAAGATGTTAAACAGAGGTTGACTGCCAGTAATAGCCTTAGCATCTCAATAAAATAAACCAATGACATGTTCAGCTGGGTTTTCCTAAAGACAATCATAAATTCATATTTGTAAGTAAATCACTTTGATATCATACAAGAAATAAATCACCAACAATTTTTACTGAATATGGAGTACTTATCTTTAAGTTATGATACTTGCATATTCTTGGTCTAAATATGACCTCATAAATCTTCACCTCTTGTCAATAAGATCTGGGATACATATAGCTTATTTGTTTGCATATGAAGAGTGAGAAGTAGAAGTAAATTTATATATTGTTTTAGGAGAGAAATAGTTAAGTTGGACTATACAATGTAACTGTCATTTACATATAAATTACCCCACAGGTAAAATCAAGAAATATGTTTGCAAAGAGCAACCACAAAAATAAAAATATTGTGAGATTACAAATATTCATGGGTTTGTTGTCTTGTTAATATATGTGTCTATGTCTAAATTGATACAGATGCAGAGGGGGAGAAAGAAGTAACAAGTCTACATCATGACAGGACAAGTGATGAAATGATGGAATTTGTTTATATTGAATCATTGCCTTAGTTTACTGCTGACTCCTTCCTCAGCGTTAGCATCAATCTGTACCCAATGGCGGGTCCCTCTACACCCCTCTTGTCCACCAAGGAAATCCTTTTGTCAGGGCACCAAACTCCCTGACAACCCTTGGTCCAAATTTCCTTTGCGCAGTCTTTTCTTAACCTTCTTTTATTTATTCCATTTCTCTGAACCTGGTGATAAATAAATCTACATGACTGTGATTTGAATATCACCAGTAGCTTTCCCAATGTCTAAATTTTATGCACCCAAATTGGCTCAAATATGAGCTATTTGGTGTAGTAGACAGATACTGAGTACACTTTCTATTCCATCATGCAGATTTTATTTCGTTCTTGCTGAATATTAGAACTATCTTTCTCTTTTTTTTTTAGAACTATCTTTCAAAGGCACGAATACCCCATCATACAATAGCACACACAAACCCAGGCAAAGGAAAGCAAAAGAAAACAAAATAAAAATTCACCTTTGTGTCTGTGGCCAATACTAATAAAATGCCTATAGCTAGGAGTCTTATTTTAACCTGGAATTTCTATATACCCTGAGGAACATGTGAAGTAAAATTTTTTGTAAGGGATTATTGTTAAACATTTTCCGATAATGCTGGCCTATGTTGCTTTTTATTTGTGAATTCTGATTCCATCTAAGAAGTGTCTAGTGTGTGAGTCAAGTGTTGTGAAGAGGAGAACTGGTCTGTCCCTTGGGATGCTAATTCGATTGAGACAGGGCAAAAGCAAGAAGGAGGAGATTTGGACATAGCAGGTCAAGTTTGTGACAACATCTTGGGACTACATTTACCAGAACCCCTGCCTAACCCTGTGGAAGTTTCCCCAGAATTTCATGTAAACACTCAAAACCCAAACCCAAACTCACTGCCGTCCAGTGGATGCCAATTCCCAGAAAGCCTATAGTACGAGACAGAACGGGCCTTGGGCGTTCCCAAAACTAATAATCTGTGGGAGAAAAAGCCCCATCCTTGCCCCTCAATAGACGCTGGTGGTTTTGAACTGCTGACATTGATGATCGCAGCACACTGCGTAACCTCTACGTCTCCAGCATTCCTTGCTTAAGCACGGGGCCCTTTAAAAGTTCCTGGTATGAATTCAGGGGGAGGGAGGAGGGGCAAGAAATACTGAGACCGGCAGTGCTGGCTGGTAAAATTGTTTCCCTCCTAAGAGTCTCTAAATACAATTCTCTTGGATACCCGGCGTCTTCCAAAAGCAAAGTGTGTCTCTTGGTATGACAGGAACCTGAATCCTGGTAGCGCGAAGATGGCGAATTGTCGGTTATTCTACATGTAAAACAAAACAACGTTTAGGTCAGATGAAAACCTTGACCTTCTGGGGAAAATGCTTAAAAGGTCTAGTTTAAATCAACGGGGTTTCTGGGGCACAACGGAACCACATGCTTTTAAAAAGCTTATGCTTATCTGGTTAGAGGGAAGAGAAAGTTTCTATTTCATTATAAAAGATAGCACAACAATGAATCGTGATGTCTGAGGAAACACGGCTCTTGGGAACCTGTCGGTTGAGAAAGCTATCTGAAGTTAAGACTGTGTGCTGACAAATTAAAGCTACTGCAGCTTTAATTCACGTGTTTCTCAGTAATAATAATAATACAATGTGGGGTGAGTAGCAGTCAGGCTGAGAGCGGGGCAGGATGAGAAAGAACAGATGCTGATAGATATTTCTCCCCTTGTTGCTTTTCTTGGCTCTTGATTTGCTTCTGTCACTTTGAGCAAAGTTTTCAGGGATTAGTAACTGAATGAGTGATTTCTAAAAGACTCTCTCACCATACTGTATATGCTGAGAAGCATTGTATTGTCATTTCCTGTGTTCTGCCCATGCTGAACTCAATTCTAAAGCCATCTGTATTAACCTTACTTAATTTAAACAGAAGATACATGTAGCGTTGTTGTTATTCAAGAAGATTATGTTAAACTCTAAGATTCATGGATACATATAACTGAAAAATAAAGCCTTTATTCTAAGCTTACTCAACTGTACTCCAAAAGACGAAACCATTGTCTCTTGCATGTATCCTAGATTTTATTTTCTGTCAACAATTGCAAGAACTACTAAGAAGAATTAGTTTCCTCACAAGTAAATAAATGCTTTAATGCCCAGCATTATTGTTTACACTAAGCTTTGCAAATTCTTAAGCCACAACAGATAATTGTTAAAATGACGGATCAGTAAAAACCACAGCCAACAGTGATAGTGTAAATGTTGTCATTACCAGCACCTAGTAAGACTCAGTTAGTTAGGGAAGGCAATAATTTATCAAAATGTATTTTAAATGCTCAAAAGCTTTGAAAACATCGAAAGGAGAGATTTATAGGCCCCAAGTACCCTCCACCTCTGCTTCTCCATGTTTCCGTAGTTTCCCCAGCTATTTGATTGATTTTGCTTAAGCCAGGTGTTGTGAATATTGCCGGAAAAGTGCCTTCGAGAGACACTCGATTGTCAAGAGTCCATAAAATAAAACTAGGTCTCTTGGGGGAATTACATGAATTTTTTAAATGATCACAGAGTAAAGTCGCCTTTGGTAATTTGGGCCCTGAAATGATAGTTTTAGCACACAAATGGAAATCTCCCTATCGTTTTCAGGCCCGAGTTTGATCCATTTTTTATCCGCAGGGTGAGGGGAGGACTATCTCCGCCTTGGTTTAACCGCAGGACGTCTGGCGTGCTCCACGTTTTCTCTCACAAGGGCGGCAGTGAAAGCTGTGTTCTGTCTGTGGTGATGTATCTGAGTGCAAACAGGACCCTGTTAGCCATTATGTACCTATTAGCCCTGATTACCTTCTGATAGCGGCCCACCATTGGTTTCACTCACTTTGACAGATCTAGTACTTTGTTTAACCTTTAAACCAGAAGGGCAATACCACAGCTGACAAAAGGGGAGAAATAATTAAGGAAAACTTGGCCAGGACATTTAAAAATCTCTAACAAGGCAGATATTTCTGTTCAATTTGAAAACTTGTCAAAGGATTCCTCATAATTGCTATGGCAAACCGATTCATCATTTTGGGGAGCTTCAAATTAATTTTAGCAATATAGCTCCATCAAATTACTATGTGTCTTCCTTTAAAAATATCTATAATTTGCACTCTCAGGAAGTACGTTTTTACATTTCAGTACTTCAAAGTAAAGTGATACCAGAAAGCAAAAGAACTTAATTTTGGAAGAATCCGAAAGGAAATATACTTTGAAAATATTGTCTAAAAATCTGCCAAGAGTCTACACTTCGCATGTTCTGAAGTGGCTGCTACATGGTTTTGGAAAATAACACAAGCTATCAAAGTGTCTTGCAACATATTATTAACAATTGCAAGCACTGAAACATGGTCAACAATAAGGGGAAGAAGACAAGGCATCATGAACGTTGTCAGCTTATTTTGGAAGTGCTTTTGTGAGTCATGTCAGATAATAACTTTCTAGGGAAAGAGTTGGCCCCATGCCCTCTTTCCCCTTTTCAAAGTCCTCCATCAGGAACCCCACTTCTCCAGCCTGACTCCATCACCCCACTTTCTCACATTGGGAGAGAGTCGAGCAGAAGGCTCTTGGCATGGCTCCTATGCATCCACACGCACAAAGCAGAGAACTGGGGAGGGTTGTATACAGTTATCATTGTCACATAAAGATATTTAATTAAAGTCAAAACAACTTGTAAATGAGAAAGTGCAGTCTCTCCAGATCATTAATAATTTGCCAGTGTACAGGACATTAAAATATAATGTGCTCATTACTTTCCTTAAGTCTATTGAGACCATTAAATAATTCCTCTTGCTTATGTATTTTAAACTAACATCCACTAAAATACACGCCTTCCCCATAGCATCTATAAGATATTGACTTCAAAAACATAATAACTGTCTTCTAATTATGTCTGACAACAAATCTCATTTAGAGTACTTTGATACATCATTTATCACAGGTCTCAGCGTTGTCTGGTACCCATTCTTACGTTAATTGATTACTACTATCTTCCCTATGTCATGGTTGCATACTTTTTAAGAAACAGCTTGGCATTCTCAATAACCTAAAAGCCATGAACAATATTAAAGCACAATTTCTCATTCATTTTGATCAATGACATATTGTTACTTGACTATTAAAAGATTAGAGAAAACAAACAGGTAGGCTATTTTTTTAAAACCTTATTGTCAATATCCTTGGTAGCATTTATTTCATATTGCAAAAATATGGAGAGGACACATCGCCTTTGAAAGAAGAAAGTAAAAGAAATAAACAACCACCACAAATCGAAGGAGGAAAAGTGGAAATGAACACACAAAGGTGGCCAGCCACTGTTTGAAATTACTATGAGTACTGGAACTATTAGTGTGTCTTGATCCTGGGGATTGTGCAGGACTGCTTAATGAAAAAGAATAAAAGAAAGCTTGTGAAATATTAGAACAAAAGGCCAAGCTGAAGGTTAGGAAGTTAGGAAAAAAACACCGAGATACACTTCTAAAGTGCTATATAATTCAGAAATACAATGGACAGTACCAAGTTTGCGCCATATGGTTGTACTTGGAAATTTTCAAACTAGAAAAGAGAGTTTTAAAACTATGTCAATAAAAGTGAATTCCTGCTATATAAAAATAATTTGTAGAAATCCTACATTGAGGGCATTTTATGTGAAAAACAAGGCTACAGGAAATGATGAAATATCAACTGAAGTATTTCAACAGGCTGATGAAGCCCTGCAAGCACTCTCTGATCTATGCCAAGGAATGTGGAAGACAGCTACCTGGCCATGACTGGAAGAGATCCCTACCTGTACCCATTGCAAAGAAAGGTGACCCAGCCAAGTGCAGAAACTATGAATTAATCTCATTAATAGCCCATGCAAGTAAAATGTTGTTGAAGATAATTCAACAATATTTGCAGAAGTACCATGGTGGGAACCTTCCAGAAACTCAAGCTGAATTTAGAAGAGGATGAGGCATCAGGGAGATCATTGCAGATGTCATATGGCTCTTGGTTGAAAGCAGAGATGACTAGAAAGATGTTGACTAATGTTTCATGTGTTTTAAAGCCTTTGTTGAAAAGGCATTTGTCTGCATGGGGCATAACCAATGATGAATAATGTTGGGAAGACCTGGAATTCCAGGTACAGTGAACCCTCGTTTATCGCGGTTAATCGGTTCTAGACCCTACCGTGATAAATGAAATTCCGCGAAGTAGGATTCCTTATTTGTAAATCAAATATTTTCGTAGTTAGAGCATAGAGGACATGAAAAAACACCCTTTAGTCACCATTACACTCGTATTACCCAATTTATTAAATGAAAAAGGGAAAATACAGTAAAACATTTTGGACGTTACAATTATCATTTATTATTTATTATATTATTTATGGCATCAAGCGTGTACAGTATGAGCCAATCAGTGGCAGTAATGACAGAGCATGCACTGTTATGCAAAAACCGCGATAGAGTGAAGCCGCGGAAGTCGAAGCGCAAAGTGGTGAGGGTTCACTGTACTTCATTGCCATGTGGAACAAGTACCTGAACCAAGAGGCAGTTGTTTGAACAGAGCAAAGGAACACTGCATGGTTCAGGAAAGGGGTGCACAGGGCTTGCATCTTTTGCCCAATGTACGCATGCTGATCAACTAATCTCAGAAGCTTGGTTATATGAAGAAGCACGTGGCATCAAGATCCAAGGAAGGCTTATTAACGACCAGCAATCTGTTAATAACACATTCTTGCTTGCTGCAATCCAGGAGGATTTAAGGGCTTGCTGATGAAAATCTAAGACTGCAGCCTTATGTATAGATTGCAAATCAATGTAAAGAAAACCCAAATCCTCACAATGGAACCAAGAGACTTCGGGGAAATGGGACAAGTTTTCAAATCAAGGACTTAATTTTAGTTGTATCCATAGTCATCATTTATTGATGCAGCAAGCAAGAAAACAAATGATGCACTGCATTGAACAAATGTGCTGCACAAGACCTCTAAAGCATTGAAGGGCTGGAGTGTCCGTTGACAACTAAGGTGCACCTGGCCCAAACTGTGGTATCTTCCTTCAAATATGCACTATGCATGTGAACGCCGGACAATGACTCAGTGAGACTGCAGAACAGCTGATTCGCTTCAACTGTTGTGTTGCAAAGAATCTTGAAAGTACCACCCCCTGCCAGAATACCGAACAAATCTGTCTTGGAAGAAGTAAAGTCAGGCTGCTCCTTAAAATCAAAGATGGTGGGACTTCGCACAGACTTTGAACATGCTATTAGAAGAGACCCGTCCCTGGAAATGGCGCCATGCCTAGTAACTCCAGTGTCATTGAAAAAGGGGGAGACCATCAAGAGTCGGAATGGCCCAGTGGCTGTGGTAATGGGTTCAGCCACAGCAGCAATCCTGGGGATGGGCATTGTGGGACTTAGAGTTGCTATTAGTTGGAACCAACTTGTCAGTACCCAACCACAAAACAACCTTCTTTTGAGAGCCAAATCAGAAATTGCTTTTTTTACATATTGGATATCGTTGGTCAGCTCTGACTCACAGCGACCCTCTACATAAGGGAGTAAAATGCTCCTCCGCCTTGCACCGTCCTGGTGATCCCCTTACACCGTTTGTTGAAGCCCTGGGGTCAATTCATCTCATGGAGAGTCCTCCCTCTTTATCATCTACCCTCTCTTTTACCCAGCATATTGGCATCCTTTGGATAACGTACCCAAAATAAGAGGCACAAAGTCCCGTCATCTTCACTTTTAAGGAGCCTTCTGGCTGTACTTTTCCACAGTCCATGGTATATTCAATATTCTTTGACAACATCTTAATTCAAATGTATACAACTTCCTTCCGTCCTTCTTTGTCATATTCCGTTTTCCTGCACTTATGAAGCAATTAAAAATATCATTACTTCGGTCGAATGCCTTAGTCCTCAGAGAGACATCTTCGGTTCTTTGAACGTCAATGAAGTCTGTGAAAGCAGATTTGCCCAATAGGACACATCGTTCGATTTAGGAATTGCCGTTAGCATGGGAATTGATGGCAACTCTAAGTAAAGCTAATTCCTCAATGACTTCAGTCCTTTCTCTGTTGATCATGATGTTGATTCCTGGTTTACTTATGAGAATTTGTGTCTTCTTTATGTTGAGGTGTAATCCCTCCCAATGACTGACCTTCATCACTATGTGCTTCAGCCAGTCTTTCCTTTCAGCAAGCAATGGTGTGCCATCTACATACCACAGGTTGCCAATAAGTATTCCTCTGCCCCTGATGCCATATTGTTCTTCATAAAGTTTCTTGAAGTATTTGCTCATCATAAAAACAGAATGAATATATGTGGCGAAAGAGTATAATCTTGACATATGCCTTCCCTAAGTTTAAAGCATGTAGCATTTCCTTGCTCTGTTGTAA
Organism: Echinops telfairi; assembly: GCF_000313985.2. Lineage (NCBI taxonomy): Eukaryota > Metazoa > Chordata > Mammalia > Afrosoricida > Tenrecidae > Echinops > Echinops telfairi. The sequence continues at coordinate 54,983,995 of NW_022111373.1, forward strand.
CCACTGGCTCTTTGACTGTACATATTACGTGTGTCATCAGTGTTTGTGTCTCTGGCTCCATGGCCTCCTCTGTATCCAGTTTGAATTTCTGGCCGATCTTAGTGAGTGTACTGGTACTACTTTGGAAAGACAAATTTGAAATCATGAGAGGTTCTAATGTGCCAGCACCCAATATTACTATGGTTAGAATTTCTTTTATTTACTTATTTTTTGTGTGTCAAAGAAAAGTTTAATCTATATCAGTGTAGGAAGAAAGAATAAACTACCATGGTCCATTGAGGTCAGAACCTGGTAATTCTTAGAGCTATTGTTTTCTTGCAGGAAGTGACATATAAACAGGATCTCAGGATGAGTGAGAGTTAGATGGGGGAATGGAAGGACAAAGGTAAGATGTCCTTGGTCAGTGGAAGAGATTGTATGGAAAAGCTTTCAGGTGAAAGGGCGTAGCATTTAGAAGGGAAACTACAGTTTCTGTAGCTGTACTTTAGCAGTTGGTTATGAATGTGTAAAGAGAGGATCTCACCATGAAGATTTCTTTTTCTTTTTTATTCTATGGCTGAACTTTACCCTATGAGGTGGAGAGCCTTCAGAGAGTTTGAAGCAAGAAAGCAGTCATGATGCCTAAGTTGGTAATCAACTAGAGAGACGGCTTTGACTGAGTGTGGTGAGTGGTTGGAGGTGAGAGGGACTGAAAGCCAGAAGTCAATGAGTTGGCAGTGATGTTTTCTGTGGGATCAAATGTCTGCCTGGTGGGGGCTGGTGGTTATGGGAAAGTGCACAGGGCATAAATGCAAGAGTTATTTTAGGACAAAGAAATGAGGAGGTTGACAACCGATTTGATGTTGGGGTGGATGAGAAGAAAAGAAAGGGTCAAGAATGAGGCTGAAGTTATAGACGTGGTGAGCCGCTGAATTAAAACAAACACAAAGCATTAGAAAGACGAAGATTTAAGAAATAAAAGGCAGATGAACCAGTTAGCAAGGAAACCACAAAAATATGGAAAGCTGTCTATTTGACGTTAGAGAAAATCACAAAAGTATGAATATGGACCTCTGAGTCTCTTGTCAGTTTTGTTGTATCTGATTTCCTCTGGCTACAATGGCAGGGATTGAAGGCTGACAAACAGAAACTATTGGTTGCCTACATGATGTTAATTCTATGGTCTCTCTCTCTCTCTCTCTCTCTCTCTCTCTCTCTCTCTCTTGAAGTGCACGCAGTTGTGTTGAAGTGGACTCTTGACTCCTGACTGAGAAGCTGTGTGTGTCAGAGAAGAACTGTGTTAGGAGATTTTCAACAGCTATGGTTTTCAGAAGCAGATCGACATCCTATATCGGGAAGCCCTTCTAAGTTCATAGTTACTGTTTGCTCCAGTGGTAGTTTTAAAACTCTTTTGCTTTTTTATCCATTTATCACACACGTCTGCTGGTGATAAAGAACTCAAACACTCATTGCCATCAAGTTGATGCTGACTCACAGAGACCCCTGGGCCAGGGTAGAACTGCCTCCTGTGGCTTTCTGAGACTGTAACTCTTTTCAGAGCAGAAAGCCTCAGCTTTCTCCTGATGAGGAGCCGGTGATTTCGAACTGATGACCTTGCAGTTAGCAGTCCGGAACATAACCACTACTCCACGGACTCCCATTTAAAAAAAAGGATAGGATGCACATTTCTGGAAAGTGACTGAATGAAAATGTATCTGAGATGATTTATGTCAACTTTCATGTTTTCTGAAATTCATACAACTGAAATGTTTCCATTTACGTCTCTTCCAGGTAGCTTCAGCTAGAAGCCCTGCACATAGCTCTCATTATCCTTTGACTAAAAAATGTAATGAAATTGTTATATATAGTTATTTATATCTTATTTAGTTTATCTATAACATATGTCCTAAATGGATGGCTTTCATAAACAAATATACTCTTTACAGTTTAGGAGGCTGGAAAGTCCAAATTCAGAGTGCTGCCTCTTGGAAAAGCTTTCTTTCTCTACCATCTCAGAAGATAGTCCTTGTCTAATTTTCTCAACATCGGTGGACTCGCCAATCCATTTGTGTTGGCATCAGTCCTGCCCTGGTTCTAGGAGGGTACAGCTCACTGATCCTGTGTCCAAAGGCTCTTCTTGCTTGGGTGATAGTGGGTCCCTCTGTCTTTATTCCCTCTCTTCCTCTTTATCTCTAACAAAAGGTGTTGAGGCCACATTTCACAGAAACGTATATATCATATCACATATATCCTAATGTAAAAAGATTAAGAGTTTTGCCTCCCACTCTTAATCCTATTATGGGGTTATCACATCAGATCACATCATGGGGCTCATCACATAACTGACACATTACATCAATACATAAGTGCCAAACCACCAGATAATCTTGGCTGAGGCAAGGTGACACATGTTTGTGGTTTGGCAGCCCAATTCCATCCATGAAAAGTACAAACTTCATCAATCAGTCACTGTTCAGACATGTAAATCTGCCAGGTGCCACGCATTGCCTTCCAGCTAATTCTGACTCATAATGACCCTGTAGGAAAGATTAGAACTGCCCCATTGAGTTTTCAAGGCTGTAAACCTCCCCAGGAGCAGCAAGCCTGGGGTAGGGGCAGGTGTGGACCTGGTCGTTCCTGCTGCAGAGATGTGTGAGCTCTTTTATGCCTGGAAGGTTGGGAACATCTTGGGTGAGGTTATAGAATGGACAGCTATCTGGAGTTCGTGATAAAGTTTTCTCACATTAACTTTTTATTGAATCAAATCAACAATTGCTAGCAGCACATGGAAAGACCAAAGCCAGTGAGATTGTATGATACATTCCATAGAAAGCAGATGTGCTCCTAATGTAGGCTTTGAGAGAAGAAGCTTCGCCAGAGGAACAGCAAAACCCAACAAGCCTCTGGCTATCGAATTGATTCCGACCTCTAAAGACCCTGGGTGTGCCAAGAACTGTGTTCCATTGGGTTCTCAATGACTGATTTCCCCCTCCCCAGAAGTACGTGGACAGGTCTATCTGCTGAAGCCCTTTTTGGTGGACTTGAACGCCAAAACTGTAGGTTAGCAGCTGACCATGTTCACTGCACTGCACAGGGACTCTCAGTAGAATACAGTGAATGCTCATTACAGAGAACTCCCAGTCCCTTCCGTTGTTCCAGTCCCTTTGTATTCTGGAGAGAAGGCTATAATAACATATTCATTATAGTCTATTCAACTACATTTTATGCAGATTCACATTAGACAGAAAAGACCACCATAAACAGGAGTTGGACCACTTGGGGTATTAGGTAATCTTAGTTATTTCCATGACAGTCAAGGCCAACCTTCAGGTCCCAAACCAAACTTGCTGTCAAATGGAATCCAACCCCTAGTCACTTGACAGGGCTCTGTGGGAAGGAACTGTCCCACAGGAAGTTCAAGGCTGTATTCTTCATGGAAGTGGACTGGCTACCACGCCTTTCTCTCATGGACAAGCTGGTGGGCTCAAATTGCTCACATTTCAGTTAGCAGCCTAGTGCTTTAGCCACTGAACCAGCAGGGATGCTGTTTTAGGCTCAGGACCCTGCGATATTGGTGACGCTTGTTCATTGTGTAAAATTGCAAATATCACCCTAATTGCTAAACCCAGACAAACCATTGTCTCTGAAGGAGAGGAGCATGAGTAGTCATCGTTCTTTAAGCCACCACCGTCTGCAAAGCATATTGTCAAAGCTCAGCACCACTTCATCGCAGAGAAGACACTTTGCTGATGGGCAAGGAATTTGGTTCACATGTGTTATTTAGATTATTCCTATGGTTAGAATAATTCAACTGCATGACAGGATTTTCTTACAGAAGATGAACACTTCTTGCCATTTCTGTAATATACTTGAGGGTTTTATAGACTCCCTTCTCTTAAGGAGAAAAAAAAAGGGCTGAAGAATTAATCAATCTAGGTGTTTTTTGGATTAGGCTCAGCTGCAAATGTCTAAATATTTAGCTTCCCAGGAAGGCAGGCTTTACAGTGGAGGCTTAAGAAGCTGGACTCTCCAAACACGCTGGAAACAACAATGCATGCATTCTAGTGGGTTTCTTGTTACTCTCCTTTCAGTTGATTCTGACTCGTAATGACCCTGAAAGACAGAGGCGAACTGCCCCGTAGAGCCTTTTATGCTCTGCAAGCACAAACCGCCCAGGTCTTTTATTCCAGTGGAAGAGCTGGTGTGTTAGAACCCCCAACCTTTCTTTAGCAGCTGAGTGCCTAACCATTGTGCCACCTGGGTTCTTTGGTTGGTAAATGAGAAGCAAGATAGGTCCAGATGTATGTTCATCTGTACCTTGCTGCTTTTATCAATCCATAGTGCCCGTCTACAAAGCACAAATTAGGAACTTTAGGAATTGACTACTACTGAATCCGTATAGGTTTATCCTCTGCCAGAAAGTATATCCCTCAATGGGATATTTTGTTTCTTCCCTGAAAAAAACTTCCTATGGAATTTTGCTCTCCTGTTGTGTTAGTTTCTTATTGATGCCGCAACAACTTGCCATGAATCTAAAGCAACATAAATTTGTTCTTTTATCATTTTAGAGTGCCAGGTTGGCCAGAAGGGGGTCCTCTGGAGACTGGGCAAGAATCTGATCCTTGCCTCTTCCCACTTCTGGAGACTGCTGACTTTCTTTGGCTCCTGACCAATTTCTGACCCACCAGTATCTTCTCCTCCCTTCTCTGGTGATTTCACTGGACTCCCCCAAATATCGCAGATCATTTGCTCCATTTTAAAGTACTTAATGAAAACCCCCAAACCAAATTCCCTGCTACGGAGTTGACACCAGCTTATGGCACTGCCAAGACTGTCCATCTTGATGAGAGGAGGAAGCCTGGTCGGTGTCCCCTCGCTGGTGGCTTTGCAGCGCCCACCTTGCTCTCAGCAGCCCGAGACATAATCACTTGTACAAAATTCATTTTACCCCGAGAGTGGCATCTTTTCTAGTTTAGCGATGAAGACACAAGGCATAATTTAAAGAACTTTAATCGGCCTACCAAAACCCATCTAAATTTGTATTTTTAGAACATTAATGACTTTTGGAAAAGACTGAAAATCACCATATTCAAACCAAAGACTCTTCAAATTTGCTGCTGGATTCGTCTTGAGTTCCAGAATTCTAGTGATTGCACTATGGATTAGTATAGGAGAATAATACTAGCCACAGTTTGGAACCATAAACGGCTCATGTCAAAATGTTGGGAATCAAGCAAACCACATGCTTTTTCATCAAAAGGGGCCAAGGAGCTGTGATCCACACATGTTGTTGATTTCTAAAGAGCTCTTCTGGGTGGGCAGGGGGAGGGGGGTGGGGGAAGGAAGATCTTGATGGCTGCAAAGTATTTCTCGACAAGACTTCTGGTTTCATCTCCCAACTTTGCTATAATGTTGAACTCAGGAACATTGAACTTACAAACCTGTCACTTGTAGCTTTGCTTTTCCCTTAAGTGTGAAGTCAGGAGTGCATCTTTCCTCTATTGATTTTCTGTAATTATGATGACAGTCTGAGCTGGGCTTTCTTCAGACACATGGTTGACTGGTTGTCGAGTGGGTCTGACTGGGTTTGACTCACTGTCTACAAAGAGGCATTTTTTGGCACCAGTTTCCTACTTTGCAGAGGGGAGTTCAAGAGGTCAGCACAAACATGGCCTGGGGTCAACTCCTGAAGTGATCTTGGCACCTTTTGACTGTAAAGTCTCTTTTTCCCCCTTTTTTTTCAAGAAGTTGTGACCCGGTGAGATGTCATAGGGAACCTCAGGAATTTATGGTCCATTAAATAGGAACTTTTGCCCTCTTGGAAGTATTTGGCAGAAAGCTCTCAGTCCCTGTCTCCCACAGAGCTTGATCAGGGAACGATCACTGAGCATGTGGATGTCCGGCTCTTGATTTTTCTCTCCGGTCTCCTTCCTACAGGCGACACAGCTTCTCCCCCTGCCTTTAGATAGCTCAATGGAGTGTGACTTGCCCCGCAGAAGGAGGCCAGCATACTCCAGCAGCTCTTCCTGTGGCTCGATGGGACATTTTGACACTGGGGGCAAGAAACAGGAAGCCAATCTATGCTTTAGTTCCACACTGTTTTTCAATGCAGTTCTGTTTTTTTTAGCAGCAATAAAAACATAACAATAGGTTCATTTTATTCTCACCTAGGAAACCTCAATGGCTATGAAGAGAAGAGCTTGATTCATTGGTAGAAACAAACCTCAACAGGAAGAATGAAAACCTGTCTGATCTAAAAACAAATCTTCCCAGGTTAAAATTGAAAAAGCTTCACCATTATTATTTTCAATATAAATGTTTTGGTCACAGCTCCTCTCTCCTTTCTCCTCTCCTCTCCACTGCACTCTTTCTTCTAGCTTTACTTTCTCTGTCCCACCCTCCTTCCCTGCCTTTCTCCCTACACACATGCATGAAAAAGCACACCCCACAGAGGAAGAGCCATCACATTGGGCAATGTGATTGTTTTGCATCTTAAATTTGTTTGGGCTGTGATCACACTTTTGAGTCTCCAGAAATCCTGAGGAAGGAAGCTCTATGTATGTGCAAGTCATTCTGGCTCATTATTTGACCACATTCATTTAACAAATAGGGCACACCTTCATTGTATCCTAGGTGCTTGGAATAGGCTGATGAAGAAATGTGAAAAAAGTATCCCTGCCCTCACGAAGCTTATATTCTTACAAGAAGAGATAGACAATTAATAATGCACGCAATTAATACATGTATTGTGTATTGTACAACAATAAGCCTGATGGATGGGGAAGTTTGTGGTATTCAACTCACTGTTCAGAAAGGTGTAAGTATGTGTGTAGATAGCAGTGAAGGGGAAGGATGACGGTGGTACAAAGCTTAAGTTGCATGCAAGAAGGAGTCCCAGCAAAGGTACCTGGATTAACTCATGGTCTCCTTTGATAGTGGGGAGGAAGCCTGGGAGTGTCATGGTTACACGTTGGGCTTCTAACTGCAAGATCAGCAGTTTGGAACCACCAGCATCTCAGCGTGAGAAAGGGCATTCCACTGCTGTAAAGAGTTACAGTCTCCAAAACACACGGCGGCAGCCCCACCCTGGCCTATCAGCCTCTCTGTGTTGGCATCACCTCAAGGCAAAGGGGATTTTGGTTTTCGTTTATGATAGTGGAGAATGGGCAAAGGAGGGAGCTAATTTCTCTTAACAAAGATAATCTGATCCACATCCTTCTACCGTTGTCACCTTTCTCTGTCATGGCTCATTAAGCCCCAATCCTCTGACAGCCATGGTCCAGTCCACTGTGAAGGCCCGAGATGATAGAGGATATGGGTATGTTGAAAGGAACCAGGCTGTTGATTCTGCTTCTGCTTCCAACTACTCTGAGATGTGGCCAAGTCACTTCATCGCTGGGGTCTCAACATCCTCTGTTGTAAAATGTGTCATTAAATGTGTGCTCCATTTTAAGAAGGGATCCATGTTAATGCTCTCCTTCTTGCGTTTGGTAGAAGCATACAGGAAAATGGAATTGAAATAAGAGGGATGATGCTGTAGAAGAAGAAGAAAAAGGCAAAGAAACCATAATAGAATATTTGGACAAAGGGAGAAAGTAGAAGAGCAAAAAAGGAGTAAGATGGTGTAAAAATAGATGATCAGTACCCCAATCAAATGTTGGTTAGGAACCTAGAGCGACATAACAAAGTATTCAGAAGAACTGGGTGACTGATACGAGCAAAAACGTATGCCTTGTGGTTTTGGAAGCTCAGGGTTCCAATGCAGCGTGGCCAGAGGGCACGCTTGGTCTGAAGTCTGGAGAAGATCCTTTCTTTTCGCCATAAAGCCTGGTAGCTGCAGGGCCCTTTGCGCTCCCAGATGCATCTTCACGTCAACATCCTTCCTCTCCGACTGTATCTGTTTTCTTCCTTTCTAAGATTCTGCTCACAAAGGATTAGCGTTTACCTATTCCAAAGTGATTTCATTTTACCATCTTCAAAAACCCGACTTCCAAATGAGCTCACATTTATAGGTACAGGTTAGAACATATTTTTTGTGGGGTGGGGGATACAATAAAATCCATACATAGATATACTCATAAGATATCTTAGTATACACCCTTTCCCCATTTACACTGTATATATATATTGTTGTTGTTAAACTTATATATATATACACAATATATTGTATATATATATCTATATATATATACACACAATATATATATATTGTTGTTGTTGTTATACTTCCTAAAGGAACTAACACATCAAGGTGGGTTTTGGGAGCTTGAAATGGGACTTGGAATGCATTTTTCCAGGAACAACTAAAATTATAGTGCTAGTTTTTGTATTTTAGACATAAAGGTCAAATAAGCTTTGTACTACTTTGGTACCCCATCTACCATGGACAACATGGTTTTAATAGGATTCAAACAATTTGGAGCATATTTTTTGGTAATCCTACTCCTTGTCTGTGTCTTAATTAATTTGACATCATCGAGAGTATATCTCTTTTCAAAGAGATTAACATTGAACGCTTGCTTATCTAGCGTACATATTTAATTTCATAGGCTTTTCCTGCCAAACTCCTTCCTCACAAGCTTGGCATCTTCCTCCCTCCTGGCCATTTCCCCTTTATTAGCACCAGCCTCCAGAGGGAAGATAAGGGGAGGAAAGAAAGCATAAATCACTTCGTTCCTATAAAGTGTGGCAGAAACTGGCAAAAGGTAGAGATTGAAAGCAAAGGCCAAGTAAAGTTTAAGTTACAGAGGAGAAGAGATAAGGCTTTTCCTACTTTGTGCATTAAAATGGGTTCCACAGAGAAATGAAGACATCTTAACATATTTATGAGTGCTACATAACAACGCTGCATAGACAAAGAATGGGCTAGAGAACAGAAGTAAGAAGTAGTGGAGAGGAATAGGGTACCATATCGTCCAAGAAAACTGGAACAGTAAGTGTGGGTGGGGCGTTGGTACTTCAGTAGTAGAATGCTCGCCTTCTATGTGGGAGGTCCAGGTTCAGTTCCTGGACAACCCTTCGCATGGACAGCCACCACTCATCTAAAATGGAGATTGTGTGTGTGCTGCTGCTTACCAGGTTTAATGGAGCGTCAAGACTGCCTAAGGCAGACTAGGAAGAAAGGCGTGGTGATCTACTTTGGACAACCGGTCAGTGAATCCCCTGTGGCTTATACTGGACGTGTATGTCATACAAACCAGTCCTACTCAAACACTCCCATCAAGTCAATTCTGGCTCATAGTGATGGTGGAGAGCGGAGTACAGCTGCCTCTGTGGTTCTCCAGGGCTGTACATCCTTTTTTAAGGAATTACAGAATACTTCATTGTGCTTATGTAAAACTTGTACTTGGAGCAAGAGGCAGTCATCTGAATAGAATAAGAGAATAAGTCCCTACAGTAGCAGAAAGCCCCATCTTTCTCCCATGGAGCGGTTGGATTCAAATGACTGACCTTGAGATTAGCATCCCGATGTATAACCCACTCTACCACCATCATGCGGATGACAAACACCCCAGACTAACAACAACCACAGCTAACAACACCAGATGGATCATGAAACAGGGATGGACTGTACGACATGTAGGCATAAAGGTAGGATATTGCTATAGTTGACCCTGGATGGTCCTCATTTTCTTTTTCTTTTCAGAGAGCTGGGTGAGAGGAGTGTTGAGGAGAATGGGAATGGGCTGGGTTGGTGCACGTGATGGTTAGGAACATGAAAGGGCCCAGTGGGGACACATGGATTGTTGCCCGGTATTGAAGAATTAGTCGCAAGGTCTAAATTTGCAGTGAGATGAGCAACACAGCCACAGAAACAGAAACATATAAAAATAGACAGTGTTAATCCATGGCTGGGAATTTGTAGGATGGATAGAGTAGAAGAATAAGGGAAGGAGATGGGAAAGAAAAAAACTGATCAGAAGAGAATTGATATGCTATCTCATTAAATTGGTGATGTCTGGTGTTGCACATTTTCAATAGAAAAAATATTGGTTAAATATTGGATCCAACTTAGCAGCAGAAGCTTTCTCCAAGTAGCAAAAGTACTCACTTTTGAACCTCAGTGGCTCTATCTCTGAACTTGGGCTTTTCCATTTTCCCACTGCAATTTGTTGTCATTGACATTATTGGTACTCGTAACTATTGATTAAAATTGTTATACAATCATAATGATCCTGGAATCATTAGGGTTGGGAAAGGGTTAGGGATGAAAATAGGCTGAGTTTCAAGTGGTCGAGGATTTACTGAGTTTGAAGAATGGCAATATAGTACTAGGAGACATATGTTACACCCCTGTACACAGAGCAGGGTACCTCATTTCCTGAGTAAATTTTTATTTCAAAACTGAGAACAAGGTCCAGGACACAGCCAAGACTTGCTTGTTGAAGCAGGATGGGGGGGAGGACGGTGGAGCCCATCTCATGGGAGGAGGCTAACAGGCATTCCAGCGGTCATCTACGTGGTATGGACATGACACGAACACTGGCTGGAGATTGTTTGTGAGGAAAAGATTGCAGATCAGGTGCCAAAGTTGTTAATTATTGTGGAGACAGGGCAAAGAAAGTGTGGCGGCATTAAACCAGAGCCCACTAGAGAGCCGAAACATACTCTGTTTCCCCGAAAATAAGACAATCTTATATTAATTTTGCTCCCAAAGATGCCCTAGGTCTTATTTTTAAGGGATGTCTTATTTTTCCATGAAGAAGAATACAGTACACATTTATTGTTGAACAAAAGGAAATTTATTACCTGTATATGGTACGGTAGTAGTTGTCATCACAAAGCAGCATACCCAGACAAACTGAATCCTACAGTACCAAGAATTTCTTGTTACTACCATTATTTCCATGTGCAACAATCTATGGTACATTTGCTCATTTAGTCAATGACAGTCATGTCATCATCTTCTGGAACAACATCATAACAATATAAGGGGATGCCTTATATTTCAGTGAGAGGCAAACTGTGAGTAGGTCTTATTTTCGGGGGATGTCTTACTTTCGGGGAAACAGGGTATTCCTGCCCTAACTCTGGCTTCCAGCCTGGCCCTTCCATATACCATGTGCTGGCCAGTGCATAATGGTTCGTAGCAATCACCTTTAGCTGTAATGGGAAATTTCCAACCACTCACCAATTTCTCCTTCCAAATGTGAGCCTTCTCTGCCCAGACATCAGCATTCAAAGGCAGCTTTGTGTCTTCAGTCGCCGTTTATCCACTGGTCCAGACACATCTACGTCTTCCTTTTATCCAAGCATGGGCTTCCCACCCCCCCACCCTTTTCTTTCTACATGCATCTTCTAACTGGTGAAAATATATCCTTTGTGCCCTAGTTTCTTTGTGGTAGAAATCTTAGCCTTAGCTTTAACCTTAAACTGCACCCCGAATTCTGTCCTAGAGCGAGTGCTCCCTATAGGGTGGAAACTTCCAAAAAAATGTCCACCCTCTGAGGGAAAGGAGTGAAGCAATATTTTGGCTGATTGAGAACAGAGTGTCATCGGCTGAAAGACCACTTCGTTCCCCATGAATTGATTCAGTTATATGATGCATCTTGGAAAACAGTGAAGATGGAACTCTGGGAAAAGACATGAAATGCTCTAACAAGGTCTTTCCAACAGGGGCACAAGTCACAGGTCCACACAAGGCTCACACGGAACCTCTGATAACAACACGGAGATGATTTTCTTTCCTGGGGGATGGTGTGGGACGTAACTGTGGAGAAGAATCAAGTGTGGTAAATGGATAAGGTGGACCAAAGTGCATTGCGGATCAGAGAGGAATTAGCTATATGATGGAGGCAAGCACGCCAAGTGCTGGGCACTGCACGGATGCCTACTGCCCAGTGAGTGACCCGCGCAGATTGGTTAGGGAGCAGCAGCCACATGCAGGTTGCAGAAAATGCCTTTCACCCTGTTGCCACTTTTATCCGTGTTCCATATGCTGGATTGCAGCTACAGATTTAGCCCTTTTGCCCAAAGGCATCTGAACCTGTGAAAAGCCTAGCTGGGGCACTGTCTATTGTTCATTGACAACTTGTCAATTTACTTCCAGGCAAAATAACTCATAAACATGATAAGTAAGGCAGATAAAACAAGAATTCTTTCACACTTTGCAACTTTACTGCAAAAATGGCTTATTTTCCATAAATGTGTGAAATCTCCCCTCTGAATTGTGACTGTGCATTGAACTTCAAAACTGTTTAGAAACAGCACAAGCATTTCACAATTCCTGTCTGTAATAAGATGGATGTTAAATATTAAACATGCATTAAAAGTGATAAAATAAAAAGATTTTCCAAGGTTCACTAGCATCTTCATATTTCTCTGATTCCCCGAGTTAATAAAAGTTAAGTTTAAGCATACGCTCTAAGAGACAAGTGTTTAAACACTATCTTCCAAATTTGACGTTTCATATATTTATATTAGCTATTAGCTACACCCTTTGTCAGTGAAGATAAAACACAACACAACACAACAACAGAATGAGTAACGCGAACAGCACTCTACTCAAAAGCCAGTGTGTGGTGTGCTCCTGGGATGCTCATCATGGAACAAAGCAGTTTTTACTTCTGATATTTATAAACATTCCATTTCTAATGTACTGTTTAGATACTGAAAGCTAATTGTGAGTGTTTTTAGGTAAAACCTATTCAAGTAGATAATAATTTTGAAATATATTAGCCTCTGAGGCAAAGGAGTGGGTTTATGGGTGGTTATTTATAAAGTCATACTTTCTAATGAAGCTATGTTCCTGGGACTCAATTCTCTGGTAATGAACTTGCTTTTTCGCTTTCTGCTGTAACACCAAACATTCAAATTTCGAGTAGACTGCAAAGGGAGGAGAAGACAGATGGAATGGGGTTCCGAAAACACAAACCAAATGCCGAGTCCCAATGGTACCCTTCTTCCTCGACCTTTGTCTTCAAAGTAGAGAGTCCACTCCCGGCCTCCCCAGTTTGAGAATCTGTGTGTCGGTCATAAGAGCTGTTTCCTTCCCATTTTCCCATATTTTCTTCATTTACTGTAGATTATTTATAAACAGGATCACATATGCATCTGTTACATAACAAATGGCTTTGGGGAAATAAGTGAGAGAACATGAGAAAAGAAATGTAAAAGACTGTAAAAAAAAAAAAGAAGAAAAGTAAAACAAATCTGTGATACACAGGGAGCCTCAAATTAGGACCCTTGGGTCGGGGGGAAGGGGAGAGCTTGGAAAGAACAAGGAATGGCTGCACCAGAGACCTGGGCTCAGATGATGGCTTTGGCACCAACTGGTACCTGGCTTCAGGAAGCCCCGCTTTATTTCTGGCTTCAGGAAGCCCCGCTTTATTTCTGGCTTCAGGAAGCCCCGCTTTATCCATGTTGCCCTTCTCAGGGAAGGGCTATGCTGGCTGGTTCCAGACCCCCTACTGCTTATCCTCTTTGCTTTCCAAGGGTTCCAGTAGGATTTTAAAGGAAGATCGTCTTCCTTTGATTTATATAAGGATTAGGGATGGGGGTGGGGGGCGGGACAGGTGAGGTGGGGAAAGATAATCACTGCCAAACTTAAAATCACTTTTTTTTGAATAATGTATTCAGATGACATAATAATTTAATTCATAACAATACTTCCTGGACCAAACAATGCAGATTACAAATGTTTATTTTAAAGCAGAAAAGAAAAATAGGATTAGCACTCTATCATCTGATTTTTCTTTGAATATGATGCATCTACATATATGCTGTTACCTGTGAACTCTCATTTTGAAGATGTTTTTCTCATTTTTCCCCAATGACTTTTATCACATTAACTGTGGATTTTAAAATACTATTCGTTAAAAAACAAACAAACGTTCCAGCGATCTAATAAAATCAGAAGAAGCTCTGGTGGGGTAGTGGGCTAAGGACTGGACTACTAGGAGGTCAGTAGTTCAAACCCAGCAGCTCTTACACAGGAGAAAGATGAGGTTATCTGCTCTAAAGATTGATAGCTTCAGAAACCCACAAGAGTGGTTCCACTCTGCCCTGCAGGGTCTCTGAGTCAGAATGGACTGGACCGCAGTGAGAATAGTTGCAGAAATTGTACATCTTTCCCATGATTTGGAATATTTCATTTCCTTCATTCTAGCATGTTGGGCTCTACATAACTTAGTCTCAAAAGGACAACTTGCTGACACAGAGAGACTCGCCCTGTCTCACCTCCCCTCACTCCTGGTGTGTAATCATCTTTGTTATACTGTATCTGTGTTATGTTTATTTCCCCTCTGTGTCACTGAGCATATACCTTATCCCATAAAGTTAAATCCTGCCGATGTGTCCAATTCTCCTTCCTGTCAAGGTTATTTTACATTTTAAATAGCAACATCAACAACAACAACATCATGGCCATTCCACCTAATCTGGCATCCTTGGCAAATTAATGAGGAGCCCACCCAGGTTATTACTAAAAGTTTGGAAGATTATCTTTTGAGCAACCTTGAAAGGGAAAGAGCAGTAGGCGAGGAATGCGCTGTACAGGACTGCTGGAGAGGCAGAGTATTTGTTGTAAAAAGATTTCCCACAACCAAATATGATAAGAAGTTAGAACAAAAGTAGTGAGTTAACATTAAGGGAAGTCAAATAACAGGGGCTCCATAAGAGTGAGGGTATTAGAGAGAACAAGGAAAAACCCAGAAAAAATAAAATAAGATAAAGATGTAAACTAACTTTATTTTGGTTCTATCAAGATACTGAACCTGATGTTGAATATTGGCATTTGAAATGTATTTATTTAATTTGAAGCCTGTCGTTTCAGGCACACACACAGCAAAGAGTCTGCTTAGTGCTGGACGTCAATTAGGATTCTTACAAAGGACTGGCAGGAAGCCACGGTGGACGTCTCGTCGGAGACAGTGTGTCACACTCCCGTTGACTGTAAAATTAATTACCATTTCTAAACAAGAACTCCGTGATACATATTCTTCCAGGCACACTACGCTGCCCTTCTGGCAGGAAAGGTTAGAAATACTTATCTATTTTTAAAGAATGCCCGTTAGAAAAATCAGAAGCAAACATATGAAAAATCCCAATAAAAGTGAAAAGAACACCCATGTTCGAGTGGGAGGAGTCGACACCGTGAAGACAGGCTTGAATATTATGAAGTGTCACCTACCCAAAGTAAGTGTTAGACACTCACAGGATGGTGTCAGCTGCGGATCGAATGCATCTGGACCTGCCCTGTCACTAAGGCATTGCTACCCAAGGCAAAGACACAGACAAAGCTGCTTCATCATTAATGTCAGTAAAAGGATCTGCAGGGAAAACAGGGAGTCTCGGGAGACTTTGTCTGGACTTCTTGGAGCCTGGACAACAGGCCTTTCCAACAACAGTCTTTTCCACCCCGATAGCGGCTGCGACAAAGGGCAAAGGAAGGCATTGGCTTCAGTCGTCACTGAGTTCAAAGAGGGGAGAAGAGTGGACCATAATGGTCCTTTATAGTCAGAGTTATTCATGGGGAGGTCTGTTTTACGGCTTTTGGAAATATCACACTTATGAACAGTGCTAAATTATCCTAGGTTATTGTTTGGCATAAGTTGACCAGTCAGCTTTAAACGGCTGAAATTAAAATAGTTTCTATCTGTGTGAGAGATGATAGGAGAGCATGACATTTCTTCCTGGGGTGGCAGCCTAGAGATTTAAAATAGCGCCATCAATCTAGGGAAATACAGCTCTGGTTCTGAGTTAGGTACAGCCAGCTCAAGGATCATATTCAATGAGACATTATTAATGTTTCAGAGGTAAACTGAAAGGACACAGCAAATGATGCTCTGCAAGGGTCTGTCTAGGGTGGTCATAGTTAACATTTTACCAGTGACTGCTGGGATGATAAAATATGGAACATACTCATAAAGTTTCATGGAGAACTCTAAGCTGAGAGAGGAAACAAGAACCATGGAAGATGGACGTAGAATTCAAAATGACTTTGGAAATCAGATGAGGAGTCATTACAGACTGGCCTACGCCCATTGGGTAGCCTCGTTAATGAGGTCCGAAGTGACCGGCAAAATGAGAGGAAAAAAGAGGCATGAATAGACTATAAGAAATACTAACCACATTTTATCTGGTAAATGCGAGCTCTGTTTGAAACACGCATGTGTGATACTGGGTGATGTAAATGATACACTACACAGGGTTATGAAGTAGGGAACACAGGCAATATTTTGTTTGATGCTCTGGTTTAAGAGCAATAGGAAAAGATTGGAGACTGTCCAAACAAGGACAATCTAAGCAGAAAAGGCAAGTAGAATATCTTGTAGTTTCTGAGCATGGTGAAGTTAGACTAAAGTGCAGTTATGTATGATTCATCGCCAAAGATGCTACGCTCTGGCTTTGTCAAAATGACCCAGATTTGCCTATTTTGTCAGCTATACCTCAGGACTTTCTTCACACTTGATTTCCTTCTAATCTTCATGTTTCTTTTTTTCTTAAGAACTTAAACATATAATTTACGTCACATATAGTCCATGTGTTTATGTGTGACCCTATTACTGAATATTCTGTTGTCTCCCTGACTTGCTTCAATAATCTAATTTAAGTTGGCTACTATACAGGAGAGTGTGATTATGCAATGCTGAAAGTAACATTGTATTTATGATTGGGGCTCATTAGGAGATATTTCTAGAGGGTTATGCTCAAATAATTAGAAAACAAAACCAGTTGTTGAGTCAATCCCAACTAATAGCAATCCCAAATGTGTCCAAGCAGCACTGTTGCTCTAGAGTTTTAAATGGCTCTTTCTCAGAAGTAGATCTCCAGGACTTTCTTCATAGGAACTTCTAGGTAGACTGGAGCCTT
>NW_022111373.1:55001267-55001691 GCF_000313985.2 Echinops telfairi
GCCTCCTCTTATTACGGAAGTAGGCCACATTCTTGAGGAAACTCCCTTTCTAATTACATTAGGATGGTTACCTGAATAAGAGATTGCTTTCTACCCTAAAATAAATGATTCCCTGCGCAAAGCAGATCCCTTAACTGCTAAATCACTGAGGGTCCTGGCCATCCTACATTGACATAAAACTTAGCTATCACACTGACTAGAGACTCCTAATGTTCAAATTGGATTTTTAATTTTTATAAAAAGATTTTATGCCTATATAAGGGTCTTTAAAGTGCTCATAGAAACATTCCATTATCTTTTAATTTCATTTTTCTACACACTTTTTGAAACCACCTGAAAAAATAGAAGAGCTTGTAAAGGAAGAAAGAGAGAACCTCTCCCTAGTTAACAGAGTGACATGAGAGTAACAGTGTTAACAGAGAGT
>NW_022111373.1:55002825-55012851 GCF_000313985.2 Echinops telfairi
GAGTGACATGAGAGCAACAGTGCTAACAGAGAGTGACAGTGAGCACATGATGCCTCAGAGAGTGTGCATTGCAGGGAACTAAATGGCTTCCAAGAACTGGATCGAGAGAGATAACAGAAGAGCTGTAACAGCCCAGCCATTGAACACTCTCTAAAATCTGAACTTGCAAGAATTATGAAAGGCTTAAATGTTTCTTTAGCTACAAATGAGAATCATGTGGGAAACTTCTTCAAATACTGTGTCCATATCTGATATTCCAGAGATTCTGACCTAACAGCCTGGACTTCAGCATTTTCAAAGACCCTACATGATTCTAATGTCTAGCTACGGTTGGCACCACTGAGCTATATAGCATGCGCCTCATACCATAGGGTCAGGAGCCAGTAACAACGAATTATTAGCAGGGACAGTGGTATAATTTTTACTGTTATCTCATGCTTGGTCTGTGCTTCTGGCTCTCTCCCTCTTGACTTTGACACACTTAAACTTGAATCCCTGTGCTGCCCTTCTCTTACCTTGAATTTGCTGTGTATGTAAGTATTTGTCTTTATAGAATGGAGCATTGTGAGGGTAAAGTAGTTTTCTCCCATGGTGCGTGGCCTGTGAGAGAATGCTGATGGCTCAGCCATGGGAGCTGATGAGGTGGTGGCTGGCCTGTCGCTCTGCTGGAGAGAAGTGGACACTTGCCTCCTGTTCCCTGTCTAAAGCTGCAGAAGGCAGCATCTGCAAACTTGTCAGGTACTTCATGTTCCCAACCACATCCTCCCCTCCCATCTGTGAATAACTTGGCTGATGTGTTCATACTTCTTTGTAAACCTTCAAGGAATTGTGAATGATCCCATGGTGTAATTCTGTCATGAGTTGCAGGCTATGTGCAGGAAAGGTATTTAAGTCTACCTCTAAGAAAGCTAGAGACCTTGGGGTGTCTATACTGCAGGATCCCTGGGGCCTCAGCTGCATGCATCCTTTCACTTATGTGTAAGTGTTCTCATTGCAGATCGTGGCCTTCTCGAACCCATTCCATTTGTAAGATGAGAGCTGGTCTCTATATTATTTTTCAGAGTATATTTGCTTTTGTATGTTGTAGTTGTTACTGAACGATGCTTAAGTAAGTTCTCACCAATTAAATAACACTTGTTTCATAAGATTGTATTGGTCATTGATAACTAAGCATTTTCATTTTTTTTTTTTTGCATTTTCATCTTTTAAGTTCATCTTTTCTCCTCATTTAAAAACCAAATTTCAGATAAAACCCCTTTCATTTCATTATGAGTATAGACCATAAAAACTCATATGATAGCTTCAGTCCATTTCTGGGACGTGGAGTGTCAGGCCAAGATGGACGCCTCCATCCCCATGGCGCCTTTTCTGATCGCGCACGTGACACAGCTGCAGCGACTTGAACGCATTGTAACAGCATCGTGGCGCCTTCTCTGGTTGTGGTGTCAGATCAGCTGCCGTTTGTCTGGTATCATTAGCAATACTCCGTTTAATGTGGTCTACCAAGTAGAGATGCAACCCCATTTTATAGTGTAGAAGGAATTTAAAATTGAGGTTCTTCTCCCCTCTTTTGACTACTTCTCCCTTTGGGTCTCCATGGTGCCGCAGTCTATGTGTTTCTTTGTTTTTCCTCCTTTTGCCTCAAAGGGAAAAGAGTGACCAGTCGTTACCATTTTAACGACTAAACCTCCTGAGGCAGAGGTCCAGCATCTCCCCTTCTTTGGTGAGTACTTTGGTGAGTACAGTAGAACTATCGCCTTAGGTTCAATGCTTCTGATTTCTGCTCATCTGGCTTCCAACCCATGACAAGGAAGTGAATTGTGTAGTAGGTCATGTCAGGCATTCACCTGCCACATCATCTGGGTTCAAAATCGTTTCAAAGAGTAATGGCTACGTAGGAATTATTATATTTTCAATATTTGTTTTATTTTCCCATTTTGGTCATTCATAAATATATACTGTGGCTACATTAGAACTTAACCAAAGTGGAAGAACTCTTATCTATGGGCAACAGTGCAAGAGCAGTTGAATACCTTCAAAGGCTTGATCTCAGCAAAGACTCAAAAAAAAAAAAAAAACCACACAAACTTCTTTTATTATCTGCTTAGCTTGTTCTGTCAAATTTCCTTCATGATTTTTTTTCTCCAGAAATTTCTGTGCTGTTCCCCCTTTGCCTTGATTTACTTAGTCTTTTCTCCATCCACTATACCATTATCTTGTGTGGACCCACCCTTTCTCCCTAGGATGTAGTTATCTAAAAATGTTAGTTCCATTAAAAGTTTCCTCCCCCACTAGCATGATCCCAATTCTACCTTACAAATCTGGCTAGACCAGAGGATGTACACTGGTACAGATAGGAACTGGAAACACAGGGAATCCAAGGCAGATGATCCCTTCAGCACCAGTGGTGAGAGTGGTGATACTGGGAGCGTAGAGAGAGAGTGAGTTGAAAGGGGGAACCAATTACAAGGATCTACATGTGACCTCCTCCCTGGGGGACGGACAACAGAAAACTGGGTGAAGGGAGACGTGTGGCAGGGAAAGATGTGACAAAATAATAATTTATAAATTATCAAGGGTTCATGAGGGAGGGGAGAGTGTGGAGGGAGGGGAAAAAATGAAGAGCTGATGCCACGGGCTTAGGTGGAGAGCAAATGTTTTGAGAATGATGAGGGCAATGAATGTAAAAATGTGCTTTACACAATTGATGTCTGTATGGATTGTGATGAGTTGTATGAGCTCCTAATAAAAAAATATAAAAAAATAAAAAGTTCAAATGGGACTGTAGCTCTTATCCTCCACCAGAGCTATGTGACTGAAAGGAGATACCTGGAGGAGGTCAAGCTTAACTCAAAGGACGGTGGCTCTCAAGAGAATGTGAGAGACTGTATGAAAGTCCTTGGGCCCTGGGGCCATTGCTCAGGTCACCATGCCATATTTCACCATCTGAAGGTCAGACCAGGCCTGAGAACATGGCTCTGGCCTTCTCTGGTTTAGAGGACTCCTATACTCAGGGACAGCGTGTGGCTGTGGAATTATTGTATTGTTCCTGGTTTCTGCGGAAGCTTTGGCACTCCCTGGGGGTGTTTTGCACCTGTTCATGGAAAGCGAGGACAACATTGAATAATGGCGCCTGTTGCCGTAAAAGGAGAGAAGACTCAAAGGACATTGATCCCGAGGTGCTTTCATAAATAGCAGGAAATTAATGCCCACCATTAATTTTCTAGGGTATTTTTTAAGACTGGAATCCTATTTTCCAGTTAATAGTGACCTAATTTTGAGCAAGTTTCTCATCTTGTTCTAAACCTTTGGGGAAATAATGAGCACACAGTGGGATCTTCTATTTTTAGCCAAGTGAGGACCATGCCCACTGTGATCTGGAGTTGACTGCATTGCACGTGTCCTGTGTCTTTTCCTCCCCTGTCACCTCCTCCTACACTCCCAAGGCTGTCGCTTGTGGCTGCTTAAAGTCCCACACAGAGGATTGTATATGTTTTTAATATATTAATAGCCTTGCTGTATTCTGGGGTTACTGCCTGAAGTGCCATCTGTAACATCCATTGATCATAATGAGTTTAGGAAACACAGAAGCTGCTGCTAAGATCTAAGAATTATAGGCAAACCACCCTAGAAGTAACGCTGCTCAATTGCCTATGTCAGCAATGTCATTTCTTTTGCATGCAAGATATAGCCTATTATCATTGATTTGGTAAGCAAAGAGTCCGCTTTATTTCATTCAACTGAAATCTCTGAAAGTAAACTCTTTTTCTTATAGGTGGCAAAAGTGTTCCATGGTAGAAATTGGAGAGTTATGCAATTAAATACAATTCTCTGAAATGCAAAAGACCATGGGAATCAAAAGAAGGATTAGTTGCTATTTTGATTTTTTAAAAAAAATATGGATTACGTATCCATTGTTCAGCAATTATGTTGCTACAAACGTGGTGTTGAAAACTAAATGGATTTATTATCCCACAGGTTCTGTGAGTCCAGAGTCTGGACTTTGTAAGGTTTTCTGCTTTAATGTCTCATAAAGTTATAATCGAGGCTGCAGTGGCACTGAAGCTTGTCCAGGGAGGATTCTTTGTCAAGTGAATGTGGTTCCATGTCCCCAACCCATTCAGCTCCCTGCAGAGTGCCAAACTGAGGTTGTTAGTGGAGGGCTACATCCAGCTCCTTGACACTTGACCTTTTCCTTATGGCGACTCACAAGAAGACAATTTGTGTCACCAAAGCCAACAAGAGAATGATTGTCTTCTTTCAAAACAAGCACAGAAATCTATGTAACAAATATCATATGCACTTAATTATGTACACCTTGTCCTCATTCCAAGAGCACAAATGCTTAAGCTCTCAGCTTCTAACTGGTCAGCAGCTCCCATTCATCAAGAGGCCCCTTGAAGGAAGGAACTGGTCTTCTGAAGCTCACAGTCCTGAACACCCTCTGCAGCACATTCTGACTCATAGGGCCACCCGGAGTCAAAATCAACTTGATAGCAACTGACTGATTGCCCACATGACTCTTTTCAAGGAAAAGAGTCTTCACCAGGGAAGAATACCAGAAGGTGGACATGACAGATTGGGTTCAGGGCCTGACAACCACATGATATGATGATATTTTTGTCAGATGAGGCCCAAGCTGGTTGGTGAAAATTTTGCTATATGGTAGCTTTGATCTCAACTGTTTTGTAGCTTATATAACTCAGGGACTCTACAAGGAGTTTTATGTTTTAGTCGTTTCTTGTATGAATGACTAAACGTTGAAAATATGCTTTAAAAAATCTAGTCATAAGGGAAAAAGTCACAACATAAATGAGATCATATGTGCAAATTGCTGTACATAGAAAATGCTCAATAATCTGATAAAATGTTTGTTGCAACTGTATTTAAAAATAAATTCTAAAAGAATTAATTAGAATACATATTAAATTACAAAAACATAAATAAAAAGAATGAATCAAGAATGGATTGAGTCAATAGCTCTTAAACTCACCCGATCGTAAGCACATCATTAGCAGCCCTACTATGCAATACATTTCTGGGTCCCATTTTTACACAATATAATAGGATGAACATGGGTGGAAGTGATAATTCTTCCTGTCAGTCAATTTAGGGAAAAATGAATTTAAATGAAATGCATAAGCTGTAGGGCAAAGTAAAAATGTGCAGTAGATTTAAAATATCAATAACCACCATCGTATATGAATTATTATGTATATTGAATGGAAGATATAATCTGAAGTCCCAAACAGACCCAGATGGCAGAGTGGGAGGTGAGGGATGTATCACCTTGCTCTGGCCAGTAGGTGAGATCTTTAAGGAAGAACAAATGGAAGAAGTCAGTGACCTCACCTAGGGAGTCTTATGATTGTTCAATTTATTTTAGAGAAATTAGTTAAGGGCAAAACATTTAGAAGCAGAAGTGCAGAGAAGCAAAATTGAAGATCTTCGGTGAACATTTGCTATTGATATCTTCATATACACCTTAGAGTAAAGAAGGCCATGAGATTCGACATGGAAGAAATAAGTATCGGAATATGGGTACCTATGGCAAGAAGGGAAAATCTAGAGATGGGAATTAACCTTCAAGTGACAAATGCAGACCTCCAGACAGGTCTGCATTGAATCTCAGAAATATTATAGCTGAAGAGAAAATTAAGTGTGACCTGGATTTAGATGATGGTAAAGGATAGATTTAGCCCTGGAAAACAATACTTTAACCCACTTACAATGTTGAAAATGAAATCAAGCAAAGAAGTCCAGAAAATCCACAAGTCTTTTCATTCAAGACCATGTTGAAGAAATAAATACTTTACTAATATGTTACTGTCTGAATAGCTGTACTTCCTCTGTTAAATTTGAAAATAAGAAAAATATATTTTCATGGCTCCTTTATTAGGCTTTTTTTTTTAGGCTACTGCACATGGCAGGTTAAAGGGCTGAGCTGTGTTGATTAACTATCCAAATGTTTAATCAATACAGCAATAGCAAGATGCGTTCTGGCTGTGAAAGACCTTGGAAAGGTCCCACTTGCCTTATTCTCCACCCCCAAGTGAGACATCAATGAACTATTACATGGTCCCTGCATATCAATGTGGTGGGCTTAGACAAATACAATGTTAATGGATAATTGTGGGTCACCTTGTCAAAATATGTTAAATGCCCCTTGAGTACAGTATTTTCCCCTATTAAAAATGACATTAAACTGTGACCTTGTTGATATCATACATGCTTTCAGGAAGCAAATATTATAATTCAGTCTGTAACAGGTTCATTGATTTATGGGTTAAAAAATTCATCAGAAATAAATAATAAAGCACACTTTCTGTGCTTCCACAAACCATGATACTGGTGTGACAGAGTGCTTAGGGCTCCTGCTTGGGTTAGGCAAAAGACCTTTAGTAACATCCATTCATAAAAACATACATAGAGGCAGTATCTAGCAGAATGATTCATATGCGAGGCCCACTTCCCTGGAAGTCTGGGATATCAATGTATCACGGAGTCAGGGAAAGTTCACTCGGTGACCAAGATCCTTGGACTCTGGCCAAGACTATGCCATTTATCAAGAGAGGAGGAAGTGTGGGAAGCCAGGCTTGGGCTTCTACCTCCCACGAGATCTATTCACACCAAGAACACCCACATGGACCCTCCACTGTTTCTGGTGCTCAGAAGGACAGAGGCTGCCTTGTCATCTGGTGCCACAAGTCACAAGGAGATGAGTCGTGCCACTGGATGTGATTAGAGTCCGTAAAGTAATGGGTTAGATTGGCAGTCATGTTTGAGCCGAGTCTCTCCCTCCACCTTTTTTTTTTTTTAAACATTTCCAATGAAGCTGGTAAAATGAAGATTCGATAGCAAAGAACGCAGATCAGGCAGGGGGATGTCAGAATGTATTTGCCATTTTGTCATTTGTGGCTGCTAAGCCTAAGATGATGCTGGGTTGAGACGGAAAACGAGATACAAATGACATAATTGGCCAAGATGTTTTCTCATCACTACAAAGCCAGTCTCCCCCACCCCTCAGGAGGAATGCAAAAATATTTAAAACTGTAGGTTGTGTGCTAAGAGATGCATGAATATAGAAAGCATTATGCTGCTTTAATGGGTCATGGAAAGAAAATATGTTGTACAACTATAACACACACATTCAGAATGTGTAATAAAGGATAGTGTCATCTTTAAAAATGAAAGAAAACAGCATAAATAACTAAAATGGGAACCCTCTTAACATGTCAGTGATTTTATTAGAGGAACAGTTTCACTTTGTATACACATCTTCAATTTACCTCTGGGCACTCAAGTATAAAGTAACAATTTACACATTATAATGAAAAAGAATAAATGTCTCAATTTAAAAATTCACTATGCGGTGGAGATTTATTCCATCAGAGTACCAAGGTACCCCCTTTGGTACATATAATATGTAGGGACAGATGCATAAGGACACACTGGCAGCATTGAGGATGTAGAAATCAAGTGACATTCCATTTGCCAGTCTAACTGTTCTATTGCAATATACTACCCTCTACTGCTACTGGTGGTTTGCACTGAACATGAGAAGTAGGAATGAACACAGCAAAACGATAACCTTACGATCTTGAACCCAGCGAGTGACTGCCAATGATCTGTCTCTAGGTGTTGTAGACTATATGCAGGCCTGCAAGAGAACTGAGTTAGTTAGTTTATTGTACCAACCTGGCCGATAAACACGTGGGATTAATTGAAGGATGGAAGGATCAATGGCTCGGTGAGCCTAGCCTTTCTAGTTTTTGGGTCTCTTGCTTTCTGATGGTTGGACCAGGGTGCATGTGCCTTAGCCAGTCCCCTGCTTTAGCTGGCAAGGCTCACTTCCTGCAAGACATCCCCAAGGAGAAGCCACATGGACCTACCCCAATGCAGCCCTGAGTGCTGGAGCACCCCTGTGGAGATCCCTGCCAGCGCTGAGATGTTTACACGTTCACTGACACAGCTTTCCTCCTGCAGTCAGTATCACTGTGTGTGTTTTGTGAGATGGAGGAGGACTTTGTGGATTGGTGTCGGACATATGGGTTAATGGGTTAATGTTGGACTTGTGGGCTTGGTCAGCACTGGGTTGGGATGTTTTCTTGATGGGCACTTAACCTTTGTATAAAACTCTCTCTTATACATGAGCTTCTGTGGATTTATTTCTCTGAAGTACTCAGACTAACACAAGAACCTAGAACTCACCACACTGAAATTCCCTAGTCTCTATTGAGGAAGAATGAAAGACAGAAGTGTGAAATTTGGCATTCCCAAAGGCCCAACAGCAAGAAAATGGCAGAACCAGGACAGAGGAATAGCTTTTTTTTGGTATAACTTGATTTATATAACTTGATTTGCCCTATACTATGCAGGCTCCTTCGAAGTTACTTCAGCCTCCTCTTATCTACGTCATATCATGTTCATGAACATGGGCACTATTGTTGCTAAACAACCAACCTAAACATTGACAGTTCCATCCAATCTACCCAGAACTGCCAGGGATGAGGAGCCTGGATATCTGCTTCCAGAAATGTTACAGTCAAAATTCTGTGAAATGCTTTCACTCCCTCTAGTGCAGGGGCTCACCGTAAGTCAGAATGAGCGAGGCTGCTAGGGATTTATATTTTTGATTGGTTGCTGTCAGGTCATGCTGACTCCTGGAGACTCTGTGACACACACTCACCCACCCCTGTGCCATCTTCAACATTTCCCACTGTGGCCTCTGTGCGTTTGGAGTGCCCTCCAAGCTAACAGCTGCTCTTCCAGCACTAATACCGGACAGTCTTCTTATGTGATCTGCAGCATGTTCACTGACTAATTTTGAGAAGTATATCACCAAGCCCTTCATTCTACACTGTCTCTGTCTTCATCCATGTAACCTGTCCACCATGGGTTACCCTGATGATCTTTAAAATGTGGTTGACATAGCTTCCATAGAATTATGGTGCTGGTGAAGAATTATGAAAGTAACATAGACTGCCAAGGGGCAAACAAATATGTCTTGAAAGAACTACAATTAGAATGCTTCAATATCCTCTGTATTAATTTTTTTCTTTGTTCATATTGGGGTTTATCTCAAATGTATTTTGGCACTGGGAGGTGACCCTCTTGAATTGCTTTATATGTTTTTTCACTGGTTTTCAGTATATGAAACCCAGGATTGATGAAGCTGTAAGGACAGCAAGTAGAATAAGGGTTTGCAGGATAGAGTGGTGTGTGTGTGTGTGTGTGTGTGTGTGTGTGTGTGCAGGAAATGGTTAAAATAGAGCTGATGTCAAGGAGTTCAAGAAGGAAAAGAATGTTTTGAAACTGTGTGTGGTAGCAATTGTACAATACTGCTTGATATAATTGAACTATGGAGCAATATGATCATTTTGAAAATAAATAGATAAACGAGTAAAGTTACACATTAATGCAAAAAGAATGCTCTTTAGAGGCAAGGATGGCTAGACTTTATCTCACATACTTTGGACATGTTGTCAGGAGAGGCCAGTTCTTAGGAAAGGACATCGATGCTTGCTGAAGTGGAGGAGCAGCTGAAAAGGTCCTCCCCAAGATGGATCAACAATGACCTCCAATATAACAACTGTGAGGCTGGTGCAAGATCGGGCAGTGCATTCTGTTGTATAGAAGGTCGCGAGGGATAGCACTTAACAACCATAATGACAGTTTCAACATCATATTGGCATGAAAACTACCACAGTACAACAAATGACAGGTTGTGTCTCAATATATTAGCTAATGTCTGTGGCCAAATCTAAGCTTAAAGTTAGGAAAAGTGTGGCTTATAGTAGTGTAGACTTGTATTCTTTGACTTGACTCATTCGATCTGTATGCTGAACAGATCATCGATGAAACTGCACTATATGAGGACACGTTGAATCAAGTTTGGACGGTCATGAACAACCTGAGGTTAGTGTGTTAGACAGGGTTCTCTAGAGAGATAAAACCAAATTCCTGATAATTAAATATATTTATTTATAAAGATAATTAGATATATAACAAGAAATGAACTGTTAA
>NW_022111373.1:55013284-55014423 GCF_000313985.2 Echinops telfairi
GAGCCATTATCTCTCCGCCCTTCAGTTAATCCCACTTGTATTTATCAGCCAGGCTGGCATAATAAACTATATCAGTTAGATAGACAGTATCACATGACTTGCCAAAATTGAAGCCAACTTGAAGCTCTTATTGGTGATCCAACTACAGCCTTCAGTATGAATTTCACGGGCTGTGAAGAAAATGAAAATTCTGACAACTGGGTCCGCAAACAACATCATGAACAATGGAGGAAAAATGAAGTTGCTAACAATGTAATGCTACTTGGATCAACTCTGTGCTCATGAATGCAGCAGTCAAGAAATCAAAGGACATAGTGTATTGGGAAACTCTGCTGCAAAAGACATCTTTTAGATGTTCAAAGGCAAAAATCTCACTTTGAAGACTGAGGGCGCTTGTTTCAGGTGGTGATCTTTTCAATGCATGTAGGAATTGGACAGTGAAAGAGATTCACATGGTGATGCTCGCGGAGAATAGAAAATATACCATGGACTGCCAAAATACCAGTTAGTCATAGAAAAATTTGAACCAGAATTGGTTCACAGTTGAACTAGAATCAAGGAAGGTAAAAAGAATTCAGCTCCATTACTTTGGACATCAGGAAAGACTAATCAGTCGTAAAATCAGAGACCAACATGGGTAACCCTGAAGGAGCTGAATCAGCACAATGACCATGGCAATGGACTGCATGCAGCACACCAGCCATCACGAGGATGACACAGATCAGAAAACCTTTCATGCTGCTCCACAATGGCGGCCAAGAGTAACACCAAGGCCAACATTGTGAAATCACTTTCTGAAAGACATTATTCTGAGCATTTATTTAGTTACCAAAGGAGGCTATTTTGCCCTTTTAGAAATGGTTATGTTCTTCCTCCTACTCCACCTCCACCTCTTTTTTTATTCATTTATTTATTTAATCCACAGGAGAGTAATCATAGCAAAAATGTTGCGTAAATTATCCAAGGTTACCAGTCCCAAAGGGATGATCCTAAGATTTCAAACCAAATGCCTGACGTCATGCACTATTCTTTTCATCTCCTGGAATATAAGAATGTTTAAACGAGATGACCCTCCTCGGCAGGGTCGTCAGTCACAAAGAGGGAAGAGGACACAGCAGCAGCAGCAGAAGCTCTTTATC
>NW_022111373.1:55015669-55017530 GCF_000313985.2 Echinops telfairi
GTGAAGCGGAATTACATGTTATGGTTCTTCTGTCTGTAGTCTTAGTAATTCCCAGCAAATCGCTGTGTGGGAGCACATAAATAAGGTGTACAGGACTCTAAGGTGGGGACTGGTTGGTTTCCTAGAAGCAGGAAGAGAGACTCACATGTCCAGCAGCAGGGAAGCCATACTCACCCAGGACCCTGACATCAGTGAACACTATGATGAAGGAGCCACGAGAGCAGCAGAGACCATGAAAAAAGAACCGGGGTAAGAGGGAAGACCATGCGACAGAGTGATGGCCCGAGTGCCTGGGGCAGGCGGGTGGCTTGCAGAATAGAGTGGCCTTTGGACACTCATCAGCCTTTAAAGGATCTTAGTAACACTTGCCTGAGCAGGGTAGAGGACAAGGGACCATGTGGCTGAGAGGTCAAGGACCAGAGAGAGACATAGCGGAGAAGAGACGCTGCAGACAAAGAAGCCAATCACTACCATTTTGCAACTTGCTAAGTTCCCTCATAAGCTGACACTAGCCTAAGGATAGGCAGTTGTGTGAACAGAACAAGGGCACAGTGCCTGGTTTAAAATCAGGACAGGTGTGCCTCTGTGTGGCATCCTTCCATCATACTTCTTCCAGCTGTGTGCTGAGCAGATGATCAGAGAAGCTGCATTATATGCAAAGGGGTTCAATATGCCGATGAAACAACCTTGCTTGCTAAAAATGAAGAATTGAAGCCCTTGCTGCTGAAGATCAAGGAATGGAGCCTTCAGTGTGGCTTGCAACGATGACACAGTCCTTACAACTGGACTAATAGGTAACGTCATGATACATGTTGTTTAGAAGAGGTTAAAGTTGTCAAGGCTTTTGTCTTGCTTGGATCCACATCAATGCTCATGGAAGCAGCAGTCAAGAGATCAAAAGACGTATTGCATTTAGTAAATCTGCTGTGCAAGACTCTCTTTACAGAATTGAGGAGCAAGGATGTTACTTTGAAGACTAAGGTGAGCCTGACCCAGGGTATTCTCCGTTGCGTCATATGCATGTGAAAAATAGACATTGAACAAGGAAGAGTGAAGAATAATTGATGCATTTGAACTGTGGTGCTGGAGAAGAATATTGAAAATACAGGGGACTGCTCAAAGGACAAACGGACCTGTATTGAAGGAAGGAAGGCCAGGGTGCTCTTCAGAGGCAACGATGGCAAGACTTCATCTTACATACTTTGGACCTGTTGTCAGGAGAGACCAGTCCCTGCAGAAGGACATCGTGGAGGGGCATCAAAAAAGAGGAGGGCCCTCAATGAGCTGGATTAATACAGTGGCTTCGTCAATGGACTCAGGCAGAGGAACGGTTGTGAGGGTGGCACCGGGCAGCACAGTGTTTCGGTCTGTTGTGCAGAGGGTCACTGTGGGTCAGAGCCGACCTCATAGCAGCCAACAGCAACGATCCTTAGTGTTGTCCGTGAGTTCTGGGAGGACATTACGAGTAGGATAGGGAAGAGTGAAAAGGAAAGGCATGTGCGCGACCTCCAGCTCATAATTATAAGTCTTGGGTTGGCATGGAATTGGATTGGTTTTCCCTTGTGTAGTTAGAGGGGGTTACACAGTGCCTCCACACCATTTCTTCATATATGAACTCCCAGAAATTTTAATCTCTCTTTATTTCCACATTAAATAATTCAGTACTTGTATGGAGCACCTAAATGGAAAATTATAAGATAATTACATTAGGGAAAAAAGACAGTTCTCACTAATTTTATTAAGTATCAGCAAAAATTAAGTGTGATGTTTATAACACTAAAATTTAAATTGTACTTATCAGAAATTAGTTAGATAGGGTTCCATGATTAAAACTGTGCAACATTCATTGTCATTTAATTAA
>NW_022111373.1:55018336-55034734 GCF_000313985.2 Echinops telfairi
ATTCCGGGAACCCAAGAGGAAAGTGAATTTTGGGAATGATGAGGGCAACAAATGTATAGGTGTGCTTTACACAATTTATCTATGTATTGTGATGAATTGTATGAGCCCCAATAAATTGATTAAATAAAAAAAAGTTCTCATTGATGTTGACAAATGACAGTGATTTCAAGCTTGCTCAGATATGTTTTGTAAGAAAAGTCATAGAACTATTTGTAAAATAATCTACTTTTTCATTTTTCTTATATTTTTTCCGTCAACCAGAAAATTATATCTGATCTCATATTTTCCACTATAAAATTTTCTGCTGAAAGAACCACAAGGAAGTAATGCTAAACACAAACAAAATCCTTTCATTCTCAAGAAAGCCAAATGTTTCCACATCCTGACTCTTTCGGTAGGAGTCCTGGTGGTACTCAGATTAGGAGCTTGACTGCTAATTGAAAAATTGGCAGGTTTACCCCACCAGCTGCTCCACAAGTGAGACATTTGGTAGTCTCCTCCCATAAACATTACAGCCTTGGAAAGCCTTTGGGAAAGTTCTACTGTGTTCTATAGGATTACAATGAGTTGAAAAAGAAACTGCAGAAATGGATTCACTCTGCCTTTCTACTCCAAATAATCCTCAAAGTGAGAGGGGAGTTAATGTTTAATGTTTTCTATCTGAGAATGGGATAAAAGGAGTATACATCAGCAGCAGCAGATTCAGTCAAGAATGATACATCGCTCTTGGAGTGCTAGAGTCACCAACAGTTAAAAACTAGCCTGTTGACCAAAAGGGAGACAGATAGAGTCTACCAAGAGGCATCTGAGAACAAAGACCTGGTGTCTATTAAAAAAAAATTTAGCCACAGTGAAAGCCTTATGGCTCATAATTCTATTTGGACCCACTTAAGCTCATCATTTATCAAAATAACTTCAATGGCAATCGTACTTTTTAAAAGTTTTGTTGTTTTATGATCCACTAGTCAAATCTGACCCTTCCCTAGAAAAGACCCTGTTGATGGAACCAAAGAAAGGTGCTAATACAGGTCCCACACATAGATCAAGAGATAGTCTTTTGAACAAAATAAGGGACCATTGCACAGTTTAAAGTCAGGAAAGGTTTGCATGAGTGGGTACTCTTTTACCATATTAATTCAATATGTAGGTTGAATAAATAATCAGATAATTTGCATTATATGAAGAAGCATGCAGCTTTTGAATTAGAGGAAGGCTCATTAACAACCTGCAATATATAAGTGACACAACCTTGTTCGTGGAAAGCTCAGGCAACTTGCGGTTCTCTCTGGTGAAGGTCAAAGACTACAGACCTCAGGATGGATTATAACACGATGGATGTAAAGGAAACAGAGATTCTCACAACTGGACTAACAGACAACATCATGACGAACGGAGAAAAGATTGAAATTGTCAAGCATTAAACCTCACAGGGATGGACAGTGCATCACCATAGAAACAGCTCTTAAGAACCAAAGTGGACATACCTTGCAGAGGGGTAGTGGGGAGATGAGTCACTTAGAGTTCAGTATAGCAATAAAGAAACCCACAACCATCCTCTAGTTCTTAAACGTTTCCTCCCCACAACTACCAGGACCCAATTCTGCCTTGCAGACCTGGTTAGACCAGATGATGCACAGCGGTACAGATGGGAATTGGAAACGCAGGGAATCTAGGACAGATGAACCCCTCAGGACCAGGGGTGACAGTGGCGATACCAGGAGGGAAGGGGGGTGTAGAAAGGGGGAATTGATCACAGGGAGCTACATATAGCCTCCTCTCTGGGGGACGGGCAGCAGAGGGGTAGGTGAAGGGAAAGGCCAGGCAGATATAATAATAATTTATAAATTATCAAGGGTGCATGGGGGAGGGGGAGGAGGAAGGGAGGGAGAGGGGAAAAAAGGAAAATGAGCTGATTCCGGGAACCCAAGAGGCAAGTGAATTTTGGGAATGATGAGGGCAACAAATGTATAGATGTGCTTTACACAATTGATCTATGTATTGTGATGAAATGTATGAGCCCCAATAAATTGATTTTTTTAAAAAAAGAAGAATAAATTAATTAAAAGAAAAAAAACTTAAAAAGAACCAAACAGCATATTGCACTGGGCAAATTTGATGCAAGGACCTCTTCGAAGTGTTGAGGAGTAAGGATGCCACTTTGAAGAGTAAGGTTAGCCTGACACAAGCTGTAGTATTTTAATGGCCTTATTGATGCATTTTGAAGGTAGAGGTAGAATAAGGAAGGTCAGAGAAGACTTGAGACAGTTGAATTATGATGCTGGTGAAGACTGTTCAAAGCACCTTGGGCTTCCAGAAGAACAAACAAATCTGTCTCGGAGGGTATAGCCAGACTACTCCTAAAAGCAAGGATGGCAAGACTCCCACCCATGTCCTTTGAACGTGTTATCAGGAGATACCAGTTCTTGGAGAAGGACATCAACCTTGGTAAATTAGAGGGTCAGCGAATGAACAGGAAGACCACCAGGGAAACGGATCGACACAGGCAGCAAACATGGGCTCAAACAGAATTGCGAGGAATGCCGGAATGTCATCTAACAGCGTG
This sequence comes from Echinops telfairi, assembly GCF_000313985.2. Taxonomy (NCBI): domain Eukaryota; kingdom Metazoa; phylum Chordata; class Mammalia; order Afrosoricida; family Tenrecidae; genus Echinops; species Echinops telfairi. The sequence goes on from NW_022111373.1 coordinate 55,020,900, forward strand.
AAGAGTGGAAGGTCCACAATTACGTACTGAGCTTCCATTATAAATACTGTATGTGTACTCTACTAGACTTAGCCTGGTATTAATGGTGGAAAATGAATTCTGCTTTCTCTCTACTTCCATTAAATGAATTCATAATAGCTCTGTGGGAGCGGAGTGACAGAGGGGCAAGTAGAGGAGCTAATGCATCCTAGTAAGACGATCTCTTTGATCCCAATCAAAGATCTGAAGTGCCTTGGAAAAGTTTTCTTTCCTTTCTTGACCCTTTCTGAGTTTCATCCGCAAAATGGTGGAGGGAGTAAAACTCTCCTGTTTGCTTTTTATCCTACAGACATGCGGTAAAGTTGATAACCTGCACTATTTCTTAAACGCTGTATCGGCTTTGCTGACCTGATCCCTTTCATGTTGGCCTCCAGCCTACGTGTTAGCAGTCCTCACAATGAAAAAGAACTCTGAGATCTTAAGCGAGTGAGGCGCTGTTTTCATTAGAAAACTAATTTGGGCTATGACTGTAGATAATAAATGTTGTGTTTAATAAAGTAAAAAGATCATGGGATATGATTTCTTGAGTGAAGACTCCTCCCATTTGTCAGTAATGCATTATGCCATTTTCCCCTCCGGGGTGTGCAAAGGATCTTTCTTCCTTCTGTTGCTAGAAGGAGCGCAACTCCAAAGATGGAGCTAGATGAAAAGAGTTATGCTGGAATCTGCTGATTAAAATACATGTGCTAATAAAAAGGCAGGAGAGTAAATTGCTACATCCCCAGAACAGCAGCAACTTACACACCTACACGTTATTTTCAAGTTTGCCAGAGGATGGAATCTGCTGTCAACAAGGGGTAATTGCCTGAGTAAACTCACCTTTCCATCTTTCATACGCTGTCATCTGGTATAAAAAAGAGAGAGGAATGCACCACACATCAATTCAGAAAAGATTTTCTGAAATATATTTCTCAAGATTTCTTCCTTCCCCTAGGCAACAAGACGGAGAGAACACAAACACAGTTCAGAACAGACCTAACCCCTACCCGCCTTACCACTGACAGCATGTGGACACAGCACTGCTCCACCCTGGGCCAGACAACCCGACCCAGTTAGCCTGGTATAGACATTCCAATGTGAGATTTACCTAAGACAGTCACAGGTGAGACAGGTAAGCTGAGAAACCTTCAGGAATAAATGTTGCTATCACGAAAAAGAAATAGCTATGCGATGTGTGCATTCAGCATGTCATAAAACAAAGCCGCCCCCCAAAGAAATCGAAAACAAAACCCAGAGTTCAAATCCAGAAAGGGGTGGGGTGGGGTGGGAAGTGGGGGGAAGTGTCTAAGAGGAATAAGTTCTCTTTTGGAGAATTGTATTTGTTTTGTGTAGAGCAAAGAAGATTTTGATTTTAAAAATCTCAGATGCGTTTTAGCTTTAAGCAAATTAGTTCTTAACTCCGCCTCCTGTAGATATTATAGAAGTTTGTAAGTATACTTTTAATAACCAAGATATGGTAACGTGTGTGTTAAAATTGCCTGGCTTTGGTGAATTGCTGGGAGAAAGAATCTATGTAGGCGTGTGTGAGTAAGAGAGAAACCAGGAATCCGAGAAGACAGTTGCCCCATAGCTGTGTTTCATTTTTTCTCTCCGAAAGTGCTCATTTTGTGGAAAACTACTTTCCAAGGCCTTGGTTGAAAGTTTCTGAGAGAAGGTGACTCTTGTGACCTCCCGAAGAAGTATCTACACATGGGATTACGAGTATGTCTGCGTTCGCACCATACCTACATGTAGATAGATCGAAAGCCAGGTCACAGGACGTGTTGTATTAATAAAAAAATGTTTCTTTTCGTCTTAAGTGATTAGATGCATCATTGTGTCCATTAGTAAACAGAAATGTAAAGAACCAGTGTGATGAGCCACGGCCTTTGAATTTATTGAAAAGCAGGCCATGTCTTCCTTCTGCCTATTAAAACATTGAAGCTGAAAGAAAAAAAGGACAAACGCCACAAACCTGTTGCTATAGGGTCGATTCTGACCCGAGACAACTCCGTGCGTTAACAGAGGAACTGCTTCATTGAGTGTTCTTGGCCTTAATCTCTACAGAAGGAAGCCACCAGGCCTTTCTTCCATGATGCACCGTGAGTTTGAACTGACAACATTTAACAAACAAAAGAAAAGAAAACCTCACTGCCATTGTGTCATTTTGGACTCATAGCAACCCTTTAGGACAGAGCAGATCCGCCCCTGTGGGTTTCTGAGACGATTCTCTACAAGAGTTAATAGGCAAGTAAAAACCACTTGTGTTACCCACCTACCTCAGATTCTCTGTACAGTTAGTCCTTTGGGGGATTTGGCCTCTCACGTGGTGCAATGTGAAATCTTATTTAATAGGCTGTCCCGATGAGTACTTAACCTCTTCGGTTCTTTCTTCTCTCTCCCACTCTCTGGAGACCCACATGCCCATTTGCTGCTTCCCTTGCCTTTCTACCTTTCCCTCTTCCCGTACATTCAGTGATCACCTCCACGGGATGACTTCCAGGATTTTATTGCCAGGACCAGCCCCTCTCCAGAGTCATCGCTTACACTTTTATCGCTCACTGATTTTTAACTCTTGGCAAGCCTCGTTGCCATTGTGAAGTAAATGGTGATGAAATGGAATCCCACATCTTATTTCCTCAAACACCGCTAGATGAATCCTTTATCCTGGCCAGACTGGACCACTCACTGTTGCTGACCTCACACGTTTGGCATTTGTACTCCTCAGTCTCTCTGTATTACTAACTTTCCCCATGAACTTCCACTATCTTGCTACCCACTGAAAATGTTCTCTTCTTTTAATGTCTGCACAAAATTTGCCTTTGAGGCTCTCCTCAGCAACTTCCTTATGTATCGTGGAAATTTAGAAAAGATAGTCAACTTTTGGGGTCTTCAGTTGCTCACCTGTGAAGTGGAGATGTGATTTCTGCTGTTATTGACCCTATGGCATCAGCTTTGACTCATGGAGGCAGTCGGTTCTGTAACACAAAGATTGCCGGGTCCCGGGTCCTTTTTGCTGCTATGTTGGAATTTATTGTTTTGGAAATTGTGTCCGTGCATTCCATTGAGAGCTTCTCTTATTTCTGCTGACCCCCTATTTTACAAACATGCATGATGTCTTTTCTTAGTAATTGGTGTTTTCAAATATGAGGGGAAAATAAAAATATTTAAAGACAAAGAAAACCTAAGGGAATTTATAAAACATGACCATCTTTACCAAAATATTAAAAATAAGTCTATGGACAGAAAATCTATAACAGCACCTGACAGCAACCTAAAATATTAAATAAGAAAATACTATGGAGAAAACATTATCCTGAGCCAATACTCAAAGTGAAATGCAACTAAATAAATTAAAAGAAGGAACCACAGACAATGTCCACTATAAAGATAAGAATAAACAGGTAAATAAGAGCAAGGAGAACAGAGCAGACTCCATATTCAAATGGAGAAGACATGGATAGAGAAGATAGTCACTCACAAAAGTACAACAAACTACTTTGAAACTGGAAAGAAAGCCACGAAACAAACACGATGAGGACCACATAAGCAAGACAAACAATGAGATAAAACAAACAAATAAACAAAAAACAAAAGAGAGTAGCACTAAGATAACCAAATAACAACGGGGACACAACACAAAACATCATCATAAAAACGAAAACTATTAATGTCATAAAAAAAGACATCAACAAAGTCACATTTATCAATAACAACACTGGATGTAAATGAACTGGATTCACCTTTGAAAAGACAAAAACTAATAAGATGGATTTAGAAAATGAATGTTCAATATATTGCTTACAGGAAAGACAACTTCACATATAAAGATAAACGGACTAAAAATCAAAGGATTGAAAAATTATATCCTAAACCAAATCAAACTCACTGCCATCGAATCGACACTGACTCATAGTGAGTATCCTGTGCGTTTCTGTGAATGTAACTGTTTACCGAAGTAGAAAGCCCAGCTTTCTCCTGAGAAGCAGCTGGTGGTTTCAAACTGCTGATTATGAGGATCACACCCCGACTCTTAACCACTATACCACCAGCGCTCCTGCATATCAAACTTACAGCAGTCAAAGAAAGCCAGAGTAGCAGTATTAATCTCAGGCAAAAGAGACAACAAAGGTAAGGACATAATGAGACACAAAGAAGGTTACTATATAATTCTGAAAGTTTAATTAACCAAGAAACCATCACCATAATTAATATATACACACCAAACAAAAGGCCATCAAGATACAGACATTAATCAAATACTTATAGAAATGCAGAGACAACTAGATTGCCTTATTGGTTTATCCTTCGGCACTATATCGGAAATATCCTGTTACTTTTCATTATGTCTTCGGGATCTGACAATATTTTGATGCCAATCCCTCTGAAGTGGACAGCCGATTCTTTCTTCACGGACTGTTCTTAGTCTGGAAGCTCTGCAGGAACCTGTTTACGTAGGGTGACCCTGCTGGTGTTTCAAATACCAGTAACATAGCTTCCAGGATCACAACACACCATATACAACATCTGAGCAAAAGCTTGAAGGCAAACTTCTCTTTACCTTACACAACCTCTTCTTAATGTAGAGTTTAGATCACTGAGAAATACTCCCGTGACTACCTTGTTTATCAGTCATCTTTGTTAATTCTCACAACGCTCTTTAACCCTTACCACTTAGAAAGTGCTGCTTCCTTTGGCATCCTGCACATGCATAGTAGTGACTTGCAGATGAGACCATGTGGGTCCAGTATTGGCACTATTATTCGTTTGTGGTCTGAGATGACAAAGAGGTGAAGACATTTCTTTTTTCATCTGCAAACATTCATATTTTGTGAGGATTAAATAAACATTGATAAAGTACTTAGTGCATAGCCTTAGGGAGCACTACATGAGGTTTCGGTACAATATTTATTGGAGGCTATGTAAGGTTTCTTCACTACCATTTATGTACAATATACAAGGACTCTGACCTTACATATCCAAATCCAATCTCACTGCCATTCAGTTGATTCTGGCTTATAGCAACCCTATCAAGGGCATCTGAGACTGTAAATTTTTATTGGAGCTTGCAACCGTATCTTTCTCTGCAGGACAGCCTGTGGGTTGGAACCACCACCTTGTGGTTAGCAGCACACTACTTAGCCCACACCACCACCAGGGCCAACCCCCACACAAAAAAACCACTCTTATAAACGAGGTACTTAATCAGTGTTTATTCAATGAAGAGCTCAGTTGAATTTAGCTCAGCTAAAATAAAATTTAAAAATCCTAAGAATAAAGAAAGCAGAATATTTGCCTACAATGACAAGCTTCCTCTCAAGACAGAACTTCACCCACCAAGTTTAGAAATATTTTCTAACAATATCCATTATGAAAACTTAGGACTGGAGAGCCCCTAAAAAGGAAGGCTTTTATTTTTTTAAACACAGTTTAAAAAGAAAGGTTTGTTTTGTTTTTAGCACAGTAAAGTAGAAGGATTCATTGTTTGAAAAACAACAACAAAACCCTCTCATGTGGAGTATCCTCTTCCACTCTGATTAGAGAAAACAGGAAGTGTATCTATGTGGTATACCCACGACACCAGATGAGCGGTCCAGTGATGAAACCCAAGAACAGTCTGATTTTCATGTGGCATCCCCTTAAATTCTGACAATTCATGGTGTGTTCCTGCGTACAGCCTTGATTTCCTCCATGGAATCCTCGAGGTCTCAGGTTTCTGGTTGAATTGAGTTTGCAATGAAATGGTACATACCTGGAGCAACATGTAAGTCTAGGACTTACATGTAAGATCATGTCAAGGACACTAGGAAAAACACTGACAAAGACAACTTGCTAAATATTGTAAGAACTAGACAATTTGTGACAAAGAAGCAAAAAGTAAAGGCGATTTGACAGCCACAACTGTCAGGCACTTGCCTTTAGTCTGGCCGTGGGCCATTCACGTTCTCATTTTTAATCCATTTCTCAGTCACAAAGGTAACTCAGCCACGAAAGAATTTTTGGTATAGCATGTTTTCTTATTTCTACTGATTCCCAAGGTCAGCATCCTTGGAGTCATCCAAAAGGTTAACTCCATCCGGACCCCCTGAAAATGGAAAGTCAATGTAGTGGCGCAGAGGGGAGTGAAAACAGAGGTCTTGTGTCCCGTGCTGCTGCCTTCTTGACTGGTCCAGGTGTGGAGGGAGCAGTGCGATCACGGAGTCGAGAGTGTCTCAGGTTCTGACACACAAACTACTTGGAATAAGCGACAGGGGCCACGCACACCAAGTGGCCGGTGAAACGGACTGGACAAGAGTGAGGACGAAAGAATCCCAACACCTTCTCGCGGGCAACCCAGCTCCTGTACTTCTGGAACTATCCGTTTGTGGAACATTCAGGCCCTGGGAACTGCCGTTTCCTGTGTACTCCAACTTAGCCTTGGCATGGGTCGAGGTTAGAAATTAGCAAAAGAGTGACTATTGTGAAAACATAGAATTAACGATAAAATAGAAAGTCGTCTTTCTTTCTCTCTCTCATACAAAGCATCCACATTAATAAAATTGTGTCAACTTCCCCTAAGTATTTCACTGATAGATGTTCACTACATTCCTTCTTGTTCCAAACACTTTGTACATATAAAAACATGTTTTATTATACGATACAACTTAAAACATGAAAATATGCTTATGGATTATTAAACAATAATTATTATGAACAATTGATAGCTAGATTTGCAGTATAATATACTAAATATATGAAATTATAAAAGTAACATGTAAAATAGCTTATAGTTACTATAGGCTTCATTTTTCATATGGAAAAGAAAGGCACGTTGAGGTAGGATAAATCTTAAGATAAAGATGGGAAGATCTAGAAACATCACTAATATGGCCAAGGGACTGAGGATTTTCCAAGTCTTCACAGACTGAAATATGAGGACTCCATATTGAAAGGAAAAGTGGGAAAGACCTTGATGAAAATTAAGGTCAATGGCTCTTACAGCAGCCTCATCAGAGAGCTACAATTTCATGGAGTTTCTATGGGACCAGGAGAGCCAAGAGCCAGGAACACTGTTGTTTATTTTTCTGTTTTATATATCAGGGGGTACACCCCCCAAAAAACCCAGAATTTTTTTTCAAAGCTATATATTTAAATGGTTTTACAAAACAACCTTATCACCTTCAAAGTACTCTCCATTACACAGTACGTTTGTCAAATCTGATGGCTGCATGAACAGGTACATCGTCATGGTGGTAAAACCAGATCCCGGCTGCCATAAATCAGGCCTTTTTGGTTGCACACTGCTAGGCCATCTTTTCAGAAGCTCTAAATAGAAAGCTTGATTAACAGTCTGACCTGGTGGAACGAACTCCAAATGCACTACGAGTCAACATTTTCATCTGTTCGGTAAGTTGACGGATGTCCAGAATGAGGTTTGTCATTAACTGACATTTCACCTTTTTTGAAATGAGAAAACCACTCAGACACTTGAGTGGTTTAAGATGTGTTGAACATCACAACAGTTTCTGTGGCATTTTTCCCGTGCAGGAAACAAAATTTCACCACTGCATGGTGTTCTCTGAAACTGGCCATCACAAAAAACGAGGTTGGTGCTAACCTGCCTTTACAAAAACATTCACTGTGAACAGATAGAACCTTCCCAGGCGATGCCACTGGATGCACTAACTCAGAGCGAGTTGCTCAATGTTATCTTAGTGGGAAAAATGCATACTGTTATAGATCCCCTCTGCCCCAAAGATTATGGTTTTGGGGGATAGCCCTTTGTATTGGGTGCTGCTTATAAAATTCAATTTGAGGAAAACTCTCTGTTATTAAAATTTTTAATGGGATTGATATGGATCAGATTTTTCTTTAGGGACTTGCTGATACTCATGAACATTTGTCAAAATGTTACCATTTGGGAACAAGATAAACTCTGAAAAACACCCAGTTGCCTGAGTTGATCCTAACTTATGGTGATCACACATGCAGAAGGGAGGAACTGTTCAGCGACTGACTGTTTTCTGGAAGTAGATCATCAGGTATTTTCTTCTGAGGCACCTCTGTGCAGACTTAAATACGCAACTTTTCATATAGCATCAAAAGTGATATTTTCACTACCTAAGGACAGGTCTGGACAATCAAGCCTATTTTAAGAAAAGGTGATCATGCATATTAATCTTATCTCATCTATTTTGATAACTAATATAAGATATAACTGTCGTCCATAATATCTAGATATACCAATAAGTGGTATACAATAAATGTAGAAATAGAATTAATTGGGTCTTACATTTTTTAGGTATATGCATAGTGATGTCCACTGACAGCTGAGGGTCGCTAATGTAATGATAAAACTGTCACTTATTATATGACATTAATATAAGGAATAGTTTTAACTTAATATTCTGAAAATAAACATAAAATGAAATGGGGTGATAGCCAATAGCCAGTGGTCAGTCTTCTGGCCTATGTGAATAGGCTCAGGATTACAAGGTAAACTGAAACAAGATAAGGTGGGTCTGTTCAGATCCACATGTTTAAAATAAAGCAAAACTGAAGGATTGAGGATAGAGAACAAGTGGAGAATAAAGGAATGCCACTTCTTTTAAACTACCCACTTTCAGATTTGTTCTCAGCTTCAGAACAAAATAAAAATCATAAGATGATAAGAAATCATAGTTCATAGTCATTCCATTTCATAATTAAACCACTTAAAAGCCAACATTTTAAAGAAGCTGAAGTAGGAGTTTTTCTTCCACAGGCAATAAGACAGACTCATCCATACAGACAAGCATTTAATGGAAAATGCTTTTTAATTACCATGAATTATCTACTTTGTTCTCCACAGAAATACCTTCAGGAAAGGCACTTGCACTCAAATCGTCATCTCTAGTTTGCTTGGGCAATCTATCCCTGACTCACCGTATAGTCAAGGAGAGCCCCTCTGGTTGTAGTAAAATGTTTCCTTACACAAGTTTCACAATGGAAACAAGACCACGCTTCTCCAAAAGGAAGACAAGCTTGCATTTACTTGTGAGACAGCTATGGAGAAACCAATCCTTGTCCTGAATATCAAGTTGCTAAAACACTGTCTTACATGAATAGAATTTGAATGGATTTGTAGTTTTTATCTTTCCATAATTTGTAGATTTTAGGCCATTCCTCATTTTAATCTTTGTTTTTTATTTTTTTCCCCTTAGGCAAAATAATGCCTGTCGTTGTCTGACTCAGAAAGCATGCTGGTAATTTGCATAGAAGATGTATTTTATTAAGATGTTTTTATATATGAAAACTATATCATCTTGGTATTATGCTGAGAAATACAGGTCAAGATTTATTGACTTTTTTTCTCTTGCCTATGCGTGTTCATCAGTCGGAAGATAGTAGATGCAGTCTGCCCTTCTAGTTACAAGCTGCAGAACACAGCTGCCCACTCTCCTCAAAAAGTTTAACCTAAATCCAAATCTCAGGAGTCTGCAAGAATAGCAGGATAGTTGGTGACTCATGAGTGCTGGGGTTAATAAAAAAGAAAACCTGATCAATTAATTCTGCACTAATTCCCTCAAGACTCCATACCCCTGAGGAGTAATACCAGTACAATTTTCCTTTTTATAATATATTGTGGTGATAGTCCTGAAAGGTGTCCCATTTCTTGGATCCATTTAAAAATCTTCTGTTGGCATAGCAACAGACTGAGAAATCTACCATAGATTTAACCACTTGCTTCATTCTTAAGAAAACAACATATATGTTTATTGTACATTCAATTACATTCTCTCTGCCCTCTTCTACCAACCTATGTGTGACTAACTTCCTGTCTCATTCCTTTAATACATTCAACCCCATAGTATTGGAGGAGCTTAAAAAATTTCATGAAAAACTGGAATTAAAAGGTAAGGAATTTTTAAATGAACTTTGTGAAGTCATCTTATATGTTTGTAATTCAAAAATATAGCCCCCCTTTTTATTATTCCTTCCTTCTTAACAATGAAATATTGCTCCAAGGTATTCACTTTTTGTGAAACGTGGATATGTAAACAGTAAATAGCTGAGAACTTTCAGTTGCTGACTTGGAAAAAATATCCAGTATGGGATTATGAATTTGTATCAAAATATCACCTTGTATTTTTTTGAGATACATTTCCTCCTTTGATGGTAAATGTTTGTACAAGTCCCAGGGTGTAAATTAATGTTTTGGGAAAATACCAGGAATGTACTTTGGAAGAGCTCAGCATATTTTCCACTTTGTTTTAATAATTCAAAATTTGGAAAGGGTATGAAATCAGAAAACACACCTCTTTCAGGTCTCATTAGCACTCTCAGTACAAGATAACTTCCATCCATGAAGTGCATTCTCAACCCCTAGCACATGCTAGAAACAATTTGTGAAGCTATTTCTTTGCCCAGTGTGTCCCAATTCCCCAATTAAAAGAAAATTATTTTCTTTCAAGACAAAAACAAACAAACAATGAATGAATAAATAAACAAATAGAACCCAAAACTTCAAACAGCTTGTCTTTGAGTTGATTCTGACTCATGGTGACCTGCCTTACATGGTTTTCACTGTTGTGACCTTTTGGAAGTAGATCATTAAGCTTTTATCCTGAGGCACCCACCTTTCAGTTAGGTGTCCCGCACTATACAGTATCTCCTCCCGTTCTAGAAAAAAATCATTGCCATTGAGTTGATTCTGACTATAGGTCAGGGTAGAACTATCTCTTTGGGTTTCTAAGACTATAACTCTTTATGAGATTAGAAAACCTCATCTTTCTCCAAAATAGCAGTTTTTGTTTCGAACTGCTGACCTTGTGGTTAGTCCAATGCATAACCCACTGGACCATCAGGGCTCTTCTGGTCTAAATGGTACCTTATTTATCTCCATCTGTTTATTCTTTCCATCCACCAACTACCCTCCCACACTCACTCCAACTGTTGACTGCATCCTTATTTGACAAAAGTGATGGGTTTCCCTAACTCACAAAATCAAATCATACATATTTTGAAATATTTTACTTTTGATTTCACAGGAACCTGTGTTTCTATCTACCAGATCTCAGGTGGCTCAGGTTTTCCCTCTGAAGCTAGAACCAAGGCTTTCTTTGGTAAAATCCTGCTTGTGCTGTCTATGTTCTCCTTCCACTGTAACCCAACTACACTCTTATCATTTTGATCCTTCTTCATCTAAATCTAACCAGCAAGCATGAAGGATTGGAGGTTCCATCCTACTTATAAGCAAATCTGAGATAATGTCAAGGATACTGGCAGAAGAAAAATGACTCTAGGTTAATATAAAGGGCAGTTTATTAGAGTGACAGCAATAATAAGAGTATCAATATATTTTATGCTGGTTCCACAAGTCACAAGGTCTCCAGGACAATGCAAAAAGGTCATAGGGCTACAATGCAATTCACATGCAGTGAATTGAAAGGTAGGAAGGGAGGAGTAGAACCCCAGGCTTTGAGATTATAAACCTTGTAAACACCAGTAAGAAGGCCAAGATTTGCTTTGTTACATCAATAGCAATGATATCCATCCTTCTATACTCTTTCCTGAGTCTGGCCTGAATTTACAGTAGCTCCTTGTCAATGGTACAAGAGATGTCATTGCTGATGTCAGCTGGATCTTGGCTGAAAGCAGAGAATACCAGAAAGATGTTTACACAAAACTCTGTAGATCATAATGGACTATTGGAATTCTAGAACACTTCATTACACTCACAGGAGAAAGATGAGGCTACCCATTCCCATAAGGAATTTCAGCCTTTGACATTAGTTCTACCCTGTCCTATAGTGTTGTTGTGAGTCAGAGCAGACTCAAGAACAGTGAATTTGGTTTGCTGATTTACATTGTGTGCATGTGGGCCCTGTACATGAATCAAGAGGTAGTTGTATGAACAGTACAAAGCATTATTGTATGGTTTAAAGTCAGGGAGGGTGTGTGTCAGGGATGTATCCTCTTATCATATTTACTTAAATTGTCTGCTGAATAAGTAATTATATAAGATGGATTATATGTAGAGGAATCTAGGAAGGCTTCTTAATTTTAACAACATATGATATTCAGATGACACAGCCTTGCTTGCTGTAAGTGAGGAGGATTTGAAGCACTTGATTGCAGCCTTCAGTATGGATTACAACTCTTTGTAAGAAAACCTAAATACTCACAAAGGGCCCAATAGGTAATATCATGATAACAGAGAAACGATTGGAAAGTTCTCAAAGATTTCGTCTAGCTAGGATTCAATCTCCAGATTCACAGAAGCAACAGTCAAAAGATCAAAAGACAATTTGCAATGGATAAATCTGCTGCCCGAGACCTCCTTACAGTTATAAAAGAAAGGGTGTTACTTTGAGGGCTAAAGTGTGCCTGACCCAAGCCATGGTATTTTTTAATTCCCTCATATGCATGAGAAAGTTGCACATGGAAGATGGAGGAAAACTGATGCCTATGAACTATGGTATTGTCATAGAATATTGGAAGTACCATGGACTGCCCAAAGAACAAACAGATCTGTCTTGGAAGAAGGGCAGCCAGAATGGTCCTCAGAGGGAAGGATGGAAAGACCCCATCTCACATACTTTGGGCATGTGATACAGCAAGACCAGTCCAGGAGAAGGACATCATGCCTAGTAAGCTGGAGAAGCTGCCGACACAAAGGAAGACTTTGACTGATGGAGTAACACAGTGATTGCAGCGATGAGCGCAAGCACAGCAATGAATGTGATGATGGTGCAGGACCATGGGGTGTTTTGTTCGTTGCACAGACTAGGAACAGGAAGTGACTCACCAGCACTCAACAACAACAACCTTGTGAATGGGGTTGTATTTATATAAAATTGTTACTTGCACTTAACATTAATAATATTCTTCTATAATTTGGACATTTTGTTGGGTCACCCTTTTTTTCTTTTTTCTTTTGGATGGGTACAAATACAGATCTCTTCCAGTATGTTGTCCGGGTAGTTTTCTTTGAAATTTCTTGGCATAAATGAGTGTGTGCTTACAGTGCTTCATCAGCTTATTGGAACATATCATAGGTATCCGTGAGCTGAGAGGGAATAGTATGGATCATTTTAAATCCGATCATCATAGGGTTTACTATACTGACAATGATAAAGGAATGGCTTCACATAACATTTCAAGGTCAATCTTGAAATACAACACTGTATGTGTTAGGATGATATCTATATGACTACAAGGAAGTCCTGTTAATACAACTACTATGCAAATTTATACACATGCCACTAATCCGAGAGATGAAGAAATTGGAGGATTCTAACAACTTCATCACCCTGAAATTGATCAAATGTGCAATTGACATATATTCACAATTATTGGTGAGTGGAATGCAAATGTGTAAACACAGAGGAAGAAAAGTTGGAAACAGGACCTTGGTGATAGAAAAAAGCTGGAGATCACATCCTAAAATTTTTGCAACACCAATCGCTTCTTTACTGCAAATTCTTGGACTTTGCCAGATGGAATAAACAGGAATTAAATTGACATTATCTGAGGGAAGAGGCAATGAAGACTCAATATCATAAACCAAAACAAGGTCAAGGGCTCATCAACTGCTCATATAAAAATTCATATTCCAGTTAAAGAAAGTTAAACAACTATGTGGTAGCCAAAACACAACCCTAAGTATATCCCACTTGAATTTTGAGAGCATCTTTTTTTTAAATCATTTTATTAGGGGCTCATACAACTCTTATCACAATCCACACATACATCAATTGTTTAAAGCACATTTGTACATTCATTGCCCTCATCATTCTCAAAACATTTCCTCTCCACTTAAGCCTCCAGCATTAGGTCCTCATTTTCCCCTCCCT
>NW_022111373.1:55036454-55038203 GCF_000313985.2 Echinops telfairi
CAATTCCCTCACTGTGTCTCTGGTGCTGTCCCCTGCAGGGCCTTGGGTCAGTGAGGGGCCTCATGTCCTATAGTGAGGCTAGCCATGTGGTCCTCTCTGTGGAGTGGCTGCTCTAATTGGGGTCATCATCCTCAAGAATCTTGATATTACCCTTGAAGATCTTGCTGATGAAATCAAAGACTACAGACTTCAGTGTGGTTTGCAACTCACTGTAAAGAAAACCAACACTTTCACAACTGGATCAGCAGTCAAGAAATCAAAATACAAATTGCATTGGGAAAATCTATTGTAAAAGACTTCTTTAAAGTGTTGAAGAGCAAGAATTTTATTTTTAGGACTAGGGTACACTTGACTGAATACACAATATTTTCAATAGTTTCATATCCATGATGATTGGACAGTAAATTTAAAAAGTCTGACAAAGATCTGATGTATTTGAGATGTGTTTTTTTTGTGAAGACTAATGACAGTACTGTGGACAAATCTGTTTTGGATGAAGTACTTCTAAGAATGTTCCTTAGAAGTGAGGGTGAAAAGATTTAATCTCGTGCACTTTGTGTATGCTGTCAGGGGAGACCAGTTCCTGGGAAAGGATATCATGTTTGGTACATGTGTTAGACCAGGCTGACTAGAGAAACAAATTCAGAGACACTCTCATATGTGTAAGAGAGAGCTTTATATATCAAAGAACAATTATATAATGAATAAACATCCAAGCGCAGTCCAGATCAAGTCTATAAGTCCAATATTAGCCCATACTTCAGACACTAGTCCATAAATTCCTCTAAGACTCACATTGCCACTCATAATGATGCTCAGTGCACGAAGGTCACAGTCCAGTGGCTATAAACACTTGCGGATCCAATGACAGTGGAGCATCACAGGGCAGTCTCCGTCCATCTCCACCACATGATTCACTCAGGTCTCAGTGTAGCTTCACATGGTTTGTCCACGGAAAGGTGTAGCAAAGAGAGAGAGAGTGACTCATCTCTTCTGATGGCAGAATCAAGGAGTTCCCAGACTCCTCATGAAAGGGCCACGATCACAAGGAGGCATCATCAGGCTGTGACCTGATTGACAGGTTAGACTCCACCCCTTCACTCTTAATATCCTCAAGTTAACATGAAATTCTGTAACTACCCCAGTAGAGGGTGAGCGTAGTAGAGCAAGAGCCTCAAAAACATATGTGGCCACAGTGACTGCAACAATGGGCTTAAGCATAACAATGATTATAAGGATGGTGCAAAATAACATATATGGATACATTTATAGAAGTATGGAAAGCAGCACTAGATATAAAGTAAAATGTAAATATTTTAGACCTTGACACTATGAATAGTTATTTAGCCAGTACAAGTTTGTAGAGAGTATTTAGCAAAGATGGAAATGTCCATGTGCTGATGATCTTAGGTTATATAGTATGATTATACAGAACAACCTGGGATATGCAGATGACAATCTTGTTTGCTTAAAGCCAAAATAATTTGAAGCAATACACTTCACCATAAAGGAAAGAAAAACTCAAACAACTGGGCCAATAGACAACATCAAGATAAACAGAGAAAAAATTGAGCTTGTCAAGGATTTCATTTTACATGGTTCCACAATCCATATACATGAAAATAACAGTTAAAATTTAAATGGCACATTTCATTGGACAATTTCCTGCACAAGTCCTCCTTAAAGTATTAGAGAGAAAATATGCCACAGTGACATGGTATTTTAAATTTCCATATATATATATATATA
>NW_022111373.1:55038357-55040724 GCF_000313985.2 Echinops telfairi
ATTTCCAGCATATATATATGCTGGAAATCCCATAAGGTAGCCTGGATGATTCATTTGAACTATGGTAAATAATACTGAATATACAATGAGCTATAATAATTATAACAAAATCTGTCTTGGCAAGAGTATAGCTAACATTTTCAAGGGTCATGACTATTACTCTTATGTAGCTCACCATATTTTTAGGAGGAGCCTTCAGTGAGATAGATTGACACATAGTACCAATGGGCTTGATCTTAGGAAAGATTTTGAAGACAATTGTGTTCAAAATCAGTGTTTTGTTCTGTTGTGTATGCAGCCTATTCCAAACCACCTGATTAGCACTTAACAAAAACAATAACAACATGTAGTTCATAGTAAGTAGATATTAGGTAGCAATGATGCATAAACACTTATTAGACATTTGAGGGTGAACTGTTAAAAACTGTTAAACTGTTAAAAAATTAATTAAATAATATACTAACAAAAATCAGGCATCTGGGGAAGTGCAAACTGAGAGATATTTTAATTGGATTAAATACTTTATCAAGGTGATAAGTGAACAGCTACTATCTAGCATTGATCAATAAGGATGCAGTTAGAGATACTTTACTTAGAATTATAGTACTAATCACTATGAAGAACAAATAAAATAGAAAGCATTTACAGAAATTGCCTCTGGTGGTGTGTTGGGAGATGTTTTGAGAATGGATTATTTTACCTTCCATCATATTTCCTGGACGACTTTGAAATTTATTTTACTGAGTATATGTATAGTTATATTGTAATTTTGAAGTAATTTATGATGTAGAATTCAAATATTAACGATTTAACACACTTATTACAAAAAATGCCGGAGTTTGATCCTTTCCCTTTGAAATCTGTAGATATGGTTTGCTGTAATGTGGAATCTACATATCACCACTCAGGACACATGTGTAAAAGTCTGAATGCTATATTTATGACCATATGCTACAGAATGGGAGAGTAGGTAAAAACTGAAACACATCCTATAGACAAAGTACACCACTTCCTGGACTTGCAAATGGAGCATTGAGATTATTTAGGAGAAAAAATTCAGTCTCAACTATCATGAGCATGTGTAAGGCTAGTTTTACCCAATGTACCCGATGTCTGGGCAGATTAGAGAAGCAGATTCAGAGACACTCATATGTGTAAGAGAGAACCTTATATAAAAGAGCAATTGTACATTAAGAAAACATCCAAGCCCAGTCCAGATCAAGTCCATATGTCAATACTAGTCCATAAATTCCTCTTTAGACTCATGCAGCCAAGCAATAATGCTGTGAATGCAGGAAGATCACGGGCTAGTGGGTGGAAAGTCTTGTAGATCCAGTGGAGTGGAAGCATATCAGCACTGGTGTGGGTATCCATGTGACTCCTCCAATTCCAGAGCTCTAGATGCACCAGTATAGCTCTATGTGGCTTCTCAGCAGGAAGAGGAAGCAGTGAGTGTCTCCCACATCCAAGGAGGAATTGTTCTCCCTTATGCCTCAAAATGAGATCATCAAGCTGCGACCTGATTGACAGACCCCTTCACTTAATATTCTCAAGTTGACACTAGATTATGTAACTGCCACAAAAAAGATACAAATTTTACCCCTGCAAGCTGGAGAGAAGATAAATACACATTCAATTGACTTTATCTTCAGTAAAAAAGGCATTATTTATCAAATAAGTCCTTATATTAAAAATAAAGCTCTTAGTAAATCTTGTAGGAAAAATGAAATAGCAGGAAAGAATGGCCATTTAGAATATGTAAATAAAATCTGGTGTTAATTCTCATTCTTTTCTTGCTAGAATTCTCGTGATACCTAAGTACTTAGGCTTAACATTTTCATTAGCAAAATGCTGTTGATAGTCTTCATTTTATGATTGTTTTAAAAATTAAATGGGATAATGGACCTATGCATCTGCTTTCTTCACATCATTAACCTGGTTTTGTTAATGCAGAAATAACTAGAGATTCAAAATTGTTAAAATGGGAAAATGATGAGTACAACCATTCTTTCATCAAGTAGATTTTGAGATCTTACTATATCCTTTTCTGTATATTGTTCCAGGAACTGGGATACAATTTTGAGAAAAATAGACATGATTTATGCCCTTCACAAGTATTATCAAGTTTATACTCAAGTAAGAAAAACAGACATTGATCAAAGTATACTAACAATTGCATATTGAAGAAAGTGCACTGAAAAACTTAAGTTTTATCATATTGTTGTTAAGTGGGCTCTGACACATAACTATTGTGTTAGGCAGGGTGGTCTAGAGAAACAAGTCCAATGACCCTCATGTATGTACAAGAAAGAGCTTTATATAAAGAAATAATTATATATCAAGAAGGGATAGATTCACTACTAGACT
>NW_022111373.1:55040834-55043283 GCF_000313985.2 Echinops telfairi
GAGAGAGAGAGAGAGAGAGAGAGAGAGAGAGAGAGAGATTGTCTCTATTTGTCTTGCTCTTCTATAAAAGGCTTATGACATCAAGGAGGTGTCATCAGGCTGTGACTTAATTGACAGACTTGACTCCACCTATAGCTAGGCGATTCTAACTGACACAGTCCCGAACTACCACAGACCATGCACAACAGAATGAAATGCTGCGGGTCCAGCATCATCTTTACAATGATTGCAATGCTTGAGCTCATCGTTACCGCCACAGTGTCCGTCTAGTTGAATGTTGTCTTTTTTTGTGATTCTCTACTTTATCAGGTGTAGTGGTTACACATTGGGTTGCTAACCACAAGGTCAGCAGTTTGAAACTACCAGCCACTCCGCAGGAGAAAGACAAAGATTCCTAATTCCATAAAGTCTTGGGAACCCACAGGGCAGTTCTACCCTGTCCTATAGGGCCCCTTTGAGTCAGAATCGACTTATTGGCAGTGAGTCTGGCTTTTGTTTGTTTGTCTGACTATATCAAGCATCTTTCCCTTCCCTGGAGATTCCTCCAGATTACATGTCCCCAAAGCAAATTAATCAAAGTCTCTCCAGCCTCACTCCTAGGAAGCATTCTGGCAGTACATTTGCTTTCTTTTTTAAATCTCTGGGACAATTCCTATTTTCTTTCTTCTTTTTTGCTTTGTTTTGTTTAATAAATCATTTTTTTGGGGGGGGTCTGACAGCTCTTATAACAATCCATACATCAATTGTATGAAGCACATTTGTACATATGTTGTCATCATCATTTTCAAAACATTGTTTTTCTACTTGAGCCCTTGGTAGCCCACCCTTTTGAACCCATGATACATTATAAATTGTTATTGTTTTCATAACTTACATCGTCCACCTATCTCTCTTCACTTTCTGTTGTTCATCCCCCTCAGGCTGGGCTGTGCAGAGGATGGAGGGTGTTACACTACAATCCTTGTGATCATGATAGGTTCTCCTTTTCTCCCCACCACCTTCCCCCTACCCTCATTGTATCATTACTCCCATTACTGTTCCTCCGGGGGTTGTAATATGTCCTGGATTCCATGTGTCGAGAGCTCTTATCTGTACCAGTGTACATGCTCTGGTCCAGCAGGGTTTGTAAGGTATAACTGGGGTCGTGATAATGTGGGGGGAGGAAGCATTAAAGAACTAGAGAATGTGTGTTTCATTGATGCTATACTGCACTCTGGCTGACTTGTTCTTTGTGACCCTTCTGTGAGGGAATGTCCAATTGTCTACAGATGGTTTGGGGGCGGTGTTCTGGTGCCTGTTACCTGATTGCATCGACACCTCATGTTGCACACGCTGGTGTGCTTCTTCCATGTGGGCTTGTTGCTTCTCTGCTAGATGGCCACTTGTTTGTCTTAAAGCCTTTAAGACCCCAGGTGCTATATCTTTCAATAGCTGGGCACCATCAGCTTTCTTCACCACATTTGCTTATGTACCCATTTTATCTTCAGAGATAGTGTCGGGAAGGTGAGCATCACATGATGCCAGGTTAATAGCACAAGGTGTTCTTACATTGAGGGAGTACTTCAGTAGAGACTCAATGTCTGTCGTCTGCTTCCTTAATCCTTGACATATAAATATACGTACATAGGCCTATATCCCTTTTGTTATATATTAATATATTTACATATACTGGCAGTACATTTTCCAAGATAAATTTTGTTCGTTCTTCTGGGATCCTAAGGCACATTCAATATTTTCACCGACACCGTAATTCCAATGCATTGATTCTTCTTTGGTCTTCCAGATAAGTTTTTTTGATGATGTTGTTATTGTTTGGTGCCTTCTAATCAGTTCTGATTCATAGTGACCCCATGTGTAATAGGATGAAACACTGTCCGGTTCTGTCCCATCCTGACAATTGTTCTTATGATTGAGTCCATTGTTACAGTCACTGTGTCCATCCTTCTTCGCAAAGCCTTTCTTTTTCTTTTTTAAATTTAGGATTCATTGGGAGTTAATGCATATATCAATCATGTCAGGCAGTATTTGACAATTGCTACCACAATCAGTTTCTAAACATTCTTTTTCTTCCTGGACTCCTGGACATCATCTCCCCTGCCTCTCCCAAGGCCCCAAACCACTATGCACCCCCATCCCCCCACCCCAAACTCTTATTCTACTTGCTGTCCCTATAAGTTCATTAATCCTGGGTTTCATGTACCAAAAAACAGAAAAACCGATAACACAACTTCATGAGGGTGAGCCTCAAAGACATAACACCTCTGAGATAAACCCTAATATGAACCGCTTTTTCCCCCTTTCCCTCTTTCTTCTCCAAAGCATGATGTTTTTTGCAGGAACTGGTCTCTTCTGACAAAATGTCCAAAGTATGTGAGACAAAGTCTTGCCATCCTTGCCTCTAAGAGAATTCTGGCTGTCCCTCTTTTGAGAGAGACTTTTTGTTCTTTGG
>NW_022111373.1:55043878-55050653 GCF_000313985.2 Echinops telfairi
AGCACTGGGTTGGGATGGTTTCTTGATGTGTACTTACCCTTTATGTAAAACTCTCTCTTATACATATGAGTTTCTGTGGATTTGTTTCTCTAATGTACCCAGACTAACACATTAGCCCATACTACTTTCAATATTCTTCGTCATCACTGTAATTCCAGTGCATCAGTTTTTCTTAGGTCTTCCTTATTCAATGATTTTGATAGCATCTAGCAAAGAAATATGGTTTGATTAAGTGATCAAAAAGAACTTTGTAGAAAAAGGGACAGTCAGCTTGAGTATGGAGTATTAAATGTTGTATAGAAAAACCAAGAGTTTTCAGACAGATGTAACAATATGAGTGAGGGCTAGAGAAGCCAAGAACCCGAGGGAAGTTGGTGTGATGTTTGGAGAGGCAGAGTGGAGAACACTGCACATGTGGGTGGGGTGAAGGAAAGACATTTGGGGCCTCAAGAACACCGAGGACTTTGACCTGAAAATATTTGACTCACATGTGATGAAATTAATTTTAAAGAATTCTTAAGCACTTTCCCAGGGGTAGGCCTTGCTCATGTATAAATTTACCAACTCTGGAAACATTCCATGAAGAGGACAGAAACCTGTTTTACAAGTAGGAACCAGCTGGGTGAACCGGGGAGCTCAGCCTGGAAGGGAGTCTGGCGCTAGGCACGGTGGTGTAAACTCAGCCTGCAGAGACGGTCGTTCAAGGCGTTCCGAAAAGCGTAACTGACTGAGTGAAAGAGTGAAAGCACTTTGATTTGAAATGCTGCTGACTAAAATGTGAGCGCATTTTCTTTGAATTATTGTTCATTGACTTAATGACTTCTTGCCCTTGGTGAATGTTTTATAAATAACTAAAATAAGGATGACTATTTACTGAATACTTACTGCCAGGCACAGTGCAAAAGCAAGCATGCAGAATTTGCATTATGGGCGTATATACCCATAAGCTCAGTACATCAACAAATTCACTCTTATGGGGACCTTGATTTATTTATCTTTATATCAACAGTACTCAGCCTAGTGTTTATCTTCAATAAATCTCCTTTTCCCCATTATCTCCTTTCATCCTATATTTACGTACATTTTTAATTGCTTGGATACAGGGAGAAAGAGTAGGTGACCTTTTAAGAACTTTTGGAGCTGTAATTCTGAATGCCCAAATTGCTGTTAACTCAAGCTACATTTTTGCCAACTCAGTTAATTGAAAGATTATCCTTAAATGCATAAAATCCTGATGTTGAAAACTACTATTTTAATCATAAGTATTTTCTCCAAAATATACTTTAATGTGCCTGATAAAGTTGTTTACTCTGATATTCTATCAGCATGAAAACTATGTTGGAAATATATATTTTTAAAGAGAAGATATTCCTGCAAGACTTTTATGGTTATTTATCTGGGTTCTAATCTACCTGAAATGATTCCATCCTCAGGCTTGCCTCGGGCCAAAACACTGTGAGGAGAGCCAGGGCTGACCACAGCCCCCTGTTCTCCTCCATCTCTTTCTATTTATAAAACCCACATCATAAAAAGATGGCGAAAAATATTGAGGTTAAAACATGAGTTGCAATAAAATAAACTCTAAGCATATGATTCCTTATTAAAAAAGAGATTGCCATAATATGCACCAAATCACCTATGGTTAAATATGTATTTTCATAATATATATATAGCTTATAAAGCTATTAATCCAATTTAACAACATCCAAGACATTTATGTTAAAAGATTGCCCAAAAGTACTAAATGGAATTTACAGGGATGAATAAAAAACATAATTGTGAAGAAGCAGACTTGGGATTTTCTAGTTGGTAAATGAGGCTGTGAAATTGCCTTTTGTTAAAGAGGAGTATTAATGACTATGCTAGTACTCAATTAATATATTATGCTACTTAGTCTGCTATTATATGACATTCTCTATACATCATCTTATATAAAAGTTTAGAAATAGTTTTAATTTTTATACCTTGCTAGTGACTTGTAGTCTGTTGATACTGAATGCTGGTCAGAATAATTTAGAAATGCAATACATATGGCTTAATGATAACCAAGAAATTATTGAGTCTTGCATAATTTTCTTTAAGTCGATGCATTCTCTGAAAATTATGCTGAGTAACTTATATTTGACCAAAACTTTAGACTGTATCCCAGTACTTACCAATGCATGCTCTCATGACAAAATATTCTACTTGGATAATAACCTGGCAGAGAGAGCCACAGAAACGAACACTTATTTTCAGGGAAACTATATTTTGAATGTCCAATGAAGTGCACACTATGTGACTTGCTAAGAGAAGGTCTGTAACATGAATTTGCATGAAGCTAGACATGCAGCTGTGTTGTATTATTTATTCTGTGACTCCCCACAGGGTTGACTCTGGTACCTCTGCTTCCTCTGGATTGGTCTATTTTTCTCTTTACATCTGTTTGTAACAGCTGTTTTGAATTTAGGGGTTACATCCCCTATCACATCTTCAACTTTCATCCTTAGGTGACTAATACCAGCATCCAATATCTTCAGTCTTGGCTTACACAACTTCCATTTTGCTACCCAAGCTCTGGCTGAATATTGCAACTTGGCTCTCTGTAGTATGTTTAGTGTCTACCATGTCAGATTATTTAGTGTCGAAAACTGCACTTGCTCACATTGCTGGCTGCTCTTCTACATGCTTCTATTTAGGGGTAACTAAAATGGATGCAGCCCATCTTAAAGTCCCATTTTTGCCAGAATAGTTACTTCTTTCTAACACCTAAGCTTGAAAGTCTCATGGTGTGTGCTTTGCTCGTGCACTAAACATTGCATTGTTAGTGCCCGGTCTGAGCTAGATGCAGGAGATAAACAGATGAAAAACAAGAACATCCTGCTCTTCGGAGAGAAGATCTACACATTCATTCATCATCTGTGCGACGAACCACACTAAACTCCCCACGACACAATGTCTGACAGTATGAACAAAACACTTCAGAGATATGGAGCCCAGAATTGCTTTAGGAATTTCCTAAGACGGAATCTCAGAGTATTCCAGATTGGCACCTGTTCTGAAGGCTAAGATTCTCATAGGGAAGTTGTGGGTGAGAAACTGCAGGACGTGAGACTTTCACCAAAGCAACACACCAAACTCACTGCCATCAAGTTGATTCCAATCCATAGCAACCAGACAGGACAGCGGAGGGCTTCCCCGGGGAGTTTCCGAGACAGCAATCTTTATGGGCGCAGACAGCTTTCTCTTTCTCTTTCGGAGAGGCTGGTGGGTTTGAACTTCTGACCTTGCAGTTAGCAGCTCAGGTCCACCACCAGAGGTCCCTGTACCTACTCCTCTTATATTTCTTTGATTTCTTTCTGCACACTGCTAACAACCGAACCCAGGCTGTCACTCATGAATCCCCTCAATAATCTCTTAACCGGCCCCAGACTTGGCCTTCACCATTCTGACCTATACAATGAGATTGAAAATAAACTGTATCCACTAATCTGTGCAAAAGTATTACAATACATTCAGAAGACTACCTGCCACTCACTGCTTTTACAGTATGACACTAGATGTACATGGTAGTTTTATATCTATTATCAGGTTAAATAAGTCATAAATGACCGATATGAGAGAACAATATGAGAAAACATATACTTTCCCAAAAGTAATGACCTGTTTTCTAATGATTCAATAGGGAAGGAAGAAGGATGTGGTATAATCTTGCATGTGGTTCTCAAGTAAAGAGATTCCTGAGCTCCACTCCTGAGTCCATCACTCCCTCGCTGTGCTATGGGGCCACATTTCAGCCCCTGGCTGCCCACAGGTCCTTATCGCTCAAAGGGGATGAGACCACCCAGAAGGACATACTGCATGAGTCTCTGTCAAGAATTATTTCAGGCACTTGAGATATTGGAGTTGAATAAGCCCCAGATTTTCTAAGTTTACATGTCAAAAAGTAGTACATAAATTAATCATGATAATGTCATTAAAAAGAGATTCATATGGAAGGGAGACAAATGGTGGACATTTTCAGGAGGCCATTTTAAAGGAGAGTCGTCATGGATGTACTCATCGTGGTAACAGACTGGTCGGATTTTCGTGAGGATTAAATGAGGTGACAGTTGGGGCACAGAATAAAACCCAGGGAATCTTGACTTACTCTTCCCTGGAGTTCTCATCTGGAACGTGGTTCCTTCACGCTGTTGTATCCTGCGATGTCCACAAGGCCTGCGTGGTGCCTGGTCTCCCTTTCTCGTGGACTTGCTGATACATCTCCAAATCCCAGGGATCAACAAGGCTCTGACATAAAAGAAACTTACAGGCATTTGGCATTAATCATGTGCAGCTTAGTGACATCTCGCAGAGTATTTTGAATTTTTATATTATGATTTAAGTTCCTATAGATGGCTTCTTGGTCTTTTCAAGTAGAATATAAGTTCTCTAAGGACAGGGAAAGATCTGGATTTATGATTAAAAAATACAAAGGAGATTTACTAGATATCTGCTGATGCTTTATAACTTTGAACCGCAAGTTCCCAGTCTAAAAGGAATTATGTTGCCCGGGGAGTTTCATGACCCGGAGACCTGGAGGTTGGAATGGGCACTTTAGATCAATATTTAGATTGCCCTTTAAACGTTCTAGGATATCAATTTACTGGGAAAAAAGCCCAGTTGTGGTTTGTTTTCCCTGTGAAAGTATTTCCTGTTTTGCAGTGTTTCAATGGAAATATATTATATGCTTTATTAAAATACTGTGGTATATTGACAAAGATAATACCACATACAGAAGGCTGACATGGAGCGATACTTACAGTCTGAATTTAAAGTGCTGTTTATTTGAAAACAAGTGTACAATTTGAAGAGATTGAAGTTTAGGAGTGTACTCACTGCTTGCTGCATGGAGTGGCAGCTGACAAAAATGGCAGCCACAGCACTGTATGTCCACAGCTCTCATCTGGATGAAGCTCAGTGTCTGCTTCATTTCCCAAACTGGGCAACTGCCATCATGAAGAAACGTGGACACGTTCTCAATGTCAGAGAGATAATAACATCATCTTTGTACAGAGCCCAGTCCATAAAGGCAAAAGTTTCTCTTCGTTTCTGTTTTTTATGAAATGAATGCTTAGCCACTAGAGCAAATACGACAACAGCTCTTAATTTGTACAGCCAGCCACAGGTATGTAAAGATTCAGCATGTGTAGCCTAATTTTCTTTTTTCCCCCCCCAAGTACTTGCATTTTTCCAGATTTTTTCCCTTCCAGGTTTCCTTAAGATTTTTTAACAAATAAGCAAAGTTTAAAAACAAAGTATAGAGAATCAGTGACTTTATGGTGAAAATGAAATTCAAAATAACCAAACAACCTTGTAACATGACATGACATGACAAGTCATTAAAGAACCCATTTGCCAGAAACAACCACTGTTAATTTTTGATTATGTATTTGCTCACATTAATTTCTTAATATGTATGTTCTTATGTCATTTTCTAAAATTATATATTATTTAAACCATATGGACTGTTTTTTATGTTAATAATGTTCTATGAAATTTTTCTTTCTTCATTTACAAGCTTTTTAATTCTTT
Organism: Echinops telfairi; assembly: GCF_000313985.2. Classification (NCBI taxonomy): domain Eukaryota; kingdom Metazoa; phylum Chordata; class Mammalia; order Afrosoricida; family Tenrecidae; genus Echinops; species Echinops telfairi. Next base: position 55,049,432 of record NW_022111373.1, read on the forward strand.
TACATAAGACATGGAGGGACAGAGCTAAGGAACAGAGGTCATATTCTTGTTTGCCGGTTCGTCCCTCCTTATTTCAATAGATCTTGTTCTTAGGTTCTGTTGGGTTTGCATTGACTCGCAGCAAGTTCGTACAGAACAGAAGAAACCATTGTCTGGTCTGAGAGCTTCTTCACAATCATTGCTCTGTTTGAGTCCATTGTCCCATTGCGATGGCTGCAGTGTCAATCCAGCTCACTGAGAGTGTCCCTCCTTTTCTGACATGCACTATGTTATCAGGCAGGATATGCTTCAGCAGTGTGTGCTTCCTGATGATGTGTCCAGATTAAGAGATGAAATCTTGTCATCCTTTCACTGAAGAAGCGTGTTAATTGTACCTGATTCAATACTAATTTGTTCATTTCTCCCACAGCAGTTCATGGTATATTCACTTATTTGCCAATAGAACAGTTCAAATATTTAAATTCTTCTTTGGGTTTCCTCTTTTCATTTTTGTTCTTCCATTTGCTTAAGAAGTAATTGAATATGGCATGGCTTGGGTTACACACACCTTAGGCATCAAACTGACATCTGTGCTTTTTAACTTTTTAAAGAAGTCTTTCTGCAGGTTCGCCCCAAACAATACATCGTTTGATTTCTTGACTGCTGCTTCCATGAACATTGATGCCAGGAGAATGAAATCTGTGACAATTTTAATCTCTTAACCACTTTTCATGATGTTTATTGACCCAGTTGTGAGATTTTTCTTTTCTACACAGTCAGCTGCAATCCACACTGAAGGCTGTCAATCTTTGCCTTCATTAGTATGTGCTCCTAGTCATTTCCATTTTTGACAAGCAAGATTGTGTTATCTGCATATCACAGGTTGTTGATGAATTTTGTCTCAAACCTGAAGCTGCATTTTTCTCTATATAATCCAGTTTCTTGAATTATCTTGAATTATTCAATTATATTGAATAAATATGGCTAGAGGATACCATTTTGATGTACTGTATATACTTGAGGATAAGCCAACCTGAATATCAGCCAAGGCACCTAATTTTTTTTTAATACTCATTTTATTAGGGACTCATACAACTCATCACAATCCAGACATACATCATTTGTGTCCAGCACATTAGTACATATGTTGACTTACAATTCTCATAGCACCTGCTTTCCACTTGAGCCCTTGGTGTCAGCTCCTCATTTTCCCCCTCTCTCTCCACTCCTCCCTCCCCCTGAA
>NW_022111373.1:55051790-55053292 GCF_000313985.2 Echinops telfairi
AGCATCTCTGACTGCCGAATTGTTAGAACAAAGTGTTCTTGTGTTGAGGGAGTACTTGTGCAGGGGCCCACTGTCCATCTGTTTTTTTAATACTCAACCTATAAATATATGTACATAGATCTATTTCCCCCTCGTCATATATAAATATATTTATATCTTTATATGCCTATATTTACTTCTCTATGACTACCCTTTGCCTCCTAGTTCTTTCCTCTATTTCTTTGTTCTTTCCAATTGTCCCACTATCATGTTCTGCCTTCATTTGGGTTTTAGGCATTCCTCTTGATTACATTGCCCTTGATCCAGCCCTGCAAGGCCTCCCGCACCCTCCTTGACATTGATTTTGGATCACTTGTTGTTTCCTTGTCCCTGTGCTTGTTAACGCAAGGCACCTGATTTTACCACAAAAGCTGCATCCAAAATATGCTGTAAAATCAGCTTATACTTGAGTATATACAGTACTTTATTTTTCTATTTTAAACCATGTAGTAGAATGACTGTCTCTTGTTCTGTGTACAGGTTTCACATAAACACAAATAAGTGTTATAGGATTTCCAATCTTTATAACACTATCCAATTGTCATAAGATTTGTAAGAACCACCCAATAAAGTGATAAAAAATTAATACTATCCAAAATCCATTATGACCCATGCAGTCCATTTCCTTTACATAATCAATAAAACAAAAGTAAATATGGGGGGATGGGTACCCAAAAATCCCTGGAATTGCTCTAGGCAGAGTGGAGCTGTTGCAGTACACATTTTCCCTGCTAGACGAGCATGGAGCACCTAGCTCTGAATTAGTGCACCCAGTGGCATCGCCTGGGAAGGTTCTCTCTGGTCACAGTGAATTTTTTCATAAAATCAGTTTTGCTCAATACTTGTTTTTCTATGATGGCAGGTTTGAGAGAACAGCATGCTGCTGAAACTTCGTTTCCTGCTCAGGGGAAAATGCCACAGAAACTTTTGTGATGTTGAATACAGCTTACAAGAACAGTGCTATGGGAAAAGCTCAAATGTATGAGTTGTTTTCTTGTTTTAAAAAAGGTGAAATGTTGATTGATGACAAAACTCGTGCTGGACATCCATCAATTTCCCAAACAGATTAAAATGTCAACTCGTAGCACATTTGGAATTAGATCCACCAGGTCAGACTGTTAATAAAGCTTTTGATTTAGAGGTTCTGAAAAGATTACATAACAGTGTATAACTTTAAAGGCCTAATTTGTGGTAGATGGGGGATTTGCCACTACAACAATGTACCTGCTCACACAGCCATCTCAGGGCTCCAGTCTTTGGCAAAAAACATCATGCCTCTCTTGTCCCGTGCACCTGACTCACCTGACCTTGCTCTGTGTGAGTTCTTTTTGTTTCTACAAATGCAGAGGGACATGAAATGACAGTGATTTGATAAAATAGAATAGAAAAAAAAAAACTAGGGAGATGTTTTCAGCCATTTGGACAGAGGAGTTTGAAAACTGTTTCCAAGAATGGAATTGCAG
>NW_022111373.1:55054327-55088906 GCF_000313985.2 Echinops telfairi
AAAAAATTTCACTCTACCATGCAGACTTTTATGTTCTTTGAATTGTGGTTATGGGTAAATTATTGTAAACCTGATAAAATGCATTTCAAATGCAGATGCATGGTTGTGAAACTATAATGCATGTTTAGAATTTCTACTTTTAATAAAAATAACATTAAAAATGTCTGGAGGAGAAACTGTACTATGCACTTCCTTTTCCTTCCTCTGATTTGCTTTTAGGAGGAGACACAAAACTCTCCTTGATCTAAATCTAATTCAAATCACAAGTCTTTCTGAGTTTTTTAAGAAGCAAGATTTTATTTTAATTTTGCCAATTAACCCTAATTTAATTCAGCCAAATTCTGAATCACACAGACTCATTGCCATTGCGTGGATTCGAACTCATCAGCAGTGCAGTGTGTTACTTTCTGGGCTGCTAACCACAGGATCAGCAGTTCAAAAATGCCAGCTAGTCTTCAGGAGAAAGATGACACTTTCTACTCCAGTAAAGATTTACAGCCTAGGAAACACACAGAGGGCAGTTCTATTCAGTCCTAGAGGGATGCTATGAATAGTAATTCTGTATAGTATATACATATTTTCCATTAGAAATGATAGGATTTAAAGGTACTAAGCAAAATACATAAAGAAGAATAGTGGGTAAGAGTTTAGAAAACCTGAGGGTTGCACTAGTCATAAGACATGTCAGATCCATGGTCACACTAAATTGTGTCTACTATTGGGCACCCTGGAGGATATGCAGACAGAGACCCTCTAGCTGCTGGGGTAATGATCCCAAACAAATGCCTATAAGCGCAATGCGAGACATCCAAGGTGCAGCTCTTCTGAGCATCTAGAGCCACAGCAACAATAACATGTGAGGAGAAATAGGCTCTGAGTTGCTGCTTCATAGAGCACACCCTGGTTTAGCCTGCAGCAGGAGAATTAAGTTTTCCAATCCCAATAGAAAGGAATGGAAATTTTAATATTCCTAGGGAAAACATGAAGGAAGATCAAACGGGTAAGCAAGGCATTTTTCTCTCATAAATACAGGGAGTGGGAGGATGAGATTGCCACTTGGTCCTCACAAGTGTAAAATAGAGATGCCATGGATCTGAAAATCACTACAATGTTTCCAAATAACCAATTTGGGGCATTAACGTTTCCCATCTAAGAGCTTAAAAAGTCTCATGGAAAATAAAGGTATTACAACCCAAATCTCTTACCTGTTTAAAGCGAGAACTGCTGGTTCCGAAACCAAGATTTAGTAATCATGGTTATAAACTTAAATATTTTATCATGATCCAAATGTAAGTAGGGAGAGTGCACTTTTCAAAGTTATATTTAGACAGAACTTTTCCTCTGAAATGGCTGTGAAGAAAGGTCAGCATTTGGCAGAACACCAAAGATGGGTCCCACGAGGTATCTGGATCATAGATAAGAGATAAAAAGCAAACAAATGAAAAACTATATATTGTGTATTGTCTTTGTTTATAGTCATGTACATTGAAGTCTGTCTGTAACCCTTCCAGTGCACATGTAGCTAGTTATTAGGTAAATGATTCATCAATAGAAGTTTAAAATCGCTCTCCATATGAAGTGTATACTTATTTCGGCACATGGAAAAATAAACATGTGAAAAAAACCGTTTTAGTCACTAAAATCTATCACTAGCCCTCACAGTCAGAAATGACTCAAACCATCTCACAACAACAATGTGGGGAGCTTCAGCAAGTTCAAAGAAAAATATATAACCTTTGTTTTCATTTTCTCCAGAAACTTTTTGCAAGCCCTTTAGTTGTGTTAATAGTAGAGTTGTTGATTCTAACTAATTATCTTAAAACCCAGGAATGGCAAAACCAGCTATGAGCTAGCGTTTATCATCAATGCCAGGAAGCTTTAGATTGTCCAGTAAGCATAAAATAGTCTACATTTTGATAAAGTTTCTACCACCACAGTTCCTTTCTACAGGATTAAAGACATCTCACTTTTGGTCTCTTAAAGGGTACGCAGCAAAAACATAAACATGGGCTAAGTGATGCTTGCTTACTGACGGGTAGTCAACTGTGTCATGGTTTTCATGGGATCTTGTGGTGAGATCCATGTAAAATGCTTCATGACTCGTAAGTAAGGCCACCACATCCAAGGTGCGATGAAACACCTGTGAAAATTGATCACTACATATTAACACCGCCGTCTGTCAGTCGGTTTGCCATTCGGTGGTGGTTTGTGAAAGCTCTGTGCCTGGTATTTCAAATAGCAGCAGTGTCACCAAATGACATTCGGTAAATTGACAGCCAAGGCCTCTTTGAACTGTTGGAAAGCACGGATTTTACTTTGAGGACTAAAGTAGGGCTCGTCCAAGTCCTGGTGTTTTCAATCCCCTCATATGCATGTGAAAGAAGGAAGACCAGCGAGCGATTGATGCATTTGGACTACGATGCTGGTGAAGAATATTGGCAGTCCCCCGGACTGCCCAACCAAGTAGATCTCTCTTGGAAGAAGTCCAGCCAGATGCTCCATAGAGGCAAGGAGGCGTGGCTATGCTATCAGGAGAGACCAATCCCTGCAGAAGGCTGTCATGCTTGGTATGGGCACTGGTAAAGGCAGAGAAAAAGGAAGGCCCTTCAGATAAATTGACACAATGGCGGCACGTTGGGCTCAAACAGAACATTCTGAGGATGGTGCCGGACCAGGTGGTGCTTCGTTTTGTTGTACACAGGGTCAGTATGAACAGTCACCAACTAGAAGACCTCCGACCATTGCAGTATGGGGGAATAAGCACAAGTAAATGCCTGCCATGCTCACTGGGTACTTCTCTCCTCATTCCAGGGACTTGAGGGAGAAAGAGAATCTACCAGGACTAGGATTGGTGAATGTAGGAATTGTGGGAGTCGGAATGAGAAGTCATTCTGCAATGTTAGCTACATTGGCTGGTCTGATTCTTGGTGAGCTTCACTCATCGTTAAAAAACATCAAATGTTTTTGTGCCTGGTATCGTACCAATGATGTGAATGATGGTTAATATGTCTTTGGCCTTCCAAAGTGACTGTTTGATTCTATCATTCTTGGAGGAAAAGTCTTTGTTATAAGAACCTCAAATCCAGAAAATTACTTGTTCTTTGTTTATTGCAAGTGAATTTCTCTCCTGTGAAGCTGCCTTGTTTTTGCAGCAGATCAAGAAAGCAGTTTCATTGTCATTATTTACTATTTAGGGCCAAGGATTACAGTCTGCAATAATGTTCCTTTATGTCCAGATTCTAATTAATTATCTTAAGCAAAATCAAATAAACAAAAAAAGTCCCCACTGCCATGAACTTGATACTGATTCACAGTTACCCTGTAGGTCAAAGTAGAACTGCCGCTGTGGGTTTCTGAGGCTGTTACTCTTTATGGGAGTTGAAAGCCCCATTTTTCTTCCTCAGAGCAGCTGGTGGTTTCGAACCGTGGCTCTTGTGGTTAGCAGCCTAATGTGTGACCACTACGCCAAAATAATTATCTTTACATGGACAAATTTTCTCTTATGCTTTAATTTTATTAAAATTGCTGTTCTATAATATACATGTAAAATAATAAATGAATACAATACATTTAATATCAAATATTTCTTATCAAGTTTATAATTGAATTAAAATTTCAGTTACGTGTTCTGATACCTTGTTAGCTCTCTCATATTTTCTTCAGTAAAAAGATGGAATTGATGAATTACCTGTGTTTAAATTTGATGTGGAAGGAGGCATTGGACAGACGTAGTTTTAACTTCCTAGATCTTTTATGCAGCTCCATGATTTGGACAAATTCCTCGACTTTTTGAAGACCCAGTGTGTTTGTCTAGGCGGGGGAAATAATAGGAGCAGCTGCACCACATCAACTTGTTCTGAAGATTAACTGAGATAAGGCATGTAGAATGATTACAATGCCAAACCATAATGTTTTTCAATGAAAGTTGATAACCTATATACTGCATTGCACTATACACCAGGTACATATTATTGTTTCAGCACTGAACCTTTGGCGGCACGGTGTGGGGTTAGCTCAGAGGTACCACTCCCTGTAACCTCGAGCAGGTCATTTTACCTTTCTGTACCTTCTGGAGTACACTAAACAATAACTTAGCAGCTTCTTGAGATGTTTGTTGCTGTTGGGTGCCATCGAGTCAATTCCAACCTACACTGACCCCACACACAATAGAATGCGACACGGCCTGATCCTGAGCCTTCCTCACAAGTGTTCCTACACCTGAGCCTCTTGCTGCGCCCATTATGTCAGCCTTTCTCCTTGTGGGCCTTCTCTTTGGGTGCCCCCACGTGACCAAACAGATATCCTTCTCCAGGGACTGGTTTCTCCAGGCAATATATCTGAAGCATGTACGATGAAGTATGTTGAGGTATTATTTAACCACACAATTTAATGGCTTTGGGTATATTCAGAGTTGTACAGCCATCAACAAAATCAATTTTAGAACATTTTTATCATGACAAAAAATAATCCCACAGATGTTAGGAGTCACTCCAGATCTTTCCTGAAACACCTTCAGCCTTAGATAACCATGAAACTAAATTCTATCTCTATAAATTTGTATATTTGGGGGTATTTTATTCATTCAGTGGAATCATACAGTATGCAGTCTTTGCGTCTGCGTTTTTGCACTTAGCATACTGTTTTCAAGACTCATCCACGTTGTAGTGTTTAATAACAATACTTCATTCCTCTGAACTGACAAATCGTGTTCCTCTGTGTGGATGTAACACATATTATTTATCCATTCATCAGCTGATGGACATTTGGATTCTTTCCACTTTTTGACTCTTATGACAAATATCATTATGAATGTCTGTATACAAGTTTATGTGTGGACATACCTTTTCACTTGTCCTGGGGATATACTAAGGAATGGAAATGCTGATACATATGGTAACTCTGTTTTATCTCTCGGTCAAGTGCTGAACTGCTTCGTCAAAGGGGAGACACTATTATATAGTCCCATCAACAACAGATGAGGGTCCTAGTCCTCCTCGTCCTGGCTCATTGATACTTGTTATTGTTTGTTTTAGCCATACCAGCACATATGGAATGTCATTTCCTTGTAATTTTGAGTTTTACTTCCCTGCTGGAGTTCTGGTAGGCTGTGGGGTAAGCATCGGACTGTTAAAAGCAGGGTCTACAACTCAAAGCCATCAGCTGCTCTGATGGAGAACAATGTGGTGGTAAGCGCCCATCAAGGTTCATACTTTCAGAAATCCCCAGAAGCAGCTCTACTCCGTCCTAGAGAGTGGCTGAGTCAAAATCAACCTGATGGCAGTGGGCAGGTTTGCTTTCAGTTTTTATGGCTAATGATTTTGCACATCCTTTCATGCATTTAGTGACTACATGGGTGAGTACTGGTGCTGTAGTGGTTACCAGTTAGCTGGGTTGCTAACTGTAGGGTCATAGTTTGAAACTACTAGCCACTTGAGAAAGATGGGACTCTCTAGTCTCCCCAAAGAGTGACCGTCTCAAAAACCCACAAGGGCACTCTGTCTGACAGAGTCTCTCGGAGTTGACATCAACTAGGTGGTAGTGCATTTGATTTTTGCTTGGTTCATGCGCTTATTGCCCTTTGAATAGTTTGAAAATGTTTTTGGTTTTTATTTGGGCTACTTGCCATTTTGTTGTTGAGCTGCAAGAATGGTTTACAAATGTTTCTTCCATTCTGTTGTTTTTCTTTTTATTTTCTTACTTGTAGTCTTTGAAGCTTCCTTTACATCTTAATTTGTAAAATGGTACGGAGCTCGAGGGCATTGTGGTTATGCACTGTACTGCGATCCAAAGATCAGCAATGCAAAACCAGCCACTCCACTGGAGGAGGCCAGGCCTTGCTGCTCCTATAAATAGTTACAGACGTCGGACAGTATAAGATATGACAAAAGAATAATAATTTATAAATTATCTAGGGTTCATGAAGGAGGGGGGCGGGGAGGGAGGGGAATAAATGAGGAACTGATACCAAGGGCTCAAGTAGAAAGCAAATGTTTTTAGAATGCTAAGGGCAACAAATGTACAAATGTGCTTGACGTATGTATGGATTGTGATAAGAGTTTTATGAGCCCCCAATAAAATGATTAAAAACTAAAAGTTACAGTCTCAAAAACCTACAAAGGCAGTTCTATCCTGTCCTACGGAGTCACTCTGAGTCAGCATCAACTAGATGGCTATGGGTTTTGAGTTTGGACATCCTAAGGTTATTTGGTTCAGTTCTGTGGATAGAAAAGTATCTGGTGTGCAGTAGCACTCAATAGTATTAAGTATTAGAACCATTTATAAGTATGCCTTTTTACTTAGAAATTGATACAACGTAAAAACTTTACTTTGAGAGAAAGAATGACTAAAGGACTCAGCTGCAAAGGAAATAAACTTGATTTCTTATTGTTTCTCATTCGTTCTTCATTTACTTTCTCCCCAGGGATTATTGTAATGAGTTTAATTTTTTTAATAAGTTCATAAGAAATTTTCATACCTTCTGTTCTTAACATAAATCTAACTTAGTGGTTGAAAGCCATTTTAAAGACCAAAAAATAAATAAATGAATAGACCTCACTGAAGTCTTACTTACCACATAGATTAGAGCAAAGCAATTCAATGAATAGATTTGTTTGCATTGATGCAAATATTTTTAGTAATGGTCATGGAATGTTCACCATCAGTATATATGTTTAAAATATAGCTACACTGAGAGTAGAAAGTTTAGTTCATAATTGTAGCAGCCTTTTTGAAAACAAGGATTTCAAGTCATAGAACGGTTTTGCTTCTATTTTATAAACTCAGAGCAAAATTCTTTTGTGAAATGCTGACACATCATGGAAGGCAGAGATTAAAGTCATGTTTTCAGATGCAAGTTCTAGCAGCTTTAAAATAAAGTCGGATATTTTCATTTTTAGCAGAATCATTTCCTGTGTAACCATGATGATCATAGAAAAGATGATGGCATGAGCATTTCGAGTCATAGAATGTAAGTAGGAACAGCTATTAGATACTAATGGGAAAAAGTTCAGCAGGGGCATTAAATCTGTATTACAGAGCCACCAATTTGTATCTGATCATATTGATAATGAATACCAACATTACCATGGGAAGACAAGCAGGCATTCTTCCCTTAATCCCAATGGGGAATTTGAATCCATAGTGACCACATTATCCATCTACGTGTGTATCTATATATGCACATGTACTTTTTAAACTACGAAATCATATAATGCATTTCACTTCCATTTCAAATCTTTAACACAGTGATGTACTTCTCTATTCTTCCAATCCATTTATTCTGTTAGCATTTTTCAGCATTTCAAATCCCGGAGCTAAGTCAATAATGTTGACTACTTACCATAAGCACTGTAAATGCTATTCTAATACAGGTTATTTGCAATTTGACATCCTCATCTATATGCATTATTCTGCAAGGAAAATTAAATGAAACCCTTGATTCAGAATCTGAAACACTTAGAAGTAATGATCCTGTTTACTGATTGACTGAAGTTGTGGTTTTTAAGCACTACTTAATAGAGGAAACAAAAAGCAATGTTCAAATAAAATGGAAGCATCTGAGTTACTTTAGAAAGCACTCATAGTCAAAGAATAATAGACTTTTATTTTAGTTTTCCCTGTTTATGGCTCAGTGCTATTTAGCCAACATTGTTATTTAGCTCAATGTTCCTCATTTTTGAGATGTGTGATCTTTCCAAATTTAAATTTAACGAATCCTATCCATCAGCAATTATAAGATTAGTAGATCATTATTTACATAAATCAAGTGTTCTGTCATGGGGATGTTAACAATACATTATTAAAGTAGTCTTCCCAACTATAGCTAATAAAAACGGGTTACTTTTACAATACATTTAATCTATCTATTAAACTTTGTGTATTAGACAATGTGGGGGCATTTATCACAGATCTTCCTCTTTCTGAGCTAAATGAAATAGTATAAAGAAATGTTTATTGAGCTTTGTAGGAATTTTTGAATCAACAGAAATGAAGAAAATCCCTCTTTAGAAAAACACAACATTTATAACTCTTTCCCTCTTCCTCTTTTATTTACATATATGGCCTCAGGCTTCTATTACAAATGGAAATATCACCCAAAAATCAATCATCATACTTGGTTCCAACATTTGTAGTAGGATGGTTAGCATTTGATTCAGTCTTGTGATAATATATATCACTAGGGCCAAGTGCACTTGTTTTATAAATTATAAAATGAAAACCAAATTCCTAAAGCATGGTCTTTAGGGTTGAACAAAATGTGAATAATAAAGTAACTGGAAAATAAATAAGGTGAGAAAAATTTAATCTGAATCTAAATCATTTATTTCATGAAGAATTAACTAGACTTTTGTGCTTACTCATCTTTTTAATTAGTAAAGTGTGTTTTCTCTTTTGATCAATATCTTTCATTTGGAGTGCATTAGATCAAATAGAAATATTATGCAAGTTTTGGGGTGTATTATGTCATAAAATTCAAGTGGACAATGGAACATTTGAAGCAACGACCTACTAATAAAAGTACATTGAACGTAGAACCTAAGGATTCTCATTTCCAGATGCTTTAAGATACAGCTGTATAACATCGATTTTAGGGGTTTGAATTTTTAATTATCCTGGTCTCTAGTTCTGTTTATATAATTATTAACGTTTTTAAGAAATAACTAGTTTTTGATGGGCCGTGATAACAATGAATATGCTATGGCTTGCAGGAGGGCAGTACAGACAATATTCTTAGAAGGAGGCCTGAAGGGACTTTGTTTCTTTGTATTTTGGAGAAGGACCAGGTGCCTGGTGAGGACCTTGCGTGTCCTGGCGAAGGAGAGCGTACCTGGTAAAGCAGAGGATCAGAGGACGCTCAGCAATAGGGATTAGCACAGTAAGTTCAACCACGCGTTCAAGCTGGCCATGATTCTGTGTGGGAATGGCACAGGGTTGGCGGGGTTCCCTCTGTGGTACACAGGGTTGCCATGAGTTGGTGAGCAGCTACCATCAACAATTAAAACCTCTTTTAAAAAGACAAAAGAAAGGGTCAGATACCACTGCACTTCAGGCTTTGAAGTGGAGCTGCTTGTTTGCCCATAGGGGTCTGTGTTATGTTAAGTGCTTAAAGTTGATCAACACCCAAGGCATGATAAGGAGATTAAGTGCTGATTAAACCCCTATCAGTAGAATTCAAACAGGTGATCTGACAGAACAAGCACTCTAATCAAGTGCTCTTGTTCATCTGGCTCGATATCAGATCCCATCAGTTGCCGGTTCCGCCTCTCCAAACCCAGTTCCCTCCACTCGGGTTGTTTATAAATACATTTTGAAAGTACTTGCGAAGGTGAGGTGCATGGATTCCAGTTATCTGTGCTTAGGTGAGATTATGGTACTGAATTATATGAACAAATTCTAAGTTAGAAGATGCCGATAAAGATTAAATCATCTGAGCGCCTCCACCCCCACCCCTTCCCAACAATTAGTAACACAAGGCTGTTAAGCAGAGATCAATTGTAATTGAGCAACTGAGAAAGGGCAATAAACAAATTACTGGCGCTTTCACAGAAGTCTGAAGCCTGTTGGTTTACAGAATCTCTGTTATTTAATCCAGAAGGCCTGTAGGTTGTAAATTATCCATTACAGTTGTCACTAGGCCCTTAAACAGAAGTTATGTACTAGTTTAAAGGCACAGGAAAAGCGAGTCTCCTGGTTTTTGTCTCATACAAAACAGGATAGGCCTAGTTCAATTACACACACACACACACACACACACACACACACCCCACACACACATTTCACAGTGCTCTGCATTCCAAGCGATGCAAAACAAGTTTAGAGGTACCATTGGGTAAGATATGAGGAAGGCTGTTTAGTTCTCAACTAAACACTGATACAGAAATGTCTTTAAAATATCTGTTTGGTTTCAACTATAATGCCATGATCGTATGGCTTCCGTGACAAGTAGGAATAAGATAAGACTTAGAGGTTTTAAACTGCTTTAAGATTGTAGGCTCTTACATTCTACAGTAGGAGCAAGAAGAACAAAGACATGGTCCTTATGATAGAAGATAGTTTGTTATTTTTTTTTTTTAGGAAACAAAGATATGATAGTCTACCAAGAAATAGAGACCAAATGTTCTTGTTTATCCTAAATATTCTTGCTATGTATATTGTGAAATGATTTTAAGGGAATCCTTGGCTGTTGCAAAGGCTTAAGCACTTCACTACAAACCTAAAACCAGTGGCTTGATTTTACTCTGCGGGAACTCGGAAGGAAGGCCTGGCGATCTGCTTCAGAAAAATCAAACCAAATTCACAGCCATGCAGCTGCTGTGGCTCACAGAGACCCAGAGGGCAGGGTTGAACTGCCCCTTTGAGTTGCTAAGAATGCAACCCTACAGGCATAGAAAGCCCTGCCTTTGCTCTGGGACTGAATCCTTTATATTTTTAGGGGAGCCCTGGTAGTGAAATGTTAAGTACTCAACTGCTGTGTGAAAAGTCTGAAATTTGAACTCACCCAGTGGCTCGGAGGGGAGAGAAACCTGGTGGTCTGCTCCCATAAGGAATCCAGCTATGTGATCTCTGGAGCAGTTTTACTCTCTGACACAGGGTTGTCATGAATTGGACTCAATAGTGCACAGAGACACAAATATTTTTAAATGTGAATTTTCTTTGGCTGAAGGAAACACCTTTATTTGTGCACAATAAACAAATTTATGAATTGCACATTGCCCTGTTGACATAGTGCATAGGAGTTGGACTGCAACAGCAAGGTCAGCAGTTTGAAACCACTAACCACTCCACTGGAGGAAGGAGAGGCTTTCCTCTCCCCTAACGAGTTACAGAAACCCACAGGGCCGGTTCTGCCCTATCCTACTGGGCTCTCTAAAAGTCTGCATTGACATGATGAAAGTGAAGTTTTATTTTGTTTTGTTTTTGAGAGTGCAATTAATGGCAAATTTCTTCTTTTATTGACCGCAAGATTTGCCTTAAGGACATTCATTATCAACAGTAATGTGAGAAGAAAAAAAGAATTTGCATTTGCATATGTCTCTAATATTTTCAGGGCTAATAGATACATTTGGCTTAAAAAAGGGTCAATGATCCTAACAGTATAAAATTTCCACAAACAAGAGAAATAGGCATATTAGGTACAATCTATGGCATTGCTTAGCTAATGTTCCCATATTCCATCCAGGATGCCCTGTTCTTTTATGTCATTAAAGAAGAGCCATCTGTCACCTCCAGCAAGTTCCCCTTTCCCACTTTCCTTCATTTCCCTAGTAGATCTTCATCTGAAAACAATTCATGGAAATGAAGAAACAGAACAAAACCTTCATGGCAGAGCGACCCACTGGTATTGGGGCAAAATTCCATCCTCCAATTTGTACTGTAGGCATTTTCTGTTCTCGTTTTTAAGAAACTGTGCCTTTTTACTCCATATTCTTATTTTCATCTAATATGCAGACTTGCTGTTGTTTATTGAGGTGTAAGTTTTGTTTGTCGAATGAGCATCAGCACAATCGGGAGCCACAACGTGGTTGAAAAAGTTACCCTGGGAATAGACGAGGCAAAGCATTACCCACAGTTTGCAAGAGAGAATTTTTTTATTACAGCAGAATAGACTAAGTAGTAGAAAGTAATTTTGAAAAAAGAGAAATGTCGGTGTTTTTGAATGCGGACTATATCTGGGGGAAACATACAAATTGGATGCCAGCGTGGTAAAGAAGGCTGCTGGTGATCGTGAGCGGCTGCACGTTACTTTCAGGTGTGATAGTCCTCATGGATCATGAAGACTGCTACTGGTGACTGCTAGGGAGGAGGGTGCTCTACTGTTCTGCTGATTGCATGGGTACCCCCTTAAAGAATCAGCATGGATAATAATGAACTTAAATGGACTACCTAATGGCCAATTTTCCCTTTCATCATTGTCCCAAACTATTAACAGATGATTCCCATGTAGTTAAAGGAGGGCATCCGTTGCAGATTTCAATGAAACTACTGAGGAAAATTCTTTGATTATTTTGGATAAAAATGAAAGATACATTTCTCTCTTCTTTCTACTTCTTTTCCTCTACCCTCCTATAATGGTCATAAAAATGATGATGGCTCACAATGGTGATCATTACTTTAAAGTGACCGAGACTCTCATTTAAAAAGTGTTGTCGCTGAGTGATGGAGACGTGTATCACAGATAAAGCCATAGCCCACCTCGGCACCATCTCAATGTTCAAGCCTACTTTTTGTGGCAGGTAATTCTGTTGAGAGTTTTCCTTATTTTCGATGTTATCTTTTATCAAATATGGTGTCCTTTTCTGGAGAGCCGTCTTTGCTGATAACCTATCTAAAGTAACAACACAGCATCTCACCATCCTCACGCCTAGGGAGCAGTCTGGTTGTCTTTCCTTTAAGACTACGCTGTTCCTTCTGCTGGCATTCTCTGATACAGTCCATATTTTTCACCAACACCACACTTCACACGCATCTATCTTCTCTCCTCTGTCATTGTCTAACTTCTCTATCCCCATGAGGTCATTGAAAAGCTCACAGCTTGAGCGTGACCGCAAAGTAGCCCTTCAAAGTGACCACTTTGCTTTTCAAAATAAAAGTAGATGGTGTGTGGTAATAGCCCTAGTGCTGGAGTGAAGCTCTCATCTGCTCATGGAAAAGTTTGTGCTTCAACCTCACCAGAGGCTCTGAGGGGTAAACTGTGGCAGTCTGCTTCTGAGAGGTGCCCAGCCCTGGACACACCGGGGGCCAACTCGACCCTGTTCGACAGGGTTGCTGTGAGTTGGAATTGACACAAAGAATTGGAGTATGGACATGTTAGATCTCTCCGAGGAGAGCTTGGCTCCAGGCGAGAAAGAATTCATGCCGAAGCCTGGTTTGTGATCCCAGTGTGTTTTATGAGAGTTAGAAGTTTCAGGTTTACCCAGGCACCCACAGGGCTCCTCCCAAACATGCAACCTGCCTGGAAGCTGCTCACAAAGTCACAAAGTCGGCTCCAGGCTCCTGCCTTTTCAATGATTCCATGGGAGGTGTGGTGGACGACCCTGGTCGACCCCATTGGCTGAATTGAATTCACCTGGCCTAGGTGGGCCAATCCAGGTGCAGCGCCCACCCATGCGTACCTGGAGGGAAACTTGAACCTCTGAGCACTCCTTTGTTTCGATAGCTCTGGGCATGCGTAATGGACACCCCAGCGCCTGTGCTACACTACCTAACAGACATAGGGTATTTTCAACAGCATTCATTTTGGAAAACAGTTTCTTTATTAAATAGTAATTTTGCTGAATCAATATTTTTACTTCATAGAGCTCTAGTAGCCTAAGAAGACCTGTCAAAAGCTAATGCTTGCTTTATTGAGACAATGATTTAGATCCTAATGACAAAGTCTTTTCTGCTGTGGGAGCATAATAGACAGCCTATTGTTAATGTAGGCTAGTTCTGTAGTCTCTATGAGGTTTACTTACATTTCATGAGTGTCCAGTCACTACAAATTAAGCAGATACTTGTATAAATTTGCTTAGCAGGGAGCAAACTGACTCCCTGCGCATGATTGAGTGCTTGAGTCCTATCCCCAAAGTTGATGGTTTGAACTCACCGAGAGGCACCTGAGAGGCCAACCTGGTGATCTGCTTCCGAAAGATGAGAGTCTTGAAAACCTGGCGGAGCAAGTTCTATCTTGACGCGCATGAAGCCCCCACGCGTTTCAATCGACTTCACCGGAGCTCGCACCAACAGTCAGGAAGCAAATAAGTATTTACACTGGAGAAACTTAAAAACATTCGCTGTAGAGGCAGCCCGTCAGTGTTCTATTTTTCGGTGATTGCGCTCTAGGATTCAGAAGAAAGATGAGGTTTTTTGCTCCTGTAAAGAGTGGCCATCTCAGAAACCCTCAGGGATGCATGCTTCTGGCCTGTCCCATGGAGCGGTCGCGAGTCAGGGACCTCCTGGCAGTGAGTTTTTGTCTTGTTTTCTTCCCTTTCTGGGATAGTTCAACTCTGTGCACCTGAGGCTGTCATGACAAGGAATTCATTCAATGGCAACTCACAAAACAAAAACTAACAAAAGAAAAAGGACCACTACAATATATTGTATAGATAAAATGTAGTTTTACGTAGGATTGCTTTCCATTTGCCGTGGGAGACCTTTCTGGGTTCTGTGGTTATATTCAACCCTGTAAGAATCCCTGGAGCCTTTGCAGCTTGGGTATACTATCTGAAGTTGTCTTGGTGTAGACATTTGGTAATTGTGTGATTTATCTTCACAAAGGAAACTATGAAGTGTGTGATTATATATTACATACAATATAGAGACAGATTTTAACATCAGTATTAACCGTATAATGAAATCTTTCAATTTTGAGTCCCTCCGTGGCACAAACAGAGAAGCACTTGAAAACTAGCCCAAAGATTGGTGATTCACATCTACCCAGAGACACCTTGGAAGATAGACCTGGCTCTCTATTTCCCACAGCTCACAGCCCTGAGAACCCCATGGAGCATTCTCCTCTGACACATCGGTGTGCACAGAATCCAAAGTGACCAGGGCGCAGAACTGACTCAACAACATACTCTTTAATAAATCCATGAACACTGAGTTGGCTAGTAGTCTGTGAAACTGCTAGTTTGGGTTGGATCTAATTTTCAGCACTTTTTGTTTTTAGTGTTTTATGCATTATTGTCTTCATATTGATTTACATAAATGTACAGTAAAATTAAATGTACAAAAGAGAAAGAGGAAATATTTCGATTCATTTTACTACCTCTTTCTTGGAGAGACAGCTACTACTAAAAACAATGGGAGAGTTCTTGTGTGTGTGTGTGTGTGTGTGTGTGTGTGCAAAGTTGTTTTTTTAAAAGTATTTTGTAATGTGTCTCAGGTACATTCATCTTTTGATAAAAGCCATGACTTGTAAGAATAACAATACTAATTGCAAACTCCAGGATACTTTTGCATACATAAAACGACCAAGAAGACAAAGTCAAGCTGTTTTTTCTAGATTAAGTAAGAAATAACCAAATATTTGCTTCAGGCCAGAGAGAAACACTGGCTTACTGGAATCCCAAGAGCCTAGCAGTACTTTTCCCTATACGTCTAGTCCCTTTCCCAGAGAAGGCTAAGGTGTGCTCCCAGAGGCACCTGTCATTAGGTTGAATCCAGAGCCTGTTACCACAACTTTATAGCTTCATCTGCACAGCCAGTCTCAGTTATTTTTGCCTAGAACATCTGAGAATCTGCTCACACTCTATTAATTTTGTTGTTAGCTAGTTGCTGGGAAGTTGATTCTAAGTCATATTGACCTCATGCACGCAAAGGTTTCCCCATAGGATTTTCAAGACGGCGACATTGTAGAAGCAGATTGACCTGTGCACCTTCTGATGCACTTCTGGGTGTGTTTGGAAATTTGGGCTAGAACTTGAATGCTTAACTCTACTCACCACTCAGGGACACACTGATCACAAACAAAATCCATTCCTGTTGAGTCTACTTTGTCCCATGGCAATGAGAGTCCCCAAACCCTACCACCCCTGGCCATCCAGGTGATTCTGATTTTTAATGACTATGGAGGCTGTGAACATTTGCATGGGAGACGATCGCCTCATCTTTCCCCCGTGACAGGACAGACTAAACCTCCCCATGGCGTTCCCAAGGCTGTAAATCTTTACGGAAGCAGGGCGCCTCATCTTTCTCCCAGTGGGTCAGAAATGCCAACCACCGACCTTTTGGTTAGCAGCCTAGAGCTTGACCTCTGCACCACCATCCCTCATTTCCCACCAACTACAGATCCTCAGCCAGGAATGCCTGGACATTGCCCAGGTCGGCCTGCCTAGAGTGGATGTCTTCTTCAGACGCTCTCAGCCTAGATAGAGGTCACAGAGAAGGGTCTGAGCATCCAGAAGAGAGCACAAGAGACTCCAAACCTAAGCAGCTGAGAAAACCTTTCACCAACTGCTGGCGGACACCAATGAGAAAGCCCTGGGGCCGGTTTGCTGGGGGCAGAAGATGAGTGCCTGCTTGCTGATGTGGGGGGTTGGGATGAGAGCTTGAGTTAACCCTGAAGAAGTGAGATTTTCTTATATTTGAAGGCCTTGAAGTGCTTGCTCAACCAGATGAGACTGAGTCTCTTGGCAGGGTCATTTTCTGGTCCCCAGTTATCTCTAGGGAAGTGTGACTTCATGGATAAAAGACGCCCAGAGATCTCTTACAATGAGACTGCCAAAGATCCTCATCTATCTAAGTGAAAATTAATAGGCATCAGGATCTAAAAAAGATATTT
The DNA here is from genome assembly GCF_000313985.2 of Echinops telfairi. Taxonomy (NCBI): domain Eukaryota; kingdom Metazoa; phylum Chordata; class Mammalia; order Afrosoricida; family Tenrecidae; genus Echinops; species Echinops telfairi. The sequence continues at coordinate 55,070,592 of NW_022111373.1, forward strand.
CAGAGATATCCTGACAAAAATGAGGTTTTCTATCTGAGACTTTCCTTATTACCCTCCTTACCTATAATTACAAGCTTTAGCCATATTTTTTATTTGCGGCACCCTGGATGTCCACACTTCAAGAGGACATTGGCCTCAGCTGCAGAGCTGCAGAGCTGCAGAGGGAACTGGGGCAGTACATTAGAATGTATTAAATATGTACTTTATGCCGAGCACTGTTCTGGATTAAGCCTCACATCTCTCACAAAACTTTATGTTATGAAGAGGCAGGAGGGAGTGGACAGTAGGAACTTATTGACCACACACAAAACCATATTGGATGAGAATGAAAAATAAGGAGCTCACTGAACCTGTTAACGTGTCTTTTAACCGGCTGTTGGATTAAAGGTTTTGTGAACTCAAAATTGTTCTGCCAGCAGTTAATTTAGGTCTTACGTTGCACTTGAGACTGACTATGCAAATCCTTCCTCCTGATCTCACTGAAGTTCACGTGGGGACTTTGCTTTCTTTGTAGCAATAAGGGACAGCTTGCTGAGCCTGGCAGAATGACACTGCTGTGTCAGAGTCAGTGAGACCCCCAAGGGAAAAGATGAGAAGTCTTAGAGCAAGAGAGTGGGTTTAGGGCCACTTTCAACACTGAGCTGGCATGAGACAAAGTTACGGGGTTGGAAAATATTTCCTGTGACAGAGAATTTGCATACTATCACCTACTTTAGAGCGCACTATGACTACCTAAACTTGATCCATATTATTCTACCTCAGTAACCTGAATGCTCCAACGGTGCACTGTGGATAGTAATGCATGCCTAGTGTGGTAGTTCCATAATCTGGTATCAATTTGGGATTTGAGAGGATGATGAATGAAGGGGTGAAGTTTGTCCTGTCAACAAGACGTAACCAATGAGGCCTCTGTGTGGGCATGGCCTTCTGAGAATTCTGGGAACTCTGCTATTTCTTCTGGAGGTGGAAGACACTTCTTTCTGCTGGCTTCTTGCTAGGAGACATCCCTGAGGACAAGCCACATGGACCTACCCTGATGCCGCCCCGGGGACTGGAGAAGCCGTGTGGAGACCCCTGCCAGTGCTGAGATGCTTACAACTCCACTGGATCCAAAGACTTTCTCCCCACGGTGGGAGAAAGCCTGTGGTCATCCTGCATTTGGCATCATTGCATGTGTTTCATGAGTCTGAATAGACTTCATAGATTGATATCAGACATATGGGCTAATATCGGACTTATGGGCTTGAACTGGACTGGGTTGGGATGCTTTCTTAGTGTAAAAGTACCCTGTATATAAAACTCTCACTTATACACATGTGAATGTCTATGAATTTGTTTCTCTAGTTTACCCGGACTAACACAGATAGGTAGCTTGAATTAGCGTGTGGACAATAGAGTGTGGACTTTAAAACCCACCCCTTTAGTTTTTGATTCTACAAGGAATGACGATGCTGGGCTGAGAAGCAGTCACCCAAGAGAAAGCACTTCCCCTTTATTTTGTCGCAGATTCTGTTGTCATCCCAAGGCAAAGCCTGCTTCACTACTGTCTTTGAGGCTGCTGGCAGGAGGAAGGAGTGTCATGAGATCATGGACTATGAAATGGACACACCTTAATGTGGCCCAAAGGGTGTTGACCCTAAAACTTAGTGCTGGAAGATGCTCAGTACAATCTCTGTACACAAAAGTAACAGTGTGACAGTGTTGATTATTACAGTCTCAATCTGGAACATAATTGAGGTTTAGCTAAATGAAATAGATACCAGTATCTCAGGCACCTGAGATGATAAAAAATGAACTCCATTTTTTTCTAGTTTTCCTTCCTTCTGCTATAAGATAGTAGCCCATCAGGTCATGTTTGTGGAAGAAGACATCAAAATCAAGGCAGAGTTTGTATGGAACAATCACTTGTAAACATCATAATCTGGGAGCCTGCCATTGCTTCTGACATGGCTGAGTGCATAATCACTCTCAATCATGCTGATCACATTTTAGATTTAGAGCTCATTTCCATCATACATAAGACTGCAGAAAGCATCCCAGAGGGCAAATAAACACATCAAGAATAAAAGAGGAGAAACCCTAAAATTTATTCTTTTATTCATTTGCCTTTTTCTGATTTAATCTAATTTGGAATGCTATCTAAGCTACCAAATAGTTTTCTCTCAAGCATTTTAAAATAGAAGCACAACCCGTATGTTAATAGCTAATACACTTATTTTCACCAATTTCCCTTTTATAAAGTAGTCTATGGATTCTAACTTTGAGAATACAATTTCTAGGAATGTAGGGGTCTTTCCTACAAAACGAGCATGCTATTTCATCGCCTAGTTTACAGACACTATAAGTGCCCTAAGATTTCAACCATCCTTATTAATAAAGAAACCAAAAGAGTTCTGTCTGATCAACTGACACTCTCTTTCCTTGGCTTGCATTTCGCCCCCCTAATGTCCTACATTTTCCACCCATGTTTCAACAATTTCAATCCACTTCATGGGATCATTCTTTTATGATAACAATATTAGCACAATGTTTGCAGTTGGGCCAACAATCCTTGTCCTTGAAGCTTATATAAATAACTTTCTGGTGTTTTTTTAACCTTTTCTCTCCCCTCCCTGGTCCCCTCAGCAATGAGGCATGTCACTCTGCTGGTTCACATCCATCTTGTTTTATTGATGTCCACTTTGGTGTCTGTACAGGTCATCAATTTTGCTGCCTCGTAGGCAGCCAGTGGGAATGTACAAGTTAAGTCACTGGACTCTGTGTGTTGGGCTGGAGGAGGAGGACCAGGGAGGAAGTGTCAGCTTTCTTTAGGACTAACAGTCCCAATCAGATACTGGCACCAGGCCTCATAAATCTTGCGGATGACCCAGGTGAACCCTGAAGCTCGGCGCTCACTGAAAACTGATCAGGCCCCTGCTTAGTTTAACAGGCCGTTCGCAGTGACAAGTGAAGGGTTCAACAAATGCACAAAACAGATAGATATTAGTTGAAAAACTAATGGCTTTTAAAAGAATGTTTGACAATTGTTTAAGGCTGTCTGTGGATCCATTAGACTGATAAACGACCGAGTTGGTGGATGCTAAACTGGAGCTGGCTTGGAGGAATCAACGGGGAAGTTTGTTTTCCCTTGCATGCCGCCCTTGGTTATTTATTTTGGTCACCCCATGTCCTCTCCAGGATCAACACGTCCAGAGATTGCGGGGAGTTACGTGTGCCGCCTACCTTTCACCTGGCAGCCAAAGTGGCGTGAACAAGACTCGGAGACTGCCCTCAGTGACCTACAATTGACCGCCTGAACTTCTGAGTTGGGGTCAGTTGGGGCCCAGACTGGGAGGTCAGAAGCTGGTCAGCTTTCCCTGGCCCGAACATGCTGCCTGGGAAGACTTTATTGCTGTGATTTATGCAATTTGCCAAGACAGGTTAAGGAGACCTTAAAACACACCACAGGGCTCGCTGGCGCAGGGACACCCTCCACTTGGAAAATAAATTCTGAGTGTCCAGCTGAAATCTCTTGGGGATACGCCTTGAAGTATTTCCCCCTCTGTGTCTACAGATTCATTCCCACACTCGACCCCTGAACGTGACAGGGTTAGTGGTTCCAGATTTATTTAAACAATACAAATGCCCCAAACGAAGCACTTTCAAACCTGATTAATTGCAAAGGCAGGAGAAGCCTGGGTAATGAATTATTTGGGGGAGCAGTAAACCCCGACAAAAGTTGACTCTTAAATCAGTGCTTCAGGGTTCCAAACACAAGGAACGCTCCACTTTTTAAACAATTAAACAATTCTTGGGAAAGCGTTTGGAAGATTGCTTTGTTTTTGAAGCTTCGTTTTGTGTGTGTGTGAATTGTTGTAAGTGGTAGGTACTTTATCAAGCCTTGTGGGGAGGTGATGCGGATGAGATGATCTTTAATTGCATAATTAATTTTAGGGCTCTTAAAAGTAAGTTCCCGTCTCTTGTCTAGGCGTAGTAGCAGAATCAGATCGATACCCAGGATGGGCATTTTCCCAGACCTTTCCGACCAAGATGTGGTGGCTGCTCTCCATTCAGCTCGCACATCTGTAGCCACACCGCGATGCTCATGTAGTTTGTGATGCCAGCCATGGGGTAGTCATGCATGTCAGTTTGCTCAGGCCGAAAGCAAACAATTGAGCCCAGGTTGTGGTGGATGAAAAGGTACTTGGTGCTATAAACCTTAGAGTCACCTCTCTGCTTGTTTCCAGGGGAATGGAGTGCTTCTGGGTACATGTGTTCCCATTACTCAATTTGGCTGCGATCTAATAAATGCGATTCACAAGGTATTAGTCTGTAATGTGGTCTAATTTCATTTAGTAGATGAGAGAAACAGCTAAAACTGTGAGAAATTCACTTTGAAAAATGGCGTGTGCGTAATAGTCAACAGCTAATTTCCATGAAGGTTTTAAGACCCACTTTACAGAGGAATCTGCCTGCACTAAATATGTATTTGTGTGAGGGATTGGGATGGCTTGCTGGTGCACTATCAGTATGCTAGGAAAATTATACGCCAACCAACTCATTCATTACACCAAGCTCCAAAGTCGTAATACGTAGTGTTAGAAAACCAGTTTTGCACTAATATAATTTAGCAGGTTGAACTCAAAGGCTTTCAAAGTCACCCTGATTTTCTTTCCATCTCTTGAACACTTCTCCAGTGATGTCATTTCTTGAATATAGTGCTTTACTGTACAAGGCACCTTGTCGATGCTCTTTAAAAACACGCATTCTTTGGAAAATATGCTAGATTGTACTTGGGGAGCAGGTAGAGAGAAACAGGACTCTGGGTCTTGCACCCTTTTATTGCACCTAAAGGGTCACTCGTGGTGGTACAAATCTGTTCTGAGCCAGGGGTGAGCTCCCGGGGTTGCGAAGAGGCCTGCAAAGGGTCCCTCAAGGTGAAGCAAGGAAATGATGAGAAGCTTCCAGGAGGACCTCACCCCGCTCAGCAGACTCTCATGGCCTCTGTCTTCTCAGCAGCACAATTTACTTTTGCCAGTGGGTTCCCACACTCGAGTGTGGTGAAACTGTTGTTTTCTCGCTGCATTTAATCTGTTGTGAGAAGGCTATCTTCAGTCTTGAACAATAAAAATTAAAGCTAATGTTCCCAGTTCACTGTAAATAGCTTTTTGGAAACTCAGTTAATTAAATCTTCCATTATGAAGTATTTTCTATTACTAGAAGAAATTAAAAGTAGACAGGGAGCACAAGGCAGCCATTAATGAGGTTACTGAAGATCCAAAGAGATGTTACATTATGAGATTATCTGTGGTTGAGCAATTCCCTCAAGGAATGCAAGTTCGCCATACCAATGATCACTATTGATCAACTGGAATTTTTGAAAGCTCTTGCAGAGGTCAATGGACAATTCTGTCTTTTGCCCCTGGTACTAACTGTTGATTGATTCATGGGTGGCCTTGTTAAAAAACAAACAAACAACACCCCCGCCCCCTCAGATTATTATTGAAAACTTGTTAATGAGTAATAAATTCGGAATGTAGCATACTTTTTGTAGGTCCAGCTCTCTTTAGGCAGCTTATTCCTGTCGGTTCTTCAAGATCAACGTCTCAACATTTTGTGTAATTTCTTCACCCCATGCTAGATTCGTCTATGGGATGTACTCAGCACTTAACATTCAAGCCGTTTGTGTGGCGATGGATATTTGGAAGAACTGAACCCTTTCCCATTGCTTTTTCTGCCAACACTGCTGGGGTTTCCTCTCTTCAGGTTAAAATTGAAATATGGGAATATGGTCCTGATTTCTTATCCGCCATGATTATATATATGCACACTCTTCAACCCAGTTACTTGAGGTGCTGTGGCTACATTCCAACTCAAACAATTCATGATTTTGTTTTTTGTTTTCCTGTAACGCAATATAACTTCACTGAGAACAGAATGGTTGTTTTTGTCTGCCGTGAAACACTACTGGCAATAAATAATTGGCAATTGAGTTCGAGACCTGAGACCCAGCACGCTGCTTACTCCGTGCCCGACTGCTGCCTTATCCCACAGCTGCAGGTCACTAACTGGGGCTGCAAGGATTGCCTCTCTTGGTGCTTCAAGAATAATTTTTCCCCTTGTGAATTTCTCAGCTCTACGGTTTTAGGATATCATATTTAACTTGTCGAGCGGAACCTTTGTCTAACAATGGAAACAGTGCTTAAACTGAGAGGGGGTGAATTTTCCAGGAAAACTTATAGTTGCACTATATCTATTAATTTTCAGTTCAACATTTTGAGAGACTGTAGTCACAATAAAAATAGTATCTTTGGGTAACCTGACAGTATGTTGATATAGTTTTCATTCATTAACTTCCACAGAATAATAAAAACCAATATGATAAAAAGGCTTCATTGCTTATTGCTATAAGTGATTTTTCTTATTGGATTTGACTTCATATGGAGAGAAAATGAAAGCCCAACTAACTGCCTTGGGGTCAGTTCTGACTCACAGCAATGCTGTTACATTAGAGTAGAACTACCCCTTAGGGTTTCCAAGGCTGCAACTCTGTAAGTATGTATGTATTTACGTATCTAGTTCGTTATTTATATGTGTAAGAAAGATCTTTATATCATGGAATAATTGAATATCAAGAAAATATTCCAGTCCAGTCCAAATCAAGTTCATAAGTCCTATACTAGCCCACAAATCCCTCTTCAAACTCACACAGCCACCTGCAATGATGCAAAATGCAGGGAGATCACAGGCCGGTGGGTGGAGGCTCTTGTGGATCCAAAGGCAGTGGAAGCATCACGAGGCCCTGGCAGGTCTCGGCTTCTTGACTTACCCAGAGGAAGGTGAAGCAGAAAGAGAGTCTCAAGGCCTCGTCTAGAGAGAAAGAGAGAACGAGGCAAGCCTGAAAGAGCCATTGATCTGAGTGGCCCTCCAATCCAGCTGCCACCTGAGTAACAGGCTGAACTGCTCCCAGAGGTTCTTACAGGAGCCATGGTGGCACAAAAAACTAACTATCACAGTATGTGACTTGTAAATGACAGATCGTTTGTGCTAAAGAGTTCCAGGGAAAAATAAACAAATGAACAAAATTGGAGTAATAATTTGATTGTCACTACCTTTCATTTATGGGTTTTTAAAGGTGTTTCCTAAAATACATTCTTATTTATAGAGCACTATATTATTGCCAGAATCCCCCCCACACCCCAATACTTTTATTGGCACACAAGTGTGTCAAAGAAAGTAGATGGTGCCCAGCTACCAATCAGAACAGTGTCCGGGGTCTTAAAGGCTTGTATTCAAACAAGCAGCCATCTAAGCGAGGAGTCAACTAAGTCCACACAGAAGAAGCACACCAGCTTGTGTGATCCAATGATGACAATTATACAATTTGAATATGGTCAAAAGCATCAGAGCTAAAACTATGAACACACAATTTGTGGAACTCTATGGAGGACGGTGGGAGGGCAACAGTTTCTGCAGCGTCTCGTCAGACTGAGCCACTGGCAGAGCCCTGTCAGGCAGAAACCACTGAAGCCTCGGTCACGCTGCTGCCTCCACGTCCATCAGGCCTTAAGTCTTTCAAGAAGCAAGTGCCACGCCTTTCAACTGACGGATAGCTGAGGGGTTCAAACTGCAGACAGTTAGTGGGCCGACGCTTAACCCACCGCACCATCACCACCACCATTCTTTCCTTTGAACAGATGAGAAAACTGAGGCACAGTGATTATGAGGCTAAAAACATTCAGTAATTGGTACTATTCGTATTTCAACCTAGGGAAATTGATTTTGATATCTGTTCTCCTAACCAAGCAATACCACATCCAAACAGATTGTGTGGGTGGCACCTGGGGACTGGGTTTGACTCACTGTGACCCTTGAATACAACAGACCGACCACTGCCAGGCCTCCATCGTTCTCCCCATGACTGCTGGGTTTGGGTTCACGCTTGCAGCCACCGTGCTGCTGTGTAGTTAAAGGGGCTGGACAAAACCATGCAATGCAAACTGCGTGTGCCCCTTTCCCTGAACCCAGGAGCAGTCTGTTCTCCATACATTTGTCACTATCACGGTTTACATATTACTTAGCAAGAAAAAATGTGGCATTCACTATAAATATATAACTAAGTCTACATGCCACAAAGATTTATCGATCATTTATTGTGTTCCCGAAACCAATCGTCTTTGCCAGGCTTTTTTCTTTCTCTCTCTCTTCCCTCCCTCCCTTGCTTAGCTTCCTTCCTTTTTCCACTTTCTTCCCACTTCCTTCCTTCCTGTAGAAATGGAGGCCACAGCAGGTAGGTGGGGAAGATGGAAAATCTTGCTTTTGAAATCCTACTAAACCACAGATTTGCCTTAAGGGAAGCCATTTTAGAGAGAAAGAGAGCGATGGGGGCAGAGAATAGGGTGATCTTTAGTCCTAAACCATCATAAACATACATTTCCCTAACTGCTTGCGGAGGGAAGCAGGGGACAGTTTTGGTTTATGTAAGTTGCGCTTTCCTTTGTGCATATTACACGCATAATTTCAAGTGCAAAGTTAATTGAAACTCTTGTCGTTTACCAAAACTTTTATAGCAGCTGTCCAGAGCATGAATCCTTTGACACTGCCCCAAGTTTGCCACCAGATTTGTGCTTTTTACAATCCTGATTCAAACTATGTGTTTAATGAAGAGCCAAGTCACTCAAAGTAGACGCTTCTTTCCCCCTGCATTTGTTTTAAAAATTTTCTTTTATGCTTCTAATACTTAAGGGACTTTTGTCAAAGTTTTGGTGACAACTAGATCAGAAAACCCATAATTTTTTGGCTTTATCTCTCTCTAGAGCTGGCAGGGAACAGGAATTGCAGAATGCAATTGGCAGAGCCAAATACCCGCAAACACAATGTAATAACATTTCAAAAGAACAATTCTGTGGGGCTCTTGTTCAAAGTATTATTTTGTCTCCTTTCAGTGATTTATTGTTTTTTCTTTCTTTCTAGTTTCACACCAGAGCTTAGAATATATCAGACTTGCAAATAAGGAGATAAAAACACACCTTATACATAGTACAGACCACCGAAACATACCCAGGAAAAGGATAAGATAAAAACAAACAGAAACTACACTGTTGAAATGCTTTATGTATATGGCTTTACTTTGAATTAAACCTACACATTTATACTCATACTTATTCAAGACATGTTTAAAATTTTCTCAATAACACATAGAAAATAGAATACAATGCCTTAATTTTAAAAGTTGGCATATGAGAAGGAAAAGAAAAATTAGATATAAAATGGAATAAAATGATTGAATGTGATTGATATGCAAAAAAGATGCAAACATAATTAACACTAAGGGTAATTAGAAATAAAACCCCAATGCGACATTACCACATACCAGTTAATACGGGTTTATTAAAAATACTGACAACACAAAGTGTTGGCGAGAATGTGGAACAATTGGAACTGCATGGCATTGATGGTGGTAAGGCAAAGTGGTCCAGCCACTCTGGAGACTAGTTTACAGTTCCTTACAGGGTTAAAAATAACTTACCGTATGCATCAGCAGTATCACTCTTGGTATTTATAAGTAAGTAAACTCATAGCTGCACACATGCTTGTAACAGTTCCCTTCGCTATTGCTCTGGACTGGGAAGAATCCAAGTGTTCTGATGGGTGAGTGGAGAGAAAAACTATGGTACAGTCAGTCAAACGATTTACACAGTGCTCCAAAATAAACTAATCCATATGATGAAAATCAAGTGAGTAAAGGAAGCAGATATCAACTTATTATGCAGTTATGAATCCACATATGACAATCTAAGAGAACAAAAAAACTACTGTGAGCAGCAAAGGCTTCCAGGTGTTGAGGTGGAGGGAAAATGTTATTATAAAGGGATACTAGGAGGGGGATTTCTTTGAGCAATGGGACTCTATTTTGTTCTGTCTGCAGTGAGTTACACCAATTGATACGTCTGTTTAAATTAACAAAATTTTGTACACATATTTTAAATGTGTACAAAATTTTAAATTAAAAAATGATCAATGATTTAGATTTTAAATTTGGCTCTCATCTTTCTACTGTGAAAAGTTAAACTTGTTCAGTCACACAACTTGTGACATAAATAAGGGAGAAAAAACATTGGTAATTCTGAGGGCATTCAAGTACCACTTAAAAAGTTTCCAGCTACAGCTTCAGAAAAGGGACCAGGTGTTAATGAAGAACAATACGTTTCATGGAAATGTTTCTTTGATATAGACAGTTGGCATCACACCAAAATCTGATTAAACAAAATTCATTTGAGATGTCTTAAATCCATGTAATCTAAAAAAATCCTACTCATTCTGCTTTAATCCAGGTCGTATATTTTGGCTCAGTCTTTAAGGAAACAGACAAGGATAAGTGAATGTATTGCTATCAATTGATAGAGCCTTTACCAAACAAACAAACAAACAAAAAATCCGCCCCCCCAAATGTGAAGCTGGTGTTTATTGATATATCCTCCATCTGTGTCTAAATACTTCTGAAAGCAGTGCCTTCATCTCTCCCAAAGAATTCTACATCCTTTGATTTTTTTTTTTTAATACCAGGTCAAAATGGCAGTTTGGGCAGTCACAAGGGATTCATTGAAATAATGTTCCTTTGAAATATTCATTGGGTCTGGGGAACAAAGAAAAGTCTGAAGGGAGAAATCGGGGCCATAGAGTAAGGATGGGGTAAGGCTTCCCAGTGAAATTCTCCTAGGGCTGCCCTGCTGTCCTTGAAGAATGAGCAGGTAAGCATTGAGTTGTGATGGAAGAAAAATTCATCAAGATGACCTCATTGGAACCCCCCCCCCCCAATACAATTGCCATTACATGCTGAATTTACCTCTCTTCCTGAAATTTAATTGGCGTAGCAGATTCCTTCTGAAACAACTGCTTTTGTTTGGACTTATTATTTTTCTTTCAGGAGAGCCTAAGGAGGTTAAGATTAAGTATATTACTGAGAGAACTTGTCTGCAGGCAAGTGATCGCCGTGACATGTTTCCAAACATGTTTGGGGGTGGAGATTTTGTTTGTTTGGGGGAAAATAAGTGCATATACTAACTATACATCTAGTAGCAATATTTTCAGACTTATCCCAGTATATGTTTTGTTGTGTGTCCTTGAGTTGATTCTGACGCATATCAACCCTCTATGACAGAGTGGAACTGTCCCATAGGGTTTCCTAGATGGAAACCTTGTCTTAGCCACTGCTTATCTGTTCATTGGTCATGCTACGATGGTTTGTGTGTTGCTGTAATGCTGGAAGTTATGTCACTGTTATTTTTAATACCATAAGGCCACCCACGTTTAAAAGATTTCAGGGGAGCTTCCAGACTAAGAAAATACTACAAAGAAGGAATAGAATTCTCCCTTTTGAGTATCCACAGAAACTCTTCTTAAGAGTAGCAAAGCATAGTCAAATATAGACATGGAAGATAAGGCCCTCAGGTTGGAAGGCAGGACATAATGAAAAGAATGGAGTAAATAAAGCCTTGGGAACTCTCGCTTGCTTATAAAGCATCACTCAAAATGAGAAGCATCTGTGAACATCCTTTAATAATCATAATGCAGAATGCACCAAATATAAATATAGGAAAATCAAAAGTCAGTAAAAATTAAATGAAACACATAAAGATCAGTGCCCTAGGCATTAGTGCATTGAAATGAACTGGCATTAGTCATTTTGAATCACAACCATATGGTTTAATCTCCTGGGGATGACAAATTCAAGAGAAATGGCATCACATTCATCATCATAAAGAACGTTTCAAGATCTATCTTGAAGTACAACAATGTCTGATATAATAGCTTGAAGTGCATTATTGAAGGATTCTATGAGTGATATACTGAATGATGCAGGAAGTATCAAAAGAAGATAGAAGGAATACACTGTACTAAAAGTCTGGTAGTCATTCAACCATTTCGAGAGGTGGCATACAAGTAACTGATGCCACTGAAAGAGGAAGATCAAGCTGCACCGAAAGTATTAGGGACAAACAAGGGTTCAGGAATTGACACCGTATCAATGGCAATATTTCAGCAAGTAGTTGAAGCCTTGGAAACACCCAACAATGCAGATGTTATCCATGAATATCATAAACATAACATGCAAGTAAGATTTTGTTGATATTCAGCAATAGTTGAAGCAGTACATAGACAATGACCCAACAACAATTCAAGCTGGATTCAGAAGAGGACACGAGATGAGCAATGGCATTTCTGATGTCAGGTGGATCTGAGCTGAAGGAGAGTACAGAACGTGTTTACTTGTGCTGTGTTGACTGTGTGAAGGCCTTAGACTGTGTGCATCGTAATGACCCATGGATGACCCTGAGGACAGAGGGATTCTAGAATATGAGGGGGTACCCCAATGAACCCGGCATTCTCTCTCTCTCTTTTTATAATTAAAAAATATTCAATAATTTTATTGGGGGCTCTTGCATCTCTTATCACAATCCATATGTTCACCCAGTGTGTCAAGCACATTTGCACATATGCTGCCATCATCATTTTCAAAGCATTCTCTTCCCACTTGAGCCCCTGATATTAGCTCCCCAATTCTTCCCTCTCCCTTCCCCGCCCACCCTCCCTCATGAATCCTTGATAAATTATATATTATTATTTTCATATCTAATATCGTGCTCCATTGCCCATCACCCACTTTTCCTTCGTTTGTCCCTCTGGGAGAGGGTTATACATTGAGCCTTCTGATCGATTCCCCCTTTCATCCCCCATCCTCTCCTAATCCTCCTGGTGTATCTACTCTCATAGTTGACCCTGAGTGGTTTATCTATCCTGCATTCCCTGTGTTGCGGGCTCTTATCTGTAGCAGTGTGCATGCTCTGGTCTAATACAATTTGTAAGGCAGAATTGAGGTCATGATAGTGGGGGGAAGGAAGCATTAAAGAACTAGAGGAAAGTTGTATATTTCATCGGTGCCATACTGCACCCTGACTGGATGATCTCTTTCCTGTGATCCCTCTGTGAGGGGATGTACAATTGTCTACATATGGGCATTGGGTCTCCACTCCATGTATCGCCACACACACCCTATTCACACGGTGTGATTTTGTTCTGGGTCTTAGATGCCTGGTACCTGATCCCATCGAGAGCTCGTCATCACACAGGCGGGTGTACTTCTTCCGTGTGGGCTTTGTTGCTTCTCAGCTAGATGGCCGCTTGTTTATCTTTAAGTCTTTAAGACCTCAGATGCTATATCTTTGGATAACCGGGCACCATGAACTTTCTTCACCACATTTGCCCTCACCCATTTTGTCTTCAGCGCTCATTTTGGGAAGGTGAGTATCACAGAATGCCGGATTGTTAGAACAAAGTGTTCTTGTGTTGAAGGCGTACTTGGGTTGAAGCCCAATATCCATCTGCAACCTTAATTCTTACCATGTAGATATGAGTACATAATTATATTCCCCTCTCACTATATATGTATTTACATATGTACATGCCTGTATCTAGACCTCTATAAATGTCCTTTGCCTTCTGGTTCTTTCCTCTGTTTCCTTTTACTTTCCTCTTGTCCCACCATCATGTTCAGTCTTCATTCAGGTTTAGTAATTCCTTGCTGCTACATTGACATTGATTAAGCCCCACTAGATACCCTACACCCTTCTCTCCATTGATTTTAGTGAACCTGTTGTTCCCTTGTCCTGGGTTGAAAACCTGGCTTTTTTTTCCTTCTCAAAGTTGTGCATTTACATTTTTTTTTTTTTTTTACAAAACAACCTTATCACCTTTCAAGTACTCTCCATTAATATACTTGTCAAATCTGTGAGTCCATTCTTGGAAACATTTCTCAAACTCATCTGTTTGGATGACTAAGAGCACGGCACTTGTTTTTTTCTTCATCTCTTCTACATCCTCAAATTGCTGTCCTTTCACATCCCGCTTCAGTCATGGAAACAAAAAGAAGTCGCATGGACTGAAGTCAGGTGAGTAAGGTGCATAGGGCAAGACAGGCATGCTTGGGTGTTTTGCCCAAAATTGGCACATTGAGATGGCTGTATGAGCAGGTGCATTGCTGTGGTGACAAAACCAGTTCCCCATTTGCCACAAATCAGGCCTTTTTTGTAGCACACTGTTATACAATCTTTTCAGAAGCTCTAAATAGAAAGTTTGATTAGCAGTCTGAGCGTCAGATGCACTGAGTCTATATTTCCATCTGTTGATGAAGTTCATGGGTGTTAGAACGAGGTTTCTCTTCAATCAACATTTTCCCTTTTTTGAAATGAGAACTCCACTCATACGGTTGAGTTTTTCCTATAGCATTATCCTTGTAAGCTGTGTTCAACATCACAACAGTTTCTGTGGCATTTTTCCCAAGCAGGAAATGAAATTTCACAGTTGCACTCTGTTCTCTTAAATCAGCCATCACAAAAATGAAGTTCGGATAAAATTTCTTTTATGAAAAAATTCACTGTGACCAGAGAGAACCTTCCCAGACAACACTGCTGGGTGCACTAACTCAGAGTGAGTTGCTTGATGCTCACCTAGTGGGGAAAATGGTTACTACAAAAGCTCCACTCTGCCCAGCACAATTCTGTTTTTTTTGGTGGAGTACCTCCTCATACTTCATTGTGTGTGTGCAGAAGCTAAATGCATCAAAAGGCAGTCATTTGAACAGCAAAAGGGAATACTGCAAAGTTTAAAAACCAGGAAAAGTGTGGGTCAGGGTCGTCCCCTTTCACTGTGTGTATTCAATCTGGACGCTCAGCAAATAATCAGAGAAGCTGGACCACTTTAGGAAGAGTATGACATCAGGTGTGGAGAAAGGCTTCTAACAATCTTGATCATGCAGATGACACAACCTCGCTTACTGAAAGTAAGGAGGACTTGAAGCACTTACTGATAAAGATCAAGGAATGCAGACTTCAGTATGGATTGCAACTCAATGTAAAGAAAACCCAAATCCTCACAATTTGACCAACATCATGGAAAATGGAGAAAATATCAGAATGGAGAAGTCACCAAGGATTCTGTCTTGTTTGGATCCAGAGTCAATACTCAGAAACCATAATCCAGTAATCAACAACTTAGTGCATTAGACACATCTGCTGCACAAGACTCCAACACGACAATTGAGAGGCTGGTGAAGTTTGGGGCAGTGTTTCATTCTGTTGTAAACACGGTCCCTTTAAGTCTGAACTGACCTGACAACACCTAACACCAACAGTTACACAAACTCTCTTTAAATGCTGAAGAACAAGGGTATCACTTGCTGCATGTTCATGTGATATTTGTAAATGAGTGTGCATTCGGATATTGAAAATACTGCAGACTACCAGAAAAACAAAGAAATCCATCTTGGATTTCTCTCTCTCTCTCTCTCTCTCTCACACACACACACACACACGTATATGTATCAAGATGATACCCCAAAAAACCTGAATTTTTTTTCAAAGCTATGTATTTAAGGTTTTTGTATTTTTTACAAAACAACCTTGTCACCTTCAAAATACTTACAATTACACTTCATACATTTGTCAAATCTGCAATTCCATTCTTGGAAACATTTTTCAAACTTATCTATTTGGAAGGCTGACAGCATCTCCATCATTTTTTCTCCACCTATTCCATGTCTTCATATCACTGTCCTTTCATGTCCCTTGTCCCTCTGCATTGAGGAAACAAAAAGAAGATGAATGGAGCGAGGTCAGATGAATAAAGTGTGTGGGGCAAGAGAGGCAGGCTGTTTTTCCAAAACCTGGCACACTGAGATGGCCATGTGAGCAGGTGCTTTGTCCTGGTGGCAAACCAGTCCCCCATCTGCCACAAATCAGGCCTTTTTTGTAGCACACTGCTATGCAATCTTTTCAGAAGCTCTAAATAGAAAACTTGATTAACCTGGTGGAACAAACTCCAAATGCACTATCCCCCTCACACCAAAAACCCAAATAAGCATTGTTTTTTAGGGCTTACCTTCTCATATATATGTGTATACACACACACATACCTATGTACACACACATATATACATATATGTGTATAATTTCAAAAAGTTTGTGGAAAAATTCCATTATCCTTTAAGTTTATTTTCAATAAACTATCTGAAGGCCTTTTGTGTGTGTATATGCACACACACACACTTAATTTAGTTGCCAAATTATTTTGTTTTATAAAGACTACTTTCAATATTCACAAACACAAGTCATGCATAGAGTAAAAGAGGCAAGGGTGAAAGAAGAACTGTATGTATAAAACACAAAGTCTGATATGAAGTTAATGTTTTGTCACCTGTATAATTTCATACTAAGCATTATATATGTGCACAGAAATGAAACACCCACTTTCAGAAGCAGTTTAAAATCATAGGTTTTAAATAAGAGCATACTGCTCTACATACGTGATAAATGTTCAATCCAATTTAAGATTTTAAATTTATTGTTCATATACTATTGTTTCTCTTCAGAAAATCATAACTTATGAATTTAACCCTGAAAACATACTATAAAACTGAATCTCCTTCACCCTGTAAGTGCTTTTCTCCTTGTGCTTAGGCTACATTGTCCTGGAGAGACACCATTTAGTTAACGCTTCACATCAGCAAATACTTGATTATCATCTAAAGACATAAATGCACTTATGTGTGTTAGCTGACACATCTAGAGGAATATAGTACTGTACTCTTTTGAGTAGAATTAGTATGCCATATTAAACCTTTCAATATTATCAAATTTCTTGGAGCTATCCAAGAGATTTGGGGGGAAATTAGGGGGCCATATTGCAGTGTAATAGTATAAACCTACAATACGCACACACACGTGAGAATTGTATGGCAGTAATTGAGAATTTCATGGGTCTTATGGTATCAAGAAACATTCAATGCCTATTATTTCATGATTGCTAAATATTTATTTAAAACAAAATTCCTTCACTACTTCGGTGCACATTACAGATGTCTTACTGTTGCCTTTAGAATTAGTTGAGATTAAACAGATCTAAAAGATTAGCTGTCTCCAACTTTGTCAAAGCTTTCCTGGGCATCAATTTCTTGTCCCATTAGTTACTGCTAATTATTATATTCCTTTATATTTGAAAATGAAATTTTATCACATCTAAAAGCTATACACTGCTCACCTATATGCCCTGAAAGGATATACATTGTGATACTTTGTTTATTGACAATTTTTAATCATTAGAAAAATTCATTCATGTAAGGGAATTGAACACATATCTCTCAGGTTACTTGGGCACCATTTGATACTGTGAGAAATAACATAACCTTGAGGCCTAAAATATTTTTTTTTTTAGAGATTTAGTGTGAACCAGTATAAAATAAATGGTGACTTAGCATGTTAGTCCAGGTAGACTAGAGAAACAAATTCATAAACATGCATATGCGTAGAAGAGAGAGTTTTCTATAAATGGTAATTGTACATTAAGAAAGCATCCTAACCCAATCCAGTCCAAGCCCATTATTCTGATATTCGCCCATATGTCTGAGGGAATAATTCAGGAGTTCCCAGAATTCTCAGGAGAAGGCAATGCCCACACAGTGGCCTCATTGGCTGTACAATGATTTACAGGCCAGACCCCAATCCTTCACTCTTAATCCTTTCAAGTCCGCAATTGACACCAGATTATGCAACTACCACAGTTAGTATTTCAGGGCAATAAAATGTCAAGATGAATGACAATTTATTTGTTGAGCTCTATGAGCATATTCATAGAAATATATGCAGCATACAATAACGAAAAAGTCAATGATATTTATAAATGGTATCTAAGCGGTACATCTTATTAATTACTCTTTCTCTTGCTTTAATAACAAAAAACACATCAACTTCTGTGGAGACCATGCTGACTCATGATGTTTCTGTGCATCAGAGTTGAACTGTCTTTAGTAGGGTTTTCAACCGCTGATTTCTTTTGCTTTCACTCTTCCAGGCCTTTCCTCTGAAATGTCTTTGAGCAAATTTGAACCATTGACCTTTTGATGAGTAGCTAAGTAGGTTAAGTGTTTCACCAGTCAGGGACTGCTTTGCTAACCTTACAATTTAAGAACTTTTAATGTCTCCTTTTGTCCGAGAGAGAAAAATCTCCAATGCTTAAGGTGGCATAACATTATTTCTAATATCTGTGCTCTACTTCCTGTGGCATCCCACTCATGTCTCACTTCCCTACACAGGTTCCTTGCCAGAGTGGTTTCTGAATGATAAAAATAGATGTTTCCAGGCTGTCTCCTCTGCTTCCCTTCTCTCCTGTGTGCCTAGGAATCTCTTAAAAGGTGATTTCCAGGAAATCACTTCTTATATATGGCAGACTTAGATATGAGGTACACCTTATCCAAAGAATCCCGCATCTTACTCTAGAAAAGCT